>NC_064639.1:107487655-108112655 GCF_023864345.2 Schistocerca serialis cubense | reverse complement strand
ATGCATAAAATGACAGCTGTAGGGCAGCTGAATCACCCTATTCGTAAGTACACATCATTGATTACAAAACTGCTCTTGTTTTTATATTACAGTCTATGCAACAGCATTATTCAGAAGCTCACACATCGAAAATATCACGCCTAAGTACCTTAAGAGACGAAAATTCGCATACGAAAATGAAAATAATCTCCTGAAAGAAAATTGTGACTGGCGGGAGCAAAAGTTATTTTCCAAGCAAATAAACCCACCGAATGTCTTGTTTTTTTTTTTTTTTTAAGCGTGACGCTGTTTTATACATTGTGGTTTTCAGTTCATTTTTCCAAGACGTCATGAAGCGAGGGAAAGGGACAGAGAGTAAGAGCGAGAGAAAGAGAACAAAAGAAAGACAGCTACGCGTTCTACTTCCGAATGGAAACCTTCCACGTTGCCGTGGCTGAGAGGGACGTAACTTTATCTCATTTAGAGCGATTCACGGGTGGTGGAGCTTCCGCCGCTAGGCCACCAGTCCAATTTACATCTCATTCCGGCCTCCAGCCCCGGGGAAGTCGATTTACATACTCGGCGCGACAGTATCCATTTCATTTCTCACAACCTAATTGTGAGCTTCCTGTTGTCGTAGCGCGGGCCCTGGCGTTGTTATTACAGAAATAAAGGAGCCAGGCTGCGGTGTCGTAACTATTTGCGTTCAGCCGCTGCCGCGCGGGGAACGTTTCCTGCGGTCGCAGTGGCGGTGACGATAAAACAACAGCGGAGCAAAACAGGTCGCGAGTTTCACCTGACGCATCTTATATCAGGTGTTTTGCTCATGATGTGTTTCTTGCCTCCCGTACTTCTCGTACGTGTTCTCACTCATGTGTGGCAACTAGCACGTGGTTGTGTGGTTGCTGAAACAGATCTGTATCGGTAACAGATACTTCTTATATCCTTGGACACAATTAACATTGTAACAGCGGTTGTCACGCTTTTTCACACTTCCATGTATTGTGACGACGTATAGTAGTTGCGGTGTCACCGCTAGACACCACACTTGCTAGGTGGTAGCCTTTAAATCGGCCGCGGTCCGCTAGTATACGTCCCGGACCCGCGTGTCGCCACTGTCAGTGATTGCAGACCGAGCTCCACCACACGGCAGGTCTAGAGAGACGTCCTGGCACTCGCCCCAGTTGTACATCCGACTTTGCTGGCGATGCTACACTGACAAATGCGCTCTCATTTGCCGAGACGATAGTTAGCATAGCCTTCAGCTACGTCATTTGCTGCGACCTAGCAAGGCGCCATTACCAATTTATATTGAAATGGAAATTATGTACCGTGAAGAGCGATGTACACCGATTATGGATTAAAGTTAAGTATTCCACCAGTTACCTCCTGTTTTGCTAGTCTTATTTCTCTGACCTGTTCCAGACCTCACGCCAGTCTGCGTGTAATTAAACGCGCGCATTTCGGCCTCCTCTAGCAACACGGTGTTGGCTCTTCTGCCAACACTTCAGTAGTAATTCAACGTTTAACGGCCATTAAATCTTACACTGGTGCATAAGGTCGTAGCCCTTTTGCATTAATGTAACAGCGGCGCCTTGATCTGTGAAATATTCAACCTGCACATACGCTCGTACTCGCTCTGTTTCTGATCTCTGCAGCACATCCAGACCAGTGGTTTCGTGACCTGGAGCCGCCACCAGTTGATCAACTGGCTCATCAGTCAGCCGCACGAGGCTGAGTGCACCATGTTCTAATCCACCCACGGAGAATCGAAACCGGGCCCTCCACACAGCACTCACAAGAGACACCTCTCGGCTCTAACAGGAATTTGTATTTAAACATTTGTACACAGACTTATCTCACATGTCTAACCACGCCTGCGACGTCGTACGGTCGCGTTGTTCTTCATCCGTATCCAACAGGGCTTTCAGTCTTGGAGGAAGAAGGGACGAGGGGCCTGGGTTAACACGCCAGCCAACCAGTTACCTCAGCAGGTGGTTGACGTGTTTAGTATACGTGTGTCACTACTGTCATACACAGGCAACAGAAATGAACATTTTAAGTGTTGTGGCACCCAAGTCAAGAACATGTTACACAAGGAACACGGTGTACAACAGGATGACGCTACATCCGCAATGCTTTTGGTGGATGTTGTGTACATAGTTTCGCATAGTCAGCGCGTACGCAACTTTCCCAATAGAGCGCGCCCCGCTAAGCACAACAGCGCAGGCACAGCGCTCGTCCGTCTCCGCACTACAAGATGGCGCTGTCTTAGAGACGGACCAAATTCTGCTTCCGCCGATCCGCGTATTAATATGTAACGCAGCCAATGAGATTGCTGCTAACGTAGAACCTTTTCTCCTCGCGGATCACACTCGCGCAGTGCTATCTGAATGCTCGAGGTATTATAACGAGTGTACAGACATCCCATTAGTCAGTCTGCATTAGTCTGTACCAGTCTACATTTGTCTGTACCAGTCTATAGTCAAGTTTCAGTCTGCACCTAATAAGATTATCATATTCCTGTACATAGCCATGAAGATAAATGTATAGACACTTTGTCAAATATCAGAGATACATGAGAATAAGATTAACGTACCAAGACCAAAGGAACTTCAGATTGTCAATTGTAAACAGCATCCAGAATCAAGTTACGTAATGTCTATCCTTTTTTTATTATTTTAATAAATGTGTGAGAAAATTAATCAAGTTCTGTTTAAAGTTGGACACCGTCAATCTGCTACTCTAAACATGCAAGTGGCATTTCTATCGTCTGACCTAACGGCAGAAGATAAACACGCCACGATAAGACCACGAGACATATTGCTGACACTCGCCTACTTCGTTAGAGCGACAAGTCCAATAATCTGATGGTGCGTGTACCGAAGGTTTTACAGTACGCACACCGCAGTGGATCTGATTATTCAGGCGCCTAAATATTCATTTGACTACTCAACTGAAGTTACATTGGACAGGACAGACGAGAACACGATTAACAGTGTTCTAGATTGACGTGCTAGTGGCGGAAAAAATTCACCAGGAAAGAAATCCAAAACTGTTAGTACTTTAACGAAATTTTCAGGAGTACGATTTGTAGGTATTTATGATGATTATCACACATCTCAATGTGAAGTTGCGATCTATAGCTCCTTACTGAACAGATTTCCATCTATAAGAAGCACATCCAACGTGTAAATAATATTTGATTATGTGGAGAGAAAGAGACTCAATGAACATCCATTTCGAGGAAACAAAAATGGTTCAAATGGCTCTTAGCACTATGGGACTTAACTTCTGAGGTCATCAGTCCCCTAGAACTTAGAACTACTTAAACCTAACTAACCTAAGGACATCACACACATCCATGCCCGAGGCAGGATTCCAACCTGCGACCGTAGCGGTGCGCGGCTTCAGACTGTAGCGCCTAGAACCGCTCGGCCACTTTGGCCAGCCGAGGAAACAAGGGAATCAAAGAACTGCAGATAAAACAACATATTTTATAAGAATTTGACACTGCAGCTCTCATAGCATGTCTCAGGAATGAATACAGAATGTGCCGTAGATATACTTCTTCGTTCGTGATAGCCAGAGGTGTACGGAATGTTGCGTCGAAGAAGTAAACCAGAAAACTGCAAGTTTCAAGATATAGCCATACTGCATTTGAAACACTTATCAGAGTGTACTTATGAACTAACTTCTGGCGTGGCGGTATCGAAAAAATGGGAGAAATCAACAGTTGCCTTGGTCGAGTCCACACACAATGCAACTAATGTCTATACAATAGATGTTGGACTTTCAGGGACTGGACACATAAAAAAAAAAAAAAGCTGTACTTTTGCCTTCCGGTAAAACCATTCGGACCCAAAGTTCAAAAGTTCAAGAGGCTATTGAGCACAAATTTCCACCAAACATATATTTGGAAGCTGGAACAAGTACACCCATGTTCAGAAAAGACAGACCACATTCAACAACTAGAGACAGGACGTTCATATTCACAGGACATGTGAATTAGTATGTTCCACAGAAATGATTAACATTCCAGTCACCTCGGTTCAGCATGTATCTTGTTGCCTAGTAGGCAGTGTCTGCCATGGACCCTGAAAACTTGTTTCATACTTGATGGCATCGACGCGTATGAGGCACGGATGGAGTCCTGTGGTATTACTATCCATGCTGCATTCACGTGGTTCCAAAGTTCATCTGTGGTGGTTGGCATTGGGTCACTGTAGTTGCACCCGCCGTTTCATCATATCTCATACATTTTCGATTGGCGGCAAGTCTGGTGATCTAGCGGGCCACGTCGCAAGGCTGACATCCCGTGACACCAAGGAGGCACGTGTTCTTGCAGCAACACATGGTCCTGCATTGTCCTGCTGAAAAATGGCGTCTGCGGTGTTGGGCAGAAAAGGTATGGCTACAAGTCGTAGGATATCATTCACGTAGGTCATACAGGTCACAGTGTACTGGACGGGCACCTACTGTGATTTGTGGATGTCACTCACTAGCACCCCACACCATAAGGCATTGAGCTTGAGCTGTATGTCTTAGCCGAATGCAGTCACTGTGATGGCGCTACCCCTGTCGGCAACGAACTTAAATTCGGCCATCATTTTCAAACAAACAGAACCTGTATTCTTCCGAAAACACTATCTGATGTCATTCTTGTGGCAAGTGACGTCGTTCCACACACCATTGTCGTCTGGAATGTTTCTGCCCATTTGTCGAAGTCAAGCGGAGAAGTGGACGACGCGCACGTAACCCATGCCGTAATAAACGGCGACGGACTGTCACCTCTGACAGTGTAAGATGTGTTCCACTGCTCCACTGTTGCACCAGAACCGAGGAGGACGCAGATCTGTCGTGCAATGCCATTCGGATGACGTGTCGACATTGTCAGACGGTGGCCTGTGTAGTGCGACTTGACCCATCTTGTAGTGTTCTACGGCCTTCCGTGAACCATTCTAAATACATCCGTTGCACTCCCGAAACGCTTCGTCCCACACGAGCAGCAATTTCCCGGATTGGTGCATTACACTCTCTCATGCCAATAATGCGCCCTCTTTCAAACTAACTGATTTCACGGTGCGGTTCGCACGTACGTCTGAAAGGCATCCTGCACGTCTGCTCAAGTTACACTGATCCATTGACTTCGGTTTACAGCGACAACGAAAGCCGCAGGCACGTTTTACCGGTAGGTGGTGTTGCTCAACGATATTGATGTTGATTTAGAAGCCGCGGGCCGACAGGGTTCAAATGCTAATCATTCCAACAGAACCTACTAATGTACAGAGTGTTTCAAAAATGACCGGTATATTTGAAACGGCAATAAAAACTAAACGAGCAGCGATAGAAATACGCCGTTTGTTGCAATATGCTTGGGACAACAGTACATTTTCAGGCGGACAAACTTTCGATATTACAGTAGTTACAATTTTCAACAACAGATGGCGCTGCAAGTGATGTGAAAGATATAGAAGACAACGCAGTCTGTGGGTGCGCCATTCTGTACGTCGTCTTTCTGCTGTAAGCGTGTGCTGTTCACAACGTGCAAGTGTGCTGTAGACAACATGGTTTATTCCTTAGAACAGGGGATTTTTCTGGTGTTGGAATTCCACCGCCTAGAACACAGTGTTGTTGCAACAAGACGAAGTTTTCAACGGAGGTTTATTGTAACCAAAGGACCGAAAAGCGATACAATAAAGGATCTGTTTGAAAAATTTCAACGGACTGGGAACGTGACGGATGAACGTGCTGGAAAGGTAGGGCGACCGCATACGGCAACCACAGAGGGCAACGCGCAGCTAGTGCAGCAGGTGATCCAACAGCGGCCTCGGGTTTCCGTTCGCCGTGTTGCAGCTGCGGTCCAAATGACGCCAACGTCCACGTATCGTCTCATGCGCCAGAGTTTACACCTCTATCCATACAAAATTCAAACGCGGCAACCCCTCAGCGCCACTAACATTGCTGCACGAGAGACATTCGCTAACGATATAGTGCACAGGATTGATGACGGCGATATGCATGTGGGCAGCATTTGGTTTACTGACGAAGCTTATTTTTACCTGGACGGCTTCGTCAATAAACAGAACTGGCGCATATGGGGAACCGAAAAGCCCCATGTTGCAGTCCCATCGTCCCTGCATCCTCAAAAAGTACTGGTATGGTCCGCCATTTCCTCCAAAGGAATCATTGGCCCATTTTTCAGATCCGAAATGATTACTGCATCACGCTATCTGGACATTCTTCGTGAATTTGTGGCGGTACAAACTGCCTTAGACGACACTGCGAACACCTCGTGGTTTATGCAAGATGGTGCCCGGCCACATCGCACGGCCGACGTCTTCAATTTCCTGAATGAATATTTCGATGATCGTGTGATTGCTTTGGGCTATCCGAAACATACAGGAGGCGGCGTGGATTGGCCTCCCTATTCGCCAAACATGAACCCCTGTGACTTCTTTCTGTGGGGACACTTGAAAGACCAGGTGTACCGCCAGAATCCAGAAACAATTGAACAGCTGACGCAGTACATCTCATCTGCATGTGAAGCCATTCCGCCAGACACGTTGTCAAAGGTTTCGGGTAATTTCATTCAGAGACTACGCCATATTATTGCTACGCATGGTGGATATGTGGAAAATATCGTACTATAGAGTTTCCCAGACCGCAGCGCCATCTGTTGTTGAAAATTGTAACTACTGTAATATCGAAAGTTTGTCCGCCTGAAAATGTACTGTTGTCCCAAGCATATTGCAACAAACGGTGTATTTCTATCGCTGCTCGTTTAGTTTTTATTGCCGTTTCAAATATACTGGTCATTTTTGAAACACCCTGTATATGTTCTGTGAATGTGAACGGCCTGTCTCTAGTTATTCACAGTGTTCTCTTTTTTCTGAACATAAGTGTAGGAAAATGTCAAAAGACCATTTAAAATCCTGTTTGGTAGATGTTAGTGTAGTGAATAACCGGAAGGGTACACTACTTCGATATTCTTGGGTGCTCGCATGGACACAACAATAGAAACAATATTCATTTACGGCGAGGGATACTGACCGCATGATCATTCCGCCAAAAGCAACAAAATACGTACAGCCTTTCCATGTATATTTCTCCCAGCAATGTAAACTACATCCAAGAAGGATATCAAACTCTATAAGGACTCTCTGCAGTGATTTCGACACTACTTCAGGAAACAGAATTTCCATAATGAAAATGCATTCTAGTATTAACAACCAGGTGCCCTGCTTCAGTATATCAGCCCGTACCTCAGTATTTCTGGCAGGAGCTAGGTACAATACTCCCGTATATGTTACTGAATTCAAGAAAGTGATTTAAATGGCATTTGATTTCGCAGCTGAGTAATGTGACTATGAGGTTTTTCCAGATACTGCTTTCCACAAATGTGCCGATTGCGATTCTGCATATTGCTTCACGTACTTTGTTGAGGAACCCGATATACTTTTTCAAAGCCGAAAGTGGGCAAACTGAGAGTAACGCAATCGAGTCCTGTCACCATCATAATCACAGTGGTGTGTGAAGCTGCAAAGCACAACTGTAACACCGAATTCCTGTTTGAGCCGAGAGTCTTCCCTTGACAGTGGCGCTGACCAATCAGCTACGGAGTTGGAGCAAAGGTACTGCATCAGTCAACCCTCATTTTAGATGCTGTGAGAGTTCAGACAATGATGATGTACGTATGTGTATCGTTCTGCTTCTGTTTCCCAGCAGTTGTCTTCTTGTACTCACAACGCATTGCGCCTGCAACACAGAAATTCACATACGCGAGGTGCCCCTGTCACAGTGTTTCCCTATGCTATAATTATTTTCAGTCATTCATCCAATACGCACTCAACTATTATTACCAGTTTCGTCTGTAGGCTTCACAAGTAAAGCATCCGCTCCCTTCCCCCACTATTGCTTCTTTAGAGAATCGAATTCCTATATTACCAAGCGTAAAACAACTTCATTATAAGAAAAGCAAGTTTTCCACGCATTCAGTGTTTATGTCGCCATCTCTCCTGAACTAGTGACATAGTTTTGTAGATTTATTGAGTCGTATATGGGGACAGTGTCTTCAAAATGTGTTGCGAATAGATTTAGTAGGAAATAAATAGTAATTTAAAATGTCATTCCAGATGCTGAAGGTTTAATGCATAATCCACGAAAATAGCTTTACAAACGATATGCATAAAAGCAAGAAATAAACAGATTAGAGAAGCATCTGATGCGCATCATTTGCTTTGCATGACTTCGAGCATCATCCAAAGGCCCGTCATAGTAATAAGCATCCCTGGCGTAGAGAAACAACTCAAAGAATGGAAAGCAAAAACAACAGTGTCATCACATACAATGGATAAAAGAATTTAAATCATGCTTCGCCAGTAGACTGTGGTTTCACCAGTAGACTGAGGTGTCATTCATAAAATACTTAAATATTTAAAAAAAATGGTCAAATGTTTTGCCGAATGATTTGTCTAAAAGCAAGAAAAAACAGATTAGTGAAACAGTCTACGTCTACACGTACGTAGATGCTCCGCAAACCTGTGTATGGTGTGTGACGGAGGGTACCATGTACAACTACTAGTCATTTCCTTTCCTGTTCCATTCGCAAATAGAGTGAGGGGAAAACGATTCTCTATATGTCTCAGTATAAGCCCTAGTTTCTCATATCTTTTCTTTGTTGTCTTTACACATAATGCATGTTGACAGCAGTAGAATCGTTCGGCAGACAGCTTCAAATGCCGGTTGTCTAAATTTTCTCAACAGTGTTTCTCGAAAAGAACGTCGCCTCCCCTCCAGGAATTCTCAGTTGAGTTCCCGAATTCATCTCCGTGACACTTACACGTTGTTGGAACCTACTGGTAACAAATCTAGCAGTCTGTCTCTGAATTGCTTCGATATCCTCCTTCAGTCCGACCTGGTACGGATCCCAAACACTCGAACAGTACTGAAGAATAGGTCGCACCGGTATCCTATGTGCGGTCTCCTTTACAGGTGAACCACTCTATCCTAAAAGTCTTCCAATCATCTGAAGTCGTCCATTTGCCTTTCCTCCAACAATTCTCGCCTGCTCGTTCCATTTAATATCGCTTAGCAACATTACACTCACAAGGGGAGGCCGCCAATTGTGAAATTCAGTTTCGATTCATACTGCGCATAATAAAAGCTCATGGCCAGAGGTGTAATGTGGCAAAGCACCAAGATGCACCTCTCAGCCGTTGTCGAGAAAATGGACAGTTAAAAGAAACAGTTTCGATGAAACACTCTCTACGATTAATAATTTTGCACAGCGTCGTGGCGCAGCGGTAAGCGCTCGGGCTCGTAATGCGAAGGTTGCCGGATCGAATCTCGCGCCATGCAACCTTTTTTTAGTATTTGTAGTATATATATAATTCCCGGCAATCAGTTGCAACAATTATGCATATAATAAGTTGTTGAAAGTCGTTTGTCGTGGAAAAACGGCGACTTCGAACATCATTATGTTTTCCGCAAACAAAGTTGTATTTCACAAATGTTATTAATTGTCTTCGTAATGTTTACAACGTATAGTTAACGGAAGACGTAGAAACGATATTCCGAAACGAATACGTGTAGTGGAAGTCAAACGTTCGAATTAGAATAGAGACCCCACGAACACAAATTTGCTGTGGCAGGTATGAAATATAAACTCCGTTACTCGCTCGTTACACTTGAAGTACAGATATTGAATGGGCCGAAACGAGCCGCCGCATAACAGCGTAGTTGCCTGCTAACTTCGAAAGAAGGTAGATGCGGTCCCTAGCGCAACTTATAACATCGTCGAAATTTGATATTGTGTTTTATTTCAAGTATTATTTTTCCACTACAAACGACTTTCAACAACTTATTAAATGCGTAATTGTTGCAACTGATTGTCGAGAGTTATATATATCTCGAATCTCGCGCTCTGCAACATTATATATATATATATATATATATATATATATATATATATATATATATTTGAATTACAAAAAACAAATAATAAAAAAAGTTGCAGAGCGCGAGATTCGATCCGGCGACTTTTGAATTACGAACCCGAGTGCTTACCGCTGCGCCACGACGCTGTAGAGAACTACTAATCGTAGAGAGTATTTCACGACAACGGTTTCTTTTAACTGTCGATTTTCTCGACAACGGCTGAGAAGTGCATTTTGGTGCTTTGCCACATTACACCTCTGGCCATGAGCTTTTATTATGCGCAATATGAATCGAACCTGAATTTCACAATTGGCGGCCTGCCCTTGTCAGATATTTAAAAGACGTCACTGTGTGAAGCAGGACATTAGTAACACTCTCACCGAACGTTACAGGTTTGTTCTTCCTATTCATACGCATTAACTTACGTTTTTCCACATTTAGATCTTGCTGCTATTCACCACACCAACTATAAATTTTGTCTAAGTCGTCTTGTATCTCCCTACAGTCACTCAACTTAGAAAACTTCACCGAACACCCCAGCATCATCAGCAAACAACCGCAGGCTGCTGCCTATCTTGAACGCCAAATGATTTATGTGTACAGAGAACAGCAGCGGTCCTATCCCACCTCCCTGAGGCACTACTGACGATGTTCTTGCATCTGATGAACATTCGCCGTGGAGGAGAACATACTGGGTCCTATTACTTAAGAAATCTTCGAGTCACTCACGTATCTGTGAACGTATTCCAGATGCTCGTACCTCCGTTAACAGCCTGCAATGGGACACCGTGTCAAATGCTTTCCGGAAGTCTAGAAATATGACATCTAGCTGATGCCCTTCATCCATAGTTCACAGTATATCATGCTTTACCCTCTTATATACTGGAGTCACCTGTGCTTTCTTCCAGTCGGTTGGAACTTTGTGCTGGGCAAGAGATTAACGATAAATTCAAGCTAGGGAAGAAGTCAATGCCGTAGAGTACTCTTTGTAAATCCGAACTGGGATTTCATCCGGACCATGTGACTTCCTTTTTTTCTTGCTTTTTTTTTCTTGCTTTTAGACAAATCATTCGGCAAAACATTTGACCATTTTTTTTAATATTTAAGTATTTTATGAATGACACCTCAGTCTACTGGTGACACCACAATCTACTGGCGAAGCATGATTTAAATTCTTTTATCCATTGTATGTGATGACACTGTTGTTTGTATGACATCTCGTATCCTGTGGTTTGGTTGGTTTCGCAGAAGAAAACTGACCAGAGTTAGACGAGCTATAGCGCTAGGTTGAGGTTACGTAAGAAAATATATGACAGTGATCAATGGCCAGAATTGCATTTTGAAAACGGTAATGGTTCTAGTACCAAAGAAATAGGGAACCAAGGGGTGCACTGAGAATGTGAAACTTAATCTCATTTTACATTCAGCCTAGGCTATGTTATTTTTGTAGTTTTGTTAGGTGGCAGCTTGAATGAATGTCAATATCACAACTTACATGAGATTATATATGTTATAACAAGTAGATGGATATGTCACCTGACATACTTTAGTAATAATGAGCAGATTTTCATAACAAAATGTACAGTACGTAATGCAAAGACATGGCACTGGATTCGACAGCATTAAGATACTGTACCCAAATCCTGCATGTCAATGAGCAAAAGGTGAAAAAAACTGCTGGAAGAAACGTTTTAGTTGGGGGCAGACACGAGCCGTGTCGTCACGCCCTGCATACAATGAAAGGCTAGTAACAGGGTGTTGGTGAGCCACAGCGAGAGGGACAACGAACTCGCCGGGCGATACGTCGAGGGGAGCAGGTAGCGGCCCAGCACTGCTTGTGACAGAGGAATTCTTTAGAAAACTGCGTTGGGGAATTTCCAGATGGATAGAAACAGACTAGCGATGCAGTTGACCGCGTGAAAGGCCTGTGGTACACTCGTGATGTACGCATGTAACATTTTGGCGTCAGGAGCGGGTATAAAATGTCCGATTGGCTAAAATAAACTAGGAAGGAGTAAAAGTGGCGGTATTTTGACGCAGTTTGAAGGTAGGCCCTTTGCGATTGGCAGGGGTAGTTTCCACAAGATGAAAGGAACGCTCCCATTGGTCTGAAAAAGCCATGGCATGAAGCACGAAAAGATACAGGTGGGGGACAGATTGTTACGAAAAAGGAGTGGCGTGTCAGAGCTACTCTGGCGTGAAGGGTATTTCTCGAATTTTGGGGATTCCAGTCGGTTTACATCGACTTCTTGCCACGATATTTCGGCTCAGAAGTGCACAACACTCACATGATTATGACTGAATGATTGTCAGGGAAGACGACGGCGAATCCGGCTGCAGTCCCGATACTTCATGGAATAGCCTAATTTATCTTAAGAATCATTAATAAAAGAACGCAAAATCTAAAGGAGTAAAATCTGACTGAGGAGCAGGCTAGTATTAGACGCAATACAGCCACAAGAGATGCAATAGGACTCTTACGATTATTTGGAGAGAGTGTATTGCATGCGCAAGAGACCCATATGCATGGTCTACAGACCTGGAAAAAGCATTTATTAATGTGGATATTGAAAACCTCCCTCTATTACAAACATTGAAAATTAAAGAACAGATTCATTTGCGATTGAATGAGCAATTTCAATTATTCGGCGCTTTTTTAGACAATGTTATAAGTTCTACATACTAAAAGAACACTGGCCAGCCTTTATTCACAAATATATTATGTCGCAAATTGTTGTGCAAGTATTTTTGTTAAAGTGTTCGTTATTCTAGTGTAAGTGTTGATTGAGTGGATGCTGTAGAATTGAAATGTGACGATATCAAATTGTTGACAGATACAACCTTTATTGCATACCTCAAGAATCAAAATATTAACAAGTTGACGTGTTCATGTTTGCTCGGTTTTCATCTTTGGTATCATTAATCATCCTAAAATGGGCTTATAACCCGAAAGCTAGGTCGTACAATATAATGAAATTTGTGACACAAACAAAAAATTGTTTCATTGAGTTGATACAATTCTTTTAGTTTTAAATTTTCTAATCAACTATCTGTAAACCAAAAGGTCAGTCCAAAAAGTTCCGATACTAATTTTATTCCCGGCGTATAAGCGACGTCAGTGAAGTAACTGCAGCTTGAGGTAACAACTGTGCACAACAGATGTGCACTGGACCAATCAGTTTGGAACAGGTAGTAGGCAGTGGACGTGCGATCACAGTGTGTAGTGTTTCACTCTTCCAAAACAACCGTTCGGTAGCTTTGGTCCGCTACGTAAATGACGGGTTAAGTGGTAGGGTTACCGGTAGTATTTGTAGAATTTGTAGGGTATGAAACATAGATCTATTTGTAAGAGAGAAATGGCAGCCAACGATCTATTTTTTTCAAGTAATTAGAATCGAAAATCGCTTAGTGTTAATTCATTGAGTATTTTATGCCATAACGGAATATAAACTGCATTTATAAGTAACAATAATTAGTTGATATCGTAACTTCTGCGCTTTATGTAACCAAAGCAGTTACTTTTGATGCAAGTACAGTCTCCATGGACAAACATAAAATCTATGTATGTAA
Source organism: Schistocerca serialis cubense (assembly GCF_023864345.2). Taxonomy (NCBI): domain Eukaryota; kingdom Metazoa; phylum Arthropoda; class Insecta; order Orthoptera; family Acrididae; genus Schistocerca; species Schistocerca serialis. Next base: position 108,099,167 of record NC_064639.1, on the reverse strand, counting down.
TTATTGTTGTTAAGAAATGGTTCAAATGGCTCTGAGCACTATGCGACTTAACTTCTGAGGTCATCAGTCACCTAGAACTTAGAACTAATTAAACCTAACTAACCTAAGAACATCACACACATCCATGCCCCAGACAGGATTCGAACCTGCGACCGTAGCGGTAGCTCGGCTCCAGACTGTAGCGCCTAGAACCGCACGGCCACTCCGGCCGGCTATTGTTGTTATTTTGTACTCAATAGAAGGTTCCTCATCACGATCAAAGGCAAGAGTTTCCTGGTATTACTGATAAGTGCCGTTGTTATGAATAATAGAAACATGTCATATATAAATTTGACCGCGCGGAGTGGCCGCGATGTTTGAGGCGCCATGTCACGGATTGTGCGCCCCCTCCTGCCGGAGGTTCGAGTCCTCCCTCGGGTATGGGTGCGAGCGTTGTTCTTAGCATAAGTTAGTTCAAGTAGTGTGTAAGTCAAGGGACCGATGACCTCATCTACATCTGCATCTACATCCATACTTCGCAAGCCACCTGACGGTGTGTGGCGGAGGGTACCTTGAGTACCTCTATCGGTTCTCCCTTCTATTCCAGTCTCGTATTGTTCGTGGAAAGAAGGATTGTCGGTATGCTTCTGTGTGGGCTCTAATCTCTCTGATTTTATCCTCATGGTCTCTTCACGAGATATACGTAGGAGGGAGCTATATACTGCTTAACTCTTCGGTGAATATATGTTCTCGAAACTTCAACAAAAGCCCGTACCGAGCTACTGAGCGTCTCTCCTGCAGAGTCTTCCACTGGAGTTTATCTATCATCTCCGTAACGCTTTCGCGATTACTAAATGATCCTGTAACGAAGCGCGCTGCTCTCCGTTGCATCTTCTCTATCTCTTCTATCAACCCTATCTGGTAGGGATCCCACACTGCTCAGCAGTATTCAAGCAGTGGGCGAACAAGCGTACTGTAACCTACTTCTTTTGTTTTCGGATTGCATTTCCTTAGGATTCTTCCAATGAATCTCAGTCTGGCATCTGCTTTACCAACGATCAACTTTATATGATCATTCCATTTTAAATCACTCCTAATGCGTACTCCCAGATAATTTATGAAATTAACTGCTTCCAGTTGTTGACCTACTATTTTGTAGCTAAATGATAAGGGATCTTTCTTTCTATGTATTAGCAGCACATTACACATCATTTTGGTAACTTAGGAATTCACACACATTTGAACAGTTTAAGTTCGACGAAGTACTGAAGCGACGAGCGATGTATTACATATTTTCATTTTGCATCTTTTATTTATCACTTTATTCAGCAAATTGATTTTTCTAGCGCTACATGATAAATCTGTATTATTTTCTTTATTCTTACTACATCATTTCTCTGGTTCACGTTACAGATCAATAATTTTCGAGTAAAACCTGGATTGAACACTGATAATTCCAGTTTTTCTTTAAATACATTTTATTCTTACGTAACAGACAAGAAGATAACATGTAGAACAAAAATATTCTGTAAGTTCCCAGGCCCTTAACATATCCCCACTGAGTTTGTAGACGGTTCACCGCTCCCCGTTTTTAAGCAATCTAGTAACACACTGATCGTATACGTATAGAGAGCGATCGTTATACGGTAACGTCAGATTCATACGCAACACATTCACCGTGCAGGTAACCTGGATATGAACCTAACAGATCAAAGCTACTAGGAAAGTTATCGTAGCCTACGCTTGCATATGGTAGTCTGCGATATCCTGTTGTAGTTTTACAACTTTAATAGCGCGTCGGCGTTGTTGTGACACAAATCGCAATGGGGCAACATCTATAACCCAAATGTTCAAGACATCCTCCAGAATGTTTCGAAGAAGACACGAGTGTGCGTGTCGTTCGTCCAGCACAAGTTGACTCCTGAACAAAAGCAACAACACGTGGATGCCTGCGGATAGTTCTTTTCTAGACAATAACTGTGGTGTCACCGCCAGACACCACACTTGCTAGGTGGTAGCCTTTAAATCGGCCGCGGTCCGTTAGTATACGTCGGACCCGCGTGTCGCCACTATCAGTGATTGCAGACCGAGCGCCGCCACACGGCAGGTCTAGAGAGACTTCCTAGCACTCGCTCCAGTGATACAACCGACTTTGCTAGCGATGGTTCACTGACAAAATACGCTCTCAGTTGCCGAGACGATAGTTAGCATAGCCTTCAGCTACGTCATTTGCTACGACCTAGCAAGGCGCCATTACCAGTTACTATTGATACTGTGAATCATGTACCGTCAAGAGCGACGTTCACCATTTATGGATTAAAGTCAAGTATTCCACCAGCTACGTCCGTTTTTTCTAAAGTCTAATTTCCTTGTCCTGTTCCAGACCTCACGCCAGCCTGCGTGAGCTAAAACGCGTGCCTTTCGGCTTCCTCTAGCAACCCGGTGTTGGCTCTCCTGCCAACCCACAACAATAACATCAAGTGTGAAGAAATGAAAATGGAAATCAGCGTATGGCATTTTTGGCCGCAGTATTGCAAGTCCTCTTTAGTTGACGCCAATTCGGCGACTTGCCGGTCAATGATGATGGACACACAACGCCCAGTCCCCTACCGGGAATCAAACCTGGGCCCCCTGCGTGATAGGCGGAAACACTACCGCTACGCTACGAAGGCAGACATCAAGTGTGAAGAGACTTGATGTTATCAGAACGCACCTACCACAAAATGACAAAGTGCAGAAACTTACATGAAAGGTCAACTTTTTGACGAAGGACTTCCCTTGCAGCTTCATATGTTTGCATCAGCGTTCTGTGCGTTGTACTCGAGTGGGAGGAGACGATGTAGAAGACCGGAGCATTAAAACAACCATTTTAAGTTTCTCTACTTTTTGTTAATCCAGTGTCAAAACTCTTTGGACTGACGGGGTGGAGGGTACGTACTGACACATTCCATGACACAGAGCGTGTTAGCGCAATGGTTAGCACACTTGGCCTCGGATTCGGAAGGATGATGATTCAAACCTCCTTGTGGCCATCCTGTTTTTGGTTTTAAGGCAAATGCCGGGATGGTTCTCTCAAGAGCGCACTGCCGCTTTCCTTCTCCAACCTTCCCTAACCTGAGCTTGTGCTCCGTCTCCAATGACCTCGTTGTCGACGGGTCGTTAAACACGAATCTTCTCCCCTCCTCCTCTTCCACATTCCATGATTAGTTGATTTGATTGGAGGGTACCAAACAGCGAGGTCTTCAGTCCCATCGGATGAGTGAAGGATGAGGAAGGAAGTCGGCCGTGCCCTTTCAAAGGAACCATCCCAGAATTTGCCTGAAATGATTTAGGGAAATCACGGAAAACCTAAATAAGGATAGCCGGACGGTTTGAACCGTAGTCTTCTACGCTAACCACTGCGCCACCTCGCTCGGTACTGGATATTGTCGTTTGGGGAGTACTAAAGGAGCGATTTGTTTTTCTTGTTAAAAAAAAAAAAAAAAAAAAAAAAAACATTTCACTGCCTAGCCCGCATGAAATCCTTTATTTAAGACAACTTTGCTGTTTTCTTCAGGTCTTAAAAATATTTTTGTTGTGAAACGTATTCATTTTACATTGAACCTCACGCCAAGCTGCCAATTGGATAAAAATCAGCATATCATAAAAGGTTTGTCATAACCAAAACATTTTAAAAAATACGCAGTTTGTGCAGAAGATCATGTCCATAGACACACACCACTTGCAGCTGCTTGTTACATCACAAAAACACAGTATACGCTGACTGTGTAATGTGTTTTTGTGATGTAACAAGCATCTGAGAGCGATTATATATGGACACGTTCTTTTTCACAAATTGGTTTATCTTTTTAAGAGTACATTTATGATAAAATTTTCATAATGTGCTGAGTTTTTCCCACTTAAGGACTTGGCGTGAGGTACAACGTGAAATGAGCACGTTTCACAGCAAAAAGGTTTTTAAGACCTGAGGATGACAGCAAAATCTGTCGAAGTCGGTTGTCTTAAATACACTGTGTCCAAAATTAAAGCAACAAACGGAAATTTTAGAATGTTGTGTTTATTTTGCCGCAAAACAATGTAAACAGGTGAGAGTAAAGTTTGAAACAATGTAAAGAACACCAAACGTAAACAATTGCAACATGCATAACGGTGGACAAAAATGTTCTTGGTTTTTTTCCAGCTTAACGGGTTTGCACACATGTTCCGACAGATTGATGTGCCCAATATAGGGTGGGGCCACCTCTGGCAGCAATACAGGCCTGACAACAACTGTGCATGCTGTGAATGACGTCATTAGTCTCATGTTGAGGCATAACACCCATTCTTCCCACAGAGCTGCTCGCAAGTCTTGGAGAGTGGTTGGTAGATTATGCAACCTGACTCCCTAGCGCACCCCTACGTTCTCTATGGAATTCAGAAAGGGAGAGTCAGCAGTCCACGCTACGCATGCAACATCTTCCGTTTCCAAGAAAACATCAACCACCTGTGCTCTATGAGGTCGAGCATTATCGTCCATCAATACGAAGTCGGGGACCAAACCACCTCGCAACAACCGCACATGAGGTCTCAAAGATCTCGTCGCGACACCTGACAGCAATTAAAGGTTGATAATTCGTCAATAAAGTTTCATGAAGAGGTGTCCGACTAGTCAACATAATCCCTGCCCACATTATTTAGGATCCTAATCAATATCGGTCTGTTTCCACAATGTTTGGATCCGTAATCGAGTTCCACGTTCCTACCAGATGGGAATGGATCAAGAATCTCTCTCCAGACCAAATCGGGACCCATTTTCGAAAAGAACATTGTCCCACTTTTCAACTGATGTAGATGACTTCGCTTTAGACGCCCCATTCTGCGAAGATGCATTAGAGGTACTTGCACGGGTCTCCGATAATAAAGGCTACTCTGCAGAAGCCTTCTGTACGCCATTTGTCTCGATACGACACCTACGAGTATAATGAATGCTGCGAGGACAGATGCCAGTTTGTAAGGTGTCAGGCAAATCCAACACCTTCCATGAAAACCCTGACATGATAAGCAAATCCGACAGTATATCAAATAGCTCCGAATAAATCCTGACATTAAATTAACCAAAGTAATACGATCAACGAGTGAGCAAATGGAATACCACAGACTAACACAAGAACGCCTAAATGCATGTCATACCTTCCCACCGTGAAAGAGACGCAATTGCGAGGGAAGAAATAAGAACAGAAGCCGAGAGCAGAACCGTGTTAAGCTAGAAAGCCCTACGATAAGGGACGGACACCCACATAGCCTGCTGACCGTCAGGACCACCCTCCACAGCCCATGTTAAAAGATAGAGCCCTCCAGAAGAACAGTATAGATCTTACGATTACACTAAAAGGGCCACACCAGCTGCAAGTTTTAGCGTGAAACTTTTTCGCGTCTCTGTTACGTTGCAAACGTTAAAAACATTTCTCATTGGATAGACAATTTTTGTAGGTGGAGCTTAAGGTTAACATTGAGACTCTGATTGGTCAGATGAAAACACAGCCAGATATTTTATTTAAACCAACTTCGGTAAATTGTAGTAAGGAGAAGTTAGGAGAGAGTTGCTTCCGAGATGGCGAGCTGTATGGAGCTGCGCCGCCCGCTGCCCTCTGACGCTGCCTAACCGACGACAAGGTAATGAACGCACGCGCGATGCTGCATAACAGGGCATACAGGTTCACTCGGAACTGCAGAAGTCTCATCTGTTACACCCCCTTTTTACGTAATACTAGTGTCGATTGTCAATTAAATCTCATGGTGTTCACATTTGCTACTTGAAGTAAAAATCTGAAACGCGATGATTTTTCTGTTATATAATTATTGAGAAGCCACATCAGCCACTGTAATTTACGACAAGTTAGATAAGTAATTAAAGATAGTTGAGGGTCACTGTAGACCATTTTGATAGTTTTCTCTTTTGTGAAACTTAATTTAAACCTAGATTATAGATGTGATATGGCATAGGTCATCCTTCGATCCATTGGAAACCCATTCAGGGAATATTCGTTCACATTTTTGTTGAACGCAGTTGGTTTTTACCATCCTGTATTAAAACATTTCCTTTTATCAATAGTGCAATTTATAAACAATGTTTTGTGAGTAGAATAAAATTTCCAATGGTAAACTTAACTTCTTTTTCGACGTTATTTTACCAGCTAACTAAAAATAGGAAAGCCTTGACCCCTTCCACTAAATTTAGTTAGTACTAAGATTCTCTTACAGGGAGTGCAGTGGAGCTGACGCTGAAATCATTAAGTATTTGGTTATATCATCGCTGGTCTCACTGAACTCTTCTGAACTCTACGCGTCATGTGTGGTCTGGCGTCTCCTTACCAGCAACAGGTCCCAGGTACAAACTAGTCAATTCCCTAAAAAACACGCTCAGAGCGTCGTTGCGCGAAAGTTCAAGAATGGCTCTGAGCACTATGGGACTTAACTGCTGAGGTCATTAGTCCCCTAGAACTTAGAACTAGTTAAACCTAACTAACCTAAGGACATCACAAACATCCATGCCCGAGGCAGGATTCGAACCTGCGACCATAGCGGTCTTGCGGTTCCAGACTGCAGCGCCTTTAACCGCACGGCCACTTCGGCCGGCTGCGCGAAAGTGGTAGGGAGACACGACTTAGAACAAACAGACACCACGCAGAATGTTAGAAGTTGCCGTGCAATACTAAGGAGGTACAGTCGTTCCCTTAAGGCCAAAGGCAGTCCTCTCTTTTTGATGTCACATGTGGTAGGCCCTGCCCTGGTCTTTGGGATACGGTTACGGTCTCTATATACGCTATGTGAGCCAAAGTATCCATACACCTGGCAGAAAATGACATACAAGAACGTTGCACACTCCATCGGTAGTTCTGGAATTCTACTTGGTATTGGCCCACTCTTAGCCTGGACGACAGCTTCCACTGTCGCAGGCATACGTTCAATCAGGTAATGGTAGGTTTCTTGGTGAACGGCATCCCATTGATGTCGGTGGGTGAGGCTTGGCACGAAGTCGGCGTTCCAAAACGTACCAAATGTGTTCATGTGTTCTATAGGTCCAGGGAAGGACTCTGTGCAGGCCAGACCATTTCCGGGATGTTACTGCCGTGTAACCACTCTGCCACAGGCCGTGCCTTACGAACAGGTGCTCGATGGCGCTGAAAGATGAAACCATCATCTCCGAAACGCTCTTCAACAGTGGGAAGCAAGTAGGTGCTTAAAACATCAATGTACGCCTGTGCTGTGATAGTGCCACTCAAAACAACAAGGGGTGCAAGCCCCCTCCAGGAAAAACACGAACACACCATAACACCACAGCCTGAGAATTTTACTATTGGCACTACACACGTTCACCGGGCATTGGCCATACCTACAACCTGCCATCAGATAGGCACATTGTGGACCTTGATTGGTCACTCCAGACAACGTTTCTCCACTGTTCAACGCTCCTTACACCAAGCGAGGAGCCGTTTGGCATTTACCGGCGTGATGTGTGGCTTATGAGCAGCCGCTCGACCATGAAATCCGTTTTCTCACCTCGCGTCTGACTGTCATAGTATTTGCAGTGGATCCTCATGCAGGTTGGAAATCCTGTGTGATAGTCTGGATTTTGTTGTCGTGGTCTTCAGTCCTGAGACTGGTTTGATGCAGCTCTCCATGCTACTCTATCCTGTGCAAGCTTCTTCATCTCCCAGTACTTACTGCAACCTGCATCCTTCTGAATCTGCTTAGTGTATTCATCTCCTGGTCTCCCTTTACGATTTTTACCCTCCACGCTGCCCTCCAATACTAAATTGGTGATCTCTCGATGCCTCAGAACCTGTCCTACCACCCGATCCCTTCTTCTAGTCAAGTTGTGACACAAGCTCTTCTTCTCCCCAATTCTATTCAATAACTCCTCATCAGTTATGTGATATACCCGTCTAATCTTCAGCATTCTTCTGTAGCTCCACATTTCGAAAGCTTCTATTCTCTTCTTGTCTTTAACTATTCATCGTCCACGTTTCACTTCCATACATGGCTACACTCGATACAAATACTTTAAGAAACGACTTCCTGACACATAAATCTATACTCGATGTTAACAAATTTTTCTTCTTCAGAAACGCTTTGCTTGCCATTGACCGTCTACATTTTATATCCTCTCTACTTCGACCATCATCAGTTATTTTGCTCCTGAAATAGCAAGACTCCTTTACTACTTTAATTGTCTCATTTCGTAATCTAATTCCCTCAGCATCACTGGACTTAATTCGACTACACTCTATTATCCTCATTTTGCTTTTGTTGGTGTTCATCGTATATCCTCCTTTCAAGACACTGTCCATTCCGTTCAACTGCTTTTTCAAGTCCCTTGCTGTCTCTGACAGAATTACAATGTCATCGGCGAACCTCAAAGTTCTTATTTCTTCTCCATGGATTTTAATACCTACTCCGAACTTTTTTTTTGTTTCCTTTCCTGCTTGCTCAATATACAGATTGAATAACATGGGGGATAGGCTACAACCCTGTCTCACTCCCTTCCCAACCACTGCTGCCCTTTCATACCCCTCGACTCTTATAGCTGCCATCTGCTTTCTGTACAAATTGTAAATAGCCATTCGCTCTCTGTATTGTACTCCTGCCGCCTTCAGAATTTGAAAGAGAGTATTCCAGTCAACATTGTCAAAAGCTTTCTCTACAAATGCTAGAAACGTAGGTTTGCCTTTCCTTAATCTTTCTTCTAAGATAAGTCGTAGGGTCAGTATTGCCTCACGTGTTTCAACATTTCTACGGAATCCAAACTGATCTTCCCAGAGGTCGGCTTCTACCAGCTTTTCCATTCGTCTGTAAAGAATTCGCGGTTAGTATTTTGCAGCTGTGACTTATTAAACTGATAGTTCGGTAATTTTCACATTGTCAACACCTGCTTTCTTTGGGATTGGAATTATTATATTCTTCTTGAAGTCTGAGGGTATTTCGCCTGTCTCATACATCTTGCTCACCAGACGGTAGAGTTTTGTCAGGACTGGCTCTCCCAAGGCTGCCAGTAGTTTTAATGGAATGTTGTCTACGCCCAGGGCCTTGTTTCGAATTAGGTCTTTCAGTGCTCTATCAAACTCTTCACGCAGTATCATATCTCCCATTTCATCTTCATCTACATCCTCTTCCTTTTCTATAACATTGCCCTCAAGTACATCGCCCTTGTGTAGTCCCTCTATGTACTCCTTCCACCTTTCTGCTTTCCCTTCTTTGCTTAGAACTGGGTTTCCATCTGAGCTCTTGATATTCATACAAGTGGTTCTCTTTTCTCCAAAGGTCTCTTTAATTTTCCTGTAGGAAGTATCTATCTTACCCCTAGTGAGATAAGCCTCTGCATCCTTATATTTGTCCTCTAGCCATTCCTGCTTAGCCATTTTGCACTTCCTGTCGATATCATTTTTGAGACGTTTGTATTCCTTTTTGCCTGCTTCATTTACAGCATTTTTATATTTTCTCCTTTCATCAATTACATTCAATATTTCTTCTGTTACCCAAGGGTTTCTACTAGTCTTCGTCTTTTCATCCTCTGCTGCCTTCACTATTTCATCCCTCAAAGCTACCCATTCTTCTTCTACTGTATTTCTTTCCCCCATTCCTGTGAATTGTTCCCTTATGGTCTCCCTGAATCTCTGTACAACGTCTGGTTCGTTCAGTTTATCCAGGTCCCATCTCCTTAAATTCCCACCTTTTTGCAGTTTCTTCGGTTTTGATCTACAGTTCATAACCAATAATTGTGGTCAGAGTTCACATCTGCCCCTGGAAATGTCTTACAACTTAAAACCTGGTTCCTAAATCTCTGCCTTATAATTATATAATCTAGCTGATAGGATAGATGTCTGCTTATTATACATTACGAACCTCTTCAACTAGCGACAATCTCTGTCAGTCTACAGACGAGATCAGCCTGTACGGTTTTGTGCTGTACGTGCCCCTTCACTTTTCACTTCACTATCATATCGGAAGCAGTGGACTTAGGGATGTTTAGGAGTGTGGAAATTAAGCGTACAGCCGTACGACGCAAGTGACACCCTATCACCTGACCACGTTTGAAGTCCTTGAGTTCCGCCGAGCGGCCCGTTCTGCTCCCTGACGATGTCTAATGACTACTGAGGTCATACGTGGCAGTATGTGGTAGCACAATGCACCTAATATGAAAAACGTATGTTTTTGGGGGTGTCCGGATACTTTTTGTGGTGTCACCGCCAGACACCACACTTGCTAGGTGGTAGCCTTTAAATCGGCCGCGGTCCGTTAGTATACGTCGGACCCGCGTGTCGCCACTGTCAGTGATTGCAGACCGAGCGCCGCCACACGGCAGGTCTAGAGAGACTTCCTAGCACTCGCCCCAGTTGTACAGTCGACTTTGCTAGCGATGGTTCACTGACAAATTACGCTCTCATCTGCCGAGACAATAGTTAGCATAGCCTTCAGCTACGTCATTTGCTACGACCTAGCAAGGCGCCATTATCATTTGCTATTTATATTGTGATGCATGTACCGTCAAGAGCTATGTTCACCACTTATGGATTAAAGTTAAGTATTCCAGCAGCTTCGTACTTTATTTGCTAGTCTCAATTACTTTACCTGTTCCAGACCTCACGCCAGTCTGCGTGAGCTTGAACGCGTGCCTCTCGGCTTCCTCTCATAGTGACTTGGCTGTCTTGCCAAGTCACAACACTTTTGATCACTAGTGTATTGTCGACACATCCGAGAAACAGGAGAACGATTCGAATTAAGCCTTCGGGCCACATCAGTTTTCGCCTGTCTGCTTCTATTCTTCTTATGATCCTCCACCTCAGAGAGTCTCGTAGGAGTCATCTTTGTGCCTTAGTGCTCCCTCTGTGACTGTATACACAGCGACTGTGGGTGGGGCACGGCCCGGCAAACACTACTCCGTTTAATAGGTGCCGTGTCGTCATCGTTGACATGGTTGCCCGTTGATCGGAATGCCATCTTCCGTGCAGAACACGATTGTACAGACGTCTGTTTACATTTTATATGATTGTGCCATGAATTAGATGCAACACTGGGAAATAGCGATTTGTTGCTTTAATTTTGGACTTCAGTGTAAATAAATAAATCGTGCAATCTCGACTGCTGATTTTTCTCTTTTTAGCAACATTCCACGACCTAGCATCTTTGGCTCGCATTTTCCAGTGAATAAAATACGAGTAAGTGAATAAGAACTTGGGGCTTGTGCTCTCTTGTTCTAGACCAGTGAAAAAGCCATGAATCTTGACCTGAGAACCTGAGAAAAGCAGGCGCGGATGTAGCATCAGATAAAGAAACGTGCAGAGGCCATTTTCGTGGCGTGGCGGCGAGAGACTCATACAGCAATTACGCGCTCACCGCTATGACGGGTGTTCATTAGAGGCGCTCAGAGTGAGCCAGGCAGCGGCTGGCTCGCCTCTCTCCCGGCTGTCAGGCGCCCGTCTCCCTGCGCCCAGGCGTGCGCCCACAATCAGTAGCGCGCGTGACTCACCGCCGGCTCTCCAAGGAGCAACAGCTCCTTCCGAAAGCCGCGACAGGTGAATCAGCCAGCGGGCGTTCCCTCCGCAGCTGTGCAAACCTGCCTCGCCGCGGTGGGCTGCTGTGCCGGCGCCACGTCTTGTTGTGAGCACAAAAACTGCGATGACTCACTCCACTCTGCACCACCTGCAGCGCGGGCAGTCAGCCTGTGACCCACTGAGAGAGCTGGCTGGGGCTGCTGTAGGAAAACTGCGCCAGCACTCCTTTGGGCGACTGGTAATCCGCGGCTCCTGTGTATGTTACACTGTCTGGTAAAACGAGTGAAACATCCGGAAGACATGGTCGGATGTCAATGTAACTTCTACATCTGCATCTACATCTACATGGATACTCTGCAAATGACATTTAAGTGCCTGACAAGAGGGTTCATCGAACCACCTTCACAATCCTCTATTATTCCAATCTCGTGTGTTTGTTGTTGTGGTCTTCAGTCCTGAGACTGGTTTGATGCAGCTCTCTTTGCAACTCTATCCTGTGCAAGCTTCTTCATCTCCCAGTACCTACTGCAACCTACCTCCTTCAGTATCTGTTTAGTGTATTAATCTCTTGGTCTCCCTCTACGATTTTTACCCTCCACGCTGCCCTCCAATACCAAATTAGTGATCCCTTGATGCCTCAGAACACGTCCTACCAACCGATCCCTTCTTCTAGTCAAGTTGTGCCACAAACTTCTCTTCTCCCCAATCCTATTCAATACCTCCACATTAGTTACACGATCTACCCGTCCAATCTTCAGCATCCTTCTGTAGCACCACATTTCGAAAGCTTCTATTCTCTTCTTGTCCAAATTAGTTAACGTCCATGTTTCACTTCCATACATGGCTACACTCCATACAAATACTTTCAGAAACGACTTCCTGACGCTTAAACCTATACTCGATGTTAACAAATTTCTCTTCTTCAGAAACGCTTTCCTTGCCATTGCCAGTCTACATTTTATATCCTCTCTACTTCGACCATCATCAGTTATTTTGCTCCCCAAATAGCAAAACTCCTTTACTACTTTAAGTGTGACCGATATATAACATTTATTTACCTCCAAGGTCAACTGCCAGAGCCTATACCAGTCACCAGTCCTGTCTCACTCCCTTCCCAACCACTGCTTCTCTTTCATGTCCCTCGACTCTTATAACTGCCATCTGGTTTCTGTACAAATTGTAAATAGCCTTTCACTCCCTGTATTTCACCCCTGCCAGCTTCAGAATTTGAGAGTATTCCAGTCATCATTGTCAAAAGCTTTCTTTAAGTCTACAAATGCTAGAAACGTAGGTTTGCCTTTCCTTAATCTAGCTTCTAAGTCGTAGGATCAGTATTGCCTCACGTGTTCCAATATTTCTGTGAAATCCCAACTGCTCTTCCCCGAGGTCGGCTTCTCGTATAGTGAGCGGAAAGAACGAACTATATCTTTCCGTACGAGCTCTGATTTCCCTTATTTTATCGTGGTGATCGTTCCTCCTTATGTATGTCGGTGTCAACAAAATATTTTCGCATTCGGAGGAGAAAGGTGGTGATTGCAATTTCATGAGAAGATTCCGTCGCAACGAAAAACGCCTTTCTTTTAACGATTTCCAGCCCAAATCCTGTATCAGTTCTGTGACACTCTCTCCCGTATTTCGCGATAATACAAAATGTGCTGCCTTTCTTTGAACTTTTTCGATGTACTCCCTCAGTCCTATCTGGCAAGGATCCCACACCGCGCACCAGTATTCTAAAAGAGGTCGGACAAGCCTAGTGTAGGCAGTGTCCTTAGTAGATCTGTTACATTTTCTAAGTGTCCTGCCAATGAAACGCAGTATTTGGTCAGCCTTCCCCACAACATTTTCTGTGTGTTTCTTCCAATTTTCGTAATTGTAATACCTAGGTATTTAGTTGAATTTACGGCTTTTAGATGAGACTGATTCATCGTGTAACCGAAGTTTAAGGAGTTCCTTTTAGCACTCATGTGGATGCCTCACACTTCTCGTTATTTAAGGTCAACTGCCACTTTTCGCACTATTCCAATATTTCTTCTAAATCGTTTTGCAGTTTGTTTTGATCTTCTGATGACTTTATAGTAAATAAACGACAGTGCCATCTGCAAACAACCGAAGACGGCTGCTCAGACTGTCTCCCATATCGTTTATATAGATAAGGAACAGCAAAGGGCCTATAACACTACCTTGGGAACGCCAGAAGTCAGTTATATTTTACTCGAAGACTGTCTGTCAATTACTACGAATTGTGACCTCTCTGACAGGAAATCACAAATACTGTCATATAACTGAGATGATATTCCATAAGCATGCAATTCCACTACGAGCCGCTTCTGTGGTACAGTGTCAAAAGCCTTCCGGAAATCCATAAATACGGAATCGATCTGAGATCCCTTGTCAATAGCACTCAACACTTTATGCGAATAAAGAGCTAGTTGTGTTTCACAGAAACTATGTTTTCTAAACCCATGTTGACTGTGTGTCAATAGACAGTTTTCTTCGAGGTAATTCATAATGTTTGAACACAATATATGTTCCAAAATCCTGCTGCATATCGACGTTAACGATATGGGCCTGTAATTTAGTGGATTAATCCTACTACCTTTCTTGAATATTGGTGTGACCTGTGCTACTTTCCAGTCTTTGGGTACGGATCTTTTGTCGAGCGAACGGTTGTATATGATTGTTAAGCATGGAGCTAACGCATCAGCATATTCCGAAAGGAACCTAATTGGTATAAGTCTGGATCAGAATACTTGCTTTTATTAAGTGATTTAAGTCGCTTGACTACTCCGAGGATATTTGCTTCTACGTTACTCATGTTGGCAGCTGTTCTCGATTCGAATTCTGGAATATTTACTTCGTCTTCTTTTTTACAGGCATTTCAGAAGGCTGCGTTTAGTAACTCTGCTTTGGTAGCATTGTCTTTGATACTATCTCCATCGCTATCGCTAACTTCATACACCAGTGGGCATGTAAATGACTATAGAGTTGCATTTCCGTGTGACAGAACGACCAACAGAGTGCATCAGCGTTGTTATCAGTAGACCACGGATTTCTAGGTCGTGAAAAAGTGTGTTTTAGGCACCTAAAATAGGCTCCTTCAGTAGTTCATTTAGGCTATATAAAACCTAGAATAGGCTCTAATAAAAATGATGCAGAGAAGATAAAAATAAATTAAAATACACAGTGTTGACAGTATGAACATCTTATTAGTCATTAAAACAAGGAGAATGAATATTTACAGAGTTAAAGAGCACAACAATCTACAACATTAATGTTGAACATAACTCCAAATATTTTTGAGTTAAGATGTGTCAATGGATTAATTAATACACTCGTAGTTTCACATAATCTGACCATAGTTGGCTTCATAATAAATAACCAAAATCTTTTCTAGGTTTTCTAGTGAAAAACTGTGGCGCTTGTCAGTCAGAATCAATTTATACGCTGATAAAGAACGTTCTACATCAACAGATGTGACAGGGGCGTACTTCATTTTCGGCACATGTTGGACAGGAATGCTGCAGTCAGGAGTGCTGGATTTTTCACTAAGTATGTCGGCAGCTGCACACAACTCCTTCAGGCCAGTGTTCTTCTGCAAAACCGTTTGCGTTTTTGCCCGTACTTTTCCCCCTACTTAACCTGGCGCTTCATTAATTTTCATTTTGACTTCTTCAAGCAAAGAAATATTGTCGTAGATAGGTCTCCCTGAGCTTTCTAATTGTGAAATTATTCTTGCCATAAATGTGTAGTGGGCCCTAATGTAAGATAAGTCCCGTTTTAAAGAAGAATTTTTGAGTAACTCCATTGCTGCAGTTACGGATGCAGCATCCTCCGGTATATTTTCAACCACCTTCCGGACAGCTGAGAGATGCGCACTATAGTATTCTGCTGCTATCAGCCACATGCCCCAGCGGGTGACAACAGGCTCCGGCGGCTATGGGACATCTGGAAGCTGTTCTTTGAATGCCTGTATTCTTGGTGGCGCATTAACAAAAATTTTCTTCACCATTGATATTACTTTATTTACTTCAGGAAATTTTACCCTTACTTGCTCTGCTATGCGGTTGACCCCATGCACTATACAAGTTAAGTGCAGCATCAATGGGTAGAATACTTTTAATAGTTGAAACGGTGCTATCATACATGCAGCAGCATCAGTGACGGCCAGAAGCACCTTATTCTCATTCACTCCGTTTGGGTATTGCACCTTAAGCCCATTGTTCACAAACTGTGCTATTGTTTGTTAGTTAGTTTTTGCAAGCTGTTTTGAGCAAATCAAATGAGCCCTGGCTCGAGCATCTGGATCTAGCTTGCCAATAATCAGGTTTGCAATGTAACGGCCAAGACTGTCAGTAGTTTCATCCACAGAACTCGATATGCAAGATTCTCCAACATCTCCTCGGATTGTGTGCAATGCAGCATTGTAAGCTGAATCCACATAATTCTTACGTAAAGTTGACTCTGCAGGAATAGACTGATGGCAGTACTTCTGAAGAAAACCTCTGAAAATAGTGTTTTCTAGTTTCCGAAAGGGGATGTTTGCTGCCACAAGTGCATGACGCAAATCACTACAGAACTTGTTTTTTTTTCGGAGGATTCACCAGATTTATTGGTTAAAGAGTTTGCTTCAATTTTGACTTTCGTTCAACATTAGCTTTATGTGCGATTCCATCTGCATGCTGAGTTAAGTGAGATTTCTTAACACTCGAAACCTAATACGAGAGAAAAGGGAAACGCAGTTAGAATCGCATATAAAGAGTATTTCGTATTACTAAAGGATAGCGATAAAAAATAATCCTAAGTGACAGGAAAATAAGAAGTCTAAGAAAAACATAAAAAACTTTGTTGCATGCTCGGTAGAAAATAATTTTCCCACCTGTTGTATAGGCTAATGCGGAAAATCTTGCAGCCACTGCCCTATATGAGGATACTTTGAACTAGCTGTTTTCGGCATGGCGTAGTAAACTCACACAGAAACTAGATTTTTTTTATACTGCGGTGCATGGGAGTGGTAGGGGAAGTACCGTACTCGTTGCTGGACATATGGCACTTGACAGATGGCCGCCCCTTCTGAACAAGCGAATGGAATCTACCGGTGCTTCAGATGAAAACATCTCACTACTGGTAAATTATTTTTCGAACCGGAAAATTCACGTATAATACCTTTCACGAAACAGAGTAGTTTGATAGGACTGCCTGTAGGCAGCAGCGAGAAAATGCGCGAAGGGCAGTAATTTAGCTATAGAGGGCGTCTACGAATAACGTTGTAATTTTTTAATCCGTGATCAGCTTAAGGCCAATGAAACGGTTTCTTTGCGAAAATACACAGCTGGCCAGAATCCTACGAACGAAATATTTTCAAATATAACATTTAGTACTCCCACGTTCGATTCTAATGTGTAACTCAAATCTTTGACCGGTTCCCATTCGCTCACCGAAGTTAAGCACGGTCGCGCTCGGCGCGCACTTGGATGGATGACCATCCAACCGTGCCGAATGCTGTTGGTAGTAAGGCAAGCAAAGGAATTGTAAACAGTCTCTAACGAACTTCGCCTTCGACGAGACGTAAAGCCCTAAGTTTACTTCCTTTTTCTAATCTTTGAAAACACAAGAAGTCTATGTCAGATTAACGAAATAGGTACTTTTTAGGATTTTGATGCCGAAAATTAGGCGTCAACGTAGAAATACGCAATTTTAGGTCCTATAGAAATAACGGTAATCAGTTAAGAGGCTCCGGAAAGGCTCAAAATCATGAAAAGTTCAATTTTTACTTTTTTGCGTTTTCTGAATCTGCAGACTATTACCTTTTAATGGATATATAATTTATTCAATTCCGAAGACTACAACTATTTTTAAATTTTTTTTGAAATGTGTTCTACATGGGCGTGACCCACTGTGGCGCTGTTAAACTGCTGTCAAATGGTGTTATTATTAACGTCCGTGTTCATCAGGTACATTTTAGTGATGTGAGATAAAGTATGTGTTGTGGTTAACCTGTGATGGTTCAATATATATCGCTGGTGTGATTGTCGATTGTTTCATGTTTATTTACTCTGTCGTTATCTCGAAAATATTCGTAATTAATTCTGTTTCTTGAGTCTCTGTTTTGTTGAAGTATAATAATGAGTAAAAGTAAAGTTATTAGAAATCCTCTGAAGGCTTTTAAGAAAAGGAGAAATGTTGGAAAGCCAAAGGTATGTGTTATTACTGTAAACAATAAAGACGATAACCAAGTGAGTGAACCTAACCTCTCAAGTACACATGCCCATAGCAGTCAAAGTGGGAAAGAAAATACTTCGCAGAAGAAGCTTGGTTCAATGAGTGAAAACTATGAATGTTTTATGGGCGGATCGGATGTGAATGAAATATTTGATATGTCGGTTCTGAAAGGAATTTTTTCAAACTGTGTAAGATGTATTCATTGTAGTGAAGTTGGTCTGGAACTCTCCATAATAAAGCACGTAGGACTTGGTAGTGAAATACAACTGAAATGTGATAAGTGTTCATACATGACCACCTTTTGGAACAGTGTTGCAGTAACTGCAACTGAAGAAAATGGTAGCAAAATCTACGAACACAACAACGAGCGATGCTTGCTTTAGACAAGGAACGCCTTCGGGCTGCAGACAGGGCTGTAAAGAGTCTAGAAATACAAGCAAGGGTAAACAGGAGGAGGAACAAGAGGAAGCTGGAGGAGGAGTTTGCAGAGGATGAAGATAATCCATCCTATGGACCTGGAATGCACTAAAAAGTTAATCCAATCTTTGTCGCTCGATTCCCAAAACATTTATTTTCTCATACCAATTACATGTTTTCTAAGGATCTTCCAAACATATTTGTTTCAAACTTTCAGTAAATGTTACACAGTACCTTCTGCATAATTTAACACAGCCTTTTTCCAAAAAACTGTATATTTTTTAATATATAAATAAAAAATTGCAAAAAAAATGTTGTGAATTTTCATTACAATTGAAAAAAAATCGTCTTTAATAACTGAACAAAAATTTTGTAAAATCCCTGTGTTAAGTTGTAGCCCATATTCCAACAAATAATCTGTAAAAAGTTCAACTTCCTACCTCAAATACTTTGTGAGGAAAGATGCAATTTATAAGCGTTATTTTAACATTGCAAGCATAGGGCGTTCCGGAGCCCCTTGAGTTAGTCATGAAACGCGTAAGTACCAACTTATATGCAAATTGGAGCTTAGGAAAAAAAATAGGTTTTAACCTAAAGATCCGTGATCTATTTTTTACATATGAATAATAAAACACCTATAAAGAGTATTTGGTATTAACAGGGACAGCGATATAAAAAAATAAAAAAAGACCGAAGTGTTAGGCAAATACGAAGCATGAGCGCATATCAACTAGCCACCTTGCTGCACACTGGGCAGAAAATATTTTTTTACATCTGTCGTATAGTGTGGAAAAACTTGGAGCCACTGTCTTATATGATGAAATAGGCACTTTTTTAGGATATTAAAGCCAAAACAGGCAAAAATAGGCACTAACGTCGAAATAGGCTTTTTTAGGTCCTATAGAATTAACGCTATTAAGTGTAAACAGTCATGAAACGCATAAGTACAAATTTTTATGCAAATAGGAACTCAGGAACAAAATAGGTTTTTACCTAAAATCCGCGGTCTACTTATAACTGTGCTGTCGCCAGCATACCACTCGGAAAAGACGATGCGAAGATCGATAGTAGGCCCTGAATCAAGCGCGCCTATCACGAGAGAGGCCAGAGACATACCGACAAGCAACATGCCGCCAACACCCTCTCGATAGCATCTACTTACGCCGCCGCTGAACGGAGGGCGTCACTGACTCAGCCATCGAGTTGGTTTCTGTCAGGATATTCGCACAGGGGTGTCAGTTCTCATCGCAGGTTACGACAGCACATAGCGACACGATTAATGACTATAGCGAGACTACAGTTTGTAATAGATTACCGATATCGCCAACAAGAGGACTATTGCTGATGAGCTTGTACCAGAACACATGGACTCTATTCAAGTAAGTATCCAGTTCATGTAAATAAAGAACCATATTAATCCACATGTGCATTTGTGTTGTAGAAATAGGATACTGGCTACCCATAACAGCGAAATGTCCCTTGCTTCCTACGGGACAAGACTCTACAGTGGTGACAAGGACGCTACAGTGGCGGCGAGGATATTACAGAAACCCCACTGAAAATCTGATGAATCTTTGTCCAGATGTGTTGCGCAGTGCCTCTAGTATGCCAGTCGATCGCGTCACGTCGCGCTTCTCAGTTCTGAGGACACAATCAGGACCTAAAGATGCTTCGAGCAATAGAATCTCCGGCCAAGTGTGAAGTGCATGCTGACGGATTCAGCCTGATTTTATGCAGCCCACATAACGTAGCTCTCATGCGTGTCTCCGTCTATGGTCCATGACAATGTTCGGCCACACATTGCAGGGGCAATAGCGACGCTCTTGTAGCGTCTTCAGCAGCAAGTGTTTGATCGCCCACCATAGAGCCCGGACCTGTATCCCTCTGTTTTTCATCTCTTTGTTCACATGAGCCACAGGCAAATGAGTGCAGCATTATGGCACAGAAAACTCGTTGCTGATCAACGTAGGGAATTGGCGGATATTACAGTCGGCTTCTTTTTTTTTTCTATGACGAGAGTAGTGGAAAGTGCTACCACGGTACGACAAACGTCTAAGACGGAGCGGCGACTATGTAGAGATGTAGCTGAGAGGTGTGGCTACATGTTTCAGATAAAACATTTTTATACTTCTCTGTGGTGTCCACTTCGCTACCGATAGGTCAAAAAAAAAAAAAAAAAAGGAAAAGATCGTCATAGCAATGCCCCTTAACTGCAGCGAGTGGGTCTTATTTCGAGCCAGCCACGACGGAGATCCATTGCTCGCGGAAACAGAGCGGTGACCTATCGGACATGGTCCGTGCCTCGCACGGGATGCTCTCCGCGAATAATCGCCTGTCAGAGAGATCAGATTCGACCTTCATTTCCCGCAGTCACGATCGGCTCGTTATCTTACCCTGAAATCGCGGCGGTAGGCGCGTTGCGCACGACTTTTGCAGAGCACGCTTTTCCATGCGCAGCACTGTTCTTTCGCCGGCGCCTGCAGCGGAACACCTTGTACAGTACCGGTCAGGCGGCGGTCTTCCGCGAAACAATACGATTCGTGTGGCGCCCGAGCCCGACCTCGCCTCGGACGTGTCGTCAACAAGCTACCAACTTATCGCACTCCTTTCCCCTTTCGCGTCGAGGCAGAGGAGGTTCGACGCTGGAACAATGAAGCATTAATGTAAAACATTATTTTGCATCACTAGAATAAAATGTCAAGGATCTTCGCTCATATGATCCGCCCGAGCGATGCAATTAACCGCACTACAATGGCGATATTTAATCCCTGCTACAGTCTTTTCTTTTTAATAAATCTTCAATGTTTCGACTGTTCAGATGACGACCTCCACCTTCTCCTATTTTGTGCCAATCTTTTCGTCTCTACATAAGTACTGCAACAAAAGCCCTCTGTAACCACCGATTGATGTGACGCAGCGGTTAGCACACTGGACTTGCATTCAGGAGGACGAATGTTCAGACCCGAGTCCGGCCATCCTACTTTAGGTTTTCCGCGATGTTCGTAAATCGCATCAGGCAAATTTCGGGATGGTTTCTTTGAAAGAGCACGGTCCATTTCCTTCCCCATCCTCCCCTAATCCGTTGAGACCGATGACCCCGCTATTTGTTTCCGTCCCCAAACCAACCAACCTCTTTAATCTGTTTTCAATATTGTAGGTATTGCCCGCCGTTACTAATTTTTCCCTGTGTTGTTCCTTCATGGGCATGTTTAACTGTTCTTGGACGCCATACCAGATGTCCCTTCTTCTGGTAAGATGCTATCTTGTAACTATTTATCTGGTATTCTTAACTTCGTAGTTCGTCTGTTGTTGTTGTCGTCTTCAGTCCGAAGACTGATGTGAGGCATTTCTCCTGGTGGCTGTATACTGTGCAAATCTGTTCATCTATGCATAGCTACAACTACCTACATCCATTTGAACCTACTTATTGTATACAAGCCTTGGGGTGCCCGGATACTTGTTTGTTAAAATTCCACTTCTGGGACGGAGAGGTGCGCGGCCACGCACCGAGTCCATTCACGAAATTAACTCCAAGGAGTGCTGGGCCAGCCTGGATGTGGCTTTTGGACGGTATTCCACATCCGACTAGAAGAAAGCTTTGTTTCCTCGTATTAGTATACTTCTGACATTGTCCTCGCTTCGGCCATCATGTGCGTGAGTCCTGTACACGAAAATTCATTCTCTTCCTCCAGTGCTGTGTGTGGTGCCAATTTTTGAAATTAAGAAATCGTTTGTCTCCTTTCTGCCATCGTTAAAGGCCTCCACCTTTGCTTTACATAGCCCTAAGTCACATTCCGTGATAATTATGTTGTTTGTCCCTGCAAACGGGACTTTCCTCGATTTTATAATATATCATTCGCTATCAATTTCTTCTACTTGAGATTTTCGAAATCCCCTTTTTAATTCCTTACAACCATTTTCGCAGTCTCACTTTTCCACCTTCATACCGACAGATGACACCAGTAGAGCAATTTCACTGAACAAGGCTTTCTCTCTTCAAGTCAATCTATTTCTAATTTTGTCCTCGCTTCGGCCAGCGTGCGTATGCCTCCTGTACAGCAGAATTCTATACACTCTTCCAGTACCGCGTAGTGCCCAGTTTCGACATTAAGAAATCGTCATTCTCCTGTGTACCAATCTTAATCTCTTCCGTCTTTGCTTTTCTTAGCCTTTAGTTGTATTCTGTGTTAAATACGCTGTTCATTTCTTCCAACAGGTCCTTACGTCTAGCCCAGAAGGGTTATGTAATCTGCCAACCTACGAGTTGTTAAATGTTTCCTCTACAATTTTATTCACTTTCCTACGTTTTCACTTATTTCCTTCATTCCTTCTTCGAAGTACAAATTAGAGAATCGTACTGATAGATAGAAACCCTGTCTTACGTGTTTCTTAAACCTAAATTTTCTTTCTTATGTTTTTTATGTATACCTGAAAGAAGTTGCACGACAGAGACCAGAAATTCCTTTGTTTGAACACTAGTACCGCGCCTCACCTACTGCATCACCTTGTTCAGCGCCAACATTTCAAATCCTTCTGGGCTTCTTCCTATCGGAACTGTGTATTTGAGGACATTAGACAACTCTCCAGTTGGTAGAGAATGACTGATATTAGAAGTTGCTTTCCGCAGAGAACTACTCTTCCGCTAGGGTCAGTCTGATCTGTAATAACTCCAAGCTACGCCCATCTTGCATAATTACTTTTAAATCAGATAGAATTTACCACTTCTTGCATTGGATTAATAACCTCGAAAAAGGATATTATTCCACCAGGCTGGTCTTTAAATTATTTTATTTGCACTACTAGTTTCTTGCACTGTCTATTGTGAAGTGCACCTGCAGTGACACATGTGTGTACTTCGTCCCCGGTTGCGGGGTGCGAGAAGGAAATTGTACTACGTATTTCTCCGCATACTTATACAGAAACGTTTATGATCGGACCCACATAATCCTGTGCACTGCTACACTACTAAACCAATCTCAGTAAAGCTAAATCTAAATAACGGAGTTCCAGTTCTCTGTCACAGGCAGAACGCCAACAAGAGTGCATTAGTGTTGTTCGTATTTAGTGTTGTTAGCAGGCCTGGTAGACTATATAAGGGGCGTAAATGGCGTCAAATGTCAAGTGATTACTGTGAAGGAAACTGAGATATCACGTACCTGTGTGAGACCCCTTTATTAATACCCAACAGAGTTTGAAATGGACCTCATTAAGGGTCCTCGTTTGGCTGGCTGGTCCAGTTGTGTTGTACCCAGATTTTTGGGGCATTCATATGTGGCACAAGCCCTTTGTTGGAACGTGAAAGCAGAGACATTCTCTGTTAAGTTTGGGGTAGAACACGTTTGATTGCCATATTGTGCTTGAAGCACATCGTAACCCTTTCACATCTACACCTGTAATTGAGAACAAGCATTTGACTCCCTGCAACGTTTAGTTCATCCTGAACCTTTGCTCAGCGGTTAACAGTAACCAGATCAGAAAATTCCGTTCCAAACGTAGACTGCCGCACACAACAAAAGAGACTGCTGGAGTGCTGCCGAGACGGGGAAGCTGACCATGGCCGGCGAGCATGACCGCTACCTGCTCAGAGGCCCCATTCTTCCTATGTTTTGGGGAGGCATAGCCCTGTTATTATTGGCCTCATAGTGTGGTGAACCATCGGATAAGACTTGCCGTCACGTCTTGTAGTCATTGACGTAACCGTGACGCCACAGCAGTACGCCACGGGCGCACTGCGTGATCTCGAGGAACTGCCGCGGCCAGCAAGGTGCCCAGATCTGTCCCCAGTACAATAGGGTGGGACCAGCTGCCACGTATCGGTTCCTGTATACACAATATCAAGGACCAATTATGACAGCTATAGGCCATCTTGCCTAAGGAGAAGCTACAACTTGTTTATGGCATCCTTCACAATCGAATCAGTGCATCCAAGAGCCAGACGCGGTGCAAACACATGTTCGTTAGTGGACTGACACTGCTAAGTTCCAGAAGTAATGTGAAACTGCTTTTCTCGGACAATTTGTTGTGGGACATGGTGAAATATTCCCGCTTCAGTCCCTATATGAGACGCCCTGCTGAACCCGCAAGACAGGACAGGTAGTTGTAATTGTGGAAAGGGGCCAAAATGAGAGGCTGTCCGTTACATCGAACACATATAACATTATTTATTTGACCAAACATTACAGTACAAATTCTTGAACTTATTTATCAGCTGAATACGCCACACTATCTTATGCCTTAAGGGCACAATCATTTTAATTTGAAAAAACGGCTGAAAGCCATTAACTCAAAATTCAGACGCCAAGAAGAATATTTATAAGGCCTCAAGTTAATGTAAAGACGGCTGAAGGTAAATTTAAATAAAAAAAAAACACAAGGCAGAAGACCTTATCTTCAGTTAGGCTAAAGGCCCCAAACAGTTTGATGCTCGAAAAAGATCCTTAATTTAAAAACGGCTGGAGGTTCAAATGGCTCTGAGCTCTATGGGACTTAACATCTGAGGTCATAAGTCCCCTAGAACTTAGAACTATTTAAACCTAACTAACCTAAGGACATCACACACATCCATGCCCAAGGCAGGATTCCAACCTGTGACCGTAGCGGTCACGCGGTTCCAGACTGTAGCGCCTAGAACCACTCGGCTACTCCAGCCAGCACGGCTGCAGGCCCCGTGACTTAAAACTCGAGGTAAAATAAATTTAAACAACAAAGCCTTATCTTAAATTAGGCTGAAGGTCCCAAACAATCTAACACTTGAAAAGCAGGGAACTTTGATTTTAAAATGGCTGAAGGCCCAAGACGTAAAACACCACTAAAAACAATTCAACATTAATTCAAAACCACCGGCTATGAGCCATAGGAATACACACAACAAAAGAAAATGCAGTGCAGCTAACAGCACTCAGAAGTTTCGGGGGTAGGCCATCACTAGAAATACTAACGTTCACTTGGGTGAAACAGGCAGTTAGTCCAACATTCTCGATCCCACAACAGCCCAACCAACAGACAGTCAACAGACCCACTGACAAGGTAACTTGCGCTCCACTCGACCTGCACACAGATGGGAGTTCAATGCAAACGTAAAAGGCATGGACGCCCACAACCAAGTATACATTAAGCTGTGGAACTACACACTGGACAGCGACAACATCGTGAGGAAAGGACACTGCCTAAATTTACGTCAACGGCCAGGTCAGGTAACCGGAACGTTAACAGCCACAAGGCAGAAAATTACGCTGGTGCACTTCAATTTCAAATACCAAATACAGTTTCACTCCACTGGACAGTGGATAAACCTTCGCCAACTCGAACACACACGTTGTTGCTCGTGGGAATGTCCCAACAACCAACAATGAGAACCAAACGGCACAATGTGAACAGTCTTGACTTGCTGCTAAATTAAATCCAAACTCAACTTTCGTGTCCAGGGTCGGTGAGCCACGGACCTCTTAGCAATGGGAGCAGCCCCACACACTCTGACAGTGTGTAGAGACCACCAGCGGGCCTGGCCAAACCACGCCCCGCGGAGGTTTCCCCACTGCTCCACGCCAACCGACCGACTGCTCGCACACAGCACAGCCGGAAACTGTAAGCACGAGACCAAAGATAGTGCAAGGTGCGAATATCGATACAAACCGCTGCTGCCTCTCACGGAGAGAGCGAACAACAGCATAATCACAATAACTGTGGGAAACCAAATGCAGAATATGAACCAAGGCTTAAATCAACGCATACATGAGCCCAACACGGCTCATTATAGTTTGATGAATTTCCTATTGGTGGCGGCGCTATATATAGCCTTCAAAACGGAGTCTGTTATAAAGGTGCACTCCAAGCAGAGAGCTGCCATTGAGTTTCTTTTGGCGGGAAAGCAGAGCGTCGCAGAAGGGCTTGCAGAAGGTCTACAGAGACCTATCAGTGAACAAAAGCACTGTTGAGTCCTTAGGTGAGGCGTCCATCATCATCGCAGCAAGGTCGGGCAAACTTGTGCGATCTCCCGCGTGCCGTCAAGCTGCAAGCAGTTGTGATACCTATATTGTTGGGACGTGCGGACACTCTCATTCGAGTTGATTGACGGATCACAGTCAAACGGTTACTGCTCAATTGGACGTCTCTGTTGATAATGCTGACACACTCGTCCACCAGATGGTGTACTCAACGGTGTGTGTGCTCACTAGGTTTCTTGCTGCCTAACACATGACCATAAAGAGCAACGAAGGGCCACCTGTGAGGAACTGCTTGTGCGTTACGAGGCTCATCGTGGCAACTTTTCGTCGTACGTCATCACAGGTGATGACGTATGATGACTGAGAATCGAAAACAAAACCGCAATTTCGGGAGTGACGCCACACCACCTCTCCTCCGAACAAAAAGGTCAAAGCTGCACCCTAAACCGCAAAAGGTATGGCGACGGCCTTCTGGGACACTGAAGAGGCTATTCTGTTTGATGTCCTCCGTCGCGGTGCAACGGTCAGGTCTGAAGTCCATTGTGCTATCCTCAGGAGATTGAAGAAACGACTTCAGCGTGTTCGTCGCCACAAAAATACCAACGAACTTCTCCGCGATAACGCAAGGCCTCGCACAATTCCGCCCACCAAAGAGGAGCTCACAAACCTTCATTGGACAGTTCTTCCTCATTCACACTACATACGAATATCCCACCTTCCGAGTTTCATCTGTTTCGCCCAGTGAAGTTTGCACTCTGCGGGAAATAGTACGTGGATGTTCGGGAGTTTATTAATGCAGAAAGACATTGTCCGCGAGGTCAATCAGTGGAGTGACATCATATGAGCATAGAGGTCCTTCCAATAAGGTAGCTTAAGGCCGTCGCAATGAGCGGAGACTACGTTGAGAAATAGGGTTATGTACCCAAAACAATAATATCGCGTATTGGAACCCTGAATGAAACCAACCCGCTTTCAGAGAAAAAATGTGCTGTATTAGCTATTGAAAACCCTTGGTAATTTTACTCTATTTGCTACTACATCACGTATCATCTCAACCCTTGAAGTTTCATTTTGCTTCTTTCTCTCCCATTGTAGTTGCAACAGTCTCTCAGATTCGACCACTAGGTTGGAAAACGATCATCACAACGTCCTCAAGCTGATTCTGGAAACTTCAACAGTTAATAGACTTCATAAACAAAACATGATAACAATTTTCAGTTAAAGAAATGGCGAAAGGAGGGAATATATAAAGTGGCAACATTTCAGCTTTCCTCTAGAATAAAAGGAGTTTATATTCTGAAAGCAAGGAACGATCGGTCGCGAAATGGAAATCCGTTGAATTTTTTCGCAGAGGTGTTGGGCAGTGTCTCTAGTATGACCGTCGATCGCGTTACGTCGTTCTTTTTAGTTCTGACCACACAGGGAGCACATAAAGATACCTAGAACAATAGTATCTCGTGCCAAGTACGAGGGCCAGGTGAGAAATTTTGCCTGAAGCCATGCAGCCAACTTTACATAACTGTCGTAAGTTTCCTTCTTCAAGACAATTCCCAGCCACATTCTGCAGGGGCAATGAAGAAGCTCCTGCATTCTTTTCAGTTGTAAATGTTTGATTACCCACAATACAGCCCGTAATTGTCTCCCTCTGAGTTTCATCTCTGCTCACATGAACCGCTGGCTATGAAGACAACATTTTGGCACAGACAACGAGCTATAGGCCAGCGTCGAGGATTGGCGAAAGCACTGGCGACTGCGTTCTATAACGAGGGTATTGGAAAGTTGGTACAACGCTACGACAAACGTCTACGTAAGATTGGCGACTATGGAGATAAGTAGCAAGAAGTTGTAGCTAACTGTTGCAAATAAAACAGTTTTAATTTTCATTGTGGTTTTCATCTCGCGAGCTATCGTTCCTTACTTTCCGAATAGCCCTCGTATTCTTGTACCAGAAGTCTGACTCCTTTTTGTCAAATAACGCCTCCAGCTAGCCAATGACTCAACGTGCTGATTTGATATCTCTGCCAAACGCACTCGTGTTTGGTGGATAACTCGTAACAATCGCCCAAAACACCAGAAAACGCCTGAGCCCAATTCCGGTCCGCGTACGGAAAGTCATTTTCAAATTTCTGTGGGCTTCCGTACCAAGTGAATAACTTATCGACCACTTAGTAATCCCTCATTCCCTACTTCATATACGCAATACTTAGTATGTTACCCCTCCATCCCAAAGCGTCTACGACTCGATTCCTACATTTCCAAGATATGTCAACAGACTCTCGATTTCGCCGGCTTCAGCCAGCTTCAAGAAAACAGTTTCCCCAAACAG
The DNA here is from genome assembly GCF_023864345.2 of Schistocerca serialis cubense. Classification (NCBI taxonomy): domain Eukaryota; kingdom Metazoa; phylum Arthropoda; class Insecta; order Orthoptera; family Acrididae; genus Schistocerca; species Schistocerca serialis. The sequence goes on along the minus strand of NC_064639.1, from coordinate 108,070,752 downwards.
GTCTTTCCTCCAATTAGATTCAGATTCTTGTTATGTCACAACAGATTTTTCAGCACGCTAGGAAAACACCAACGATGTTTTATACTACCTTCTTTCAGTTTTGATGCTTTTTATTTTTGCAGGAACAGCTAAGATTTACGATGAGAATCAGCATCATCCAATATATCGCTTAATCAAAACACTCATTCTTAAACGTTAACCGAGAGATCTACGAAATCACATTTCCCGTACTTCCATCGCCGTCCTGGCAACACATCCGTATATCAGAGCTATTCTCGTCGGTACAGACATGCAGTATACTTGATTCCGTTGCTGTTATTGTTTCTGAAACACGATTTGCTACCGTAAACTAAGGGAGGCGTCTCTCATAAAGTAGTATGTAGCGCTGTAAACAGATTGTAAATTAGAACACTGAATGCTTTTGGTTATGCGTTGAGTCGCTGTAAAAAAACGTACATGACCTCGAAGGGAAGAATGCGCCATAACAGCGGTATTTACAACGTCGTTACTGTTTATTGAGTCAGACAAGTATTTACAGAGACCTTCAATAGGAAAGTATTTGCCTGGAGCAAATGCATGTTTGCATTCAGTAGTTTCTGTTACGCGGCAAAAAGTAGGTCACCACACTCTGGAAGAAATAATCGTAGTTAATAGCATTGTGTATGAGCAGTTTTCCAATCTGATTATCAAGTTTTAATTTTCTTCCATCGAGAGGTGGACATTACAGACCACTGCTGATTCACCTCATTATCTGTTTGTTTCATCTTCGGCCGCTAACATTTGTTCTTTTTCTGGGTGTTAATGGAGCTCTGTATTAGATAACGTTAGATAACAAGTGTCAGCGTGCGAACAATTCAGCGAAACATCATCGACACGGGCTCTCGGAGCCGAAGGACCGCTCGTGTACCCTAGATGACTGCACGACACAAAGCATTACGTGTTGCCTGGGTTCAAGTGGTTCAAATGGCTCTGAGCACTATGGGACTTAACATCTGAGGTCATCAGTTCCCTAGAACTTAGAACTGCTTAAACCTAACTAACCTATGGACATCACACACGTCCATGCCCGAGGCAGGATTCAGACATGCGACCGTAGCGGTCCCGCGTTTCCAGATTGAAGCGCCTAGAACCGCTCGGTCACACAGGCCGGCCGTTGCCTGGGGCCGTCAACACCGACATTGGACTGATGATGAGTGGAAACACGTTACCTGGTCGGACGAGTCTCGTTTCAAATTGTACCGAGCTGATAGACGTGGGCGGGTGCGGGGACAACCTCATGAATCCATCGACCTTGCATGTCAGCAGGTGACTGTTCAAACTGGTGGTGGCTCTGAAATGGTGTGAGGCGTGTGCAGTTGGAGTACCATTGGACCTATAAAATGTCTAGAAACGACTGTGAGAGGTGACACGTACGTAAGCATGCTGTCTGATCACCTGCTTCCAGTAATGTCCACTGTGCATTCCCACGGATTTTGGCAACTGCAGCAGGACACTGCGACAGCCCACAAAGTTGCTACAGAGTGGCTCCAGGAAAACTATTCTGATTTTAAAACACTTCCACTGGCCACCAGACTGCCCAGATACGAACGTTACTGAGCGTATCTGGGATTCCTTGTAACGTGCAGTTACGAAGAGATATTTATGGACAGCCCTGCAGGAGTCATAGTGTCTGTTACCTCCAGCACTACTCCATACATTAGTAGAGTCCATGCCACGTCGTGTTGCGTCACTTCTGCGTGCTTGCGGGACCCCTGCACATATTAGGCAGGTGCACCAGTTTCTTTGTGTCCTCAGTGAAGATGTTATACAGATTCATGATTCTCTTTTCCTGCACGGTATTTCGTCTTCCGTCAGGTGGCGGAAGTGCTATTCTTCGATGTACTCGTCGTCTGGTTGGAGGCCAATCCGTCAAAGACCATTAGACAGGGCAGCTAAATGTCAGGCGTAACGCTGCAAAGTGGTATGAAATGGAACGAGCCCGAACGGTGGTAGCAGAGAAGGCGAATGGTGGACTTCGGTTTATCGGGATAACTGCGGGAATGTGTGGTTCATTCGTAATGGAGACCGCGTACACAATATCACTGTGACCAGTGCTTGAGTACTGCTCGAGTGCTCAGGATCCCCATCAGATCAAACTGAAGGAAGACATCTAAGCAATTCAGACCGGGCTGCCAGATTTGATACCGGTACGTTCCAATAAAGTGCAAGTATTACGGAGATTCTTCGTGAACTTAAATGGGAATCCCTGGAAGGAAGAGACATTCTTTTCGCGAAACACTACTGAGAAAATTTAGTGAAACGTCATTTGATGTTGACTGCAGAACGATTCTCCTGCCGCCAAGGTACATTTTGCCTAAGGATCACGAAGATAAGAGAAATTAGAGCTCATCCGGAGGCATATGCAGTGTGTCACGAACCTATTGGGTCAAACTGAAACAGATGATAGTGAATCCCAACGGATTACATTGAAACAGGGAATCCGTGATCCGAAAACTATATTTATTGTGTATGGGACATACACCGCATAACAGCAACGTAGCTTAAAATAATTGCTCAAAGCGACTACCGCAGTATCAATACAACGGCGCATGAAGCTCTTTCGCACTCTCTCAAAGATCCCTAGTGTCTAATAGGAGACAGGCGGTCTGGCAGATAGCCAACAGGTCTTCATCCGTTTCTACTTCTACGGGCGTGTCATACACCAACGTCTTGACGTGACTCGGCAGGAAAATGTCTCGAGGTGTGAGATCTGGCGTCCGCCCTGCCCATGGGACAACCCGTCCCCTTCGTGTCCAGCGATAATGGTACATGTTGTTCAGGTGCTCGCTGAAATTAACATCGAAGCGGTCTTGTGCACCGTCATGTTTAAACCACACACTTCCGCGGAGAACAAGGGGTACAGCCTCCAAGAATTATGGCAGCACATCTCGTAGGAACACCAAGTAACGTGGACCACTCAAATGGGGACGCAGCAAGTAAGGTCACATTGGGTGACAATAGTGAATGCGGGGCTGAGAATCTGGATCTTAAACCCAGATGATGTATTGTTTGTACGTGTGTGTGTGTGTGTGTGTGTGTGTGTGTGTGTGCGTGTGAGTCTGAGGATAAGATTATGAAATGAAGCATCGACACTTTCTTTCCTTCATAATGAACGCCGACTGGCATCTCGTGAAAAATGTTGCTCAGTGATACAACACAAATCAATGCTTACGTTGAAACTACATTTACGGAAGAAAATCGGAACAAAAGGAAGGAAATGTGCAACATAAACGATGGTTGATAGGCGTGTTGCTACATCTGAATGATGATGTCTGTTCAAATTCGGCTCCAGACCCATAAGAGGGGCGCTCAGAGCGCCACTGTCAGGATACAAATCAGCTGTAACCGTCGTAAGCGTCAGATTATACGTGAAGAGTCCATGTTAATAGTCCCTTTAAGGGGCAAAGACACAATTATCAACAGCTCACTGAGTTTAAATGAAGTCGTGTAATAGGGCTACGAAAATCTAGGTGTTCCTTCTGCGATACTGCAGAAAGATTGGCAGAAATGTAGCCACTGTACATGATTGTTGACAGCGGTAGTCACAACAATACAGACTCGCGGGAAGGCAGGGCTACGGACGATCACGTGACACTACCCAAGGACAAGGCCATTGCGTTCGTCGCAAGACTCTGGCGCACAGCACGGCATCTGCAGCATCAATTTGAATAGTAGTTGGCACCTCAGTGACACGACGAACTGTTGTTACAATTTGGTTCCTTTAAGAACAGCTCAGAGTCAGACGCCCTGTAGTGTGCACTCCACTGACCCCAAACCACCACTACTTGCGACGTCAGTGGTGTCAAGCGAGAACTCAGTGGAAGGCAGGGTGAAGGTCTTGGTGGAAATTTGTGGTAATGTCTTATGGGACCAAATTGCTGAGGTCATCGGTCCCTGAGCTTACATACTACTTAATCTAACTTACGCTAAGGACAACACATACACCCATGCCCGAGGGAGGACTCGAACCTCCGACGGGGGGAGCCCCGAGGACCGCGACAAGGCGCTTTAGATCTCTCGGCTACCCCGCAGTGAAGGTCTGTTGCGTTTTCTGATGAAAGCTGGTTCTGCCTCAGTGCCAGTGATGGCCTTGTGTTGATTGGAAGGAGGACAACTGAGGGTCTGCAACCAACCTGTTCAAATGGTTCAAATGGCTCTGCGCACTATGGGACTCAATTGCTGAGGTCATTAGTCCCCTAGAACTTAGAACTAGTTAAACCTAACTAACCTAAGGACATCACAAACATCCATGCCTGAGGCAGGATTCGAACCTGCGACCGTAGCGGGATTGCGGTTCCAGACTGCAGCGCCTTTAACCGCACGGCCACTTCGGCCGGCTGACCAACCTGTCTTCGTGGTAGACACACTGGAGCTACACCTAGAGTTATGGTCTGGGGTGCGATTTCGTATGATAGCATGAGCTCTGAGCACTATGGGACTTAACTTCTTTGGTCATCAGTCCCCTAGAACTTAGAACTACTTAAACCTGACTAACCTAAGGACATCACACACATCCATGCCAGAGGCACGATTCGAACCTGCGACCGTAGTGGTCGCGTGGTTCCACAATGTAGCGCCTAGAACCGCTCGGCCATTCCGGCCGGCTGCAGGAGCCTTCTCATCCTTATCCCATGCATCCTGATTTCAAAATTGTACATCTGTCTGATGATTCGACCTGTCGAGCTGCCATCAGTGTTTTCCAGCAAGATAACGCTCGCTCACATACTGCTGTTGTGACCGAACATGCTCTACAGACTGTCGACATGTTGCCTTGGCCTGCTCTATTACTAGATCTGTCCAACAGAGCACATGTAGGTCACCGTCGGACGATATCTCCAGCGTCACTCCCAGACAGTATCACCCTTTACTGTACAACAGACATGGAACTCCACCTCACAAACTGACATCCAGCACCTGCAGAACACAATGCACACACGTTTTTATGCTTGTATTCAACATTCTGACCGTTCACCTGCTATTAATGTGATAGCATTTCACGCTTTCTTTAGCCTGTGGTCTTGCAACGTTAATCACTTAAATACGTTACCTAGACAAATGTGTTCCCAAAATTTCAGTACTCCACATATTACTTTTCCGTCAGTGTATTTACAAAAGCAAATGACCGACTTGCATTACTTCAGGACCCACGGCGTTGTTTCAAAGCCGTTATTCAAAAGTGACGGGAGTAGAGGTAATCCTGAAAACAAGTAGAAGTGTAGAATAATGGTATCGAGAGACAGGAAGAGTCAGGAAGTGATGTCGTAGTTTCTCGAATTTGGGATCAACATAGTAATGAGCTGGCTTAATTAGCAAGATTTTCTTTCAAACTATTACGGCCTAACGTCATTGTTTTGTCTATTGGTGTTTTAGATTCCAATAATTCATGTATTAGTGTATTGTCAGGTGAGAATCTGTCCCGTAAGAAATGCTCTTCAGAATTCATTGACGTGCATATGACAAGAGAATGTTTAATGCCAAGCGGACTACGTTTTGCTGCGGAAGCAGATGAAAGTACTTTCGCCGGGAGAAAACGCGCTGCTCTAGTGCAAGATTCCGTACTGGGTGGCGACCTGCCCGTTCAAGCTGCTGACAGATCGTGAGAAACGGATTTCACTCGGTCGGCGGGCGGGGACGGTTTGCTCCGATTAGCGCAGCGCTGCCTCGCAGGGCGGGACCCGCGAGGGCTTCCGTCGTCGCCCTCGCGCTCACCTTGATCTTTGGCTGTCCGCAGGTAGAGGACGCGGAGAGTTACCGCAGGCGGCTAAAAGGTTGGGTCGCGGCGACGGGCGACTGGCGCCATCCAGTGTCCTAGACGCCTGGCCCTGATTGGCTCCCGGCCTCTTAACACACTCCTCGGCGGAGCGGCCCGACTCCTTGCTGCCTGCGCGCGCCGTCCGGTCTGCTGTGCGCGCTACTGCTTTCTACGGTTGCTGCGTTGCGGGTCCAGTGTTGGCTTCCGGATGGGGGGGTTCCAGTTTCTTACTTTTTCCACTCCCAACATCTACACGAATACTGGAATTCGGGAGAACGACGGTTCAGACCCGCGTCCGGCCATCCTGATTTAGGTTTTCCGTGATTTCCCTAAATTGCTTCAGGTAAATACCGGGATGGTTCCCCTGCAAGGGCACGGCCGACTTCCCCAGCCTTCCGTAAGCCGATGGGACCGATGACCCACCTATTTGGTCCCGTCCACCGAATCAACCAACCAATTATGTATTACTCCGCAAACCACCTGGCGGTGTGCAGCGGAGGCTACTTTGGTATCACTAATTGATCCCCTCCCCCCCTCCTTCCCTATTCCACTATCGAGAGGCGACTGTCAGTAAGCCTATGTGTCAGCTCTAGTTTCTCCATTTTTTTCAGCGTGGTCTTTCCGCAAGATGTGTGTGAGAGAAAGTAATATGTTGTCTGACTCTTCCCGGAAAGTATTCTTTCGAAATTTTAATAGCAAACCTCACTATAGCCAAAAACTGACAGATGGCTCTGAGCACTATGGGACTTAACATCTGAGGCCATCAGTCCCCTAGAACTTAGAACTACTTTAACCTAACTAACCTAAGTACATCACACACATCCATGCCCGACTCAGGATTCGAACCTGTGATCGTAGCGGGCGCGCGGTTCCAGAGTTTAGCGCCTAGAACCGCTCGGCCACACCGGCCGGCCTCACTGTAGTGCACAACGCCTTTCTTGTTGCTCTCCCATTGGAGGTTGTTGAGCATCTGTGTGACGGAACGCGCCGCTCTTCATTGGGTCTTTTCGTATCTCTTCTGTCAGTCCTATCTAGTGAGTGTCAAAGACTGATGAACGGTCCGACAATCGCCTTGTAGGTAACTTCTTTCTTGGATGAGTTACAGTTCCATAAAACTTTTCCTATGAATCTGCTTGGCGTCTGCTTTTTCTGCTATATGTTTTACATGGTCATTCCACTTAAGGTCTCTCTCGATAGTTACTCCTTGATGTTTTTCAGTAGATACTGTTTCTAGCAATTTGTCATCGATAGTGTAGTTTTACAGTATTAGATTTCTTTTCCTATATATGCGCAATATAGTACATTTATTTGCATTCAGGATCAACTGCCAAAGACTACACCACTCACCAGTCATCTGGAGGTCATTCTCCAAATCGATGCTGTTTTCTGACATTGCTACCTTCTCGCAGACAACTGCATCATCTGCAAACAGTTTTAAAGAGTTTCCGACTTTTTCTACTAGGTCATTTACATACGCTGTAAACAGTAACGGTCCTAAACACTTCCTTGGGGTGTTACGGAAATTACATCTGTCGATTTTGTTTAATTAACAGGGTTCTATCTGCTAGGAAGACTTGAAACCAGTTGCAAATCTCATCCGATACTTGGTGAGATGGTAATTTTTTTCCCCTATCGATTTCATGCAGGAACAGAGCGAGCACAGTTTAGGAGGACCTCTGTTTGCGAAATTGATTGTTATAGAGGAGATCTCACTCTCCAAAAATGCTATAATTACACAACACTCTGACGATAACGATATAGGGCTATAATTAGGTGTACCTGTCCTCCGACCCTTCTTGAAAACGGGACTGTCCTGAGCTTTTTTTTCAGTTGCTAGCTACGCTTCGTTCCTCCAGCCAGCTAGGATCAACTGCTGCTAGAAAAGGAGCAAGTTCTTTTTCATAATCATTGTAAAATCGTACAGGCGTCTCATCTGGTCGTGATGGCTGTCGTTTGCTTTTCTATTCTGCGATCGTTTCTCTCAATGTCTGCCATATCGGCGTTCGTACGACGGTTGAAAGGAGGGATCTTGTTACGATCTTCCGCGGTGAAACTATTTCGGAACACCAGATCCAGTAGTCAGCATTTTCTCAGTTATCTTCGGTTTCGGTACTTGTACGGTCACTAAGATTCGCTATCGCCCCCCTTTTCAGCGTACCAAAGAAGCACATGATTTTTAACTTTTTTTGGGTCATCATTCTTGTGACTGATTTACTGGGGCCAATCACGACTTCCCGTCCTGTGCTAGCCTGTTTATCTCACCATAGCACATGTGCCCAACGTCATCAATTATTAATTGGATGTATTGCAGTCTCTGTCTTCCCCTACAGTTCTTACCCTCTACAACTCCCTCTGGTGCCATGGAAGTTATTCCCTGATGTCTTACCACATGTCCTATCATTCTGTCCCTTCTTCTTGTCAATGTTTTCCACATACTTCCATTGTAGCCGATTCTGCCGAGAACCACCTCATTCTTTATCTTATTAGTCCAGCAAATTTTCAACATCCTTTTACAGTAGGACATATCAAACTCTTCAGTTCTCTTCTTTTCTGGTCCCCCCACAATCACTTTCGCTGGCATACAGCGCTATCTATGCTCCAGACAAACATTCTCACAAATTACTGAAACGTAGCTGTTACTTATTTAACTATACTCTTATTTACGCGGTTCTAGGCGCGCAGTCCGGAACCGAGCGACTGCTACGGTCGCAGATTCGAATCCTGCCTCGGGCATGGATGTGTGTGATGTTCTTAGGTTAGTTAGGTTTAAGTAGTTCTAAGTTCTAGGGGACTGATGACCACAGCTGTTAAGTCCCATAGTGCTCAGAGCCATTTGAACCATTTCTTACTTACGGGGAGACAAATAGACTTGTCTGTCTGCTAATTGCATAGGAAATAGAGCCTGTGGCACGGAATCACTACGTTTTCTAACAGATTTGATGGTGTCACCACTTGATTGGATCCTATCACTATACAGTACATTAACTTCAACGAAATCGAAGATAAGAGTTATTAAATAGGTCTCATTTCAGGAAAATTATTATATCTTCATAGGAACCCGGCATTTCTTAAATAATTCTGGAAGAGAAACAGTTTTTGAAATGCTTTTAAAAATAAACTGATAGGCACACACGTATCTAAGTTGGCCTTGAGGAGGCTCGATAGAAATTGATTAATTTACGCGTGGGTTATTAACCTCAAGACTACCTTTTTCTGCACATTTATTTTCGGATTAAGATTTTCCCAAAAAAACACTCGAACAAGCATATTATTAAGAACCTTAATCTTCCGTGGAGTGCTGGAACTGAACACCACATAAATCACTGTAATGACACAGTGAATAAAGCATGTCTGGGGCGGTCATTTTGAGGTTTGGAAGTACAGAGAGTACCATGGATTATACACGCACACACCTTCAGGCCAACCATTTATCACAGAGAAAGACGTTATGGAAAAATTCAAGAGAGAACGAAAATCTCAAGTGGATTAGAGAGAAGCTAGGCTCGATGGGTGAGTATTTGGACAATAAAAATTACATTGAGATTTATAAAAAAAATACAGAAATTACAGTTAAGAAACAATGAATAGAACTACGTTCTGTAAATCAATAGTAGCCAACATCACGACAAAGAATGAAAGCGAGTGCAAACTGTAGGGCACGAGAATTTATTAAAACGAGAAAACTGGTTCGTTGGTGAATACCGCAAACAAAATCTGACGAACATACACGTGGTAACGGCTATGCAGGCCACGCACAATGAAACTCACTGAAATCTCCACAAAACACAGTGGGATAGTAACATGATGACCAATGTTAAGTACACGTGTAGCGCTCACAACCACATGCACGGTTGATTCAGAAAACTAATTACACGTGGTCTCATCTACCGCTCTCGGAAAGTTACCGACTACAGAATAACTCTCGAATAAATTCCCACATTCGCGAATTACTATCAATTTCTACGCACGCGAAGTATTCCAAGCTAGTCTGTAATATCTGAAACGTAATAAGAGATGAATTAGAGGTTCAGTTAAGTTAAATTTACACATTCATAAAATTAGTAACAGTGAGGCCTAAAGTAGGCGTTATCTCTCCTACAATTGCCAGAGTAGTGAAGCCGCTCGCTCACTCACCAGTGTCCTGTGACATACCGGAAACCTGCATGGACAGTATGTACGTTCTAGCCGTACCAATCTCAACAAGGCGACGGACCATCGGTCACCCGTGTCTCTCTGACCCAAAACAGTTTCCCTTAGCTTTACACGAAGGTTGACTAAGCTCTCCCAGCATTCAGAGAAACTTACCCCAAAGCCAAAGAAACATACAGAAACTTAAACAGAAGACAACCACACCACCAAGAGTATGGTATAAGAGGGTAACATTGGGAGACAGCGCAAATACATGATTATTGCTTGACCATATCAGTTAAACCCTTAACCGATATATAACAAACACGGAAAAAAATTAAGATATGAAATACAAGACAGATGTAGTAACACAATGTTGAAATACCACTATGTCTGCCATATATAGCACCGAGCTGATTATCTTTCACTCTAGTTTGAAATTATAGGAGCACCGACACATAAGCGATGCTGTTAAGTAATGTAAAAGTGGGAATCGACCCTGAAAGTCAATGAAGCGACTTACACTGAGATGCTTCACTACTTCCTCAAATTAAAATCAAATTTTGATGCTACCAGACTTCTCTTGGCCAGGAAAATTTTCTTGCCCGTGCTAGTCCGCGTTTTATTTCCTCCATACTTCGTCTGCCATATATTATTTTCCTTCCAAGGTTGCAGAATTTCTTCGTCTACTTCATGGTCCTCAAATCTGATCTTAAGTTTATTGCTAATCTCGTATCTCCTACTGCTAATTACATTTGCCCTTCTTCAAGTTACATCCAGCCCACCGTCCGTACTCCGCAGACTGTTCAATCCATTCATTATGTTCTGTGATTATTCCTAGGCTTCACCGAAGATAGGAATATCGTCAGCGCGTCTTATCGTTAATCTTCCTTCAATCTCAGTTTAAATGCCGCTTTTGAACTTATTTTTAATCCAAGGACTTTGTTCTTTGTCGCCTACTCTTACTCCCCGTTCTTGGTTCCTATGCATATTGTATTCCACGAAAGTTTTGCTGTAGGATATACCTGTGTTTCTGACAATCTGGAACATCTTGCACCATTTCACACTGTCGAACGCTTTTTCTTGGTCTACAAATCCTATGAAGGTTATCGAACGGAACGTCAGAACAGCCTGCCTGGAAACTTTACCTTTTCTGTAGCGAAATTAATCGTCAATTAATAGATTATCAAACTTCTTTTCCATCTCCTGTGTACTATTCTTGTTAGCAACTTATTTCCATGAGCTGATAAACTGATTAAGAATGATATTTTTCGAAAGTCGGTGGTGGTGGTGGTTAGTGTTTAACGTCCCGTCGACAACGAGGTCATTAGAGACGGAGCGCAAGCTCGGTTTAGGGAAGGATTGGGAAGGAAATCGGCCGTGCCCTTTCAAAGGAACCATCCCGGCATTTGCCTGAAACGATTTAGGGAAATCACGGAAAACCTAAATCAGGATGGCCGGAGACGGGATTGAACCGTCGTCCTCCCGAATGCGAGTCCAGTGTCGAAAGTCGGATGATATGTCTACAGTCTCTTAATTTCTCTCCATAAATCTGAATAATCGTTAGGTTGCCACTCATCCAATAATTTTAGAAATTTTACAGGAATATTATCTATGCCTTCTGCCTTATTTCTTCGCAACTTTTCGAAAGATCTGTCACATTCTGTAATACTGGGTTCTACCCACGTCTTCTAAACCAAATTCCATTTCTTCTTCTATTCCGTCCGTAAACGGTTCCTCCCCCCCCACCCCCCCCCCCCCACCCCTCAACCCCACTTCCCCCGCCATAGAGGATTTCATTGTGCTCTTTCCACCTCCCTTGCGCCATTTATGTTTCCATCTTTGTTTCAATTTCACAGAAGAAACTTCCGACTTTTCCATAGGCCGAATGAGTCCTTCCGAAGATCAATTCCATTTCGATTCCCTCTCACTTTTCGCGCAGCAGTTTCTCCTTAGCTTCCCTGTCTTCCTTTTACTTAATTCTTTAATGACTACAGTACGCTTCAACGCTAATAAAAGAAAAAGTCACAAAAACCCTTGACTCTCATATTTCCAAGGAAACTATTTTTTTTTTTTTTTTTTTTTTTTTACTGTCTTGTAATAAACATCGTCAAGTAGGTCCCTTTCACTGAAATTCTGGTTCCGCAGTCTGATGTCAGTGCTCTGAGTAGTGGGTACGTGAACGCTCAAAGGCAACAATCTTATAGAAAGCCAGGAACTTCCTCAGAAGATTTCCCCATTGGCCTACGGAAATACGCTTCCGATTCTTGTAGAGTTACTGTGCTGCTAAAATAACGGGGTTGATCATTCAGGATAACCAACTATAGTCTCCAAAACTACACTTTAGGTAATTACACTATGTGATCAAAAGTATCCGGATACCTTGCTGAAAATGACTCACAGGTTCGTGGCGCCCTCCATCGGTAATGCTGGAATTCAGTATCGTGTTGGCCCATTCTTAGCCTTGATGACAGCTTCTACTCCCGCAGGCAAACGTTCAGTCAACTCCTGGAATGTTTCTTGGGGAATGGCAGCCTATTCTTCACCTAGTACTGCCCTGAGGAGAGGTATCGAAGTCGGTCGGTGAGGCCTGGCATGGTTGACGTTCCAAAACATCCCAAAGCTTTTCTGTAGCATTTGGGTCAGGACTCTGTGCAGGCCAGTCCATTATACAAATGTTATTTTCGTGTAACCACTCCACCATAGGCCGTGCATTATGAACAGGTGCTCGATCGTGTTGAAAGATGCAATCGCCATCGCCGAATTGCTCTTCAACAGTGGGAAACAAGTAGGTGCTCAAAACATCAATGTAGGCCAGTGTTGTGATAGTGCTACGCAAAACAACAAGGGGTGCACGCCCCCTCAATGAAAAACACGACCACGCCATAACACCACCGCCTCCGAATTTTACTCTTACCACTAGGCAACACCATAACACCACCGCCTCCGAATTTTACTCTTACCACTACATACGCTGGGAGATGACGTTCACCGGGCATTCGCCTTACCACACCCTGCCATTGGAACGTCACATTGTGTACCGAGATTCGTCACTCCACACAACGTTTTTCCATTGTTCAATTGTCCGATGTTTACGCTCCTTACACCGAGCGAGGCACCGTTTGACATTTACCGGCGTGATGTGTGGTTTATGAGCAGCCGCTCGACCACGAAATCCAAGTTTTCTCACCACGCACCTAATTGTCATAGAACTTGCAGTGGATCCTGATGCATGTTGGAATTCCTGTTTGATGGTCTGGATAGATGTCTGCCTATTACGCATTACGACCCTCTTCAACTGTCAGCGGTCTCTGTCAGTCAATAGAGGAGGTCGGCCTGTACGCTTTTGTGCAGTACGTGTCCCTTCACGTTTCCATTTCATTACCACATCTGAAACAGAGGCCCTAGGGATGTTTAGGAGTGCGGAAATCTCGCGTACAGACGTATGACACAAGTGACACCCAACCACCTGAGAACTTTCTGTGAGTTCCGTGAAGCGCCTCTCTCTCTCTCTCTCTCTCTCCCTCTCTTTCTCTCTCTCTCTTTCTCTCTGTCTCCCTTCCCTGTATGAACAGTGGGGCATGGATATTAGCGTGCATCTGCGCATTGTGCTATCGAAGGTACTGTGGAAGACCGAGTTAAACACATTGTATAAGCATTGTATTTATTACTGTTAATCGTATCACGCAAAACATATCACAGCATTTTTACAAATGCGACAAATACGAAGAAGTGCAAAAGTGAAAGAGAGAATATTTTTTCCAAAATTCTAGTAATAATCATCAAACCCTAAGTATTTTGTAATACACACTTTCTAAAGTAGCATATATTCTTTCTCAGGGTTCAAACTACCTCCTTACCATTTAATCGAAGATGACTCAGCACGTTACTATGCCAAATTTAAACGTCATACATGATGCGGCAGTTTTTCACGCATCTCAGTGTTTATGACGTCATATATTCTCAACTTTGTGTCGTGCAATGATATAACGTGTCACTAATACAGTTAGAAGTACGGAAGTAATAAATTAATACTCTATGCCTGATACGAAAGTGTGAGAGGTGGCATGAGCCCCCTCTCATATTTCTATCTTACGATTTTCCTCTCTAATTGCATGCAGTGAAAAGTCGCTATTCCTTCACACGCGGACTTCCCACGCAGCGTCTCTCGTCACCCGGGTGGTCCGGTGACAGGCGGGCTCTGCTGATCTGGAAAGGGTTAAGCCGACGGGTGTGAGGAAGTCGAGTGAATGCTTTGCAGACGCCGACATTGTCAAAAGACACGCCCGGAGGGGTCTGAAGTAGTGGCTGGGCTAGAGGTTCCGTTACTTCGCAGAAACTTAGCGAAAACACTTTCAGGCGGGCTATCAGTGAGGCGTGGGAATGACTTGTGTACCCAGGCAGTTGTGGCGGGAAAATTCCCGCGCTTTCTGCAAAATAGTAACTGTGATTGGCTTGCTCAGGGCATAGCTCCGTGACGTAGCAAAATCAGCGCAGAAATTGGCGCCAAGAATCTCCATTGGTGGAATGGTAGTGCTCCGGCAACAGAGTGGAATTTTCCGCCGGTTTTCGAGTTGCTGATTGGAACGTTTAACCATGGCCACTGTCGTGGGAGCGGGAATGTTGTGTGTTCGGCCTGTACGGGTGCTCTACGTAGTAGGCCTCGTTTCTCGGTCGAGGACGTCGAAGGAACCAGCCATCGCCTCCGGTACGCCAAATCGTGTTCTTGCAGTTAAGAAGACAGATTGGTAAGGTATGTCTGCAGCACCGGCAGACAGGGACTTTCCTAGGTGATAATCAGAGCTCAGCAGAGCTCGCCTGTTCGTTCTTTTTCTAACTTTGTTCTGTCTTGGGTAGCAGCAATTAATGTTGGGTTGGCTATGTGTTTTCTCTTAAGATTTGAGTTGCAAGGAATTGGCTCCACATACCACTTCGTCATAATCCTCACAATCTAGTTTAGGGATAACTTCACATTCACAGCGTTTGTTTGAGTATCGAATTTGAGCCAATTTGATGTATTGTAAATGTTTCGTGTGTTTTTGTTTATTATTTTGTGTTTAGTCTTAATAAATCATATTCTTATTTTGGACAGAACTTTCATTCTGTTAATCGGTAGAGCAACCCTATCATTCCTCACTATGTTAATGAAACCTTCGTTTATTTAACTTATTTATCAAATTAAATTATTGCAGGTGCCAAACTCTCTTCCTACTCCACTGGCAGGGTTGTTTAGAGTCAGTTCGCGTATTTTTTTTAATCCTTGTGCAACAGCAAAAGTCGGAGTTAGAATAGGGGAGGCTTAGAACATCATTTACATATGTAGATTCTAGAAGAATTTAGTGTTAAATACACTGCTAGCCCCGGCACCTCGCAAGTGAACAGCAAAAATGTGGTAAGCGATAAACTTTTTTCCTCTCATTATTTTGCGGTGGTGTTAGCGAGAAAGAGTTTCGTGAAGGTTTGAAGTTAAGTGTAAAGTTCGTTGCAAGTGCGCTCGTTCTCAAAAACTGGATGAATAAAATCTGAGTATTCGCGCTTTATGATCTACGCTTCTTTTTCATCCCCACCTGAACCCCTTTGACAGATAAGTGGTTCTTGCCCCATAGCGATTCTTTCCAGACAGTAAGCGATGTATGTACCAAGTTCGCTTGAAATTGATCGAGAGGTTTCGGAGGGAATGTGGATCATACAAACACACGTACATTTTTGTAATATCGAATCTTTTTCTTCCACCATCCGATTTTGCTGAACTGAAGTCCATATGGTTCGTCTAATCACGCTCAAGTTAGCCGCAAAAACCCACGAAAATTGACCCAGTCGTTTGGGAGATAAGTGTGTTTATAAGATAAATGGACAGATACGATCGTTTTACAGTTTGATTATTACTGTGCATTTAGGCCTTCCAGGTCATCAGAATCAGGAGCAGCATATAGGCACTTTCATTGGCCATTTTCTACCCCAGATAATGGAGCTGCATGTTCCTTCCTGGCAGGACTCTTAGAAGCTCCCTTGCATGGGCGTCGTGTAAAGCGGCCTCATGGCGAAATCAAGCGACCCTGAGCCGGCCTCTAATGCTCAGACCACTGCCTATTTTTTTTATTTATTTGTTGTTCCGTGGGACCAAATTAAGGAGAAGTCTCTATGGTCATGGAACGAGTCAATACATGAAATTATAACACGATAGTAGAAACAGATAAAATGAAATATAAGTAACATATTCAGGCGACAATTCGTAAATTTAAATTAATAAAATCAACAATGTAACACTGGAATTAGCTTAATTTTCCAGCTCTTCCAGGAGCTCCTCGACAGAATAGAAGGAGTGAGCCATGAAGAAACTTCAGTTTAGACTTAAAAGTGTTTGGGCTACTGCTAAGATTTTTGAGTTCTTGTGGTAACTTATTGAAAATGGATGCAGCACAATACTGCATTCCTTTCTGCACAAGAGTCAAGCTAACTCTTGGGAATAAGCTAATATTCCTAACAACAAACGACATTAAAGAAAATATATACTGTGAGGGCAATGTCAGAATTCCCAGACTATTGAATAGGGGTCGACAAAAGGTTCTCGAACTTACACCACACATAGTTCGAACAGCCCGTTTTTGAGCCAAAAATACCCTTTTTGAATCTGAAGAATCACCCCAAAAAATAATACCATATGACATAAGCGTATGAAAATATGCGAAGTAGACTATTTTCCGTGTTGATCTGTCAGTTATTTCAGATACTGTTCTAATGGTAAATAAAGCATCACTATGGGACTTAACTTCTGAGGTTATCAGTCCCCTAGAGCTTAGAACTACTTAAACCTACCTAACCTAAGGACATCACACACATCCATGCCCGAGGCAGGATTCGAACCTGCGACCGTAGCGCTCGCGCAGTTCCAGAATGTAGCGCCTAGAACCGCTCGGCCACCCCGGCCGGCGAACATCACTACCACTCTCAATATTGCGGAGAATTACCTTCCGCTTTCTGTTCCTAAAGTAAGAGGACAACCAATTGTAAGCTACTCTCCTTACTCCACAATGGTCCAATTTCTGCAGTAATATTTTGTGGTCAACACAGTCAAAAGCCTTCGTTAAATCAAAGAAAACACCTAGCGTTCGCAACCTTTTATTTAATCCGTCCAAAACCTCACAGCGAAAAGACAATATAGCATTTTCAGTTGTTAAACCATTTCTAAAACCAAACTTTTCATTTGACAGCAAATTATGTGGATTTAAATGCTCCAGTATCCTTGTATATACAATTTTCTCGATAACTTTAGCAAACATCGATGGCATAGAAATAGGTCTATAATTGTCAACATTATCCCTGTCTCCCTATTTAATAGGATTTGGCAAGCAGCGGCTTTTCGACTCGTGACTGAAGAAAGCCTCACACCCCCCTCCCCCCCCCCCCCTCTCGCCGCCCACAGAAACGGACGTTGTCCTTGCAATAGCCACAGGAACAGCACACAGGAGCAGTCGTGGAATGATTTACGCTATATAGTGCACCAAGATGAAATCTAATATTTAACAACAACGTGGGATGTGTGGCTATCAGATACACAGTGTGCAAAAGCCCAGTTAAATGGGTTCTGTTGAGATTTAGGCCTATTAAGCAACTACTGACTATTTCCGTTCACTAGGTCACTGCGGAATCTATTGTTCTCGCTATCCATGATCTCGATTATATGTAAATCCGATGGAGCAGTGGTATTATAGAAGGTGCCACCATAGCCTGCTCGCTGCAGCTGCCAATCTTTATAATTGCGGAAGATTACGTGCTCTACGCCCTTATTTATGGGAGTTGCATAACAAGCTGGCGAGCTGCCTCTGCACCTCACACGTAATCCGCAGTACTGACCTACGTTAACAGTGACACGCTTGTGGCAGGATCGTATGATGACGACCTTCACTATCCTTCCACATTTCCTATGAACTCTGCTTCTCATTATTAAACAGCTCAACAACTGCTTACATACTTCGCAACCCACCATCCGAGCATGGCGGAGTGTAATTTATACCTCTCATAATCATACGCTTTCCTGTTCCACTCGCAAATGGAACGAGAGGAAAGCGATTGCCTATGCGATTCCATACGATACCTGGTTCCTCTTGTCTTCATGGTTCTTACGCGCGATGTATGTTGGTGATAAAAGCATCATTCGGCAGTAAGTATCAGTTTGCCAGTTTTCTAATGTTTTTATTAGTGTTTCGCGAAAAGAACATCTTCCCTCCAGGGGTTCCCATTTGACTTTAGGAAGCATTTCCGTAATTTTCGCATGTTGATCGTACCTACGGCTAACAAATATAGCAGCACGCCTCTGCATTGCTTCGACGACTTCCTTAAATTAGACCAAGTGAGTATCCCGAACTCATGAACAGTACCGAAGAATGTGTCGCGAAGTTTTCTTTACGTGATCTCCTTTATAAATGAACTACACTTTTTCAGAATTCTCCCAACAAACCAAAGATGATCATTCGCATTTCCTACAACCAACCTTACTTGCTCGTGCCATTTTATTTCACTTCGTAACGTTATGCTTGGACAGTTAATCTGCGTGCCTGTGTCAAGCAGCATAGCTTAACAGTATATAAGAACACTGCGGAAATGCTTCGCTACTCACCTGTATTAACTTACATTTTTTTCACTTCTAGAGCGAGCTGCCATTCATCATAGCATTAGAAATTTTTCCTAAGTCATCCCGTGGCCTCCTATAGCCACCCAAAGACGACGCTTCTCTACATCGCAGCATCATCAGCAAACAGTTGCAGATTGCTGCTCACCCCATTCGTCAGATAATTTAAGTGCAGAGAGAAGAAAGGCGATTCTATCAAACTCCTCGTTATCGTGCGGTAGCGTTCTCGCTTCCCACGCCCGGGTTCCCGGGTTCGATTCCCGGCGGGGTCAGGGATTTTCTCTGCCTCGTGATGACTGGGTGTTGTGTGCTGTCATTAGGTTAGTTAGGTTTAAGTAGTTCTAAGTTCTAGGGGACTGATGACCATAGATGTTAAGTCCCATAGCGCTCAGAGCCATTCTATCAAACTCCGATGAACGTCGTCTAGGACAACGTATTCTGTTCCATTACTTAAAAACAGCGGAGCTACTAGCGTATCTGAGAACTTATTCCGTATGCTCAGACCATTGTTCAAAGTCCTAAGTGTGACGCTGTGCCAAACGCTTTCCGGAAATCAAGGAATACGGAATCTGCCTGTTGCCTTTCATCTGCGGTACGCCGTATATCGTGTGTGTAAACGGCAGATTGAGTTTCGCACGAGCGATGCTTTCTAAATCCGTTTTGTATTGGTTAGAAGCTTCCCACTGTCAAGAGAGTGCGTCCTGGTACTAGACTTTGAAAGTGTCTCTAGGCATGTGTTAGATACTTTGAGTACCCCGGTACCCAAGTGGCGTAACTAGCGTAAACCAGCCAGGCCGCATGGCATGTCCGCTTTTCCGTAGTCTGCACCGTGTGACAAGCGATAAAAATTAGGGGAAGTAAAAGAAGAGAGCAGATGGAGGTTGAAGGAGGAGGTGGACGAAGAGGGAGAAGCAGAAAAAGGGTAGTGTGAAGAAATACTGCAATGAGCGGAAGGTACTGCTCAGTAAACGAAACACACTAAAACTTTACTTGTCAATGCAACAAGGCTGTGCTATGTTACTGAGAGACCAAGTGAGGTCTGCTAAAGCTTATAGCCCTGGAATGCTCTACATACTGATATTTTAGACTGTAGGATGCTGCTATTGAACCAGAGATCCATAACACTGTCAAGATCAGGTGAGTTCTTTCAGTTCATAGTTAAATATAGTGACGAAAGAGTCTTCCAAGAATATTAAGTGAAGCAGCGAAAATAGTGCTCAGAGTCGCTGTCCCCATCTCCAGCTGTAAGAGATACTCATACTTCAGCAAACTTAGCTTCATACTTTCGTACTGTGTCAGTGAACTTGCTCTGCTCAGTGTTGTAAATGAGGAGTCATAAACTGTAATTCTGACGGAATTCCTGTACAACTTGCACTAGTGAAAAGTCGAAAATAATTTTCTTATAAAATCAGTCATCTGTGAGTGAAAAACTGTTAAAGTTTACATAATTTTTATTTAATTCTTGTTAAAACAAGTGCAATTAAACCATTCGCTATGGCAAAAGTTCAATAAGTATTTCTCGTGTAATTTTACTGATTTGTTTGTGATGGTAGTGATAGTACAAATAGAGAAAACTAATTTTATGGGAATGCAGGTCTTCATGACGTTTTCTCGGCGTATCAGCCAAGTCAAGGCGTCATTCTGCAGCAACGTTTCGACAACTTTGGTACTCTTCATTTTCTGGAGACTTCGCTGGAAGATGATGAGCAGGAAACTTGACAAAACTTTGTGGCAAAACGACGCCTGACTCGTCTGATAGCCCGAGAAAACTTCATCATCGAGACATTATTGTTATCTATTTGTATTTTCATAAAAACAAGATGAGGTTCCCTTTATTACAATATTAATTTTTGTTTCAGACTTATAATTTATTACTCTTGCCTAAAATTCTGCCCGCATCTCGTGGTCGTGCAGTAGCGTTCTCGCTTCCCATGCCCGGGTTCCCGGGTTCGATTCCCGGCGGGGTCAGGGATTTTCTCTGCCTCGCGATGACCGGGTGTCGTGTGCTGTCCTTAGTTAGGTTTACAGTCCGCCTTTCGCCGCGGAGCAGCTCGGACTTGTTTACGTCTCGGCTGCGAACGGTCGCGGAAGAAGCGGTGTTTACACTGTCGTCACTCGCGTGTGTTACTGTTTGAATCGAACGCAATGGCACACAATTTCCGAAAAACCACGATACAGTTCACGTTCTGTAACGAGTATGCAAGACCGAAGGCTTTCGAAATCGAACGTTTCTTGAGGGACGAAGTGCATCTTAATTACACGGAGATTTTTGGAATTCATTTATCAATCGTGAGCAGCACTCTTTACGTAAAGATGATTGACGACGCAGCATGTGATAGGATCATTGAAACCGCCAAACGAGGATTCCAGTTATGACACTCCGATGGTCATATTGGCGAAGTTTTAGTCGCTCATTCGGGCCTGGGCGTGCGTACGATTCGAATCTTCGAGCTGCCTTTCGAGGTACCCGAATCATTGGTCACTGAGCCCGCCTCTCGTGGTCGTGCGGTAGCGTTCTCGCTTCCCACGCCCGGGTTCCCGGGTTCGATTCCCGGCGGGGTCAGGGGTTTTCTCTGCCTCGTGATGGCTGGGTGTTGTGTGCTGTCCTTAGATTAGTTAGGTTTAAGTAGTTCTAAGTTCTAGGGGACTGATGACCATAGATGTTAAGTCCCATAGTGCTCAGAGCCATTGGTCACTGAATCACTCCAGCCATATGGCAGAGTTATTAGTCATACGGCCGAACGCTGGGCAAGTTTTAGCACATATCCAGTGCTCAATGATGTCCGACAGGTGCGAATTGCCCTTACGAAACATGTGCCATCGTACATAAACATCGGCGGCTGTAGAGCTATTGTCATCTATGATGGACAGCCCCGGACATGCTCCGGGTGTGGTGGTGAAGGACATCTTCGATCAGCGTGTATGCAGAGGAGACTCGTGCAACTCCCCAGCGGAGACTTCCAGAATCCGACTACACCAACTTCACTGCCGATGACTTACGTGACGGCACTTCGCGGGGAGGTGACGCCGAGGTCGGAGCGCACTATCGAACCGACGCCGCAGTTGATTGAGGCGCCTTCGGACGCCACTGAAGAAGGAATGGCTCCGACCAACCTCCAATCTCAGACACTACAGGTGGCGCAGAAAGAGGATGAGAGCATCACAATAGGCATGGAAGCTGAAGTGGAACGGCCCCAGGGCATTGTGGCGGCGGCGGGAACGCAGGAGATGCAAGATGCGCCAACACCAGAGGCCGAGGTTAGGGCCCGCAAACAACGCTCGCCAAAGCGCCGCAAGAAGCGCCGACTAAACTCTGCGGAGACGCTCCCTTCTCTTCTAGGGAGCCCAGACGAGTCTAACACTATGGACCTGTCTGCCATGGAACCACAAGCTTCGGATGTCGCAGATCATATGAATTCGGACAGTGAAATGATGTCATATCGTTCAGACGACGCATCCGCTCAGGGGCCTGCTACCCCTTCGGCGGTGGAGTCTACAGCTGCGAAAGAACAACAGATGTCACACATCAATGCCGCACAGGAAAATTTGGAGCACACCAATAGTATCAGCTGGTATGAGCAGGACGACGACATCACCGATGCGGACCATTCCATTGGCGGGGCCTCGCATCCGTCCGCATCTCAAGAAACCTAATGCCGCAGGGACACGTTCCTCGGGCGACCCTCGGCGGATGTGCAAAGGGACTATCGACACGGTGAAACTTTGTCATTTTGACATCATGTGGAGATGACAGCTACTCGACCCCAGGCATACAGAATAGGGACAGTGAATGTAAATACCATTAGATCGCCCGTGAAACAGTAGTTGTTTAGGGACATGATATACGCGTCGGATGTGGATATACTGATGGTGCAGGAAATTTACATTCCTGAGTTCCAGGAAGTACATGGATACATCTCCTACTCCTCGCCGCACTCGAACAACGACAGTGGAACGGCGATATTGGTCCGGGACGGGATTCCGGTTCACGACCTGGCTTATCTACCTTCGGCACGAGGACTGGCGATAACTGTTAATGGAATTCGCATTCTCAATGTTTATGCCCCTTCCGGCACAGACAACAGACGGGCGCGTGCGAGATATTATTCGGAAGAGATTGTGCCCTTATTTACCGGCAGATTCGATCATTTCATTATAGGTGGTGACTTCAATTGTGTTTTAGCCCAAAAAGACCAGACACCACATTACAATACCCGTCGTGAATTGCATGTGCTATGCCGTTATCTGGAGTTAAGCGACACCTGGGACATGATTCATAGGAACCGTGAGGGATATACTTTTTTTACCAGTCACTCGGCGAGCAGACTCGATCGAATATATGTTTCGGTTGGCCTACAGGATAAGGTGGTCGACGCGGAACGATGGCCTGCGGCATTTACTGATCATCTGGCTTACATTTGTACCATGTCACTCCCTAGGCAAAGTGTGTGGAGAAGCCGCGGGACATGGAAGCTCAATTCGTCCCTTTTGGCAGACCCCGAATGTCGTCAGAGAGTCGAGGAGGTATGGGCCACATGTCAACGCCGTTTACCAACGTATACCGCCGTGCTTCAATGGTGGCTCGAGTGCACTAAGCCGGCAATAAGAAGAGCTCTCATACAGTATGGTCGGGATAAGGCGAGATGGCAGAGAGACACTCTCGATTATTATTACACCATGCTTCGTGAGCTGTCCTTCCCGGTGCCGTCTGCAGAACATCATGCGGAAGTTCATCGTGTCAAGGCACAAATCCTATCGATCACGCGACAACGACTGGGTGGCATCCCAATACGGGCAAGATGTCTTGACACCATCACTGGGGAACGTACCTCGATGCACCATGTGTCGCGGGAACATAAGCGTTACCGCCGGGCATTGGTAACAGTGCTCCACGGTTTAGATGGCCGTCAACTGGCAACACAACAGGACATTGCAAATGAATTTTTAGAGCATTTCCGCCATCTCTATGCCGGCACACCGACGGACCGTCAGGTAGGGGAAGAGATACTGCAACATCTGCAAACGACACTGACAGAGACGGATAAGGCAGCGCTTATGGAGCCACTCACAGAAGACGATATAAAGGTGGCACTCACAAAAGGAGCGGCCCATAAATCACCGGGGCCAGATGGGATTACGCTAGAGTTCTATCGAGAATTCGTGGACATGATGATGCCACAGTTGGTGTCGATGTACAATGAGGCGATGAGTCCGAACATGCGCCTACCGTCGGATTTTGTGACGGGCTTTCTTCTTCCCATCCCGAAGATGGCGGGGAGTCGCAGTGTTAATCAAATCGGCCTCTCACTATGCTAAACACCGATTATAAAATTTTTGCACGGCTACTAGCGTCTCGTCTCAAGCTGGCGATATCCAGGACAATATCCCCTGATCAGGCTTGCCTAGGGGTGCGAAGCAACATCTCCTCGGCGTTAAGTGAATACCGTGACGTTATCGCCCTTGCGGAAACTTGTAAAATGCGAGCAGCGATGATATCTGTGGACTTCGATCGTGCGTTCGACAGGATAAACCATGACTTCTTGGCGTCAGTCATGAGCCGAATGGAGATTCCACCTGTTTTCATCTCCATCATTATGAGGCTAATAAGAGGGGCTACATGGAAGGTGATTGTAAACGGTCGGGAAGCGGGCTCGGTTCCTGTTAACAGCTCCGTCCGACAAGGGTGCCCACTCTCCATGATGCTGTTTGCGATAGCGCTTGAGCCGCTGATGTGTGTTATGAGGCGCTCACTTACTGGGATAGCGCTTAATGAGACCTCTTTCGATTGTCGCGCATATGCGGACGACCTGATCCTTCTTGTCAGATCAGGTCATGAAGTGCATCAGGCTGTTGAATATCTAGACTCTTACGGGACGGCAGCAGGCAGTGTCATTAACATGACGAAATCCAAAATTATGCACATTGGACGAGGTCTGGAAGACGTACCGGGACCGTTTCAGACGGTGGAATCGCTGAGATGTCTGGGGATCACATTTACCCGTTCACTACGGCGGTCAGCGGCGGCGAGTTCTCGGCGGCTTCTGCAAAATGTTCGTCTGGCGATACGGAACAACTCACTGAGAGCCTTTGACAAGATCCAGCGTGTGGCATACACTAACGTTCACATAGCGTCACGACTGCCCCATTTAGCGCAGATCCTACCACTACCGAATGGTATTGCAGGCCGCCTCATGGCTGCCTTTGGTTACTATGTTAGTACTGGGATGTTATTTAAGATCACATATGACACGTTAACGCTACAATTCCGGAACGGTGGCCTCAACCGCACAAACGTGCGAAACAAAGTTCTGGCGCTTTACATGCGAGCGATGATACGAAATTGGCAACAACGAAAGCACACCATAACGTCAGCTCTGATAGAAGTACTTGTTCCGCCTTCGTACGAACCCCCTATTGCGGTGGGCAATATTTCGCCTTCCCTTGCACACATTGCCTCATTTCTTGTTGATTACAGTTATGTTCGTCCGAACGTACCTTCGACGAAAATACCCACGACTCGGGAGATCTATAGGTGCTTGATGGATCACCATGGCTGCAACATAATGGAATTCAAATACCCGTCGAGAACGTGGAACCACATTTGGTGTGCAGTGCATACTCCATTACTGTCAACAGCAGCGAGATCGATGTGGTACATTCTTATAAACTGTAAACTTGTGACCAGGAGTCGATTACATACAATTCGTATGGTCGATTCTCCTCTTTGCACAAACTGTGGCCTGTTAGCAACGGAAGAACGTGGTTTAGTGTGTGGCGCAGCGAGGGACGTCTGGATGCTGACGCGTCGAATACTGGCCTTCCTTCGGCGCACTAACTACACAGAAATCACATCGGATGTACTTTTTCTACCGGACAAGATCTTTTTTCCCAAACAAGAGACGTATGCGGTCAATTGGATCGCTGGACATGCGACGAAATATTTGTATTCGTACGATATTAAGTCCATGATGGATTATTGGATGTATTTACAAGAACAACACGAGCTCATACGGAGTCATACGAAATACAGGACTTACTTTTCCAATTTTTTAGGAAGTGTTTTTCACAACCCGCCCGACAGCTGGGGTGTCCCAGAACTGAGAAGACTCCTGCAGCAGAACGACTAGAGACAATACTGCGCGGTTCAGTTATATTGGCATACAGCACACTGAGAAGAAAACTGGCCCCTACATGGTCGCCGCAGGAGAAATACATAAATACATGCCGCCCACAAAGGCAGAAATGGTCGAGATTATATGGCTGTCTGCCAGATTTATGATGCGACACCGTGTGCTGCAGGGATTGTGATGCAGATGATAACTTCATTTTCACTCCCGCCCGTGACTAGGATTGTCATTTACTTTATTCATGTTACACAAAAAAAAGGGCGGCCTTTACGTTGATTTTCTGGTTTCCAAATTGTTTTTGCTTTGTTTTTGCTGTCTCGATCCTTTTCTTATCCCTAAGATAGTACAATTGTACGAATAAAGATTGTTTGTTTACCCTGCCTTCCTGCTCCCAAAAACAAGATGAAAAAAATCCGCTTGGAATACGAATTTTTATTTTTTATTATCACCTTCATTTAACTTGTATGTAAATCTTATTTATGTATTTGTATAAAAAAAAGCGGTTCAAAAAAAAAAAAAGGTAGCGTCTAAAAAAAAAAAAGTAGTTCTAAGTTCTCGGGGACTGATGACCATAGATGTTAAGTCCCATAGTGCTCAGAGCGATTTGAACCATTTGAACCTAAAATTCTCTTTCGTTTTACTGACGAATTTAAATATAGCAGACTAACACTGCCAGATGAGAAGATGGGTGGCGTGAGGGTTAGGTGAAAAAGTTGGGAGAAACTTGCAGTGAGATGGAGGAGTGGAGGGGAGACCTGGACACCACCCACACTAGTTACTGTACCGTTCTGCAACTTCTCGCCGTGACCTCTAGCTGTGTGCTTCGGTATTCACTCTTCTTGCGTACACGTATTCCTACCCCAAATAGATCAGTGGTATACTGACAGATTGTGCCTGTAAGCACCTCACCTAACTAAAAAGGTACTATGGGATTGCGGGTACTCCTTTTCTTGGCCATCAGTGGCCTGATACGGTCAGTTGGCCTACTTCCTCTGCTTCGCCAGCCTCTTCATCTCTCATCAGAACTTACACGAAATGTCCTCAGATACTTTTCATATGTTGTATACATTCTGATCTCTCAGTCTCCTTAAAGTTTCTGCCCTCTACGGCCCCATCTAGTACAGTGGAACTTATTCCCAGATGTCCTGTCATTCTCCACTGTTTTCTAAGGCAGTTTTCCACTAATAAAAAAGGTTCAAATGGCTCTGAGCACTATGGGACTTAACTTATGAGGTCACCAGTCCCCTAGAACTTAGAACTACTTAAACCTAACTAACTTAAGGACATCACACACATCCATGACCGAGGCAGGATTCGAACCTGGGACCGTAGCGGTCTCGCGGTTCCAGACTGTAGCGCCTAGAACCTTTCGGCCACCCCGGCCGGCTTTCCACTAATCCTTTTTTCGCTAATTGTGCAGAAACCTCCCTGTTTTTTATCTCATCAGTGCGCTCAATTTTCGACGTCCTTCCATAATCCCACATCTCAAATGGATTCTATTCTATTCAAGTAAGCCTTTCCAGCGGAAATCGTTTACTGCACCGAAATCAGTTTCATTTTTACGGTGTCCCCAAATCTGGTTCACGTAAACAGATTTCCCAATATCATACCTAACAGGTCACCGTTCGTAGTAAGTGACGGAAAGTCATCGAGTAAAACAGAAGTGATATGTGACATTCGCCAAGGAAGTGTTATAGCCCCTCTGCTATTACTAATATATATAAATATTTAGGATACAACCGGAGCAGCCCTCTTACGTTGTTCGCAGATGATTCTGTATTTTACCGTGTAGGAAAATCATCAGTAGTTCAAAACTAATTGCAAAATGATTTTGTCAATATATCTGTATGATGCGAAAAGTGCAATTGACCGTAAATAATGAAAAATGTGAGGTCATCCACATGAGTACAAAAAGAAATCTGTTAAATTTCGGTTACACGATAAAGCACACAAATCTAAAGGCTGTTAATTCAACTAAATACCTACGGTTTACAATCGCGAACAACTTGAACTGAAGCGATAGTATAGAAAAGGATGTGTGTGCGTTTTATTGGCGGAACGCTTAAAAGATGCAACACGACTCGTAAAGAGATTGCATACACTACGCTTATACGTCCTCTTGTGGAGTACTGAAGCGCGGTATGGAATCCTTAACAGATAGGTTTGACGGAGGACATCGAAAAAGTTCAAAGAAGGGAATGTCGTTTTGCATTATCGCAAAATAGGGGAGAGAGTGTCACGGATATGATAAACGAATTGGGGTGGTAATCATTAAAATCAAAGGCGTTTTTTCAATGCGACGATATCTTTTGATGAAATTTCAGTCATCAGTTTTCTCCCCCCTATGCGGAAATATTTTGCTGTCGACCACATACATAGGGCGAAATCAGAGGAATCAGAACATGAACGTGAAGATTTTAGTGTTCATTTTTGTAGCGTGCTGTTCAAGAGTGGAACGGTTGGGAAACAGTCTGTAGGTCGTTTGATGAACACTCTGCCAGATACTTAAGTGTGAATTGCAGAATAGTCGTGTACATGTAGATATCAACAATCCAATGCCGAACCTGGAAATGTTCATCGAGTTGCTGGATTTCCTCTTCCACAGTCGGTATTGCCTCCCATGTGTACACTAAACCGTTTTTGGAACGTGCTTGTATAGTTATGTTCACGCTTCATTTCGAATATATGTGTTAATCACTGACTTTTTGTAGAGCGAAGGACAACAAGAAACCACAGGAAATGGTAGACTGAGTCATTATCCACCTCAAATATTTCACAGAAGTAGCCATACTGCAAATCTAAATCGGAAACCGAATAGCTGATAAGCCAAGGCCATCCGTCTAAAACAACGGACGCCCAAGAAAAAAAAAAATATCACACCGGGCTAACAATATGCACCGATCAGCCGGTATGTCCACCTTTGGCACGGATTACAGCGGTGACACCGTGTGGCATGAACGTAATGAGGCCTTGGCAGGTCACTGGAAAGAGTTGGCGCCACATCTGCACACACAAGCCACGTAATTCACGTAAACTCCGGGGAGAGGAGCTATGAGCTCTGACGCCACGTTCAATCGCATCCCAGATGTGTTCGATCGGATCCAGATCTGGTGAGTCGGAGGGCCAGCATATCAGTTGGAACTCGCTACTGTGTCCCTCAAACCAGTTCATCACACTCCTCGCCTTGTGATACGCGCGTTATCTTGTACAAAAATGTCACTGCCGTCGGGAAATATGGTCGTCATGAAGTGGTGCACATGGTCAATAATCAGTGTACGATGATACACCTTGGCCGTCATAGTGCCTTACAAGAGCTCCAGTGGAGCCATGGACCGGCCAGGTGAATGTTCCACAGAGCACAATGGAGTCGCCGCCAGCTTGTCTCCGTCCTACAGTACAGGTGTCAAGCCGTTGTCCTCATGGAAGACAATGGATTCGCATCTTTCCGTAGGCTTGATAAATGAGCTATCGAGATTCGGCAGACCACCCAACGCTCTGCCACTGAGCTAAAGCCCTGTGCCCATGGTCACGCGCCCATTTCAGTCGTGCTGTTAACATTGGCAAATTCATGGGTAGTCACCTGCACAGGCCCATCGATAGGAGTGTTTGGTGCACTGTGTGTTAAACACATTTGCTCTCTGTCCAGAATTAAAGGCTGACGTTGAGAGGTGGCATGAGCCCCCTCTCATATTTCTATCTTACGATTTTCCTCTCTAATTGCATGCAGTGAAATGTCGCTATTCCTTCACACGCGGACTTCCCACGCAGCGTCTTTCGTCACCCGGGTGATCCGGTGACAGGCGGGCTCCGCTGATCTCGAAAGGGCTAAGCCGACGGGTGTGAGGAAGTCGAGTGAATGCTTTGCAGACGCCGACATTGTCAAAAGACACGCCCGGAGGGGTCTGAAGTAGCGGCTGGGCTAGAGGTTCCATTACTTCGCAGAATCTTAGCGAAAACACTTTCTGGCGGGCTACCAGCAAGGCGTGGGATTGACTTGTGTACCCAGGCAGTTGTGGCGGGAAAATTCCCGCGCTTTCTGCAAAATAGTAACTGTGATAGGCTTGCTCAGGGCATAGCTCCGTGACGTAGCAAAATCAGCGCAGAAATTGGCGCCAAGAATCTCCATTGGTGGAATGGTAGTGCTCCGGCAATAGAGTGGAATTTTCCGCCGGTTTTCGAGTTGCTGATTGGAACGTTTAACCACGGCCACTGTCATGGGGGCGGGAATGTTGTGTGTTCGGCCTGTACGGGTGCTCTAGGTAGTCGGCTCTCGCCTTTCGGTCGAGGACGTCGAAGCAACCAGCCATCGCCTCCGGTGCGCCAGATCGTGTTCTGGCAGTTAAGAAGACAGTTTGGTAATGTATGTCCGCAGCACCGGCAGATAGGGATTTTCCTAGGTGATAATCAGAGCTCAGCAGAGCGCACCTGTTCGCCTTTTTCTAACTTTGTTCTGTCTTGAGTAGCAGCAATTAATGTTGGGTTAGCTGTGTGTCTCTCTTAAGATTTGAGTGGCAAGGAATTTGCTCCACATACCACTTCGTCATAAACCTCACAATCTAGTTTAGGGACAACTTCACCTTCACAGCATTTGTTTGTGTATCCAATTTGAGCCAATTTGATGTGTTATAAATGTTTCATGTGTTTTTGCTTATTATTTTGTGTTTAGTCTTAATAAATCATATTGTTATTTTGGGCAGAACTTTCATTCTGTTAATCGGTAGAGCAACCCATCATTTCTCACTACGTTAATGAAACCTTCCTTTATTTAACTTATTTATCAAATTAAATTATTGCAGGTGCCAAACTCTTTTCTACTCCACTTGCAGGGTTGATTACAGTCAGTTCACGTATATTTTTTAATCCTTGTGCAACAGCAAAAAGTCGGAGTTAGTATAGGGGGGGGGGGCCTTAGAGCATCATTTACATATATAGATTCTAAAACTTAGTGTTAAATGCACTGCTAGCCCCGGCACCTCGCAACGTTACTTCGGCCACAGTTCGTTGCACGTTCCGTTTTGCCAGTCTGTCCAGAATGCGACATACGTAATGAGGGATGGCCGCTCTCCCCCAAGACGCCTGGACGTGGTTTCACCTTGGTTTCGCCACGAGTTGAAGACCACAGTACTCCTCGAACACCCGACATTACGTGCAGTTTCCGAATTACTCGGGCAGAGCCTCTGGACCACCACAATCTTCCATCGGTCACGCAGATCGTGCACATTCCCCATCCTGCACACCGATAGCACGCTCACAGATACTACATGCACCGTGCATGTGTCTGACTAGCAGTCCTTCGCCAGGTGACGCTGCTACTGCCTGGACGGTGCTTAAATCAATAGCAAGTCGGTGGTCGTAATGTTCTGGCTGATCTCACCGTAAAGTTGCGATCTATAGCTCCTTACTGAACACATATCCATCTATAAGAAGCACGTCGAACGTCAAAGTAATATTTGATTATGTGGAGAGAAAAAGACACAATGAACATCCATTTCGAGGAAACAAAAATGGTTCAAATGGCTCTGAGCACTATGGGACTTAACTTCTTTGGTCATCAGTCCCCTAGAACTTAGAACTACTTTAACCTAACTAACCTAAGGACATCACACACATCCATGCCCGAGGCAGGATTCGAACCTGCGACTGTAGTTGTCGCGTGGTTCCAGACTGTAGTGCCTAGAACCGCTCGGCCACTCCGGCCGGCTCTGGCTGATCAGTGTACGCTGATCTCAACAATTAAACTTTCTAGCGAAAATCTATTCGCGACATTCTGTTTTCATTTTTCTGAAGCTGTGTTGCATATGAACACAGCAAATGTGCACTTTCATCCCTCAGATGAGGTTACTGGTGTGTTGAATCCTGCTGTATTCTCCACACATACCCAACATGCCATCGAATGATGGCCTTCGTTTACGTCAACATCAACTTTCTAGGACATCTGAACAGTCTCCAATTCAGCATTAAACTTAGAAAAGGATTGAGAGTTTCCTTTTCTAGATATTCTGATCACGAGAAATCGTGAAAAATTGGGCCTCAACTGTACTCCAGATATGGTTTTTACAACTTTGTTTTCGACGATTTTAAGTATGTACCATCGTTTTATCGTTATGTATACAGATGGATCCCAGCAGGGGAATGCTCTCGGTTGTTCTGTGGTTTTCCCTGATAGAGTTTTTAAAGTGCGTCTTCCAGAACAATTTACAAATTATGATGCCGAGTTATATGGCATTCTAATGGCACTGGAGAGGATTCACAGACATCACCGTACGAGTTTTTCTGTCTGTTCCGACTCTCTTAGTGCACTGGAAGCGCTTCACCAAATGTATCCCGTAGACCTGCTGATTCAGCTCATCCATGACTGCTTACAGCGGCTCCAACACCGTGGCAAGGGGGTGATCTTTTGCTGGGTACCTGACCATGTTGGGATACTGGGTAATGACATGGCTGATAAAGCTGCCAAGGAAGCATGTTGGGATGGTGCTGTCCATCAATGCCCCATCCCGTTGCATGCCATTATCTTATTTTATGACAGATGCATCACGCGTCAGTGAGAGACTGAATGGTTACAGGTGTCGGACAACAAACTGCGGTCACTCAAACCAGCCACAAAAGCTTGGCGGACTTCGTGTCAGCCTCGCCGCTGGAAGGAGGTTTTGCTTACCAGACAGCGCATCGGGCACAGCCCTTTCACACATCGCTTCCTCCTCCGGGGGAAGGATCCACCTTTCTGTGAAGTTTGTGGCGTGCCGCTTTCAGTTCAGCATATTGTGGCTACGTGTGTCCTGTATACTGATAATAGGGCAGCCCTTGGCCTCGCTGGAGATCTGCCCACCGTCCTCGCAGATACCAGTGTTAACAGAATGGTAAAACTTTGTGAACTGTCAGGCCTCATCCCTAAGCTGGTGGGGAAGGGCGTTATAAACTGCTCTGCATGTGGGGACATCCTGCGTCCCCCCCCCCCCCCACCACCACCACACTACCCATGAGATTTCCTGTTGATTTTTCGTCAGGGCGCTGATGACCGAGATGTCGAGCGCCCCCTCAACCCAACTCATCATCATCAATTTTGAACTGCGTGGAAGTTATACACAGCCGATGATTATGTGACAGGAGAGATAGAGCAGTTCTTCAGTCAAAATATCAAATGGTTCAAATGGCTCTGAGCACTATCGGACTTAACATCTTAGGTCATCAGTCCCCTAGAACTTAGAACTAGTTAAACCTAACTAACCTAAGGACATCACACACATCCATGCCCGAGGCAGGATTCGAACCTGCGACCGCAGCAGTCACACGGTTCCGGACTGAAGCGCCTATAACCGCACGGCCACCGCGGCCGGCAGTCAAAATATCCAATATTTCACGTATCAGTAGGAGGTGTGCGTCACTTTGTACCTGTGAATAGCTCCCTTTCAGCTACCCACCGAACGGTGGCCTCGAAAATGGCAACTGTGTCCGCCGTAAGAGTGGGCTAGGCGACGGGAGAGGCGCCAGGTAACCCGAGTCCCGACACGTAACGGGGACGCGTGCTACGGACCGCCTCCTCGGCTTTCACGAATATGAGGGCCGGCGTGATAGATGGTCTAGGCCACGGCGAGCGCGCCTGCCCGGAGCTCGCCACAAACAGCCGTGTGTATGCTCAGCGTCGCCGTCGCCCCTGACAGCCGCTGCACGCCACCGGGTCACTGACCCCGCGCAGCCATCTGTCACCGATACAAGCCGAGGCCTGCAGCGCCGAGACCCCAGCACGCGAAGCCGCTTCCCGGCCTCCGAAGTCAGGTCGTCATCAACACGACGCGAACGTTCGTCACAGAGCGGGGACTCGATCTTAGATGGAACGTAACTAACAGAAATTGCAACTCGGTTCTTGGAGGCACTGAGATTTTCCCAAGATGTGAAATAGTATTTCAGACAGGCGGCGAGCAAAGTTTGAGCCCACTCCATGTCAAGTTACTGTAATTTAGACGAGTAATTTATACTAGTACACTGAAGCGCCAAAGAAACTGGTATAGGGATGCGTATTCAAGCACAAAGATATGTAAACAGGCAGAATACGGCCCTGCGGTCGGCAACGTCTACATAAGGCAACAAGTGTCTGGCACAGTTGTTAGAGCGGCTACTGCTGCTACAGGTTATAAACATTTGAGTGAGATTTAACTAGGTGTTTTAGTCAGCGCAGGAGCGTTGGGCCACAGCATACCCGAGGCAGTGACGAAGTCAGGAATTTCCCGTACAAATATTTCACGAGTGCACTGTGAATATCAGGAATTCAGGTAAAACATCAAATTTCCGACATCGCTGCGGCCGGAAAAAGATCCTGCAAGAGCAGGACCAACAACGACTGAAGAGCATAGTTCAGTTTGACAGAAGTGCAAGCCTTCCGCAAATTGCTAAACGTTTCAATGCTAAGCCATCAACAAATGTCAGCGTGCGAACCCTTCAACGGGTTCGATTCCCGGCAGGGTCAGGGATTTTCTCTGCCTCGTGATGACTGGGTGTTGTGTGCTGTCCGTATGTTAGTTAGGTAGTAGTTCTAAGTTCTAGGGGACTGATGACCATAGATGTTAAGCCCCATAGTGCTCAGAGTCATTTGAACCATTTGAACCCTTCAACGAAACATCATCAATATGGGCTTTCGGAACCGAAGGCCCATTCGTGTACCCTTGATGACTGCACGACACAAACCCTGCGGTCGTCAACACCTACATTGTTCTACTGATGACTGAAAACATGTTGCCTCGTCCGAAGAGTCTCGTTTCAAATTGTATCGAGCGGATGGACTCGTACTGGTATGGAGACAACCTCATGAATCAAGGGACTGTTCAAACTGGTCGAGGCTCTGTAATGGTGTGGGGCGTGTGCAGCTGGAGTTATGTGGGACCCACCGATACGTCTTTGACAAGTAACACGTAAGCATCCTGTCTGATGACCTACATCCATTCATCTCCATTGTGCATTTCGACGGACTTGGGAAATTCCAGCAGGACAATGCGACACCCTACACGTCCAGAATTGCTACTCACTGCCTCCAGCAACACTCATCTGAGTTTAAACACTTCCACTGTCCCCCAAACTGCCCAGACGTGAACATTATGGAGCATATTTGGGGTGCCTTGCATCGTGCTGTTCAGAAGAGATCTCCACCCCCTCATACTCTTACGGATTTATGGACAGTTCTACAGGATTCATGGTGTAAGTTCCCTCCATCACTACTTCAGACGTAAGTCGAGTCCATGCCACTTCGTAAGGGGCACTTCTTCGTACTCGCGGGGACACTACACGATATTAGGCAGTGTACCAGTTTGTTTGGCTCTGTAGTGTCGTTGTTTAACGTTGTTGTCAAACGTCTTGAGAAGTATATAACCGATTTAGTTCAGATTTTTATACCATGCTGTTATAAACAATGGGACGGGCATAGTTCATATGCCTGGAATGCACATATGTTAGGAGCTCACGCAGAAACGCACAATCAATAAATGGAAAAACTTCACTTTCAACACAAATTTAGATTTTTTTGGGTGGCACATGTATTTTCTTTTCCTACGGGAATGAAAACTAGTGGTCCAATTAGTGACGTCATAGAGAAAGGGTAAAGCTTTCATAACCCTGAAAGTTTGTTTTAATACTATAGTCCTTTACTATGCAGAGCAGAGAAACCCAGTCTAGCTGTACCTCTAATTTTCATTTCAGTAGAAGAAACATTCATGTGCAATAAGAAAGGTAACTTTGCGGGTAAAATGTTGTTTATATACTTGTAGGCATTGTGCACTCCTGCCCATTGTGTGAGTTCCTGACTCTGACATATCTCCGGCCAGTTGCGGTTTTCAAATTTATTTCCTCTCCGGAATTAAACGATGTTCCTAACTTAGATGGGACATCCCGTAAATTTATTCAATATATCTAATGTATAAGTACGTATGTAAGATATAAGGCAGAAAAGTTGTTGGTAAAAATCTGGATACTTGAGTGACCAATTTCCTTCAGATCCTTACACGATATTCAGTAAACGTGAAGAAAATATACACCAGAAGCCGTAATTTTAGTAAAATTTTTGTTTAGCTACCAGTTTCGGTGCCTCATTGGCACCAACTGCAGTCGCCTAAACACGTAACTAAGTTGAGTCGTCTAGTCGTTTGTGTTATTGTATGTACCACTATATCCAACAGGTTTCCGTAGACTTCTAAAACTCCTCGGTACATGTGAACCCTCCACACCTCTAACGAAGATGGTGCCAATGAGGTACCGAAATTGATAGCTAAATGAAATTATTAAACAGTTACGACCGTTGGTATCTATTTTCTTCAAGTCTACGACCAGTCTCAGTCACATTCCATCAGGCAACGTGCGGACACAGAAACTCTGACAAACCTTTGGACGAATAAAATCACCTAATACTAAGTACATAATCGCAAGCGGAATACCTACAGTCAGAACGTTGTTCACGTGACATATTGATGATCATTCAGACATACTATCGGCAAAGACGATTTTAGATGATAATGTAAATGTTTTCTGTTAAAATTTGACATCACTGCATTACACAAATCACTATTCCTATATAGAGGGTGTTTCACAATTCATCCTACACACTTCTAGAGGTTGTAGAGGGGACTCCGGTACATCTAGTGTTGCATAGGAATTCCTATCCGGAAATGTGATCCAGTGATGCAACAGAGTCAAACTCACAGCCTGTAAATTTATATAGAAGGTGATTCCGTGATGATGTTACAAACTTTGTAGGATGCCGGAGAAGGGCAAATCACTTGAAGTAAGCATCCCCGTACCGAATACGAGGGAGTCGAAAGAGCGAAAACTGTTCTGATATAACTGACAGCGGAATACTTGTGTTAGTAGTGTTGTCGCTAAGAATTTAGGGAAGGCAACTTTCAGTGGTGGTAGTAGGGACCAAAACAAGGGAAAAAGTCCGATAAACATTAGCTCTAAAATGCATTACTGAGGAGCTAGGAACACTTGTTCATCTTCGCTACTGTGAAAACATTTCCTGTATTGAATAAGTGCTCATAGCTCTTGAGATATGCATTTTAGAGCCCATGTTTATCAGACATTTTTTCTTGGTTTGGTCCGCAGTACCTTCTCCGGAAGTTGCATACTCTACAGTCTCAGTAACAACAGTACCACTACATGTACTCCACTGTCAGAAGTACAGGAAGAGTTTTCGCTTGTAACTTTCGACTCGTTCGTTTCCAATACAGTGTCTCTTGCCTCAAATTGACACATTTATTCTTCATCATCCTATAAAGTTTGTAACATTAGCAAGGAATCACCCTGTATACACATACATTTACAGCCGCCGATGCTTGTAACTTTGATGCTCTGTAGCGCTGTTAGATGACGTCTCCACACATCGGTTAATGTGTAAGACTTGTTCCACTAAGTTTCTACTACCTCCAGAAGTGTAACATATACACTGGTCTGCAAAATGAAAGCAACAAACGTAAATTTTTCAGAGTTGCGATTATTTTGCACAAAACAGTATAAACAGGTGATAGTAAAGCAGAAACAATATAACGAATTCAGAACGTAAGCAACCGCAACATGCATAACGGTAGGCAAAAACATTCTTCGTTTTTTCCCATCTTAACGGATTTGCACACACATTCCGATAACTGGTAAATGTGCTCAGTAGGGAGTGTGACCACCTCTGGCGGCAACACAGGTCTGACAACAATGGGCATTTTGTGAATGATGTCTCAGTCTTATGTTGAGGCAATAACGCCTATTCTTCCTGTAGAACTGCTCGCAGTCGCGGAGAGTGGTTGGTGGATGCTGACGTGAAACAAGCCGCCCCCCTAGTGCATCACGGACATTCTCTAAGGCATTGAAATCAGGAAAACGAGCACGCCACGCCACGCTTGCTATATCTTCCGTTTCCAAGAAGTGATCAACCACCTGTGCTGAATGAGATAAAGCATTAGCGTCCATCAATACGAAGTCTGAGCCCACATCACCTCGCTACAACGACAAATGAGATCCCAAGATCTCTTCACGATATCTGACAGCAGTTAAATCTTGTCGATTCACCTGTACAATTTCATGAAGAGGGGTAACATAATCCCTGCCCACGTCATTAGGTATCCTCCTCGGCATCGGCTTCTTTCCACGTACGAATCCACATACAAATCCATCGAGAATCACTCTACAGACGAAATCGGGATTCATCTGTGAAGACAACATTGGTCCACTCTTCGACTGCCCAGGTAGCATGTTGATGACTCCACTCTAGACGTTCCCGTCTGCGAAGACGCGTCAGAGATAGACATACAGGAAGTCTCTGACAATAAAGGCTACTCCGCCGAAGCCTTCTGAACATTTGCCTCGACACAACACGCTCAGTGGATGCTGCGAGGTCAGACGCCAGTTGCCGTGCAGTACAAAGACGATACTGTCGTGCCCTCAAGCCAAATAACGGTCCTCTCTTTCCGGTGTCACACGTGATTGGCCGTGGCCTGGTGCTCGGGATACAGTTGCGTCGTCTATAAACTGTCGGACATCTGAGAAACAACAGAACGATTCACATAAAGGCATCGGGTCGCATCAGTTTGCGACCGTCCTGCTTCCGTTCGTCCTATGGCCCTCCACCGCGCAAAGTCGGGTAGGCGTCTTCTCTGTGCCATACAGCACCGTCTGTGGCTGTGTACACAGTGATTGTGGATGTGGGGCTAAATGGCAAACGCTACCTCGCCTCACAGGTGACCTGACGTTATAGCCGGCATGGTGGTCCATTGATGGAAATGCCGTCTGCCGTGCAGAACACGATCGTACCGACATCTGGTTGACAGTACGTACGAATATATCGTGAAGTATACACAGGACGGGGAAATTGCGGTATTTTGCTTTAATTTTGAACACACTATATATACACAATGTACTGTATCGGTTTCTACCTCGTAATCGATTTTATACAAAACAGCGAAGATGTAATTATGGCCTAGCGGCTTATGTTTAAAACACTGTTGTGGAATATGAATTGTCTTGAGAGGCACCCACATGCCTTGCTCATACTGTGGCATCAAGCAGTCAGACCTGCAAGATGAGTGGTCTGCCAAGCGAGTGGATTTATTCTTATTTCTCGCAAAAACATCAATGACTGATTATGCGGGAGGACGACGGTTCAATCCCGCGTCCGGCCATCCTGATTTAGGTTTTCCGTGATTTTCCTAAATCACTCCAGGCAAATGCCGGGATGGTTCCTCTGAAAGGGCACGGCCGACTACCTTCCCCATCCTTCCCTACTCCGATGAGACCGATGACCACGCTGTCTGGTCTCCTTCCCCAAACCAACCAGCCAACCAACTGATTATGAGCTCTAGTACCCACAGTGAAGCCACAAATTATTCTCCTGTTTGAATATTACGCAACGGAAACGGATAACGCACATGTGACTGTTAGTAATTTACACAACTCTGACTGTTCACTACGCACTGGCAATGCCACATTTTCTTTCTTACCCAACGGCTTTGATCAACACGCGGCCATCGCACTGAATACAAATGCCGCACACATTATAAATTCTAGATATCGTGACTACACACTATTCGAAGAATAAGGTCACCACTCTTTTTCTTTTCACTATTTTTTAAATTCCGATAAATTCTATTATGATTCAAAGATAACCTAAACACAACATTACATTTTATACAACAATTACAAATGAGAAACTCCGCCCAGTGGGGAATGGCTTTACATAGGTGATTCTATATCTTGTGGTCTCATGATTATCTAACACTACAGTGCACTTTCTGGATAGGATGGTGGATCTTTTGCTATATCTCACACTTCGACTCTCACACCCATCATCACGAAAATTTCCTCCAGACCGAGCGGTACAAAAAGGAACATGCATAACCCACTGCCTCTGAACCTATCTTGCTACTCTCCCATGTAAACCACACATACTTAAATTACATGAAATGCATAATACTGGTAACATAGAATACGTCACAAAGAATAGTCACAACGTCAGAATCACTTCACTTTCAGCTTTCCCACTTCAATTAGTATTCATCCCAGTTTCACACGACACTGCCCCACTTTTCTTTCCTACTACGAACTCTGGAGGATATATGCACGTCTTCCTGCGCAATGCAAGGCAAGTGGCGTTGCTGGATAGACGGCTGACTCACCTTGCTTCTCTCTCAGAGTAGTAGAGTTTGAATCTAGCGTCACACGGAAACATAACACGCAAAGGTAATATTAAGATCATATTCATCTTTGTCTCATACACAGACTTGGACTCACACAGTACTCACCACGTGGAAATACTCGTCTCTAATTTCAAGTCCTGCACACGCCATTTTTTAAATATTTCCAACTTATAGTGCACACGCCAATAATTCAGCTTAATTTTAGCACTCGGAAGTATTTCAACTTAGTACTAGCACTCGCACGTATTTCAACTTATTGCTACACGTGGTTTCATTGTGACCGTTGGTCACTTCCGAAGATTACTACGATCCCCTTAATATTACCTGCCTGTCATTTAATTCTCCCCCCAAAAGTTTCTGAAATAGAGCAATTATTATTCCAAGCTGCTCTTAAGTATTTCACATCCGTTCCATTCTATCCACTCTTTTGTCTTTACAGAGCACACGTAAGACAGGTCTTACCAACACAAGATCCAGCACCAGAGTGCTGAAACATGGCCGTTCTTCAGGTCATTTCGCACCTCCGCCGAGGTGGGGGAGCACCATGCTACCGTATTGGCCAGCCACATTTCAGGAGCTCAGAGCTCAGTTAAATTTCATCTCTTTGGTTCCACCAAAGGTGACCAAAGGACCGTCTCAATGATGATCATGTATTGCTCATTCACTATTCATTCATTTTACAGATCTCACCAAACTGGATGTAGGGATATATTTTGTGGGAGTGCACATGTGTTCAAATAAATAAATTGTCCTTCTTTCCTACACTGGTATCCGGCTTCGGCGTATTAAGTGAAATTGAGTTATTATTACATAAAATTTTGTTGTGACAAGAATGACGAAGAATGTTGTGCCTGTTTTCAATGTCGGGCGGTACTGTACCCTTTCAGTCTGAAATTTTGTATTCCTACTCATTCGCAGATTATAACTGTGCGAAATACCGTCATTGAAGCTACCATCTTCACAGATCCAGGCGCTGGCGATATCTCTCTTGTAGCCTGTATACCAATGAACTCGACTATTTTACTCACTCATTTTAGACTACTTCAGTTCCTAATCAGAGTTTTGTTTGCAATAACAATAAATAAAGTTTAACGTCATAAAAAGGTACAGATGGACAGAGAGGGGGACACAGAGAGAGATAAGGAGGAGCTGAACAGAGAGAGGGGAGGGAGGTGGAGATGGACAGACAGAGGGCGGAGGAAGTGGTGGACAGTGACGGCCAAGGGAGGAGGGGGGGGGGGAGTTTAAGACGTATATTCAGTTCTCACACATATTTAGCAATTGTGAAGCATTGCCGGGTTAGCTAGTAAACAATATGTACAAGAGCCAAGTGGGGAAATAGGAACGGCAGACTAAGAATAAGGAGCTCAGATTGAAATGGAAATAAGACAAAAGATGAAGTCTGTCACCCCTACTGTTCCACCTATACAACGAAGAAGCAGTGACAGAGACAAATGATTTAGGAGTGGGATTGACATTCGTGGTGAAAGGATACAAATGACAAAATTTGCTTAGATATTACTAAGCTTAAAGGATTGAGTGAATAAATAGTACAAGACATAGACTGTGAGTAACCCGAGAGAGACGAATGTAATGAGGACTAGCACAAATGAGATTATCTACACACTTAATAACAAAATTAGAGGCCATGAAACAGACGAAGTTAGAGAACTGCGCTACATTGTAAGCAAAATTAAGACACGAGGACGAAGAAAGGAGGACAACAGAAGCAGACTAGAGCCGGCAAAGAGGGCACTCCTGGTAAAGAAGGGTCTACTAGAAATATTGGCCTTAATTAGAAGAATTTTGTAAGCCTGTACAGTTGGAGCACAACACTGAATGGAAATGAATCATTGACCAAGGGCTGCGGAAAAACCGTAAAATAAGACAACCCAAGCGTTTCAGGTGTAGTGTTGCAGGATGCCGTGCACTGATAATATAAGAAATGAGTAGGTGCTCTGCGGAATCGGCAAGGAGAGGAACATGCGGAAAACATTTGCAAGAAGAAAGGACATGATTTAAGACAGCAAAGAATGATTTCTTTGTTACTACTGTATTTTACGAACTATAAAAAGGTAAATTTTTCAGCAATCTTTTGAAAAAATAACATTTTTACCATTTTATTATTAGATTGCAAGGTCAGACAAAAAATTGTTAGTTTCTAAAGCCGAACTGCCCAAAAAATCCGTGAAAATCGTCATCTGAACCTTCTTCTTCCTCTTCTTCTCAGTCCGCATCATCGTTGTCCTCTTCATGTATAAGATGGGCTTCGCTGCCGTCGAGAGCGTTACTTATGCCGTACTTCTTAAACGGTTTATTTAATCCAGACATCAAGAGGTTACAATTGTAAAGTAAGTCCTGCCAGAATAACAGCAAACTCTGTATTTCCCTGCCTCAGTTTCTCTTTCACAGAATTTTTCAAAACTCATCTAGCACAAGATGAGAACTCATCTTCAAAAAATCACCTTTCAATCTCTCCCTCACTCTGTTAATCCATAATTTCAAACCAGCCTCGTTCATCCAACCCTTCTCACGTACGTGAACAACACCACCTAGCGGTATTTCAGGAGGTTTAGGCATTGTTTTGCGTTTGAATATGATCAATGTATTAATTTTAGTAACGTCAGCACCACATGAAAGGACAACAGTGTAGTGTATTTTATTTTCATAGTTACAGTTTTAGCATCATTCATGGCGACAGCTCTGTTACTTGGCACATCATATGTCAGAGGAGTTTTGTCCAGCCGGCCGGAGTGGCCGTGTGGTTCTGGGCGCTGCAG
This sequence comes from Schistocerca serialis cubense, assembly GCF_023864345.2. Classification (NCBI taxonomy): domain Eukaryota; kingdom Metazoa; phylum Arthropoda; class Insecta; order Orthoptera; family Acrididae; genus Schistocerca; species Schistocerca serialis. Next base: position 108,028,135 of record NC_064639.1, on the reverse strand, counting down.
TCTGGAACCGAGCGACCGCTACGGTCGCAGGTTCGAATCCTGCCTCGGGCATGGATGTGTGTGATGTCCTTAGGTTAGTTAGGTTTACTTAGTTCTAAGTTCTAGGCGACTAATGACCTCAGAAGTTAAGTCGCATAGTGCTCAGAGCCATTTGAACCATTTTTGAGTTTTGTCCATATTCGCTATTTGGATTATTTGCGCAATGGTTTTCTTTCGATGTTGGATAATAAAGTGATGGAAACATAATATTTTCTCTTCATACTCTTGCGGCATTTCCTGAGTTATTTTGATTTTTTTTCATATGCTAAGTCCATGACGCTTCTTCAGTCTGTAGCACCAACCAACCCCACACTGCAGCGCTAGCTTACGAGCGTGTATTTGAATCATTTTGTTATTTTGACGATGTCCTTGAATCAATTTCAATACGTCATCTTTTAGTTTTTGACATTTTGCAGTCAATCTCCCTCATCTTATATTCAGTTCTTCTTTACTAACCCGCCAATCGTGATTGTTGTTGTTTTTTTTTTTTTTTTTTGGAGGGTGGAAATGCTGCTCAGCTGCTCTGTTTCCATTTCCTCTATATGCTAATACTTTCAGTTTATATCAGATGAATATCGCATGACTGCCTTTTATTTTTTCCATTACGAAACTAGCTACTATAAAAAATATTGTACTGCTACTGATAACACAAATCACTTTCAATTCGAGTTCGCTGGCGCCGTAGACTGCAATGACGCATCATAGGCTAGACAGTCTTCTGCGTTTGTGATGGTGGGGCGGGAGAGAGACAGTGTTAGCAAGCTTGTGAAACCCCGCAACTCATGCTCGTCGCATTGATGCACTGCTGCTGCCACTTGAATCCAGGGTTGCCAGACAGACATGGGTTTACCGCGGCATAGAAGATATGGCCATTTTTAAGCCTGGTGGAGATTTTAAATCAAACACTGGACATTATTATATTAATTTCGAGTATAAGACGCACCTGAATTTCGGAGGCACTTTTCCGAAGAAAAATACGGTATAGCGAGTTGTAGAGGGTAAGAAGTCTAGCAGAAGTCAAAGACGGTAATATATGCAGCTAATAATTAAGGATATGTTGCCCAAGTGCTGCCCTGAGATAAAGAGGGTGGCACAGCAGAAGTGAAGTCGTGGCGGGCCGAATCAAACCAGTCTGGTAAGTCAGAAAAAAAGGTAAAGCTGTCAGAGCTCCGAAAATTGATTTTAATATCTTAGTGCTTCACTATGCATCGTCGTTCTGGAGATGGTATGCCGTTGCAATCCTCCTACCTCTGAAATGGTTTACCGAACTAGTTATAGGGGGAACTGCAGCTCTCAACATTTTACGCTAACAAACATTTCCCCAAGTGAAGGAAGTGATACGTAATAGGTAAAAAACCTGTGACTGACCGAGGTCGAACCCGAGACACTAGCCTGGCACCTACCCACTGAGACTCGGAAATACATAGCAATAATAGTAACTATTCTACAGGAGAAAAGTACTGAACTAAGTACACGATGGAGGTTTAAGGAACTGTTTCGAAATCAACGATCTTCCATCAGCTGATGATATGGTAATTTTGTGTACAAACATTGAAACGCCAGTGAAACTGTTACACGATGAAAAAACATCAGAATTTAAAATTTTGTTTCGTCTGTATCCCGCCTGGAAGGCGACGCGTGGGTCTGCTCTTTTTATCTGCAACATAAGGCGAATGAAGGAACCCAGTAGAAGCAGGTGAGGTAAAGCAATTCGGTACTACAAATACAGTTGCAAGCACCTTTACTAGTATATAATCATATGCAAACATATTACATAACTTTAGGTGATGAGCTCGTAGGTGCGACGTCGTAGACCCGTTGTGACTGGTACACTGTCTCAACAGCAAACTAAGCTAAACCGAAGTTTCTCGGTCGTCTGCCCTTGATGAACTGGGCTGAAAGTAGAGCGGCGCTCGTTGAGCTCCACAGGGTCGGCTAGATGGCGCTGTGGTCGGCGTGGATCGTCCGCTCTCGTAGTGCCAACCTACTAGCTTGCACCTAAGCTGTGGCTAAAGAAATCGCGGAAACATCAACACAGCGGCAGAATATATGCGAACACAGATTGTTGGCAAAATAGTCGACATTCTAAATTTCTTAATTTCTCTCTGCAGCTAAAATGTAGCCGTGGAAAGGACGAGACAGGTAGCAAACACTAGAGAAATCCTCGAGAAGAGGATATACATTGATGGAGAAAAAATTCGCGACACCAAAAAGTAATTAAAGTTGAGTAATGAAAGTTCGGAAATAAATTTATCTAGGTAATATACTTGAATGATTAATGTTGCAAGACCACAAGTTAATGTAAGAGCGAGACATGCCACAGCAAATATGAAATGGTGGTACATTAACAGCCGGTTAACCACCAGAATATTGAATGGTTAAAATGGCTCTGAGCACTATGGGACTTAACTTCTGAGGTCATCAGTCCCCTAGAACTTAGAATTACTTAAACCTAACTAATCTAAGGACATCACACACATCCATCCCCGTGGCAAGATTCGAACCTGCGACCGTAGCGGTCGCGCGGTCCCAGACTGTAGTGCCTAGAACCGCTCGGCCACTCTGGCCAGCCCAGAATATGGAATCCCAGCATGCAGACGTGCATGCATTGTATTGTACAGGTGCCGGATGTCAGTCTGATGGTTGGAGATCCACGCGTGTTGCACTTATCGGCCAATACATGGTCGGTTAATGCTGTTTGTAGATGATGTTGCAGTTGTCGTCAGATAACGTCCAATATGTGCTGGAGTGGAGACAGATCTGGTTATCGAGCAGACGAAGGCAACACGTATACACTCTGTAGAGTATGTTCGGTTACAACAGCGGTATGTGGGCGAGCGTTATCCTGTTGGAAAACACCTCCTGGAATGCTGTTCATGAATGGCAGTGCAACAGGTCGAATTACCAGACTGGCGTACAAATTTGCTGTCAGGATGCATGAGCTATCCACGAAAGTTCTCCTTCTGCCGTACGAAATCACACTCCAAGTGTAGGAGTAGTTTGTTTAGCGTGCATACAGGTTGGTTGTAGGGCCTCAAGTGGCCTCCGTGTAACTTACACAATGCTATCTGCCACTGAGTCAGAACCAGCTTTGATCAAAAAACGCAACAGGCCTCCACCTTGTCCTCCAAAGAGCTCTCGCTTGACACCATTCACATCGGAAGAGGCGATGGTTCGGGGTCAGTGGCATTCACACTGCAGTTTTTTTTAAGGGCGCTACTACCCTAAGGAACTGCTGCCGCGATAAGTAAACATCACATATATGTTACTCCGGTCAAAGGAGACCATAATAACGACCGGGAGAGCGGTGTGGCAACCACACGCCCCTTCTATCCGCATGCTCATTGAGAATGACACGGCGGTCGGATGGTCCCGGTGGGCCACTTGTGGCCCGTAGACGGAGTTCTTGCTTGCTTGCTTACATGTACGTTATAAAGTAATTTTAAATGTGAAAAATATGAACAGCCGTCTGAAGATAAACCTGTTGGTTCCAAACCAACGGCGCTAGTTTTTGTTAATAAATATCATTAGCAACAGTAAGTGAATGCTGTTTCTAAATTTTGTAAGAACTATCCTGTATGAACACTAAACTCATTTCTTTGGCATTTTTTCTGTCTATTATTATTATTCTTCTCCTTTTTTTCCTCTCGAATGGTTCCCCTTTTCTGACAATGTGTCAAGAATACTGATTTTGATAAGTATGAGAGAAGCTCCACCATGCTGCGCGACCTGTATGTACGTGGTGAGTTTGTAACGTGTCTTTGTCAGCTGACGTAGCAACGGAAAACTACGGAGAGTTCAAGGCGAGCGGTCAACGTTCTGAGCGCTGCGAACTCAAGAATAGCCGCTCTGCACGGCGATGTAGGCCGGCCGATTGAGGTTAAACAGGGGTCAATCTGCGCGAAGCGCCATCCAGGCAATTGACGGCCGCGGAATTACTTTCCTTGTTTGCGCGAAAACATCCAGAAGTAGCAGGCGACGAGAGCTGTTCTGCCACTGCGCTCCATCAGACCACTGCAGTCAGCAAGATGCGCTGCCGCTGTGTAAACGAAAAAGTGTTGGCGACAAACAAACGTGGCGCTAACACACGCTCTACGAATATTATGTTCAGAACGAAAACTTTGTCGTTCTGGAAAAGTAAAATAATATTTTACCCACTTTGGCTTAGGGTTGCCAATTTATGTAACACCCCAATGCGAAACACCAATGAATGATAACTGCAGATTTTTACGCCACTCGGCTGTTATTTTATTAATGGAAGGACACGCACAAGATAGTAACCAGAAAAATCATGCTAATCAGTTTGGTATAAAGATCAGTATTAATCACTCTGAATGTAAATTCTGCAGAACTTTGTTTACATGGTCATCATCCGCGCCGGCCGGAGTGGCCGAGCGGTTCTAAGCGCTTCAGTCTGGAACCGTACTGTAATGTCTCTTGCAGCGGTCTCTCCGCGATATTTTCAGAAATTTCATAAATTATATAACTCAGTACATATCTCGAAATATCTCTTCTAATCTTACCGATTCCTAAACTTTAATATACGATGATCATCAATGCAAAGTAGTTTCAAGCCCTATTATTCCCTGGAGCGTCCATTTACTCTATGGAGAAGCTTCTTTGCTATCCATGTTTTCTCTTACGAAAAGAATGAGGCAATGTGTGGTCTCACCGCCAGACAACATACTTGCTAGGTGGTAGCCTTTAAATCGGCCGCGGTCCATTAGTATACTTCGGACCAGCGTGTCGCCACTATCAGTGATTGCAGACCGAGCGCCGCCACACGGCAGGTCTAGAGAGACTTCCTAGCACTCGCCCCAGTGGTACAACCGACTTTGCTAGCGATGGTTCACTGACAAAATATGTTCTCATTTTCCGAGACGATAGTTAGCATAGCCTTCAGCTACGTCATTTGCTACGACCTAGCAAGGCGCCATTATCAGTTGCTATTGATATTGTAAATAATGTACAGACAAGAGCTACGTTCAACATTAATGGATTAATGTTAGGTATTCCACCAGCTACATCTTTTTTTTCTAGTCTAACTTCCTTGTCCTGTTCCAGACCTCACGCTAGCCTGCGTGAGCTAAAACGCGTGCCTTTCGGCTTCCTCCAAACTCCGTGGGTTGGCTCCTGCCAATCCACAACACAATGCTTGCCGATTAGCCGTGAAAGAAGGAGGATGTATATGTATTTATTGTTGAGCTAGTCGCCATCTTGATGAGATTCTGTATGAGAAGGAATTTAATACATGAACTAAACTAAAGTAAGTGTGTTCGCGTATTATTTAACTGATTATTATTGACAGTGTCTGCTTACTACGCCGTTTGCACGGGATCAGTGGGGAACGACTGTTTTACACTGGACGAACCTGCCGTTTTGTATGCTCAAGATATCCAGTTTATTACTTCAAATAAATAGGTTAACACGGTCTTACCAGCAGATCTCCGGTCTTCCCCATGTGATCACCGAAAGTTAATCATTATTACAAATGTTTTCAGGAGATCGACTGACAATTTTCGTCGCACCGAGACTTCGAAATTGCTTCACTGCCTTATGGAATTTAAGTTAAGCTCAATTTAATCAGGATAGAACAGTATTGAATTGTGTGAATGTGATAAGCTTGCTTTGTGAATGAAAATTCCCTTAACATACGCATGTTTTTACTATCCTGATCAGTGAAGCTAAATCAGGCCGGTGTGAGAGAGGTTTTTAAATTTTTTGAATACCACAAAAAAATATATTAAATTTGGCTTCACTGTGACAGTACAACATTTTTGAGCATTACTTAAACATTGTGTGAATTTTATGTTGCATGTGGACGGGAGAAAAGAAGACGAGGCCTGTTCCAGAAGTCACAATTTCGCCACAACTTACGAGAACGTCGTTCAGGCCAGACAATATACAATTAAATTTTTGTAGATAGAAATTTAGAATAACTATTTAAATGTCTATCGGTTTGAATCAGATTGATTGAGTGACTGTTGGCTTGAACTTTAGATAGGAAGTGTTTATTATAAGTGAGTATTATGCAAAGTTTAGGTCAGTGACATTATTAACTCAGATGCGTGTGACTATATATTTGTTGTTCTGTGTATTAATGGTTCTTACTAGGGCGGCTTATAAAATGGCAATGCAATAGCAGAGCGAATCACAACAGCCCTCAGCTCTTTCTGAGGTTAGTGAAACATTAGACGCTAGCTTAACTGAAGTAGTGCCTAGCGGCAGCATTAGTCAGGCCCCACAACAAAGCTTAAGTGTTTCGATGTCATCTGAGCGGGACGAAATAAACTCATTGACTGTAATCATGCAGCAGTTAACACTGTTAGCCAAAAATGTAACAGACTTAACTAAAGCGCAAATAGAGACTAAAAGGGAAATGAATGAACAATTAGCAGCCAATCAAGTGAAAGTGGAACAATTAGCAGCCAATCAAGTGAAAGTCCAGGACCAATTACTAGCTAATCAAACAAAGTTGAATGAGCAATTATAAGCTAATCAAGCGGAATTAAATAATAAATTAGTAGAGAGTTTTCAGAAACTTGATGATAAATTAAATAAAACTGCGGAAGAATTGAAAATTCAGAATGAAAAGACAGAAGTAAAATTAGCTGCTCAAGCAAGTCACTCAGCAGTGTAATGAAAATGCGAAGAAGTTACGCCTAGAGCTAACCGGGTATGTTGCTACTAAGCTTCATACTATTAAAGAGCAGGTCGAGTCAATCCCACAGATAGTTCAAGCACAAGAACAGATGCAATGTTCTATGGCGGTAATTCCGGTATTAGTTGAAGTTCAAGATCAATTAAAGCAACAAGTAAATGAGTTGTCAGCAGATATGCAGGGTTTGAGACAATCACAAGATTCAGAAGGACATCCAAAATTTGGATAAATCCATAAATAACGTAAAGCAGAGACAAGACGAGGTTGATCATAAGGTAAACATTCTCGCGGGAAAATTCTCGCAGTTCAGTTTGGAAAGGCAAAGCATTTCTTCAGACAATATACATGACGTAGAGCTATGAAGAAAATTCATTTAATAAAGGTTTGCGAGAAGCCAGTGAAGAACTAGGCGAAGAACTTAAACAATGGAAAGAAAACATTGAGAGATCCTTAAATCTCAATCCATGACCTAGAGTTATGAAGAAAATTTATTTAATAAAGGTTTGCGAGAAGCCAGAGAACAACTAGGCGAAGAACTTAAACAATGGAAAGAAAACATTGAGAGATCTTTAAATCTCAATCCATGACCTAGAGTTATGAAGAAAATTTATTTAATAAAGGTTTGCGAGAAGCCAGAGAACAACTAGGCGAAGAACTTAAACAATGGAAAGAAAACATTGAGAGATTTTTAAATCTCTCTCGAGAAGATTTGCGTTCCACGCAAGGAAATGAACCGATAACAAGATCTATCAATGAGGCTACATTATTTAACCGATCAAGTACGGAAAGGGACATAATGCACACGTTCGTTTTTGCAATCAACATCAATCACAACACTATGAGGGTAGTCATAATGACTGTAATTGTAAAAGCAATACTGAGGAGAAAATGCTGAAACAACGTCAATTCCAGATCTACAACCCAGACAAGAAAAATGTTCATCCCGTAGTGCTTATAAGAAGTTTTAGGGGAGTATTGCCAAAAAATTGGAGTGAGTGGCAAAAGGTTAGTTTCGTGACCGGTTACATTCTGGAGTCAGGAGCTATATGGGCATCTGATATGATATCAACTTGGGACACATATGAAGATTTTGAACGAGCATTTTTATCCAAATACTGGTCCGAAGGAGAACAAGAACGTTTAAGGCAGGAGGTATTATACCCGGAACCTTTTTCCTTTTCACGTGGGTCTTTAAAGAAAAACTTTGAGAAATGTATAAACAAATCGCGGTATTGGGATAAGCCTATGCCTCTAGAAGAGGTGATTGGCATATTAAAATCTCGACTTCCGGCCAGCATCAGAAATAGAATGCTGTATATTAATGAGCATGACCTTGACTCTTTCATGACTACACTTGACACTATAGATGTGATCGAGGAAGATGAACATCGGCCAAGACAACCGGTTATGCAGAGGAGAGCGATTGAGGCGCCAAACGCAAACCGGAACGGAAACGGATTTAATAATTTTTATACTAGGAATAGTCAGAGATTCAATTGAAACAATTGCAACGGAAATGGAAATTTCAATAACAGTGCTGCGAGGGGCAGGTTCAGAGACAATCGAACAGGCCGCAGATACAACCCAATGTTTGGAAATGCAAGAGATTATCAGAACCAGCAGTTTTCAAACAATAATAATGCGTACAGAAATTCTGACCCTCGATTTGAAGCAATTAACACAACCAGTCCTCAACAACAACCAGTCATAACAGAAGTAGTAGATGATTCAAGAGGAAATAATAATCGACATTTAAACTGAAGAGGGCCGCTCGATTTGAAGCAATTAACACAACCAGTCCTCAACAACAACCAGTCATAACAGAAGTAGTAGATGATTCAAGAGGAAATAATAATCGACATTTAAGCTGAAGAGGGCCGCTTTATGCTCCGTAAAGTCGGCCGGGGAACACAAAAGGGGCAAACCCGTTTTGAACGAAAGTAATTCCGTGGCAATGTTGAGATATAATGAAGGCGAATTAATGACAGATGAATTGACGAGAGACTTAGAGGCCTGTGTAGTCGAAGATAAAAGGGTTCCTGTGTCAGAGATCATCAAAGAAGTGGGAGGAATTTTAACCAATGTTGTATTGGACACAGCTTCATCTACGAACGTAGTATCCGGAACTTTGTTTCGCAGAATTAGTAAAATTAAGAAAATCCCTGTTCTACCAGTACAATATTGCCAAGTTATAGGTGCAGTGGGAGCAAAATCCCGGAACGTCAAGATACAAACGCTTATAGAGATAAAATTGGAAAACGTAGCTAAACAATGCACATTCCTTGTAGTGGAAAAGTTGTTAGTAGATTGTATTCTTGGCATTGGAACTTTGCAAGCCTGCAATTGCAAGTTGGACTTGGTAGAAGGAAAGGTACATTTTAAAATCGAAGATCAATTTGTTACACTGATCTTACTGAGAAAGGAGGCAGTGTATGAGCGATATTTCCGTGGTGCAGCTGTGCAGTTCATTTGTGCTGAAAATAATAATATGTACCGACTATCGATCAAGTCAATTCAAGTAGAGGATTTCAGACAAACAGTCGAACAGAAAATTGCTGAGTCAGCTTGCCCAACGGATAGTCAGAGGGAACAATTATTCAATATATTAACAGAATATGAGTCAGTTTTCGATTAAAAGCCCGGAATTATTAGAGGATATGTTTGTACATTACAGATTAAGCCTCATAAGACATTTTGCCGCACACACTATCCCATTCCCTGGCGATTAAAACAACCAGTTCAGGAAGAGATACAAAAATGTTAAACTGGAATCGTATTGAACCGTCGAACAGCCCATATTGTTCTCCGTTGCCTGTTGTACCAAAGCCAGGAGGAAAAGTTCGATTGGTATTAGATGCAAGGGAAATTATAGTATCTGTGCGCACACATCCGGAGAACATCGATGAGTTAATACAGAAATTTCAAGATGTATCCTATTTAACCAGTATTGATTTTAAGTTCGTTTTGGCAAGTCCAGTTAGACAAGGACTCAAGAAAATATACTGCTTTTATATATGGAGGGAGAAGCTATCAGTTCAAGGTCGCTCCGTTTGATCTCAATATCAGCTCTGGAGTTTTTATTTCTGCGTTGGACTATGCCCTTGGACCAGAACTACGTAGTCGAATAAAAATTTTTGTGGACGATCTATTAACTGCCTCTAAAACTTGGGAGGAACATGTACAACTTATTATGAGGAGTTTTGCTGTGTTCAAACAAACTGGTATAACTGCAAATCTAAAAAAATCCCAATTTTTCTCTACAGAGAATTAAATTCTTAGGACATATGATTAATGCAAAAGGCATTCTTCCAACAGAAGCGAAGATTAGTGCGATAAAAAATTTTGCAACTCCAAGAAACAGAAGACAACTGAAAGCCTTTATAGGCTTGGCTTCATTTCTTCGTCGATTTATTAAAACTCAAGCAATGAACTCTGAAGCACTAAACCGGCTCCTGAGGAAAGATGTACCATGGCAATGGTCTAATGGTTGTGAAAAGGCTTCTTGTGAAATTAAGGATCAACTGATAAATGCTCCGTTATTATACCACCCTGATATGAATGTCGGATTCTGTTTGGCCACTGATTCATCAGATGTGAGATTAGGATCTTGTTTATTACAAATTAGGTACATCGATGGTGTAAAAACCTTTTGCCCAATTGCATTTGCTAGCATAGTGTGTGTGTTCCACGCCTCTCACTCCAGCCATCGCATAACCTGGTAACTGGTAACGCCAGTGTAAATGCCCATCCATCCAGCCACTGTTTGTGCGTTTGATACTGCCTAGAAAAGATTGTTTGTTCCGAAAGCTTTCGCTGTCACTTATTAGATATATATGCGTGTGCAAAACAGTTCAGAACTGTGATACACAGAAAATCTAATGGCATTACAAAGCAGGAGCTCCATGGAACATTTGCAGACCATCTAACGGCACACAGTCACCATCCAACAAACATAGAAACTGGTCTGATTTGAAGGTTTATAAAACTAGCAATAACTTGCTTCAAAAATTAATAACACAGGTAAACTATCATACACAAGTAAGAAAAGCACAACGAGAATACATACTACACAAATACACGTCACTTTTTCGTAATACGCTATTTCCAGAATGAGATTTTCACTCTGCAGTGGAGTGTGCGCTGATATGAAACTTCCTGGCAGATTAAAACTGTGTGCCCGACCGTGTTCGAGTCTCGGTCGGGCACACAGTTTTAATCTGCCAGGAAGTTTCAATACGCTATTTGTCACAATAGAGGAATCGTACTCCACACATTACAAACAAGCAAAAAACAAAAAAAACATACATACACACCGATATATACACCACATAATTGCACTCTCCTACTTTGTCTGTCACTGTGTGTCACTGACACCACAACACACACACACACACACACACACAAACACACACAAACACACACAAACACAAACACACAACACACACAGAAAAGCTCAACAAGGCGTCATTAAACTCTTCATTTGTGTGGCCATGTTGTCCGTAGTTGCTTTACAATTCTTGATCTTGATTTCTCGCTTACATTGGGAAATGCCGTCTGCTAGCACATCTTTGATGTTTTTCTTGTTTAAACACTGGTAGTGGTGATTGAATTTTTAGTTTAGAGGGAAAACAACAGCGATGTGTTGGCAGACGGTATTTACCGATTTAAGCGAGAAATCAAACGAAAATCACGACCACTGTGTTGCATTACTCCAATAAAGTGAAACGAGTCTGGTGCAAAAAAAAAAAAAAAAAAAAAAAAAAAAAAAAAAAAAAAAAAAAAAACGCATTTTTGTGGTTGCAACGACGGAGCAAAAATACCTCCAGATATACAGAAAAGGTCCTGAATGTCAATAAATATCTTGAAATTCGGCGCCATCCTCGAAATCCGCAAATAAACAGTAAACAGCCGCAACAACATGCCAGATGACGGCTGAAACCTTGTGCCGTGTGATAAAATAAAAATGCGTTTGAAACGATGAGAATTCCCGGTGTAAAGAAAATAAGCGACTCAGACATCGAAAATAACAGGGAACATAGAGAAAGGAAAATCGTAACAAACTAAATAAGGCGAGTTTGGATCTAAAATTAGCGAAAAATAAACGAATAAAAACAGTTTTGTTTGTTTTTCAGAAGAGGAACTGTAAGGAGATGGGACAGTTGTAAAGGTACGAACTTAGTTTATTAGCATCTTATAAGGTATGTGCAAAACTTCATACACATTTGTCATCCAGACCATTACACTAGGCCTAATTTTCACCAAGTAAAAACATGCAGTATTTCATGTATCAATTAGGTGTTATGTGTCATTAACACATACGCAAAAATTGAGGCTTAACTATCATTCTTTTATGTGTTTATAAATAACTTTGAGATGAAATTCAAATGTTATCATGTTGTAATAATTCTCAGACTGAAGAATAAAAAAATCCCACTGAAGATAGCATGAAAAGGTGCTGAAACTTGATTGGGAAAAGTAAAACAAATAGTTTCCTGCATGAGGTGGAATATCTCCCCAATTTGTCGTATTTACTATGTGACACCAACAATGGTCACCTTCACTATACTTAAAATAATCCGAAAATCAACTCTAGATATGCAGGGTTATCCAAAAGTCCATTAACATTTCAAAATTCTGTACTTAATGGACTAATGTAGGTAGAGATGTAAAATCGACACATGCTTGAAATAACATAAGGTCGTATTGTAACCAAGAAAAAGTGCTGAAAAATCACAAACAGTTAGTGCTTCACATGACACAACAGAAATAATTGGCATAGAATAGCGCCATTATCCGGAGCTCTACCACCTGCCTCCATACGTGATGTGATACAACTCTATTGAGCGTACCATTCGTTTCATAAATCGTTTCTTCAAATTAAAACTCCTTTGTAAACTATAACGTAAAATACTGTGTAATAAAAGATGGTTATGATATGATATAGCAAACACTTTCGGACACTACATAAAACTGCCTAAATTTATCCGTTTCTTTCCATATTAATCTTTTTACTTCTATTTGCTTTATCTACTTCTTGTTCTGATTCAAGTTTTCGTACATGGTTTCTCTTTCAGAAGTACCCACAGGTTTGCTAACATGGAACATCGTAGTAGGTTTTGTGGTGAGGAACAGCAGCTATGAACTAATACTGTATATGAGAGCACTGCTTATCTTTATTTTTACATTATTTAGAAGAAAAGTCTTTTATAGCATTAAGGTATATTCATCAAAGCACACGGCCAAAATACCTCGATTCTGATAACTAGTTACTCTCGAATGACGATATTTTAATGACTATTAACTAATAAATACGTCGATAAACACACATAGATAACTCTCGTAATACTTTGTCTAGCCAATATTCCATTTCAGTTTCGTAATTGTCCAACCTCATGGAATCATTTGACGTATATCACAATGACATTTGTTCGATTTTTATTTTGGCATTTTTTTAGTGTTTTTCTTTTCTCGTTTGGCAGTGCGTCCACCCCCTTTCAATCTGGTTTAGTAAATATAAAATTATGAACGTAATTTGTATGTGAAAAGAAATGGCAATTTGTGAAGAACTTCAAACAGAAGCGCTGGATTTTCCATATAAGTGGTCATCAACTTAATCTACAGTTACGTTCAACTTAATTTTTAACATAAAGTATTTCATGGCATAGGGGTTGTCGGATGCCGTGAAATGACAAAGCAACCTCAGCTGAATTAGTGTTAGTTGTGGCGACAGTTTTGGAGAATGTTGAGACACTTAGTGTAGTGATGAAAATGATCCGTGGACCTGAAAACTTTTTTCAACCAGCGACTTGAAAATACGTACAGGGTTATTACAAATGATTGAAGCGATTTCACAGTTCCACAATAACTTTATTATTTGAGATATACATACAAAAACTCAAAAAGTTTTTTTAGGCATTCACAAATGTTCGATATGTGCCCCTTTAGTGATTCGGCAGACATCAAGCCGATAATCAAGTTCCTCCCACACTCGGCGCAGCATGTCCCCATCAATGAGTTCGAAAGCATTGTTGATGCGAACTCGCAGTTCTGGCACGTTTCTTGGTAGTGAAGGTTTAAACACTGAATCTTTCACATCACTATGCGTGAAACTTGCCCGCACTCGTTCAACCGTTTCTTCGCTCACTGCAGGCCGACCCGTTGATTTCCCCTTACAGAGGCATCCAGAAGCTTTAAACTGCGCATACCATCGCCGAATGGAGTTAGCAGTTGGTGGATCTTTGTTGAACTTCGTCCTGAAGTGTCGTTGCACTGTTATGACTGACTGATGTGAGTGCATTTCATGCACGACATACGCTTTCTCGGCTCCTGTCGCCATTTTGTCTCACTGCGCTCTCGAGCGCTCTGGCGGCAGAAACCTGAAGTGCGGCTTCAGCCGAACAAAACTTTATGAGTTTTTCTACGTATCTGTAGTGTGTCGTGACCATATGTCAATGAATGGAGCTGCAGTGAATTTATGAAATCGCTTCAATCATTTGTAATAGCCCTGTATATCCAAGGTAGCAGTGGATTTGATATTCTACTGACGTCCGTGGCTTCTTCTAGACTAAACGATAAAACATAGGAAAGGCTGAGAGCACTCTGCAGTAAAAATTCATTAAACTCTGCGGAAAAATTCATTAAACTATAAGCACTCTGCCCTCAGCTCAAGAAACCACTTGGAGATTTGCACCATTCTCTTTCCTTCGCTGTAAGGCAAAAGATAGCAGTCGTACCTAGCGTAGGAAAAGTCATGTTAATCGTGTCGCCTAGGGTAATTTGTAATCTCCTGTAACACGCTGAAGTGTGTGGTTCTGACGTGGTTATTTGTAGCGCAGTAGAATATCATGACATGGACTCGCCAAGTAGTGGCCATTTCGTGTCAAGGCATTTTACTACACTATAATTTTACGACTGTGACGGAACACGAGCCTACAGTCTTCAAAGACCAAGTCTGAAGCCTTATCCATCAACGCAATACAGCCAACGCCAAAGTACTTTATTTGTAAGCGCGACCGGTTTCGCAGCATTGTAGCTGCATCGTCAGGTGCAATCTGTACAAAGTTCTAGACAAAAGTTCATGTAAGACAAGGAAACGTAACTAAATTGAAAAGATGTACTCAATGAACATACTCACAAAATTAAGTCGTGTTCTGATCAGAAACGAGAATGGGCTGACCCAGCGATCATAATTAGCAGTTTTTTGCTGTGTAGCGGACGTTAGTTATAAAAGAGCATAAAGTAACATAGAACACTTTCGTAATACCTAGAAAGGACGCCAACTAAAATAAGAACCTGCTAATAACAAGCCGGCCGGTGTGGCCAAGCGGTTCTAGGCGCGTCAGTCTGGAACCACGAGACCGCTACGGTCGCGGGTTCGAATCCTGCCTGGGGCATGGATGTCTGTGATGTCCTTAGGTTAGTTAGGTTTAAGTAGTTCTAAGTTCTAGGGGACTGATGACCTCAGATGTTAAGTCCCATAGTGCTCACAGCCATTTGAACCATTTTTTTTTTTGCTAATAACAAACTATGTGGTAGGCAAAATACTCTAAATTCTGCTCACCGGGAATACCAGTAGGTGGCGAGTTAAATGACTCCCGTATACCAAAAAAGTAATCAGAAACCGGTCACAAATGATCATCTTTGTGATTATGTGAAATTAAGCAGCACAAAACCTAAAAAGGACTGAAAACGATACTGGTTTGACATACCGCCTGTTATTGCACATTGCGGTAGTAAGTACGGCCTCTTGCCCTCTGCCTTTACAAGTTTACAGTGCGTTGATTTCTGCCGATTGAGTTGTTTAGATACCAGACCATATTCTGACTTTTTTCGTTTCATGTCAGTTTCGTGCTAAGACTTAAAATAGTAATACATTGGATTTTTTGGGGACTGAACCACAATTGAATAACATAGGTTTTTGCTAGTATGATTTTGAATCCTTATTAGGTAAATGGGGCATCGTGGATGCTTAGTTTTACATAATGTCAAACATAATCCTTTACTGCCGATTTTTGATCACGTTTTCGATGCATGGGGACCCGTTAGCTCTTCAGGTACTGGTATATGCCTTGTGAGTAGAATTTAGTATGTAGCCGACCGGTTATAGGCACTTCAGTCTGGAACCGCGCTGCTGTTACAGTCGCAGGTTCGAATCCTGCCTCGGGCATGGATACGTGTGCTGTCCTTAGGTTAGTTACGTTTAAGTAGTTCTAAGTCTAGGGGACTGATGACCTCAGACGTTAAGTCCCATAGTGCTCAGAACCATTTGAAACATTTTTAGAATTTAGTATAATTTTACCTACCATAAAGCTTGTTAGTAAGAGCTTCGTACTTTACCTTTTTTTTGCTTTGTAGGTGTCAGGAGAGCGTTCCATGTTGCTTTATACTGTTTTATCATTGACATCCGCTAAATAGCGAAAAATCTCTGACTATGAACGCTGACTTCTGGTCAGAACATGGCTTAACTTTGCAAATGTGTTCATCCCGTATATGTTTTAATTTTCGTTACGTTTCCTTGCCCTACACGAGTTTTTGTCTGTTATTTGGTACAGATCCCACCTGATGATGCAGATATAGTGCTGCGAAACAGGCCTTGCTTATAAACAAACTACTTACAGCTGAAGCATTTTTATCTTCAGAATTATACAGGGTGTTTCCGCAAGAGCGTGCAGAAATGTAATAGGACGTAGAGAATGCTCTACTGAACAATTTGAGGTACGGGACATGAGATCGGAGATCTTAATGAGATATGGAAGTTAACTAGTCTATCGTTTTGTCTAACATTTCTGGTTCCAGCTTATTTACAACTAACATGCGTACAGGTTTACATGTACTGTGCTGTTTATTTGCATATACATTCTTTATTTCGTGCGGGAAACAGGTAAAACGAGCCTAATTACTAGGAAGTCATGGCGCAGTAAGGCCTCTGAATGGCCATCTGTAGCTGAGTTTCGTACAAAGAGTTCTTCCTGAGTTGTTGGAGAATGTACCCTCGGCTGTTCGTGAGAGGACGTGGACACAATATAACGGTGCACCGCTTCAGTTCAGTACGAATGTCTGCAACCACCTCAATGGTGTATTTCCTGGCCGCTCGTTACGAAGGGGAGGTGTATTTCACACCTTGCGATTTCACCTGATCTGAATCCCCTTATACACTCCTGGAAATGGAAAAAAGAACACATTGACACCGGTGTGTCAGACCCACCATACTTGCTCCGGACACTGCGAGAGGGCTGTACAAGCAATGATCACACGCACGGCACAGCGGACACACCAGGAACCGCGGTGGTGGCCGTCGAATGGCGCTAGCTGCGCAGCATTTGTGCACCGCCGCCGTCAGTGTCAGCCAGTTTGCCGTGGCATACGGAGCTCCATCGCAGTCTTTAACACTGGTAGCATGCCGCGACAGCGTGGACGTGAACCGTATGTGCAGTTGACGGACTTTGAGCGAGGGCGTATAGTGGGCATGCGGGAGGCCGGGTGGACGTACCGCCGAATTGCTCAACACGTGGGGCGTGAGGTCTCCACAGTACATCGATGTTGTCGCCAGTGGTCGGCGGAAGGTGCACGTGCCCGTCGACCGGGGACCGGACGGCAGCGACGCACGGATGCACGCCAAGACCGTAGGATCCTACGCAGTGCCGTAGGGGACCGCACCGCCGCTTCCCAGCAAATTAGGGACACTGTTGCTCCTGGGGTATCGGCGAGGACCATTCGCAACCGTCTCCATGAAGCTGGGCTACGGTCCCGCACACCGTTAGGCCGTCTTCCGCTCACGCCCCAACATCGTGCAGCCCGCCTCCAGTGGTGTCGCGACAGGCGTGAATGGAGGGACGAATGGAGACGTGTCGTCTTCAGCGATGAGAGTCGCTTCTGCCTTGGTGCCAATGATGGTCGTATGCATGTTTGGCGCCGTGCAGGTGAGCGCCACAATCAGGACTGCATACGACCGAGGCACACAGGGCCAACACCCGGCATCATGGTGTGGGGAGCGATCTCCTACACTGGCCGTACACCACTGGTGATCGTCGAGGGAACACTGAATAGTGCACGGTACATCCAAACCGTCATCGAACCCATCGTTCTACCATTCCTAGACCGGCAAGGGAACTTGCTGTTCCAACAGGACAATGCACGTCCGCATGTATCCCGTGCCACCCAACGTGCTCTAGGAGGTGTAAGTCAACTACCCTGGCCAGCAAGATCTCCGGATCTGTCCCCCATTGAGCATGTTTGGGACTGGATGAAGCGTCGTCTCACGCGGTCTGCACGTCCAGCACGAACGCTGGTCCAACTGAGGCGCCAGGTGGAAATGGCATGGCAAGCCGTTCCACAGGACTACATCCAGCATCTCTACGATCGTCTCCATGGGAGAATAGCAGCCTGCATTGCTGCGAAAGGTGGATATACACTGTACTAGTGCCGTCATTGTGCATGCTCTGTTGCCTGTGTCTATGTGCCTGTGGTTCTGTCAGTGTGATCATGTGATGTATCTGACCCCAGGAATGTGTCAATAAAGTTTCCCCTTCTTGGACAATGAATTCACGGTGTTCTTATTTCAATTTCCAGGAGTGTATATACCCTATGGGGGTATCTAAAGTCACTTGTGGTGAGACCCATGATACGGAGGTGTAATTAGTTGCCTGAATTGTAGCTGCCTGTGCTGCTATTCGAAACAAATCAGGGATATTTGTTAGGGGGAATCGGAATCTTGCTCTCTAATGTCATGCTTGCACTGGAGTCGACGGCCGTCAGTTTCAGCAAATTTTGTAAGATACGTTACAAATGGTACCTTCTTTGTGTCAGTCAGTGTATTTACGGATACTGTAAGTAATGTAAACGAAAAAGTACACATTAATGTGTTTTTATTCCTGTTATCTCTTGGCTTCTTCGACCGCAGGTTCCTTGCCTCAAATAGTCCAGTGGAGAATAATCTATATCTTGTTAAATTTTTGCACGCTGTTACGGAAACACGCTGTATATCCAGGCTAAATCTACATCTACATACACATATATACTCCGCTAGCCACCAAGCGGTGTGTGGCGGAGGGCACAATTCGCGACAAAGTCATATTACCCCTCCTCTGTTCCACTCGCGGAGGGAAAAACGACTGTCTCAACGCCTCAGTACGAGCTCCAATTTCCCTTATCTTTGAATGGTGATCATTACGCGATATGAAAGATGGTGGTAGCAATATATGCTCTACATCCTCGGCGGAGATCGGATTTCGGAATCTAGTGAGCAGCTCCTTCCGTTTAGCCCTTCGTCTATCTGCAAGAGTGTCCCACTTAAAACTTTCATTGAGATTTGTAACGCTCTCGCCATGTACTAGTCACGAATCTTGCCGCTCTTCTTTGGACCTTCTCAATCTCTTGAATCAGATCCAATTGGTAAGGGTCCCATACAGACGAACAATACTCTAAGACTGGACGAACTAACGTATTGTAAGCAATTTCCTTTGTTGAAGGACTGCATCGCTTCAGGATTCTATCAATAAACCGCAAACTAGAGTTCCCCTTGCCCGTTACTTGTATGATCTGATCATTCCATTTGAGATCGTTTCGAATAGTCACACCCAGATACTTGACGGAGGTTACCGCTTCCAAAGACTAGGCATTTATTTTATACTCGTACATTAACGGGGATTTTCGCCTTGTTATACGCGGTAGGTTACACTTGCTAATATTGAGAGATAAGTGCCAGTCACCGCACCACGCATTTATTTTCTGCAAATTTTCCTTGATTTATTGACAACTTTCGTGTGATACTACTATCCTGTAGACTACAGAATCATCGACAAACAGTCTAAGGCCGCTGTCAATACCATCAACCAGATCGTTTATGTAAATCGTAAAAAGCAGCGGACCTATTACGCTGCCTTGGGGCACACCTGAAGTTACGCTTGCTTCTATTGAAGTCACCCCATTCAGGGATAGACCGACCGTAAGCGCGCACTTTTTGGAGCAAGCGACAGTGTGGAATTGAGTCGAACGCCTTTCGAAAGTCGAGATATATGGCATCAACCTGGGAGCCGGTATCTAGAGCCTGTTGTATATCATGCACAAAGAGGGCCAGCTATGTCTCGCATGACCGCTGTTTCCTAAAGCCGTGCTGGTTTCTGCATATGAGCTTCTCAGAGTCTAGAAAGGTCATTATGTCTGAACACAAATATGTTCCATGATTCTACAACAAATCGACGTAAGTGAAATTGGCCGGTAATTATGTGCATCCGATTTTCTACCCTTTCTATAGATTGCTATGACCTGGGCCTTCTTCCAGTCTCGTGGAACTTTCCGCTGTTCCAGTGACCTCTGATGGATAAGAATGGTGCCATATTTGTAGCATAGTCGACATATAATCTTACGGGGATACCGTCTGGGCTAGATGCCTTCCTGGCGTCTAAGTTAGATTAGATTAGATTAATTATTCATTCCATAGACCCATAAAAGAGGGAATCCTCCTGGGTCTGGAACATGTCAGATAAACACATTACAAAAATGTAATTAGAAAAACTTGCGTTTCATTAATTTTAATGATCCTCAGTCAATAAAGAGTAAAATTATGTACATGAATTAAATTTAAGCTTCTAATATTTACATGTTTAATACTTACATCTGCTTTCCATACATCCATCATTCACACAGTAGGTAGTTACTTGGCTGTTACAAGCAAGTATTGTCAAAAATTGAAGTATAATAAATTTTCATTAAAATAGTCTATGCACTTGTTGAGAAACTCATGGATGGAATAGAAGGAGTTGGCCACCAAAATTTCTTTTAAATTATTTTTAAATTGTGCCTTGTCTGAAACTAAACTCTTAATGGTTGCTGGTAACTTACTGAAAATATGCGTTGCTGAATACTGGACTCCTTTCTGGGCAAGAGTAAGTCATTTTATATCTTTATGTATATTGTTCTTATTCCTAGTATTGATACTGTGTACTAAGCAGTTAGTTGGAGAAAGAGATGTATCTTAACTGTTTTACAATCCCAGATACACTAAACACTATGTCAGCCATCCTTGCGTTTGTTCGATAATTGAAAGGGGGAATGGTGCTGCAGTCTTCTACCGTAAACAAGTTTTTGAAGGCTAGGTTTAGATTTTCGATCTTCTGTTTATCATCCGTTACATTACCCGTGCTGTTACAGCTATGGCTGTTCTGAGTACAAAGGCTTCCGCACAACGCGTAAGGTTTCACACTTTGTACCCGAATATTGCCGTTTCGTGTCCTGTCACGGTCGCCATGTTGTGTCGTGATGTCTGGCACTGAGCGAGCTCAGGGGTACGAGTAGTGGCGGGATGGGCGTTTCAGGGGCGCGCCCGGGTCGTTGTCTGGCAATGAGGCCGACGGTAGCCGAGAAATCAGCCGCACTCAGTCGTGCAGAGCGATATCGGAAGCGGCCAGCGGCCGGAACGATCTGGGCTGCGCTGTGTTCGGTAGTCCCGGGCCGCGCTGCCCTACGTACTGGCCCTTCATTACGCCCGACACCCCAGATAAGGAATTACGGCGCGCGGCCCGGCCGCGGCGCGGCGCGGCGTGGAGCAGATAAGCATCATTTAATTATGCTCCCGGTTTTTGTCCGCGCGCTCCTGCCCGTGAAGGTCACGGCCTGCTTCGGCAGCAGGAGGAACTGCTCCTCCACCTCGTGACCCGAGCGTGAAGCGTCCTCTGCCCACGCGCGGGTCCAGGGAGGAGGGACACGGGCCACTGGTGGTCATGACCAGCCGGAAATAAATTTAAAATAAAAATCTATATTACTAAACGCCTAAAACGGTCACAGTTAGTGGCTTCCACGGCCGACAAAATTTTAGTTTCCAGCATTTCATATACTTATTTCCCGACTTAAAAAATTTAAAATGTTGGCCGTAATCTACTCATTAAGAGGTATAATCTTGCATTACAGGCTTAACATAATAAATCAAGTACTGAAGTTAGAAACTTTGTCTACGCCCTGAGGCATTGTTGGGGGTTGGGTTGTTTGTGGGAAGAGACCAAACAGCGAAGTCATCAGTCTCATCGTATTAGGGAGGGACGGGGAAGGAAGTCGGCCGTGCCCTATCAAAGGTACCATCCCGGCATTCACCTGGAGCGATTTAGGGAAATCTCGGAAAACCTAAATCGGAATGGTCTGACGCGGGATTGAACCGTCGTCCTCCCGAATGCGAGTCCAGTGTGCTAACTACTGCGCCATCTCGCTAGGTGAGGCACTGTAACTCATGATGTGGACATTACTCAACCTATCAAGGATGAGTCAGGAGGAAAGATATATGCTTTTAGAGGTGATGTAATTCGTGATTCTGGACAAAAAGCATTTTAAGTTTAATAAACAGAACAGATACACGTATAAAAGACTTTAGTTACGAGTAATATATTCCTCTTTACTATTTACAACAGTCATCCACGGTGTTGTAACTTGTCGATTCCACGACTGTAGAAATCACTTGATTTTGAGATGAAGAACTCGTCTAGTCGTGTATGGAGCGCATTTTCATCCGGAAAGGAAGTTCCTTGAAGACTGCTCGAGAGAGAGCGAAAAAGGTGAAAATCTGAGGGCGAAAGATCCGGTGAACACTGTGGGTGTGGAATGACGTCCCAACCCAATTCTTGTATAGAGTTATTTGTCAGTCTAGCAGTACCCGGACGGGCCTTATCGTGGAGTAGCATCACTTCACTCAGTCTTCCTGGTCGTTGTTCTTGGATTGCGCCTGAAAGACGTCTCAGTTGTTGACAGTATATGTCGACAGTGATGGTTACATATCGGAGAACAATTCCTAGTACACCACACCGTCACTGTTCCACAAGATGCATAAGATTACTTTTTTATGGATGCGAGCAGATTTTTGTATTGGGAGTTGCTGCTTTCTTTCGGCGGAACCATTCCTTTATTTTCCTGAAGTTAGCGTAAAGATGCCATTTCTCGTCACCAGTAACGATGCAGAATACGAATGGACGTCGTTGTTCAAGAGCCAATTGCTGACGAGCAAGCATAGATGCACGTACGTCACCTGCTGATTTTTGTACCATGGCTTATAGCATGCGGTACACATACACCTGAGTCTTGAATCTTCCCAACTGCACCCAAAAGTCGGACTATGGTGGAATGATCACAGTTCCATCACTTTTCCCACTTCTCGAGTACGATGATGTCGATCATATTGGGTTATTTTAAAACGAGAAAACCATTTGCATGGACTGTGGGAAAACCGGAACAGAAGAGAATCGAAGCATTTGAGATGTGGTGCTCTAGACGAATGTTGAAAATTAGGTGGACTGATAAGGTAAGGAATGAGGAGGTTTTGCGCAGTATCGGAGAGGAAAGGAATATGTGGAAAACAATGAGAAGAACAAGGGACAGAATGATAGTACATCTTTTAAGACATCAGGGAACGACTTCAATGTTACTAGAGGGAACTGTATGGGGTAAAAACCGTAGAGAAAGACAGAGATTCGAATACATCCTGCAAATAATTGAGGACGTAGGTTACAAGTGCTACTCTGAGATGAAGAGGCTGGCACAGGACGGGAGTTCGTGGCAAGCATCTTCAAACCAGTCAGAAAACCGATTAGTCAAAGAAAAAATAAAAGTATTCGCATGCGAGTGCTTGTGAAGGAGGGCATGCGACTGATGCCCATGATTTTCAAATAGCTGTGTGTCGGATACGGTTAAAAATAAAGGACACATGATCACTTGAAGTTTCTTGTTCAATATTACCAATACTATTACCCCTCTAATAATGTTCCATTCCTCCTGGCTGACCATATATTTACAGCATATCTGAGAATGGCAACACTTAATGAATTCGAACGATCATTAAACATCGTTTCAAGCCTTTTTAGAAACATTTTCTCTTTGATACCCTCCACAGAATAACGAGAGGAAATTTTATCACATTTTTGCTGTACGTGCAGTAGAACTTTACCATCAGGTATAACATTTCAATTTATAACTTCTTTCCCTTAACACTACTAGTAACACATTTTGTTGACCGTATCCACATATACCACTGAATGTACCTGAACTATGCATCAGTCTCTGATATGTAGCTCGGGAGACATGGCGTCATGAATGTTTAGATGTGTGAAAAACTAGCTTTTCTTAAAATGACGCTGTTTTACTCATGGGAGCTCGATTGTTCAAGGTATCGTGATGGTGGGTTACTGATTTTAGTGGAAACATTTATGTTTTTACGTAAAAGGTCTTCAAATACGATATCTCTGTGATTCACAATTGATAAGTGAAAGATTATTCATTTAAGTAGAGAAACATATGAACCCAACGGCAAATAGCCTCATAGACTACAGACTTTATCCGCTAGGTCGTTTTCACAGATCTTTATGCTACCCAGACGATACGGTAACTGCTGACGATGCCTCTCCATTAGGGAGACGAATTCTTTTCCATCAAAAAATTGCCTCCAAATCTCAGGTGCGTATTATATTCGAAATTAACATGAAAATGGCCAGTGTTTTTTAAAAAATCCCATCGTTATTAGAAATGGCCAAATATTCGATGGTGCGGGAAACCCATCTCTATCTGGCAACATTTGATTCAACTGGCAGCAGCAATGCACCGATGCGACGAACATGAGTTACGCGGATTCACAAGCTTGCTAACACTGTCTCCCTTCCGACCCGCCGCAGATGTTATTATTCTCGTACATGACAATGGTTGGATGGACAAGACTGGCATGAAATTAGGTATAACAGAGTATGGAAGAAAAGGAAAGGTACTTTACTAAAGAAGAGTTCTCTTCTTTTCTTGATCAGTTTAGCAGTCATCTGAAAAACTCTGTGGAAGAGAAATTGGGACAGGCAAAAACAGAGCTTGCTGTTATTGCGGTAGGACTCATTTCACAATTCTAACCTCCTGATGTCTCGATAAATAAACTATTCAAAGTATGAGAGAGAAATGGATGGTGGATGAAACACAACAAGAATTCTCGCCGAAGGGAGCTTTCAAAAATGGTTCAAATGGCTCTGAGCACTATGCGACTCAACTGCTGAGGTCATTAGTCCCCTAGAACTTAGAACTAGTTAAACCTAACTAACCTAAGGACATCACAAACATCCATGCTCGAGGCAGGATTCGAACCTGCGACCGTGGCGGTCTTGCGGTTCCAGACTGCAGCGCCTTTAACCGCACGGCCACTTCGGCCGGCCGAAGGGAGCTTTCAAACGACCTAAAATCAAACAAGTGTGTTTAATCTTTCAAGAAGTGCAGCGTAAGTAACGCTCTCGATGTGCTGCGATTACATAGAAAGATAGATCCTTTATCATTTAGCTACAAAATACCAGGTTAGCAACTGGAAGCAGTTAATTCCATAAATTATCTGGGAGTACGCATTAGGAGTGATTTAAAATGGAATGATCATATAAAGTTTATCGTCGGTAAAGCAGATGCCAGACTGAGATTCATTGGAAGAATCCTAAGGAAATGCAATCCGAAAACAAAGGAAGTAGGTTACAGTACGCTTGTTCGCCCACTGCTTGAATACTGCTCAGCAGTGTGGGATCCGTACCAGATAGGATTGATAGAAGAGATAGAGAAGATCCAACGGAGAGCAGCGCGCTTCGTTACAGGATCATTTAGTAATCACGAAAGCGTTACGGAGATGATAGATAAACTCCAGTGGAAGACTCTGCAGGAGAGACGCTCAGTAGCTCGGTACGGGCTTTTGTTAAAGTTTCGAGAACATACCTTCACCGAAGAGTCAAGCAGTATATTGCTCCCTCCTACGTATATCTCGCGAAGAGACCATGAGGATAAAATCAGAGAGATTAGAGCCCACACAGAAGCATACCGACAATCCTTCTTTCCACGGACAATACGAGACTGGAATAGAAGGGAGAACCGATAGAGGTACTCAGGGTACCCTCCGCCACACACCGTCAGGTGGCTTGCGGAGTATGGATGTAGATGTAGATGTAGATGTAGATGGCAGTTAAGGCTACCTTATATATGAAGAAGACAACGATGAAGATGAAGAGGAAGAAGAAAAAGAACAAGAAAAAGAAAAAAGTTCACATGACGATTTTCAGGGATTTTAAAGGTCAGTTCTATGTTATAAACTAAGATTTTCTTTTAGTCTGGCTTTGCAGTCAAATAACAAAATGGTAAAAATGTTATTTTTTAAAAAAATAGCGTAAAAATTAATATTAGTCTCATAGTCCATAAAATACGGTATTAGTTACAAGGGTAATAGGAATGTATTGCAGCTTATGTCAGAAAATACTGTCGATATTATACTAAACCCCTTGAAACATGGGACTTAGGGAAAGGCAGAATTCGGTGTGGGCGGGGCCTTACTCGGTCACCATTGGCTGCTCAGCATTTTTTTTTTAAATCACGTACATTTTATTTGGAACCAGTTGCAAATAAGGTTGACAATAAGGAACAAGTATCAAATTTGACTGTTAATGTCTAATAAAAAATTCTTAAGCAAGTTGCACTCACGGCTGAAGCCCTTATTGACCAGAAATTCAAATTATTTGTCGGCTGAGGGCCCCAATTGTAATAACTCAAAAACAATTTGACAGCCGAAGCCCTGGATAGCAAATTCTTAAGAAAAGCTAAACTTTCCCAGAGATACTAAAATATTAAAAAAAAAAAAACAATCATCACACTCTGATCAAACCAAGACAGAAGAGGGCCTCAGACAATGCTCCAAGGATCGGCCTGGGAACGTCGCTCAACTTTGTAACCGATGAGACACGCAGCTAAGAGTTGTATTCACTTAACCGGATGGCAACTCAAACTAGTGACAGTTTAAACGCAGACCAACACTCTTGCAAAATCTACCTAACGTCTGATAACCAATACAACGATGGAATAACATGGCAAGGCGGAACCGGCGGACAGAATCCGGTGTTTATAACATCCAGAAGCAGAGGGAACCACCACCATCAAAGTAGTCCAAAAGAAACAATGTATCTGGACTACAATCAAGGAGGCTGTCGAGCTACACGCCTTACTGGACAGCAGCGTCAAGACAAGGAAAGGTACACTGCCGCGAAAATACGCCAACCTCCGGGCAGTTAACTGGAGCATTAGCGGCCAATAGGCAGGGAAATATCTCTGGTTGAACTTCACCACTAAACACAAGGAATTCAATGATTAATAACAAGAAGTGGAGGATGGCTAATTAATTTTGCTAACTCCAAACACTCCACTTGTTGATCTCAGCGATCCTGCAGCAACTCGTGAACAAATGGCATGATCTCAAAATAGTGGAGGTTTCACTACTGGGTTAATGTTTACTCAACTCAGACGTCCTGGGTCCAGAGGACAATGAGGTTGTGGTCCTCGCAACTACAGCCCCTTGATCTGGCAGTGCCTGCGTGCCGCCAGCGGTCCCAACATGTCCTCACACTGCCGGACTACACTGATGCTCTGTCCCAACTGAAATCCCCCGACACCCTCCAACCTGGAAAACACTTGACGTCCTTCCAAAGATAGTACCACGGTACTAGATATCGATAACCGCTGTTGCTGCCATTCATGGACAGACAAAGCTAACAACTGTAGTGGCGCCAGTAAACACAAGAAGAAAATGAGACGCCACTATTACTATTACACGATGCCAACCAAGCAATGGCACCAACGCGACCCACAACATGGCTCACGCTTATTTCCTTTTATATTTGTTTCTACCGATAACATACCGATATTCCTGTTATAAACTAATCTCTGATGTCTGATGTAAACAACATATCTCTTTGCTTTGTAGGGCATTTTCTTGCACTCAGTGCATGCAAAACAAATGATGAAAGCCCAGTTGTCCAAAACATAATGGCCAATCATGACCCCTTTTATCTCTGTGCATTCGGGACTGTAAGTAAAAGGCACGCAACATACTGGTACTTGCACGTTTATTGAATACCATATCTTGTGCTACATCTAAAAAATGCTACCCTTCGAAGCAACTAGAATACATACACTGTAGGTCCAAATGCCATAGGCACCCTATGTGTTCAAAAGTACTCGGACACCCCTATAAAAGTACGTTTTTCAATTTAGGTGCATTGTGCTGCCACTTACGGCCAGGTACTCCACATCAGCGACCTCAGTAGTCCTTAGACATCATGACAGAGCAGAATGGGACGTTCCACGGAACTCACGGACTTCAAACGTGGTCAGATGATTGAGTGTCAATTGTGTCATACGTCTGTACGTGAGATTTCTATACTCCTAAACATCCCCAGTTCCACTGTTTCCGATGTGATAGTGAGGTGGAAACGTGAAGGGACACGTACAGCACAAAAGCGAGGCGAGAAAACTTGGATTTCATGGTCGAGCAGCAATCTCATAAGTCGTACATCACGCCGGTAAATGCCAAACGACGCCTCGCTTGGTGTAAGAAGCGTAAACATTGGACGATTGAACAGTGGAAAAACGTTAAGTGGGGTGACGAATCACGGTACACAATGTGGCGATCCGATGGCAGGGTGTGGGTATGGCGAATGCGCGGTGACGTCTGCCAGCGGGTGTCGTGCCAACAGTAAAATTCGGAGGCGGTGGTGTTATGATGTGGTCACGTTTTTCATGGAGGGTGCTTGCACCCCTTGTTGTTTTGCGTGTCACTATCACGGCACAGGTCTACAATGATGTTTTAAGCACCTTCTTGCTTCCCACTGCCATACGGGGTGCAACGTCATACTGTTAAGTTGGCTAATACTGCCAAGCTCTTTGAAAGTTTGATTCGATTTTCTTCAAATGGTTCTAATGCCTCTAAGCACTATGGGACTTAACATGTGAGGTCATCAGTCCCCTAGACATAGTACTTAAACCTGACTAACCTAAGGACATCACACACATACATGCCCGAGGCAGTATTCGAACCTGCGACCGTAGCAGCAGCGCGGTTCCGGACTGAAGTGCCTAGAACCGCTCGGCCACAGCAGCCGGCTTTGATTTTGTAATAACTGAATTAATATCACATAATCCGTCAACCTGTGAAGTTTCATTTCGTTTCCTCCTTTCTGGGTGCTTAACAATTTTTCAGACAGTGTAGTTAGTCATTTTTTATTACACTAACTTACACTGAACGAATACGAACTTTAGTGGCAGAGTTTCGTAGGTGTTTGTGGAATGCTTTGACACAAGAAACCCATGGCTATAGGAAGTAATTAATTGTTGGAATACATTCCATCACTTCCTCCCCGTAGAGTTGCTTGATGTGATGTTTAAAGCTTTCCCCGGCGTACTGATTGTTCCATAACGTCACAACAATAAATTGTTGGTTGGGAAACCTTGAAATGCTTTTCAGTCTCCAAATTGTAAAGGGTATTTTCTTACATGTGTTGTCACTGCTTTTTAGCACAACTTGCTGTAATGAGGCATACGTATAATACAGTGTTGTGTTAGTGTTCTTGATGCGGTATCGAAGTACGAAAAAATGATGAGTATAATGTGTTTATGGTTTCGAAAAACAAGGAGTGAGCATTTGCCGACATTGGAAGACGTTGGCTAGACATATGCACGTGATGAATTTTAAAGGACTCCACATGACGACAAAAGTATCGTAGAATGGCAAAAGGAAGTTAATGGTTTCATACTGTGGTGTCACTGCCAGACACCACACTTGCTAGGTGGTAGCCTTTAAATCGGCCGCGGTCCGTTAGTATACGTCGGACCCACGTGTCGCCACTATCAGTGATTGCAGACCGAGCGCCGCCACACGGCAGGTCTAGAGAGACTTGCTAGCACTCGCCCCAGTTGTACAGCCGACTTTGCTAGCGATGGGTCACTGACAAATTACACTCTCAATTGCCGAGACGATAGTTAGCATAGCCTTCAGCTACGTCATTTGCTACGACCTAGCAAGGCGCCATTACCAGTTAGTATTGATGCTGTAAAACATGTACCGTCAAGAGCGATGTTCACCTATTATGGATTAAAGTTAAGTATTCTACCAGTTACCTCCTTTTTTCTGAAGTCTAAAATCCGTGTCCTGTTCCAGATCTCACGCCAGCCTGCGTGAGCTTAAACGCGTGCCTTTCGGCTTCCTCATAGTGGCTTGGCTGTCTTGCCAAGCCGCAACACATATACTTATGTACTTCGAGAGGTTTTAGTTGTAACCAAAAAAATTATCATCCAGATATTAAAATAACATGTGTCCAGAACAAAACAGTCTGCGCCAGAAGCTTTACTTAAAGCTGTGTCCATAAATTCTGTAACCAACATTACATTGTCATCCCACTCTTTATTACACACACACACACACACACACACACACACACACACACACGAGAGAGACAGCGAGAGAGGCTGACGTATGTCTAGTATGGGTGGCAATACACAGGATTGAAAGGACGGAAGTTCTGTTGAGATGCTACGAAATTTCCGACGTTTCATGAGAAAGAAAAGATGGGATTCTTGTTGACGTCCTTGCAAAATAGAGACTTGCATCTCAAGTTAGGATTTGAGGGCTAAGGCACTCTTGCTGCCGCGCATGAGGGATTAACTTCCAAAAAGTCCTACTTCACAGTATACGGCGAGAAGGCCCTGGAAACCTTCCCAGACTGGCACCCAAGACTTGAGTACAGTTTTTGTGCCGTAAGTCGAAAGTATACATGGGATGTCCCGGAAGTCTGCTTCCTTACATGAGAACTTTTCAACCATCTCTCAACAGTTTGTGAAATACATGTAACTTTACTGATACAGGGTCGTGAAGCGATCTGTACATCATGTAACAAATGGTTAAGACGCTGAACTTGTATAGAGAACGAGCAGACTTCGATTGCCAGTGCGGCTGCACAGCTTAAGACGAATGTCACGATCGTTCCTGCAGAGAATGACATGGCTGATTTCCGACCGTACAGTTTGAGCTTGAACTGCATCTACAGGGCTATTACAAATGATTGAAGCGATTTAATAAATTCACTGTAGCTCCATTCATTGACATATGGTCACGACACACTACAGATACGTAGAAAAGCTCATAAAGTTTTGTTCAGCTGAAGCCGCACTTCGGGTTTCTGCCTACAGAGCGCTCGAGAGCGCAGTGAGACAAAATGGCGACAGGAGCCGAGAAAGCGTATGTCGTGCGTGAAGTGCACTCACATCGGTCAGTCATAACAGTGCAACGACACTTCAGGACGAGGTTCAACAAAGATCCACCAACTGCTAACTCCATTCGGCGATGGTATGCGCAGTTTAAAGCTTCTGGATGCCTCTGTAAGGGGAAATCAACGGGTCGGCCTGCTGTAAGCAAAGAAACGGTTGAACGCGTGCGGGCAAGTTTCACGCGTAGCCCGCGGAAGTCGACGAATAAAGCAAGCAGGAAGCTAAATGTACCACAGCCGACGGTTTGGAAAATCTTACGGAAAAGGCTAAAGCAGAAGCCTTACCGTTTACAATTGCTACAAGCCCTGACACCCGATGACAAAATCAAACGCTTTGAATTTTCGGCGCGGTTGCAACAGCTCATGGAAGAGGATGCGTTCAGTGCGAAACTTGTTTTCAGTGATGAAGCAACATTTTTTCTTAATGGTGAAGTGAACAGACACAATGTGCGAATCTGGGCGGTAGAGAATCCTCACGCATTCGTGCAGCAAATTCGCAATTCACCAAAAGTTAACGTGTTTTGTGCAATCTCACGGTTTAAAGTTTACGGCCCCTTTTTCTTCTGCGAAAAACACGTTACAGGACACGTGTATCTGGACATGCTGGAAAATTGGCTCATGCCGCAACTGGAGACCGACAGCGCCGACTTCATCTTTCAACAGGATGGTGCTCCACCGCACTTCCATCATGATGTTCGGCATTTCTTAAACAGGAGATTGGAAAACCGATGGATCGGTCGTGGTGGAGATCATGATCAGCAATTCATGTCATGGCCTCCACGCTCTCCTGACTTGACCCCATGCGATTTCTTTCTGTGGGGTTATGTGAAAGATTCAGTGTTTAAACCTCCTCTACCAAGAAACGTGCCAGAACTGCGAGCTCGCATCGAGGATGCTTTCGAACTCATTGATGGGGACATGCTGCGCCGAGTGTGGGAGGAACTTGATTATCGGCTTGATGTCTGCCGAATCACTAAAGGGGCACATATCGAACATTTGTGAATGCCTAAAAAAACTTTTTGAGGTTTTGTATGTGTGTGCAAAGCATTGTGAAAATATCTCAAATAATAAAGTTATTGTAGAGCTGTGAAATCGCTTCAATCATTTGTAATAACCCTGTATAATGTCCTCAGGGGACCACGTCACAATAGGATGAAGGCTATCTAGTAATGAGAGCTGGACTGGTTTCCAGTAGTTCGTGGAGACTAGATCATAACAGGCAACCGTTCAAGAACAATGGTGAGAAGCATTTTCTTACCGATCACAGGTCTGGGACGGCTGATGTTCTCAAACAAAGGCACGTACGTATTGTTCTCGCGGTTCCACGCTGAGGTGACCAAGTCATGCGACACCGCCTAGTGTCGTGTCGGATTTCATTTTGCCAGGTGCAGTGCAGCAACTCGAAGTGTCCTGAACTCAACAGGGCCGGCCGCTGTGGACGAGCGGTTCTACGGGTTTCAGTCTGGAACCGCGCGACCGCTAAGGTCGCAGGTTCGAATCCTGCCTCCGGCATGGATGTGTGTGATGTCCTTAGGGTAGTTCGGTTTGAGTAGTTCTAAGTTCTTGGGGACTGATGACCTCAGATGGTAAGTCCCATAGTGCTCAGAGCCATTTGAACCATTTATTTGACTCAACAGGTCGTTGGAAGGCCCCTGCAGAAATACTGAGCCACGCTGGCGCTATAATCGTCCATAGTTGCGGGAATGTTACTAGTGCAGGAGCTTGTGCACGAACTGTCCTCTCTATAATGTCCCATAAATGCTTGATGGGGTTGACGTCCGATGACTTGGGTGGCCAAATAATTAGTTCGAATTGTACAGAATATTCATCAAATCAATCTCGAACATTTGTGGCCCGGTGATATGGCGCATTGTCATCCACAAAAACTGCATCGTTGTTTGGGAACATGAAGTCAATGAATTGAATTGCTGAGAATTGTCTCCAAGTAGTAGTAGTAGTAGTAGTAGTAGTAGTAGCTATATTCATCTGTAGATCTCTTTTTATAGGGATATAGGACATGTCAAAGTATTTACATGTTTAGACCAATTTAAAATAAGCTAATTCGTCTACGCATATATTTACAGACTTCTAGTTGAGACAATCATTAAATTTACTCCTGGTGTACAATACTTTTCTTAACATTTAACTTATTAAATAATGCAATGCCACACTGTTCACTCATATCTCACTATCAGTCATTGCACACACTATACACATTGTTCTGAAACACTTCACTCACTACACTCAGAAACACACACACACACACACACACACACACACACACACACACACTCACACTAGTGATCTCTGGTCCATTTTGTGTACCGCAACTTCCCATTTACTATCCTGAAAAACTGAGTCAGTATCTTTCAATAATGAGTGAGGTGTTGAGCTTAGAAAGAGGTGTTAGTATTGTGCTGTGCATAGCTTGGGGTAAGTACTTCTAGAAAGGAAAAAAGAAGAAAAAAACGTAAAGTGAAGGTGTTATGTGGGATTTTGGATGTTTTATAATCATTATTATTTATTTGTATAAAATTTTCTATCAAACCCCTACTCTGTTTTATCTAACTAATACTTCGATGTATAAAATGTATTTCATAAGAGGTACTTTTTAGTGTATTTTTGCAATTTCTTTTATCTCTTTTGGTAATTTATTGCACACTTTTATTCCTTAGTAGAAATTGCTGTTCTGAGTTTTATGTTAATTTTTTCTTGGTAAATGTAAGCTGAGTCTATCTCTTGTGGCATGGTAATAGACAGAGCTGTTTGTGCAGTATTTACCAATGTTGTTTTTGATGTGTACAACTGATTGGTAAATGTATTCACATGGAGAAGTTAAAATCCCCAGTGTTTTGAACAGATCTTTACAGTGAGCTCAGTTAGTATTTTTCGTTATTATTCTTATGGATCTTTTCTGGAGTTTGAAAATTGTGTTCATATGTTGTGCGTTTGTCCCCCCCCCCCCCCCCTCCCAAAAAAAATACCATAGCTAAGAACTGAGTGTACATATGAATAATATGTTACTAAAAGACACTGCATGTTACACACTGATGATAGGATTCTAAGGGCATAACATGCTGATGACATTTTGTTTGCAAGTACCTTCGTGTGATTACACCACTTCAACTGAGAATCAATATTCATTCCTAGAAATTTTGCATTTGTTACACAGTCTATTGAGATGCCATCTACATTGAATTTAACATTGTCATTTTTCCTCTTCAAACTGAAATTCATGGCATTACTTTCCTTTATGTTCAATGTCACTTTATTGCTTATTGACCAATTATAAACTTCCTTGAGAGTTTGATTTGCTTTCTCAGCAAGGAGTTCTCTTGTTTTCTCAGTGAATATAGCATTGCTGTCATCATCGAAGAGAGTTTTTTCACCATGAGTAACACTACTGGGAAAGTCATTGATGTATATCAGGAATACTATTGGTCCTAATGTGCTACCTTGTGGTTCCTCTATATTAATGTATTTTGGTTCTGATAAGTGTTTTACTAAATGTTTATATCTATTTGAAGTATGTGTTACCTCTATGCTTTGTATCCTCTCTGCTAGGTATGATCGAAACCAGTCATTAGCTACCCCTCTTATTCCTAATGCTTCTAATTTATTTAATATAATCTTACGGTCGACTGTATCAAATGCCTTAGATAGATCCGAAACTATGCCTGTGACACACTCATCTTTATCAAGAACATCAAGTACAACTTTTGTGAATTCTACTATGGGGGCCTCCATATTTTTTCCACTTCGAAAACCAAACAGTGATGTGCTTAAAAGATTGTATTTATTTAAGTAATTCATTAATCTGTCTTTCATAATTGCTTCTATTATTTTTGAGAATGGTGACAACAGGGAAATGGGCTGGTAATTTTCTATGTCTTCTGCATTACCTTTCTTAAGCAAAGGTAAAACTCTTGCCTGTTTTAATTGCTCTGGAAACGACCCTGATGTGAAGGGTTCATTTATTATATTTGTTAAGGGGCCTTTATAATCCCTATACATTGTTTCAGTACACACATTGGTACTTCATCGAAGCCTACTGACTTTTTATTTTTTTGGTTTTTGAACAGTTTTATTGACTTCAGTCTCTGTAGTTAGAAGTAACATCATTGTATTTAGTGCAACATTGTTTACAGGTGTTATATTTGTATCAGAGAATTTTTGCTGCAACTTCTCTGCAATACTTGAAAAATGCTCATTTACATAGTTTGCTAAGTGTTGTAGATCATTTACTACCCTATCCCCCTCCATTAGCAGTATGTTATTCTGCATTTGTTTGCCTCTCCCTGTTCCCTCTTTATAACAACCCAGACCGCTTTGCTTTTTTTATCTGCATTATATATATTATTTTGTCATTAAATGACTTTTTTGCAGCAGTCACAACCTTCCTAAAGATCTTTTTGTATCTATGATAAAAATTTAAGTATTCTGGATCATTGCAAATATTTTTCATGGAACTGAGGTGTTTAAGTGTTTGGGAGGTCTTCTTAATTATCTACTGTTATTCATCTGTTTTTGTGAGACGTTGATAAAGACATGCATAATTTTGGAAATGCTTTTTCGAAGTTCAATTTAAACAATGTGGAGAATTCAGAGAATTTAATATTCACATTGGTTTCCTTATACACTTCATTCCAGCTTTGCTTTTCTATTTCTTCTGAAAAATCTTTTATTTTGGTTTCTGATAGATGTCGTTTGTAGGCTTGTAGTTTAGGGAGTGATTCGATGCCTGATTTTACCGCTGTTATTTGACAGGGATGGTTGGATGGTCTGAGATCTTTTACAGCTACATCACATTTTTCCCTGTCCATATTTGTGGCCACATGGTCAATCACTGACGCAGTCATTGTAGTAACCCCTGTTGCACTATTCACCAATAGGGACATGCCAAAACTTTTTAAGAATTTTTATGAAGGTGCTGGTGTCCCCACGCAGAATTATGTTGACCTCTGTACTTGAGACATTATCTAGAACTTCTGATAAATTATTGAAAAAGTATCCACATTACCACCAGGAGATCTATGCACACACAAAATGATTAATTTCTTGGTGTTAGTTCAATAGCTGATATTTCAATGTGTTTGTCTTCACTTACTGTACTGAGGTCATGCCTGGATTTGAACTGTGTTCCTTTTCTAATATAAATGCATGATCTTCCACCCCTTGAAGTAGTTCTGCAGTAGGAGTTTGCCCTTTAATACGATGATAATACTACATGTTGGATTTCTGTGTCTCTACACCAGTGCTCAGTAACACAAACTACTGTGCAGTTCAAAGACTGGAGCTCAACTTCTAATAGTTGTATTTTATTTTTTATTGATTTCATGTTTTGATGAAGGATTGTTAAGTCTGTGAAATGCCCCATGTTACTTTTTCCAATGGTTTGTTTTTCTTTGTGACATTTGGTATGTGTGATATTTGAAGTGTTAAATTCTGTCTTGTGAGTGATTGTTTCAGTATTTTTTGAGCTGCTGGAGATACTCTTTAGGCAGGGGGACCTGTTTTCTGGATTTATCCTAAAAAAGACCTACTTTTCCTAACTATGACAGCAGGTATTTGACCATGTGTGGCCCAAGATACTTCACCTGTACTTTCGTGAATCAGCTGTACCAGCCTTCCCTTCCCAGTCCTGTTTAGGTGTAGGCCATGCCCAGTGAAACCCCATCTGTTGACAGCCTCGACGGTCACCAGAGAAACACGAGCAAAGTTGGCTGTCCTACCAGCTCCATCAAGATGTGGTCGTTCATGTCGCCGGAACACCTCAACAAAGTGTGCGTTGGTGCCATGAGCCAGGGAAGCTATTGTGTCCCGATCACCACCTATGTCATGTGCCCCATCCCCGTCCAAACTGTTTCCCACCCCACCCTCTATCACTACATGGTCCTGTTTTCTAAAATCCTTACATAAAGACCCTAGGTCCTCTATCACATGACTTAGCCCTGCATTTGGCTTGAAGATACTGGTGGCCTGGTACGCTGCCCCTAACCTTTCCTGTAACTGAGTGCCTACACCTCGCCAAACTTAACCACTTCCAAATGTTTTTTATTCCAGTTTTTGATCACAATATGAATTCTTTAGACGATGACCGGTTTCAGTCCGTAATGACCATCATCAGAGCTTTTTTACACCATGTCCTAAAGTGATAAGGCCATAATGGCATCGTCAAAACATATCGTTTTGGCGATGCCATTATGGCCTTCACACTTTAGGACATGGTGTAAAAAAGATCTGAGGATGGTCATTACGGACTAAAACCAGTCATCTTCTAAAGAATTCATGTTGTGATCAAAGACTGGAATAAAAAAATCAATTGACAGTATTGGATCACTGCTTGCATACGCGACCATGTCGCAGTTGCTGTTAACCTTTTCCAGTCAATGATCGGTATAGCTGTACCAGAGGTACCATTCCATTCCACGTAAACATAGTCCTCACCATTGTGGAAGCACCATCAGCTTGCACAGGGTCTTGTTCACAACTTGGATCCACAGCTTTGTGCGGTTTGCACCACATTGGAATCCTACCATCAGTACTTACCAACTGAAATCGGCCCTCATCTGACCAGGACATCGTTTTCCAATCATCTAGAGAGCAACCGATATGGTCACAAGGCCAGGGGATGTTGCTGCTCTCGGTCGTTCGGTGAAGGCCATTGGCCAGTGCGTTGTCTGTGGTGAGACGTAGTGCCTGACATAAGGTATTCTCGCCACGTTCTTGATACTGTAGATCTCGGAATATTGAATTCCCTAATGGTTTCCGAAATGGAATGTCCCACGCCTCTAGTTGCAACTACCATTCCACGTTCGAAGTTTCTGATTCCTGTTGAAAGGAGTCTACTGGGGCACACTTTTATGTGGCACCGGAAGACGATAATAATATTAATGTAAACTAAAGTGAAACTAGTATATTATAAATGATGTATGTCGCTGATAGGTTTTATAAAGTGGATTGCTGACTGTGCACGACTGCAGAGCCAAAGATACTGTTTCTGGTCTGAGACAGTAGTGTTGGAGTAAGAGCTGGTAGCTGCTTGTGAGTGAAAGAGGATGGTGTAAGCAGTTTTTGTGGTGTGCTCTGTGAAGCCACCAAGTGTTACGTTAATGTAGGAATAACGAGAACATTGAAGCAAAAGTCTTCATGCAAACATGGTAAAGACGAATAATAATAATAGTGATTTTCTTTTTGCCAGAACTTTAGTATAGATGAGTTGGCTGATTTGAAATTGTTGGGTAACCCCATAATGTACGTAAACTGATTGAAAAAAGGGCTACTTAGATATTTCGCTTTTGTTTGTGTGTCAGTTGGTAAATATGACATATTCTTTTTTTTTGTTTTTTTTACCAATGTTACTTCAGTTGTGAAATGTTTTTGAAAAGCCAAACTTAACTTGCAATATAATTTCACAAAAAATATCAGTGTTAGTAATTCACCACAATCAGTACCGCCTCCCTGTCCAGATCATATACTTTTCAAAGAAGTAGGATTTTCTTAAATGTTCTCGTTTATCAGCCAAAGGAATTTCGTATTTATTTATTTATGAGAGTTCAGAGTATATCACGTTCCACCGTGGGTGCTTTAGAGCCAAGACAATTTAATTTATTGTTATGTGCACAGGGACCAAGGTTGTCAGTTTTGATTAGGGCCAGAGGATTTAGTGTTTAAGGGTCTGAATGTGTTTTGTAATGACTTCTTTCTTTATTGATATTGGGAGCTGCATTGCCCAAACAGTTCGCATAAAGTTTTTGCTAATAATAACCCAGAGTAAGCACACCGCTTGCAGTTACAACGCGCTACACGATAACTCGAGTTATGTATCCATTCTGCAGTTCAGACATTCATTCAACGTAATCAGCAGAAGTATTTTTATAAGGAACGTTACACCATAGTGCGGCCATAATCACGTCTGACCATTTTCACACCAGTCACCTGAGTATATTGACAGCTCCTTCAATGCAATGCTCTTATATAGCTTGAGTATGTGATGCTATCGCCATCAGTATAACAATCCCATGACTTTTGGTACATCAGTGTATATATTTCTTTCAGTTCCGTATATCGCTAGCCTGCGAGCACGAAGGCCGACGTAAAAAGAGCTTCATTTCATTTCGCATAAATATTTACTTTAGTCTAGCGTCGCGCCTTGACTTAAGGCATTGTGCAAAGTTCCTACATGAAGTGAGCACCCAGAGAAACAAGTAGCGGGAGAGAGTTTCTCATGAGTCAGAAGTGCTGACTCAGACACTGACAAACAGGCAGCTTTTGTTTTCTTTGCCCGGCTCTCTAAGAATACTTTCTCCGCGCGAGATTATAAAAATAGCTTAATGTATTTCGACTGTTGTCAGAACAGACAGTTATGATGCTTTCTGCAGTTCGCTTCCTCTTTGTGAATAATAACTTCATCAGATATTGGAGTTTGTCAACTGGAAAGAGTATTACTTAAAAATTAACGGAATCGAAATGATGTTGCTACTCAGTTTCGATTAAACTTGGACATGTACTAGGCGAAAGTTATTTTAGAAGGGTACCTGCAATCGCTTTAAACTGTCATTTTTTTTTCCTTGTAAATGCAGCCGTCTTTTTCAACTGGTAGTTATCGTTCTTTTCTTTTTTTTTTTCTTTACCCAAACTTCCTTCGCTATATTATATCAAACATTTTCAGTGAATTTTACAGCGAACCCGTCGAGAAAAGTGTAAGGGAAAGTATGTGTACATTTCATTAAAGATAGTCACATAATGAAAATTATTTACATTGCACCTGAATGTACATGAACAGATGCTAGAAGGCTACTATTTTCTTAAGCGTGGTCTTTATGCAATTAAGTAACAATTGTTTCCTTGATACTCTATCTTCAGACAACATCAAAGAAAAGGTGTAGAAACGCGCTTTTACTAACAGTGTCTGAGACGTTTTGCATCACGTCAGAATTCAGTGAGAAGATTTTTAATATGTGTAATACTTTCACATAATGGATATTAAAGAAGACGGTGGCTACTGTATACTGATTCAGTATCAATGTAAATAACTTTCATTTATTTCCATTAACTAGCTTTCGAGTGTTTTCAGCGTGCTCTGCGGAAGGTACACATTCATTTTTGTAAATTGATGTTGGTCGCAAAGTGACTTGTGACAATCGTTTTCCGCATCCGCCAACCAAATGTGTGTGCTACGCATTTTTTGAAGCCGTATTATAATTTAAAGTAGACATATGTATTTTTCGCAATTGAAAACTCTTGTGTTTCGCATCTTCATAATGTAACTGCCGGTTACCGGGACAATACTTGACGGCTGCGAAGGACGAGTTGAGACGAGAGATGTGCCCGTCTTTCGCTTTTACAACGGCCGGAATTCTGCTGTGGACATTTCCAGTGAGGTGTCTGAATGTCTGTGGGGGAGCTCACTCAAGATCCGAAACCAGAGAAGGTAGTGTTGTTGAATGCTGAGGAGTTGACATTCGAACTCAACACAGAGGCTTCGCCTGAGGCTCTGGCTCATGTGTCGGCTACTGTAGGGCTCCGCATTAACACAAACAACAAAAAAGAGAAGTTGCGATGGCTGGTGGCAGGAATCCAAAATGACCTGTACATTAAACTTGAAGAAGAATTGAACACATTATTTCTAAACTATTGTAAATTCCGTCCGAACGGGCCTTGGAAGGCTCAACGGCACCGACCGGCCGTCGTGTCATCCTCAGTCCACATGCGTTGCTGGACGCGGATATGGAGGGGCACGTGGTCAGCACAGCGCTCTTCCGGCATACGTCAATTTACTAGACTGGAGGCGCTATTTCTCAATCATGCAGCTCCTCAGTTTGTCTCACAAGGGCTGAGTGCACCCCGCTCGCCAACAGCACTCAGTAGAACGGATGGTCACCCATCCAAGTGCTAGCCCGCTTAACTTTGGTGATGTGACGGGAACCAGTGTTACCACTGTGGCAAGGCCGTTGCCACCTTATTTCTAAGACGGCGAGAAACATAACTTATACTAAGGTGTGGTGCCTATTCTTTCAGACATGTTCGACAGAACAGACACCGCAGCGAATCCGCAGCTAAGGCACAGTATACACAGATAAAAAAAAATTACCTATCTCAAGATAGGCGTTGACTGTGGATATTGAATCACATACATAGCCCCTTTGACTGTTGAGAGATGCCACTAAAACCGCCCAAAGATGTAAACAACCATGCATGAGCAGCGCCTATAAGACGGAATGGGGTCCGACAGCCGATCAGTCCTAGTCATTCCACCAGAAAGAAGGACCACGGCTCGTGTTGTCTGCAGTTCAACCACGCCCATACGGTCAATACCGCGATTAGATCACGTCCGCATTGTTACTTTGTGTCAGGAAGGGCTCTCAACAATGGAAGTGTCCAGGCGTCTCAGAGTAAACCAAAGCGATGTTGTTCGGAGATGGAGAAAATACAGAGAGACAGGAACTGTCGATGACATGCCTCGCTCAGGCCGCCCAAGGGCTACTACTGCAGTGGATGACCGGTACGTACGGATAATGGCTCGGAGGAACCCTGACAGCAACTCCACCATGTTGAATAATGCTTTTCGTGCAGCCACAGAACGTCGCGTTACGACTAAAACTGTGCGCCGATGTCAACGGCGACGTCCATCTTTGCAACCACTACACCATGCGGCGCGGTACAGATAGACCCAACAACATTCCGAATGGACCGCTCAGGATTGGCATCACGTTCTCTTGACCGATGAGTGTTGGATATGCTTTCTACCAGACAATAGTCGGAGACGTGTTTGGAGGCAACCCGGTCAGGCTGAACGCCTTAGACCAACTGTCAAGCGAGTGCAGCAAGGTGGAGGTTCCCTGATGTTTTGGGGTGTTAATATGAGGGGGCGACGTACGCCGCTGGTGGTCACGGAAGGGGCCATAACGGCTGTACGATACGTGAATGCCATCCTCCGACGTCGCTCGACTAGAGTGACCAGCATGTTCTCCAGACATGAATCCTATAGAACAGGCCTGGGATAGATTGAAAAGGGCTGTTTATGGACAAAGTGATCCACCAGCCACCCTGAGGAATCTACGCCGAATGCCGTTGAGAAGTGGGACAATCTGGACCAACAGTGCCTTGAGGAACATGTGGATAGTATGCCACGACGATTACAGGCAAGCATCAGTGCAAGAGGACGTGCTACTGGATATTAGAAGTACCGGTGTGTACAGAAATCTGGACGATCACCTCTGAAGGTCTCGCTGTAGGGTGATACAACATGCAATGTGTGGTTTCTATGAGCAATAAAAAGGGCGGAAGTGATGTTTATGGGAAAAATATTGTACAGGTACCGGAACTCTCGGAACCGAGCTGATGCAAAACTTTTCTTGCTGTGTGTGTATGAAAATTGAAGGGAACACTGCTGTCAGTTGCAACGGGACATAACGAGCAATCAGCGGTGACGAACTAAAATATGTATCATACCGGGATTCGAACCTGGGATCTCCTGATTACCTTTTTTCTTTTGATCGCATTTTGTTCGTGATTTTCCATTCTCTTTGTTCGGGGCGGACGTACCATGACGTTTGTTCTAGTCCATCTTCGTTCCACAAACTCAATTTTTTTTTATTAGATAGGGGAGCTAACCGTCTGACTGAACACGCTGAGCTACCGTGCCGGCTGAAATGTGGAACGCTTG
This sequence comes from Schistocerca serialis cubense, assembly GCF_023864345.2. Classification (NCBI taxonomy): domain Eukaryota; kingdom Metazoa; phylum Arthropoda; class Insecta; order Orthoptera; family Acrididae; genus Schistocerca; species Schistocerca serialis. Next base: position 107,985,702 of record NC_064639.1, on the reverse strand, counting down.
ACGATTTTGCGTGTCACCTTTGCGCAGGGGCCACGCTAATCTTCTCTGACAGTTCCAATTTTAGTATATTTACCGCCGAAGCGAGTACGCTTAGTAGGCAGGTGTGTTAACCAGTGCGCCATCCGGGAACGCCTTTACCGCTCCTGTGCGGACTGTGTCGGCACACCTCATGGCCGATCCACAGTTCCACCGAGCGCAGTCTATCCGCATCGCTGTCCAGCCCGTCTATTTACTCACTGTTCGCTGCTGTGGAAGTCCCATAGGAGGCCGGACGTATTTGTGCATCCACACTGGAGAAAGTGTATCATTTGTTCAGCTGGGAATATCTGTTATGTGAATGCGTGGTATCTGTTCTTTCGGAGACTGTCACTTCTCGCAGAGTGCAGGCCAAGTATCGTCTTCCTATTACTCAGTACTGATGCTATCGAAGTCTGCGACCGATCTGGGGTCGACCAGCGATGAGCAGCTGCTTAAGTCAGCGTCGACAGGAGGCGCTGAACTCTGCCTTCCTGGAGGTGTGGTGCTGTTCGCTCTTTCCATTGCCAGCCGGTCGTAGTGGCCGTGCGGTTCTAGGCGCTACAGTCTGGAGCCGAGCGACCGCTACGGTCACATGTTCGAATCCTGCCTCGGGCATGGATGTGTGTGATGTCCTTAGGTTAGTTAGGTTTAATTAGTTCTAAATTCTAGGCGACTGATGACCTCAGAAGTCGCATAGTGCTCAGAGCCATTTGAACCATTTTTTCCATTGCCATGCTGGTCACTGCCTTCTTGATGCCGTTTCGCGACCGTGCCATAGTCGGTGTGCATCCATGCTTTATTACTGCACACAGCAAAAGCCTGTCTGCTTCAGGAACGTCGCTGTGGACAGGCCATCGCTTTCTGACAAGGTGCATTGTCATGCTGATACAGACTATAAACCTCTGAAATGCTCCTCTGCTGTACACTCAACACGGTTCTTGTCCTTCTAATTTAGCGTTTTCTTACGTGCGATGACATGACCACAACCCAATCATTAAGAACACCCGCCATGTCGTAACACAGCCTACTCTGTACTTCCCACTGCTGACGCTAGACTAGGTGCCAGGTAGCATTCTCCCGGCATTCGTCAAACCCAGAGCCTTTCACCGGATTGCTGCAGCGTATAGCGTGATTCTTTATTACAGATCTAAGTAGGCTGTTCAGGTTTTTATGTTGGTGACGCCACGTATCGCTCTGTATGAAAATCGCTGACTGTGCTGTGTGCAGTCTGTGGCTGGTTGGACTCATTGTTGGAATATTCACTAGTTTAGTGTTGGGCAGTTGGATGGGAACAGCGCTTAACGTTGGGCAGTTGCAGGTGAGCCGCCAGCAGTGGTGGATGTGGAGAGAGAGATGCCAGAGTTTCGAGTATATATGGGGCTTTTGAGCACTGTTAAGGTAAATACATTGTTTGTTCTCTATCAAAATCTTTCATTTGCTAACTATGCCTATCAGTAGTTAATACCTTCAGTAGTTAGAGTCTTTTATTCAGCTGGCAGTATTGGCGCTTGCTGTATTGCAGTAGTTCAAGTAACGAAGATTTTTGTGATGTAAGTGATTCTTGAAAGGTATAGGTTATTGTTAGCCAGGGACATTCTTTTGTAGGGATTATTGAAAGTCAGATTGCGTTGCGCTAACAATATTGTGTGTCAGTTTAGTGTTTATCAGAATAGGTAAAGAGAGATCTGTCTGAGTATGCTCAGTTTTGCTCAGCTGTTTCAAAATCAAATAACGTAACAGGATTTCCAGCACTGTCATTCTTAATTTTCTAAGAGGACGTTTTACAAATAACTCGTTTCCTTTCCTCCATTGTCCAGTGATGGCACCCTTTACACCCCTGAAGCGTCGCGTAGCATTGACTACACAAAATGGTTCAAATGGCTCTGAGCACTATGGGACTTAACTGCTGTGGTCATCAGTCCCCTAGAACTTAGAACTACTTAAGCCTAACTAACCTAAGGACATCACACACATCCATGCCCGAGGCAGGATTCGAACCAGCGACCGTAGCAGTCGCGCGGTTCCAGACTGTAGTGCCTAGCACCGCACGGCCAGTCCGGCCGGCATTGACTACACAGATATGTGACTTAGGAGGAGCTGCTCGATCATTATACCCCATTTTTTCAACTCCCTACGCACAGTCATTGTGGCAGCTGAACTGTTTGCAGCGCTTTGGACCTCACGAGTGATTGCTTCCGCTGATTTCAACGGACAAACGTGTCCGTCATTACACGAAGTCAGTCTAGCCTTCCATAAAATGTATTTGCCGTTGGGAATATGCTCAACCATCAGCTGTAGAATGGAATGACGAGAATGAAAATCTGTGCCTAATCGGGACTGGAACCCGAATTTCCCGTGTATCGCGAGCGCTCAGCTTACCATTTGCTATCATGCATGAATCACATCCCGATCCAAAATACTATGTGTCTTCGACCGCGCATCTACAACCTGTACTCGTACATTCATTACTCATGCATGTCCAAAGGAACTTTGCATCGTATTCAGAATAATACAGGCACTGGCATATCGTATTTATCCGCCGACTTGGGTAAGCTACTATCCAGGAAGGTGTCTCACCCGTACGGGAATATACATAGCGGATGTACAAGTTGTAAGACGCATGGCTGACGAGATATGGAAGTTTGGGTGCGGCTGCGAGTCGTGCGTGAATTGTCACATGGTAAGGCGACAGCTCTCTTCAAGCTGCACATCTGGGTTCGAGTCCCGGTCCGGCATAAATTTTCATCGTCGTCATTCCATTGTACTGTTGATGGTTATGCATATTCGCAACTGCGAATATATTTGATTTATTTCATACTGGCTGCAGTGGCCGTGCAGTGCCTATTTTGTAGCAGGTCAGAATAATTCAGGCGCCACAATATTGTTTTTATCTGCCCTGTTTCGATTAACTGTAGTTGTTCCTTCCCGTTTCCACTTCACACACACCAATAGTCGAATTGGGCAGCTTTAGAAAGGTTAAAATATCCGTGATGGATTTCCCATTCAGGTGACATCGAATGGCTAGTCCACGTTCGAAAATACTGATCCCGCCTTACAGACCAATTCAACAGTTATTGCTTCTTTATCGACAACACAATACTCTCTTTTTTCCTCTTGTACAGTACGATCCACCTCTCGCGGTCAGTTCCGCATATTTATGGGTACCTGTAACCGGGTAGTATATTGTTTCCTCGGCTGTGTGGGGTAGTACAGACAGGTCACGTACTTTGTGTCAAGACATGAACTTGTTTGCAGCAAGACAGTTACCCACACAGGACTGCGTCGACGTTTGGAGCATCACGTCCTGTCAGCAAGGTGTCCATGACGCGGCACCAGGAAGAAGTGGTTCAAATGACTCTAAGCACTTCGGGACTTAACATCTGAGGTCATCAGTCCCCTTGAACTTAAAACTACTGAAACCTAACTAACCTAAGGACATCACACACATCCATGCCCGAGGCAGGATTCGAACCTGCGACCGTAGCAGCAGCGCGGTTGATGAGGTGGTGCTCCTAAGAACAACAACGGATATATGAGTGACACAACGTCGTCATAGTCGAAGTGTTCCAGTTTTTTAAGAGGATGAAAGAATTTATTTACCGTAATTTTTTTTTTTACATTTGTACCGCCTTTGTCGATCAGAGACAAAAATTTAATTAAATTGACGGCAGAGTAAGTTCGAGAAGTTAATTACTGTCATCAACCCTCCTGTTTCTCGAACCAGAATTTATCTCTCTTGTTGATAAAAGAACCTGCATGCAACATTTTTAAAATTAAGTTAGGAGAGAGCTTGGACGACAGCAAAGAGAGCGTATTTTATGAAATTATTGAGTTTCCTTGATGACAGTGATGGTTTTTATGTGGGTTATAAATCATGGTTGATTAGGTTGGTGCATAAGTTCGTAGCATTTTTGTTTTACGCGTTGGTATTCCGGTTGCTCTGAGTTTATTTATCGACTTTCATTTTTTTTTTTTTATTTGTAGCGTGCTGTTGCTATTTGAGTTTACGTATCGTCATTTTGTGATCTGGATGGAGCGACTGGAGTTGCGGACGCTAGAAAATAGTGGACCAACAGTAAAAATCGGAACGTTTCCGACACTAACTCCTGTTTCACTTCATTAGAGAGATGACAACAGCGACGGCAGCCTTTGGACAGAGCATGGCAGAAAAATGGTTTTCTCGTTTTAAGATGATCGTTTCGACATTAGTGACTCTCCACGTTCAGGAAAACCTTCCGGTTTGATTAAGATCGTTTAAATGCATTAATCCACAATTATCCACGTCAGTGTACACGAGAACTGGTAAATGTAATGAACTATTATCATTCCACCACCGTGCGAAATTTGCATTTCAATAGTGAAGGTTCAAGAATCGGGTATATGTGTACCGCATGCTCTAAGCCAAAATTACAAAAATCAGCGTGTGGCGATATGTGCATCTCTATTTGATCGTCATCAATTGGCTGGTGAACAATATCCACCATTCCTGTCCTGTATCGTTACTGGTGACGAGAAATCGTGTCTTTTTGCTAACTTAAGGGAAACAAAGGGATGACTCAGCCGAAACAAAGCAGCGTCTCTCCACAGAAAGACTTACCAGCATCCAATAAACATAATTTTATGCATCTGGTAGAATAGTGACGATATGGTGTACAGCGAATTGCTTTCACGAGGTGCTACCATCATTGCTGACATTTATGTGAACGACTGAGACATCTAGCAGATGCAATCCAAGAACAACGACCAAAATGAGTACGTGGAGTGATGGTACTCCACGACAACACCCGCCCGTATTCGGCTGCTAGACTGCACAGGAGTTGGGCTGGGAAGTCATTCCGCACCCGCCTTAGCCGACCGGTGTGGCCGAGCGGGTCTAGGCGGTTCAGTCTGGAACCGCGTGACCGCTACGGTCGCAGGTTCGAATCCTGCCTCGGGTATGGATGTGTGTGATGTCCTTAGGTTAGTTAGGTTTAAGTAGTTCTAAGTTAAGTCCCATAGTGCTCAGAGCCATTTGAGCGGGTTGGGGGTTGGGGGGTTGTTTTGGGAAAGGAGACCAGACAGCGAGGTCATCGGTCTCATCGGATTAGGGAAGGACGGGGAAGGAAATCGGCCGTGCCCTTTGAAAGGAACCATCCCGTCATTTGCCTGGAGCGATTTAGGGAAATCACGGAAAACCTAAATCAGGTTGGCCGGACGCGGGATTGAACCGTCGTCCTCCCGAATGCGAGTCCAATGTTTAACCACTGCGCCACCTCGCTCGGTCCATTTGAGCGCACCCGCCTTATCTGCCTGATCTTGCGCTCTCATATATTTTCAGCTTTTCCGTTCTCCGTCAAACAACATTCAGGAGCTTTGCAGTGGACGAATAGTGTGTGGTGGGGCTATCACTCTGGTGTAGAAGTAATTCAAAAGCCAAGATCGCTTAAATACTGTTTACTGGATAACCGGTTTCAACACACTAAAGGTGTCATGATCGCATCTGAATGTAGCTTAACATTTATAAACCATTAGGTATAACGATATATGAGACAGACCAGCTGATATAAAATCATTGTTCACTGTATATCAGCTGGTCTGCCTCATGTATCGTTATATCCAAATGGTTTATAAATGTTAAGCTACATTCAGATGCGATGATGGCACCTTTAGTGTGTTGACACCGGTTATCCAGTAAACAGCATTTAAGCGATCTTGGCTTTTGAATTATTTCTAAATGTTAAGCTACACTGAGATGCGATGATGGCACCTTTAGTGTATTGACACCGGTTATCCAGTAAACTGTATTTAAGCGATCTTGGCTTTTGAATTATTTCTACTTCAGCAATTTCTTTTCCGGATGTAAATGTGCTTCGTAAATGTCTCGGCAATTTTTTCGTCTCAAAATGACGTGATTTCCACAGTCGCTGCCTCAGAAAGTTGGCAGACAGTTGTAAATACTGAATGAGAGTATGTTATTGATGACTAAAGTCTCTGTTATGTATGTCTGTTGTGTTTACTAAACCTACGGAAAAACGGTACGAACTTGCGCATCAGACCACTAATATGCTTTTGGAAGCATCTATTTTTAATGCATATCGACCACAGATTTCTAGTGACCTTCAGTGTTTATAGTGAAAACTACTTAATTCTGTGGTCGATAGGCAATGGTAATAGTGGAGTCGAATCGCATGGTAACAGCAGTACCATGTGTGCTGTGAGTAACCAGAGATAATATGGAAAATTGGATATGTAATTTATGTGTGCCCCATTCGAAGAGAGCACCAACACTAATTCATGGAAGTGAAGAAGTTATTTCATAAATGCCAGGTTGCAGGTATCCGTATTTATACTCAAGACTGACAAGTGCTCTCTGTCACAAAGGTACGCAGGTTTCAGGTATTTATTAAAAGACGTCTTTTATACACCACTAGCTGCACTAGAAATTTTCATTCTCCAAAACCGGTTTTCGGGTTCATAACACATCATCAGTGGCATATTACGCACTTCTATCGCAATGACATGCGTGTCAGTTAATACGACAGAATGAAGTATGACATAGTAAACAGTTTGTCATGTATCTTGCTGCTGTCAAATTTTAGGCAGTGAGAATTCTTGATAATGTTTGACATTAGTCTCATAGACTCCGTCCCCGGTAGCTGAGTGGTCAGCGCGACAGAAAGTCGATCCTAAAGGCCCGGGTTCGATTCCCGGCTGGGTCGGAGATTTTCTCCGCTCAGGGACTGGGTGTTGTGTTGTCCTAATCATCATCAATTCATCCCCATCGACGCGCAAGTTGCCGAACTGGCGTCAAATCGAAAGACTTTCAGCCGGTGAAGGGTATAGCCGACGGGAGGCTCCAGTCACATTTACATTTACTGTCACAGAACATTTCTTGTGCACATCATGGTATATAGAAGATAGATTTTAATTAAAAAAAGTACTTTCTAGATTTGTCATAAGGTTGCTTTGACCGCCTTTTAGTCGGTTGTGTAATAGGAACTTAATTCTAAATGGACTTTAAACGACGCAAAAACGTAACTCTTTTATTGCTATTGCGAGGGCTTGGCAGGCAACTTTAGAAGTCATGAGAGTCAAAAACAGAGGCGCTGCCGGAAACAGCTGTGTCGACAGAAATAGCTCTAGCGAGGTGAAACGTCACGAATTCGTCGATGCTAACAATGCCTTTAGCGCTGCGGGAGAAAAAGGAAATAAAGAGTGGTGGCGCTGGCATGCGCCTCCTTGCCGTTTGTTTGTTTGTTTGTCTCCGGGGCCACCACAATGGGAGCCTCCTCCCTCCTTTTCCCTTTCCTTTGACAGCGAGTGCGGCGGGCTGCTGGCAGTCGGCCAGGTGCGGCGGGCGTGACGGAAGGACGCCGGACACAAGGAGCCCCCGCCGCGCCGCCTGGAAGTGACTCTGCAACAGCACTGCCGGCTTGTGTGTGGCAAGGCCGCGCGGCCCGGCACTCGCGACTCGCGGCTCCCTCCAGCACACCTCGCAAAGCGTAGAGGCGTAATCGCTTGTAACTGAGTGGGTGACACGAAAGTTCTGTAATCGTAAAGTCGGCGGTTCGACTCTCGCTAGTAAAGACTTTTATAAAAATGTATTTCAATTCCATATTGATAAAGAAATGGGAATGTCAACAAACAAATACTACAATTTTGTCATATGATGACATGATGGAGACCGTGGCTGTTGTTTGAAGGCAAATGTTGATGGTGTTAGGACAGTGCCCGCATCTCGTGGTCGTGCGGTAGCGTTCTCGCTTCCCACGCCCGGGTTCCCGGGTTCGATTCCCGGCGGGGTCAGGGATTTTCTCTGCCTCGTGATGGCTGGGTGTTGTGTGCTGTCCTTAGGTTAGTTAGGTTTAAGTACTTCTAAGTTCTAGGGGACTGATGACCATAGCAGTTAAGTCCCATAGTGCTCAGAGCCATTTGAACCATTTGTTAGGACAGCAACCAGCCACAAATTTACTTTCAGTTCCTTTATTCAAAGGGTACCGTTACCGGTTTCGAATCGTTGTGACTCATCCTCGGACGGTTTACACGCTTTCTTTATGACATGTGCTGTGTTTTTTACAGATTAATTGTCCTAAAATATAAATAATACATCATTATAAACACGCCACACACAGACGGTTGCGTTACAAATGGTTCAAATAGCTCTGAGCACTATGGGTCTTAACTTCTGAGGTCATCAGTCCCCTAGAACTTACAACTACTTAAACCTAACTAACCAAAGGACATCACACACACCCATGCCATAGGCAGGATTCGAACCCGCGACCGTAGCGGTCGCGCGGTTCCAGACTGTAGCGCCTAGAACCGCTCGGCCACCCCGGCCGGCGGTTGCGTTACAGATTTTCGTTGCATGTGACTTACGTGAAACGTCGGTTTGGAGTGTTTGTTTTCATAACATCTGTTGGACGAATATTATGAAAATAAAGTCACATGTATCGAAAATCTGTAACGCAATCGTCTGTGTGTGGGGTGTTCACAATTATGTATTATTTATATTTTAGGACAATTAAACTGTAAAAAACACAGCACATGTCATAAAGAAAGCGTGTAAACCGTCTGAGGATGAATCACAACGATTCGAAACCGGTAACGGTACCCTTTGAATAAAAGAACTGAAAGTAAATTTGTCGCTGGTTGCTGTCCTAACACCATCCACATTTGTCTTCAAACAAATACTGAATCATAAGTTAAACACAAATATGTTTTTATTTTTGACTAGAGTATTACTTACATGGAAATGTGAGTTTCTGCAATAATGAATTGTACGAACACGGCACTCGGTCGCTATCCCATTGTCACAAATTTTGTATCGTGGGCATCCATAGGTGTAGAATTGAACCGTGATGAATAAGATCTCTTCAGTTGCATGATAGTTGTATCGGAAATGAAGATTTGTCGTACGACTGAAGCGGTCTTATTCATCACTGTACAGTGTATTTGGCTTTTTATTATTCTGTTATATCTAGATTTCGGGTATAAAATGCAAGGAAACTACAGAATCAGAATTAATTTACGTTAAATAATAGGTAGAAAACCACGTTATCCTTTAGAAATGATCCATTTTAGTCAATATACGAGCTGATGACGATGAGGTCCCATACTCCGAGGAGCGTAAGCGACGATGCGGGAGACCCGCACCGCTGTACTAGGCAAGGTTCAAATCAAATGGTTCTGAGCACTATGGGACTTATCTTCTGGGGTCATCAGTCCTCTAGAACTTAGAACTACTTAAACCTAACTAACCTAAGGACGTCACACACATCCATGCCCGAGGCACTAGGCAAGGTCCTAGTGGAGGTGGTTTGCCATTGCCTTCCACCGACCGTAATGGGAATGAATGGTGATCATGAAGACGAGACAACAATACCCACTCATCTCGAGGCAGGAAAAACCCCTAACCCTGCCGAGAATCGAAACCGGGACCCCGCCCACGGGAAGCGAGAACGCTACCGCAAGACCACGGGCTGCGAACACATACCAGCTGCGTGAGGTGTAATCGAACAAACTTCTAGCAGTACATGCCACCGCATGACTTTACAGGACGAAACTCAGGTTACTGATTACAACAAGGACAGCAGCCTCGGTTTGCTTCAAGTAGCTTAAGTAACGCCCTCTATATTCCAAAAACTAACCCAGTTTCTTTTCGATATAGCAGTTTAAAACCAATTTTTTATTAAATAAGATCAGACAGTATATTTGCATATCAGCTTTAAAATACCTCAATAAACGCCGATATACTACATATTTTTGATATGTTAGTGGTCAAGCTAGCCGTCAAATTTTGTGCAAAAGATTATTAACTGGTTTATGTTACCGTTCCCTACAGAACTGTTACATCAGATTCGAAACAAAAACTAAAAATTTTTTAACATCGTCATTATAAAACATAGACGCAGTCCATCTGGAATTCGCGAAAAGCTAAAATCTAACGTAGTAGTTACTATTATTATGGTTAAGTGATCGACTAAATAATTAATTTAAAAGAAATATAAAAGTTCATGCAGATTTTTTTAGATGAGTTGACATCATAGTGAAATACTGAATTTTTCCAATAAATTATTGGGTTTATAACTTTGCTTCCGCCATTTCGGAATAGACTGCAGTAGAGACAGGTGGTGGTGCAGGTCGTGTGATACGTTACATTTAGGCATGTGTAAACTTAAGCCGGCCGCGGTGGTCTAGCGGTTCTGGCGCTGCAGTCCGGAACCGCGGGACTGCTACGGTCGCAGGTTCGTATCCTGCCTCGGGCATGGGTGTGTGTGATGTCCTTAGGTTAGTTAGGTTTAAGTAGTTCTAAGTTCTAGGGGACTTATGACCTAAGATGTTGAGTCCCATAGTGCTCAGAGCCATTTGAACCATTTTTTGTAAACTTAACTCCATCAGAATATTAATCGTTAAGCGGTTGCATCATGAAGTTATTCTCGACAGAATGTGTCAACTTACGAGCCCAATTCTCGTCATTTGCTGGAGGTTTTAATTTTCTGCTTTAACATGAAAAAATCTGCGGCTGAGGCTCATAAAATGCTGGGTAAGACCTATGGTTTCCGTAACGATCTCCTGTGATTGTTTGCGAAGAAGAGAAATTTGTTGACATCGAGAATAGATTTAAGTGTCAGGAAATCGTTTCTGAAAGTATACGTATGGAGTGTAGCCATGTGTGGAAGTGTAACATGGACGATAAGTAGTCTGGACAAGAAGAGAATAGAAGCTTTCGAAATGTGGTGCTACAGAAGAATGCTGAAGATTAGATGGGTAGATCACATATCTAATGAGGAGGTATTGAGTAGAATTGGGGAGAAGAGAAGTTTGTGGCACAACTTGACAACAAGAAGGGACCGGTTGGTAGGACATGTTCTGAGGCATCAGGGGATCACAAATTTAGCATTGGAGGGCAGCGTGGAGGGTAAAAATCATAGAGGGAGAGCAAGAGATGAATACACTAAGCAGACTCAGAAGGATTTAGATTGCAGTGGGTACTGGGAGATGAAGAAGCTAGCACAGGATAGAGTAGCATGGAGAGCTGCATCAACCCAGTCTCAAGACTGAAGACCACAACAACAACAACAACAACAACAAGACCTATGGTGAGGCACCTATTAGTGAAAGAAAGTGCAGAGAATGGTTTCAAGGCTTGAAGGAAGCCGATTTTGGCGTCTAATAATGGTTCGGCGGTGGAACAGAGAAGGTTCTCGAAGCTTTTCAAACCTTCGCAAACAATCACAGGAGATCGTTACGGAAAGCAACTGACGCGTTTGAGCCGTTCACTGAAAGACAAACGGCCACAACACATCGATAGACATGAAAAGGTGCTATTGCAGAATGACAATGCTCGACCTATCTCGCAAAACTTGTCAAAAAATGCTTGGAGATGCACCCGCCCTATTCTCCAGAAATTGGACTGCCAACTTTTCCGATCAATGGCACACGGCCTGGCCCACCAGCACTTCTGGTCACATGAACATGCACAAAATTGGAGCGATTTAAGCAAATCCTTAAAATACGCCCAGATCTTCCGTCGCTGGATTCGTATGCCGCCCTAAATATGGGAGAAAATGATGGCCAGCGATAGCTAATGCTAAGAATCGCAATTTTGTTTTAAGTTTTTCACGATAGGACCTCGGACTATTGAGAAAAAACAAAGTTGTATATCTGATAAAATATGTTAGAAGATTTGGAAACATCAAGTAGAAAGTAAAATTCTTGTCGTTTATAGAAACTGAACTGTATTATGAATCCATTTCATTTTTTCATTTAACAACGAGGAATTTATTTTTGTTTATTTATTTATTGTTCCGTAGGACCAAATTAAGGATAAGTCTCCATGGTCATGGAACGAGTCAGTACATGAAATTATAACACGATATTAGAAACAGATAAAATGAAATATAAAAAAACATATTCAGGTGACAAGTCGTAAGTTTAAATAAAGAAAATCAACAATGTAACACTGGAATTTGCTTAATTTTTTATAGCTCTTCCAGGAGCTCCTCGACAGAATAGAAGGAGTGAGCCATGAGGAAACTCTTCAGTTTAGACTTAAAAGAGTTTGGGCTACTGCTAAGATTTTTGAGTTCTTGTGGTAGAATACTGCACTCCTTTCTGCACAAGAGTCAAGGAAGTGCATTCCACATGCAAATTGGATTTCTGCCTAGTATTAACTGAGTGAACGCTGCTAACTCTTGAGAATAGGCTAATATTGCTAACAACAAATGACATTAAAGAAAATATATACTGTGAGGGCAATGTCAGAATTCCCAGACTATTGAATAGGGGTCGACAAGAGGTTCTCGAACTTACACCACATATAACTCGAACAGCCCGTTTTTGAGCCAAAAATACCCTTTTTGAATCAGAAGAATTACCCAAAAAATAATACCATACGACATAAGCGTATGAAAATATGCGAAGTAGACTACTCTTCGTGTTGAAGTGTCACTTATTTCAGATACTGTTCTAATGGTAAATAAAGCAGTATTTAGTTTCTGAACAAGATCCTGGACATGGGTTTTCCACAACAGCTTACTATCTATCAGAACGCCTAGGAACTTGAACTGATCCGTCTCGCTTATCATATGCCCATTCTGTCTGATCAAAATATCGGTTCTTGTTGTATTGTGAAACTATAAAAACTGAGTCTTACTGTGATTTAGCATCAAATAAGCTTTCCACAAGCCACGAACTTATTTCATGAACTGCATTATTTGATACTGTTTCAATATTACACACAAGATCCTTCACTATCAAGCTGGTGTCATCAGCAAACAGATATATTTTTGAATCACCTGTAATACTAGAAGGCATATCATTTATATAAACAAGAAACAGCAGTGACCCCAGCACCGACCCTTGGGGAACGCCCCACTTAACAGTGCCCCATTGGGACTGAACATCACTACCACTCTCAATATTGCGGAGAATTAACTTCTGCTTTCTGTTCTTAAAGTAAGAGACGAACAATTGTAAGCTGCTCCCCTTACTCCATAATGGTCCAACTTCTGCAGTAATATTTTGTGGTCAACACAGTCAAAAGCCTTCGTTAAATCAAAGAAAACACCTAGCGTTCTCAACCTTTTATTTAATCCGTCCAAAACCTCACAGAGAATAGAGAATATAGCATTTTCAGTTGTTAAACCATTTCTAAAATCAAACTGAACATTTGACAGCAAATTATGTGAATTTAAATGCTCCAGTAACCTTGTATATACAACCTTCTCGATAACTTTAGCAAACACCGATGGCATAGAAATAGGTCTAAAATTGCAAACATTATCCATGTCTCCCTTTTTATAAAGTGGCTTCACTACCGAGTGCTTTAATCGGTCAGGAAACCGACCACTCCTAAAGGAAAAGTTACAGATATGGCTAAGTACTGGGCTAACATACATAGAACAATACTTCAGTATTCTGCTAGTATTCCGTCATATCCATGAGAGTTCTTCGTCTTTAATGATTTAATTATTAACTCAATCTCCCTCTTGTCAGTATCATGGAGGAGCATTTCAGGTAACAGTCTCGGAACAATTTTTTCTAAGAGCGTTATATGATTCCCTGTTGGAACTAGGTTTCTATTTAGTTCACCTGCTATATTCAGAAAGTGATTATTAAATACTGTACATATATGCGACTTATCAGTAACACGGACATTCCCACTACGCACTGATTCTATATCCTCGACCTGTCTCTGCAGACCAGCCACTTCCTTTACGACTGACCATATGGTTTTAATTTTATCCTGAGACTTAGCTATTCTATCTGCATACCACATACTTTTTGCCTTCCTAATAACATTTTTAAGCACCTTACAATACTGTTTGTAATGGGCTGCTGCATTTAGATTTTGACTGTTTCTAACGTTTTGATATAATTGCCACTTTGTTCTACAAGATATTCTTATCCCTCTAGTCAGCCACCCAGGCTGCCTGTTTGTGTAGTACCCTGTTTTGAACGTTCTAATGGAAAGCAACTTTCAAAGAGCACGAGAAAATTCTTGACAAAGCATTATATTTATCGTCCACTGTATCAGCGCTATAAACATCTTGCCACTCTTGATAAGGTTTACAAAGGTCTCTACAGCAACTGGATCACCTTTCCTAAACAGCTGATGACTATATTTAACACGTGTTGCAGCACAAAAATCTTTTAGAGTTAAAATTTGTGCATGATCTGAAAGGCCATTCACCTTTTTGATAACAGAATGCCCTTCTAGTAGTGAGGAATGAACAAAACTGTTGTCTGTGGTTGTTCTACTGTTCCCTTGCACTCTAGTTGGAAAGAATACGGTTTGCATAAGATTATATGAATTAAGGAGGTCTACCAGCATCCTCTTCCTTGCACAATCACTTATACAATTAATATTAAAGTCACCACATATAACTAACTTTTTGTATTTCCTACAAAGTGAACCAAGAACCTCCTCTAGCTTTAGCAAAAATGTTGTGAAATCGGAGTCTGGGGATCTATAAATAACAACAGTTAGAAGTTTAGCTCCGTTAAATTTAACCACACCTGCACAACATTCAAACACCTTTTCAGTGCAGTACTTTGAAACATCAATTGATTCAAATGGTATGCCGTTTTTCACATACATGGATACTCTCCCACACAGCAAAGAGCTCCTAGAAAAGCTGCCAGCCAACCTGTATCCTGGTAAAGGAAGCCTCTGAATTATTTCCTTATTTAAGAAGTGTTCAGATATACCAATAATTTCAGAGTCAACATCTATAAGCAGTTCACTAACTTTATCTCTAATACCTTGTATATTTTGATGAAATATACCAATTCCCTCTTTACTCTGATACCTAAGCTTTGTCAAAAGTGGTTCCTTTGTTAGAGAGACTTCCCTTAAGCAGGAATACATATCAGCTGACTTCAATCTAAAAAAGGTGGAGCTCTAACACCCACTACTGCAGGAATTTTCCCATGAGGGATCCCACCAACCCCGACTATGCTGTCACCTATAAGCTTTGCCAACCTCCCCTTACCATACCTGTTGAGGTGCAGGCCATTTCTAGTGAAACCCGTCCTGCCGATAGACTCCACAGACACCACTGAAATGTGACCCATGGTTTCTGTCATCAGCGCACCCCCAAGTCTCATGTTATTACGCCTGACGGCTGTATTAAGATGAGGCCGATCGTGACGCTGAAACAGTTCCACGAAATGCACATTCGTGTTGCCAGTCTGAGTGACTATCTTTTCCAGGTCACCATCTATGTCATACTCACCATCCCTATCAATACTATTACACATGCCAAAACCAAATTTTAAATTACAGGGTGATTATAATTAAAGTTTCAATTTCAAAACGCTGTAGAAATAACACCACTGGTCAGAATGACGTCAAACTACTACTGAATATTATCGGAGAAGGGGGAAACGTATGGCAGAAGAAAAAAATAGTGTGAAAATTGATCAATACATGGCGCTGTATGTGTCAGAATATGTAAATGAAAAACCTCTCATGAGCACGACCCATTGAAGTTGGTATAAACACGCCGGGTACACGGCTTTTCCTCCTTTCGCGTCTGCGTCGTTCGCCATGGCTGACAGAATGCAGGATCGCGCTCTGCTTGTAAAGCTGTATCACAAGAATGATGACTATGCACACATCGCTCTGCAGAAGTTCCGGACACTGAAGGGTTTGAAAAGGGCGTTGGTCCGAAGACTGCCGTGCATTCGAGGGTTGGATTCCCTCACTTCCCCATTGAGGACTCGCACTGCCTGGGCTACTCTCAGGGTGTATCTTCGACGTGGAACAGCCCCACCTTTCCTTGCCGTGTTGTCTGTTCGCCGTCGCTACTGCTCGCCCTCCGGTCCTCCTCGCCGCCGCCGCCGTCGCCACCTGCCGCCGCGCCGCCGCCGCCTGGTCGTCGCCGCCTGCCGCCGCCGCCGCCGCCGCCGCCGCCGCTCGGTCGCCGCCTGCCGGTGCTCGCCGTCACCGCCGGCGTCTTCGCCCCCCTCTCGCGCGCCGCCACCATGCCCAACCCACCACCACTATCATTTTCACCTCTCCCCCCGCTGCTCCACCCACCATCACATGGAGCTCATCCTCCACCCCCCTTCCCGTCCAACCTTCTCTCCCTGTCCACCCCACCCCTGCGCCATTTTCGGCTGTAACTACTCCCAACTCCCCCTCCCCTATCATTGTCACCCCATCGACAGCTACCGTCTTTCCACCACTCCCTGCACCGCCTCCGACAGGCTCCAAGCCAGCACAGATTTCGGCTCGACGTTCCTCAGTCTCTGTGACACCGACGCCTCCTCCCTCTGCATCATCCGCTGCTCAGGGTGGTACTGCCCTCCGCCATCTCCCCCTGCAACCCATACCCCAGCCCCCTCTCCACCCTGTCGTGACCACAAAACCTTCAAAGCGCCCGAATGTTGACCCTTCCCCCAAAATCTCCTCCGAGAAAACCCCCGATATCCGTGACCCACCCACCCCCATGGACGCGACCCCGACCCCCGCCCCTGCCACGCCTACCACCCACACCTTTTTCCTCTCCAATCCTGCCCCTCAATTCCTTGATGCCTGCTCTCTCACCCTCGCCATCCAGAAATACTATCCCAATGCCCCCATCTCCCTTCTGATTCCTTGCAAGGACTCAGTCCTCATTAAATCCCCCAATGCTTCCTTCCACACCGATCTCCTCTCCCGCATCCCCCGCCACACCCTGTCCTCTCCCCGTCAGCCTCAACCCCCCCCCCCCCCGACATCCACCGACCTTCACTACTGTGATCACGAAACTTAGCCCTGTGATCACGGAGGCTGAGGTGTTGGCGGAACTCAAATCCCGGCCCGACATAGAAATCCGCTCGGCCCGTCGCATCTTCAATGATGCCGGGCCGATTTTTCTCATGCGGTTATTTACTGAATCCTCCTCCTCCATTGACCGCCTCCTCACCAAGGGAACCCTCATCTACACTCGCTGTCATAAGGTGGACCCCTCCCGTTCCCCAGTCCAATCCAACTGCTGCCAATGCTGCCTCACATACAATGACCACGTTACCTCTGCCTGCAAGAACCCCCCTACTTGTCCCCACTGCAAACCTTCACACTTCCTCAAGAATTGCCCCAACCTCACCTCTTCCCCCTCCTGCAACACCTGTAACAAACCACATCCTACCTACTCCTCGAAGTGTTAAGCGAAACCTCCTCCAGGCACCCCTGAGCTCACTGACCCTGTCTGTCCTGTTGATGACCCCATCCACCCCAACAACTCGCTCCGCCCTCCACCTACTGCAGAGGAGATCATCCGTTTCATCACCATTGTGCTCCAAAACATCCACCCCTTCCAGCACTCCCACAACCTTTCCTGATGTTCTCCAAACCCAACACACCTCCATCTGATGCCTCTTCCTATCATCCTATCTGTCTCACATCGGTGTTCAGAAGCTCTTGGAATCCATCCTTTCCTGGCGCATCCATCACCACCTCTGCCAAAACCACGTCCTCCCCAACACCCAATGTGGCTTTCGACCTTCCTTCTCTGCTGATGACCAACTCCTCTGCCTCACTCATCTCCTCTGCCTCCAGCTTAACTCCCGTTGCTCTGTCATTTTTGTCTCCCTCAACCTCAAAAAGGCCTACGACTGTTTCTGGCATCCCGGTCTCCTATTTAAACTCCAAACCTACACCCTTCCTATCAACTACATCCATCTGATGGCCTCCTTCCTCTCCTGCTGCCCCTCCTATGTTACCATCCATAATGCCAATTCCCACACCTTCAACCCCTCTGCAGGTGTGCCCCAGGGCTCTGTCCTCTCCCCTCTCCTCTACCTCCTGTACACGGCAGATATGCCCCAACCCCCCCCCCCCCCCCTCCAGTACACCTCTTGCAATATGCCGATGACACCACATTCCTCGCCCTCGCTGCTACCCTCCAACGGTCCCAACGCCTTCTCCAGAATCACCTTGACCTTTTTGCTGCATGGTGTAACCAGTGGCTCCTGAAAATCAATTCCTCAAGACCCAGGCAATCATCGTAGGTCGTACCACTCACTCCTTTCGGGCACGCCTATAAATCCTTAATCGGTCCCATCCTCTGTTATCCCAGTCCCGCCTGGATATCTGCCCCCCCCCCCCCCAAATTCTATAAGTCCCTCCAGATACTTGAGCGTCATGCACTCCGCCTCTCCTTCTGTATACGCCTCCCGTCCCCCACGTGGATCCTCTATGACCTCATTCCTTTCCCCCATCTGCTCCTATTCCTCAAACATATCCACATCCTCTACACCTCCCACTGCCTTGATCCCCCTCACCCCCTGGTTGCTCCTCTCCTCTCTCATCCCTGCCCCCTGCCACGTCTTCACTGTTGTGTCCCCCCTACCCTCCATCTCTACACCCTTCATCTCCTTTCCTAAGGTGGCGTCCATCAACTCCCCCTCACGGATAATGCCCTCTCTCCCTCCAATTATTCCTCCTATCAACTCTGATCCTCACTCCCCCTCCTTTCCTCTGTCCTTTTCCCGGGCTCCCTCACCCCCCTCTTCCATCTTTTTGTTTGCAAGGGATAAAAAGAAAAATCACACCCAGCGACAGTATGATGGCCATACGCAACACTTCCCAAAAGACACAACACGGAACACTCACTGTAAAACACTGCACGAAAATGGCAGCACAAAGGCAGATGGGGGGGGGGGGGGAACTGGAGGAAGGGGAAAAACAAGGAGGGAAGAGAGGGGAAAAAACAAAAGGGGGGGCACCAAGGAGGAAGAGGACTCAGAGGGGCAGGGCAGACACGAGAGGGAATGAGAAGAGGCAGAGGAGGGAAATGCAAAAGGACTCAGGGGAGAGAAGGGGGCAGAGAGAGGGGAAGTGGGGAAAAAAGATCCGTTCAGTAATTACGCCACCGCTTGATTATTAAACAGCACTCTTTACATTAAAATCTCATCCACTGCACTATTCGAACTTGGTCTCTTAATTCTGAGGGTTGCGTTTTTGAAATGGTCGTGAATAAACTGGAGCCAAATGCCACTCAAAATGAATCGATTCCGTTCTAAAGACAGCCACATTTAACATTAACTGATTTTTTTCTCTCATTAATTTTTACGAAAGGTTATTATGATCAAGTTTTCCGACAAATTACTCTTGACATGTACTATTATTCGTTTAAGAAAGCATTACATATAACTCACGTTTAATCTTGGCCGCATCCAACGAAACAAACAGACATTAAACCTTTTGTCCACCAAAAAGACATGATTTTACTTTCTTTATTACGAGTTAAAAAAAAAATCATGGTACTTAGACCTCTCTGAATTTCAGCTGTCTGATTATTTTTCGTCTCAGCAAGACGACAGAAAGAAACTACACAGTGTTTCCATATTTCAGCTTTTCAATAAAAAGGGCAAACTGGATCATGTGAAATTTTGACGCCACATATTTGTTGCATGGCATGCCTAAACTTTCAGTTCGAGCTGTATGACATGTAGCCTGAGGTAATGGCATGCGAACGTGTAGCTTACGGTACCTCGGGTAGCAGGTAGCGTCAGTTCGTCAGTTGTTAGGAAGGTAACATGCTCCTAGAACCCCAACAGTGGTTAGCCATCTCAACAGTAAATCACAGTTTCGATTTAAAAAATGCTGTTCCACTGAAACAGAAATATACAGTTTCACTGCCAACATCATAGAGTCTTGAAATAGTAAAATGTCACCAATAAGAACTTTCTGAGACTTATCCAAAACGTTTAATTGTGTGAACCATGACATTATGTTACAGAAATTACAATTCTATGGTAGAAATGGAACAGGATATGGTTCAAATGGTTCTGAGCACTATGGGACCTAACATCTTAGTTCATCAGTCCACTAGAGCTTAGAACTACTTAAACCTAACTAACCTAAGGACATCACACACATCCATGCCCGGGGCAGGATTCGAACCTGCGACCGTAGCAGTCCCGCGGTTCCGGGCTGAAGCGCCTAGAACCGCACGGCCACCACGGCCGGCGAACAGCATATGAGTGGTTTAAGTCGCATCTACAGAACAGGAAGCAAAATGTTTTCTTATATGGTTTAAGTGATTTAAGGAAGTTTCCCATTTCATCTAACTGTGGTTCGATCATGGGTCCCCTTCTGTTCTTGATATATTTGAAGACCTCCCTTTTTATCTGAAACAAGAATATTACTGACACTGTTTGCTGGTGATACTAGCATCATTATTAATCCAGTAAAAGAAACTACAACAGAAAATGATACAAATAATGTCTGTGGAAAACTTATTGGCTGGTTTTTTGCCAATGGGCTTCCTCAGAACTTTGAAAAAATACAGTATATCCAATTTTCTACTGAAAGGAGTACAGATCCTTCAATAAATATAACACGTCAACAGAAGTCAGTAGCCAGGGTGGAGCGTACTAGGTTTTTGATTTTATATCTCCTAAAGTGACTAGGTTTAGCAACTTTTGCAATCACAATAATTGCTAATTTTGAGGATATAGAAATTGGTAATCTAACGTATTCTGCGTACTTTCACTCTCTGATGTCATACGGAATAATATTTTGGGTTAACTCAACACTTAGGCAAAAAGCATTCACTTCTCAAAAGAAAATGGTTAGAATGATGTGTGGGGGTCATAGGCACTTATCTTGTAGGCATCAGTTTGATAGGTTAGGAATACTTACACCAGCATCACAGTAGATTTACTCAGTAATGAAATTTATTCTCAACAATATGGACCAGTTTAAAAAGAACATCGACACTCATGATTTTAATAC
The DNA here is from genome assembly GCF_023864345.2 of Schistocerca serialis cubense. Lineage (NCBI taxonomy): Eukaryota > Metazoa > Arthropoda > Insecta > Orthoptera > Acrididae > Schistocerca > Schistocerca serialis. The sequence goes on along the minus strand of NC_064639.1, from coordinate 107,964,971 downwards.
CATACGAAAGAAAGACTTGCACTATCCTCTAATTAATCTGTCTTTGGCACAGAAAATGGTAAAATATGTTGCTGTAAAACTTGTCGATAAATTACAAGATGAACAAAATGTCTGACAGACAGCAATAATAGTTTTAAAAATAAATTGAAATCATATCACCTTGACAACTCCTTCTTTGCCATAGACGAATTCTTGAATAGGAATGAATAAATCTATAGGTATAAGGTATTGATTTTGGGCCGTTTAAGGGAATGGGGTAGGTAATAACAATTTTAAGCCTAAAAACAAAAACACCTGGACTCGTGTGCATTTCTTACGCACTTGACACGTTCTACAGTATAACGGTTACCGTGACATTGATGAATGGAACACGATACTAACTAACTAACTAGCTAGCTAACTAACTTCTATGAGAAGTCAGAGAACCTGCCAATATGATATCGTGCAGTGAAGCCAGCAATTCCAAAAAAGAAAAGTCTGCATGTACACGGCTTGTGACCAGTGTTTGATTAATTAATACAAGTCCGTGAGTCAGACGTTACTTGTCCAGCTGTGAGGGGTCCTTGAGCCGTTTCCAGAAGAGCCGACTGAGTCGGCGGCGCAGACCTTGGCACGTAGCGCTTGATTACCGCGGACAGGTGGGTTGCGTGCAGCCGGCAATGACGGATTAGGGTAGACCCTCACTCGGCCTGATTGCCAACGAAAAAGTGCGAGGCTTGTTATAAAATGAGTCACAAACTGCTCCATCAAAAATTTTCTAGGCTTCTCTGTAAAGACACGCGAACTCCGGCGTAACGAAATCCAAGGCCGAAATTGCAATTGTGAAATAAGGAAAGTGTTACAGTCACTGGCGTAAATACGATGTTTTTTATAAAGATCTAAATTACTGTGAATCCCAGGTATAAAAAGAAATCCAAGGAGATGCAACAAACCAAAATCTCATTCCCTAAGTTGGTCGCTTGTGCAATTCGTTATTTTGTGTCGACTGCAACTGAAAATAGGTTTTTATTCGGAATTCTAGCTAAATCTGTATACGCTGGGAACTACTCACACATTTGTGATTGAATTTGTGAGGTAATACCTACGAGAAATTTTAAGCTCTAGCTTCCTCGGAACGAGCGAGATGGCGTAGACATCTACATCTACATCTACATCTATACTCCGCGAGCCACCTTACGGTGTGTGGCGAAGGGTACTTATTGTACCACTATCTGATCCCCCCTTCCCTGTTCCATTCACGAATTGTGCGTGGGAAGAACGACTGCTTGTAAGTCTCCGTATTTGCTCTAATTTCTCGGATCTTTTCGTTGTGATCATTACGCGAGATATATGTGGGCGGTAGTAATATGTTGCCCATCTCTTCCCGGAATGTGCTCTCTCGTAATTTCGATAATAAACCTCTCCGTATTGCGTAACGCCTTTCTTGAAGTGTCCGCCACTGGAGCTTGTTCAGCATCTCCGTAACGCTCTCGCGCTGACTAAATGTCCCCATGACGAATCGCGCTGCTTTTCGCTGGATCATGTCTATCTCTTCTATTAATCCAACCTGGTAAGGGTCCCATACTGATGAGCAATACTCAAGAATCGGACGAACAAGCGTTTTGTAAGCTACTTCTTTCGTCGATGAGTCACATTTTCTTAGAATTCTTCCTATGAATCTCAACCTGGCGCCTGCTTTTCCCACTATTTGTTTTATGTGATCATTCCACTTCAGATCGCTCCGGATAGTAACTCCTAAGTATTTTACGGTCGTTACCGCTTCCAATGATTTACCACCTATGGCATAATCGTACTGGAATGGATTTCTGCCCCTATGTATGCGCATTATATTACATTTATCTACGTTTAGGGAAAGCTGCCAGCTGTCGCACCATGCATTAATCCTCTGCAGGTCTTCCTGGAGTACGTACGAGTCTTCTGATGTTGCTACTTTCTTGTAGACAACCGTGTCATCTGCAAATAGCCTCACGGAGCAACCGATGTTGTCAACTAAGTCATTTATGTATATTGTAAACAATAAAGGTCCTATCACGCTTCCTTGCGGTACTCCCGAAATTACCTCTACATCAGCAGATTTTGAACCGTTAAGAATGACATGTTGTGTTCTTTCTTCTAGGAAATCCTGAATCCAATCACAAACCTGGTCCGATATTCCGTAAGCTCGTATTTTTTTCACTAAACGTAAGTGCGGAACCGTATCAAATGCCTTCCTGAAGTCCAGGAATACGGCATCAATCTGCTCGCCAGTGTCTACGGCACTGTGAATTTCTTGGGCAAATAGGGCGAGCTGAGTTTCACATGATCTCTGTTTGCGGAATCCATGTTGGTTATGATGAAGGAGATTTGTATTATCTAAGAACGTCATAATACGAGAACACAAAGCATGTTCCATTATTCTACAACAGATTGACGTAAGCGAAATAGGCCTATAATTATTCGCATCTGATTTATGACCCTTCTTGAAAATGGGAACGACCTGCGCTTTCTTCCAGTCGCTAGGTACTTTACGTTCTTCCAGCGATCTACGATAAATTGCTGATAGAAAGGGGGCAAGTTCTTTAGCATAATCACTGTAGAATCTTAAGGGTATCTCGTCTGGTCCGGATGCTTTTCCGCTACTAAGTGATAGCAGTTGTTTTTCAATTCCGATATCGTTTATTTCAATATTTTCCATTTTGGCGTCCGTGCGACGGCTGAAGTCAGGGACCGTGTTACGATTTTCCGCAGTGAAACGGTTTCGGAACACTGAATTCAGTATTTCTGCCTTTCTTCGGTCGTCCTCTGTTTCGGTGCCATCGTGGTCAACAGTTCAAATTTGTTCAGGCTTTCGTCATTTCCTTAAACCAATGCTGGCGGATGTCGCTATGATTCCTTAAAGAGACCATATCTAATCGCTTCTCCTGCTATATACTCCAACTAAGCCAATTTGTCGGCTTTAAAGACCTCGACTTCAGCGTGGTATTATAATCTAACCTCCTGCTCCGTTCTCAGAGACACTATTGTCCTTAAACTCTGCAAAACGTTTAGTTTTACTACGGAAGTTCCAGAAATACCTGTAATACTACTTTTTGGTGGTTTAGTTAAGAAAGCTAATAAACTGCCGTACCCTTCTTACTGTTATCAGAGTTGGTTCAAATGGCTCTGAGCACTATACGACTTAACTTCGGAGGTCATCAGTCCCCTAGAACTTAGAACTACTTAAACCTAACTAACCTAAGGACATCACACACATTCATGCCCGAGGCAGGATTCGAACCTACGACCGTAGCGGTAGCTCGGTTCCAGACTGCAGCGCCTAGAACCGCACGGCCACTCCGGCCGGCCGTTATCAGAGTGATGTGATCGTTGTCTAACAGATTAAGGACCTCATTTTCGCCTTTGACGGTTAACTTCATAATCATTCCGCACGACTGCAGTTTTGACCATAGCATCAATTTCAAGTGCAAAATTTCTGACTTCAGGAAATGCCAACAAATTTAAGTAATTTCTCATATACGTAAATATTTCATACCGTAGTCAACACAGTTCGTCTCGAATAGTATTTCCGCAAGATCTACACAAATTTCAACAAATCAACGAACCGCTGTGTACACATTCTTATCACACTATCCAATAAAATTTTACTTTTTCTCTGTAGCTGCCACACAAACAGCTAATATTTGTGTTTTCGGCTGCGTTTATCACGAAAATGCTAATGAAAATGTAAGATTAGCTCTCGTTTTGAAGTTACGATAACTTTACGCTACTGCCTATATATGTTCGTGCGTGTATTAACCTTGGTTTTGCCGTTCAGAGGAAGATCATTGAAGGCGCTTTGCCTAACGTTTGTAACTTCCTGCTGGTGATACCCTGATTATTTTCCAGCAGTAGTCGACTACCATTGTTGCACTCAACTTTCCCGGGTATCTCACTTTACGTCAGAAATCTGCTGGGGGTGGCTGTTCTCCGTGCTCGTCGGTTACAACACTACAGTTGTCCTGAAAGAAGTCCATGTGGTAATCTAGGAAAAGTAATATTCAGGACATGTTGCACCACAGTCTACTGTAGCAGTGCAGAAGATTTGCCACCAGATCCTTATAGTTTCCTCCCCTCCTATTTCGTAGAAAGTTTGTGCACACATGAACAAAGGCATCCCTAGCTCTTTTCATCACCTGTCAGGATAGTGGTGTAATGGCCATGTTTGAACAGTTTACGTGTCTGGAATCCCAAGAAAATCCCATCTTTTATTTTCGCGTCACTAAGAAGTGGAAGTTCCTTGAGCAAATAGAGAAATACTTACCTAGTTTTGTTCAGGGTCTTAGCGAAGTTTCTCATTAAGCCCAATTTTATATGATGTGGAGGGAGACTTACATTCTTAGATTCGGCAACTGCTTCGTACATAACATTGTGAGATTCTGGTTCAAGTGATTGACGCTTAGGCTAACCTTACTTTTTATAATGAAGTGCTTTAGCGCGGCTATCCCAGAAGCACAGGAGGTAACAGAATTTGATATAGCCGTGGTATAGCCCAAGTAATATGCCTATGAGTTTCAGATCCCCCGAAATTTGCCATTTAAACTTGTCATAGTTGAGTCGCAGTAACAATTTTTTCGTGTTGTCGTATGTTTCTTCCGTGTAAGGTGCATACCCAATCGGAATAGATGGTAGCACGTTGCCATTATGCGCAGTACACACTCGAAACTTACTTCAGAGGAGTCGATTATCAACCTCCACTAATTACTTTTATAATCTATGCCCATGTCCCTGTACATCAGTACAAAATACCAAGTTCTTCTCACTTCAGAAAAATGGCAGGAATGACATATGGATGTTACGGGAGGCAGTCAGGTTTACAGTCTTGTCAAGGCAATTCCACTGTTCTAGTCCTGACACCAGCAATGCAGATTTACCTTTCGCCAATTCCAGATTTCTCTCTGGGTCGTGACGTTCATAATGTGCCATTTTGTGGCACTGTACACTCATCATTACACGCCAAATCAGGATGTTTTGATGAACTGGGTTTTGAAGGCGCGGCACTAGTTTCCCTACGTCCTCGTCACTATCCCAATCATGTGGGACAGGAACAGGCAGTCTGTTTCCGTGATTCACTGGTGGAAAGGCTGAGAAGATTTCTTCTCCTTGGAAATACCGTGTGGTAAAGAAGTTGTCATACAAAAGTAACAGTCATGCACATGGTTTACGATTCTCGCCCGGTGATGGGTGCAGCAAAGCCCGTGGAAGATCTTTTACGACCAACCACGAATAAAGATTCGAGACACAAGACGTGCAACATACTTTGAGTCCAGGGCCTGACCTGGTCCACGACTACAAAAGTGGTTCAACTGGCTCTGAGCACTATGCGACTTAACTTCTGAGGTCATCAGTCGCCTAGAACTTAGAACTAATTAAACCTAACTAACCTAAGGGCATCACACACATCCATGCCCGAGGCAGGATTCGAACCTACGACCGTAGCAGTCACGTGGTTCCAGACTGAAGCGCCTAGAACCGCACGGCCACACCGGCCGGCCCCACGACTTCACAGTCAAAGTGCAGTCTGTACACCTTCCTAATATAAGCATTATTCGTCTCCTTTGGTATTTCAGCTTAGCCTGTCCGCTAAAATTGCAAAAATCGCTAGCACTGTTAACGCATTCGCGAGGCATATTGACCCATAGAAAATACAATGATCATACACACTAACTACCCTTTAGTAACACGTTCTTCCAGCACTCAAATAGAACACAGCTTATAACAGACTGAAATTGCGCTTAAATGAAACATGTTCCGCTTCTCCCTTCCTCCTCACCTTCTCCTTGTTGCTACAAGCTTGGGCTAAAAACAGCGACAAAATACACACAGCAAACTGTTGCCTGAAATTTCATCACTCTACCTCAGCGGGTTCAAAAATGGTTCAAATGGCTCTGAGCACTATCGGGCTTAACTTCTAAGGTCATCAGTCCCATAGAAAGAACTACTTAAACCTAACTAACCTAATGCCATCACACGCATCCATGCCCACGGCAGGATTCGAACCTGCGACCCTAGCGGTCGCGCGGTTCCAGACTGAAGCGCCTAGAACCGCTCGGCCACAGCGGCCGGCTGACGATAGCATAAAGGTTCTGAAACAAGTTTAAATTTATATGCCCTATTCACATAACAGACGGATTTTATATCCAATAATTGTACGAGTAAGAGTGTCCACCAGTTTGTGGTGTATTGCGATACGTTTTTAATTTTATCTTTGTTTATGATGCATGACTACTGTTGCATACTACCGCATACACAACGGCAGGGTGAGTTGGCCTACAGTGTGGATACAGCAACTGTTGTCTTAGGGAAGGTGGACAGGAACAGAAACGATTAGCGAACACATAAATACAGTAAACAGAAGTTTTGCTTATCTTTCACCTCTCTCCAAGTTTGGCGAAAACAGTTTACAAACGAACAAATAGCAATGAAGTCCAGCTATTACAAGAAGCAATTGAAGAGCGTCATGTTGTATGAGGCTGTTGCTACTAACACAACAGCAAGCTATCGGAGGCTGACAAAGACTGAAGACTTTCGAATACTGCGACTGAGACTGGGCCGTGTAGCAGCCGGCGGCCATCCTATCACCTGCAGAGGGCGCCGCTGAAGACGAGGCGGGAGTGCATCATTGGATCCACCACGTCTCCACGCGACCACTATCGGCATCTGTCGGAAACGTATGTTGCCGTTACCAACTGTGAGTTGACGATGGGGTGGTATCGTCCTATTATACCACACCTACAATGCTAAATTCTGTATAAACTATAGCACATATAACTATTTTATAACAAAACGAAACTTCAAGCAGACAAGGACACATCCATCAGAAACAGAAAGAGCAAATTATTCATCTGAAGACGTAGCTGTAAACTCTCCAAACCTTGTATCATGAAAAAACATTGCTTACCATGTAACAGTCCAACATGGGGGTCATAAGGCCAAAGCTGACGAATAAGTCTGACGATCAAGAAGACAGAGTCATCTTACCAGGGGCCCATACCTACCCATCGTCGGCGACTTCGTCCTAATTTAGATCTTGGACGGAAATGAAAGTGACATCTCTAAATGGCTAAGTATTTGCTGCGTACTGGACCACGTATGAGCCATTTTCGCTGGCACGGGTTCAAGGTAGAGGCTGCTACAGTAGAAATAATACAGAACAGTAAACCTACGGTCGTGAGTCTGAGTCCCTGTGCAAAAACATTTCTTTCTGTTTCCAGTTTTCACATAACTTAGACTGCATGTAATACGAAACCATGTTTGATATATTGCATTTATTAGTGTATCAATAAAAGACGTAAGAAAGGAAAGGCAAAGGAAAATTTGGGATCGCAAATAAATTTCCAGAAAGGAAACACTGCTTCGTTACATGTGGTTTGCTTCCAAACTGCTCGATGAGGGAAAAGATTTTTTGAATGTAAATCACAACCGTTCTTCTGTAGGAACTTAAAAAAACGGCTTAACTGTAAAAATTAGGCGTTTATCACGTGCGCAATACGCGGAGAAATTTACTGCTCCCCTGTTTTTACGATAAATTCATCCCAGCAAGTGTACATCAAGTGTAAAACAATAAATGCAGATAATTTTATATATGAAGTTCCTGTGTATGCCTTACAGTCTCTTTCACGAAATTTGTTAGAAAGCCCAACTTTTCCTTTTCATGCCTTTTGGGAATTATTGATACGTACAGTAAGATGAGCATTATTTCGGTTTATTTGTAGTGTAAGTAATGCACAAAATCTCGGTAAGTGCGACTAGGACAAACGCACCGACAATTTCGTAGAAACTTAATTAGCCTATGTATACAGAATGTTCGTCCAGCCCGAGAAGTGAGAATTTCTCCGATTTTTGCCTATTATCCATACCGATGCCGGCAGGGTATCAAAATATGTGCCATAAACGGCCGTGTCGTTTAATTCCATTGACGTAAAAGCTCAACTGTTTTACACCGTAAAGGGACTGTGGACCTTAGCACGTGACGTAAATTTAAACCTCATACGTGAACCGTTCCTGCGAAAAAACAACTCTCAACAGGCGAAAGGACAGACAATCGGATAACAAATGCAAAAGAAATTTCGCGTGAGACAATTACAAATTTTCGGATTTTTTCCTTTACTTTTACTGCGAAAGCTTTCTGCTTGCCATATTTAGTAGTTCTAGGTGCATTGGAAACACTCTATAAGAGTGATTTCACGAGTTTCAAATTAATGTCCGTAAATTGTCGTATTTTTTGATTGCATTTTCACAGCAAAGGGATTGTTGACCGTAGTATGTGGCATGCATTCCAACTTTGTACGTTTGCTCGTTCCTGCGGAAAAGGGGTTTTACCAGTTGGACAAACAGACAGGCAGACAGACGCACGGGCGACAAAGTAATCCTATTAAGACTCCGTTTCTATCGAGTGAGAAAAACAGAAAATTAAAAATTTTGCACAAAAATTTGGCCCAACGACAGTCGCATCACCGTTCTGCACTCTTTGTGCTGCGCACTCCTCTGCCTGTAAACAACCCTAATAGAAATGGCTAACATCTTGCCTGACCCGCGCCAAAAATTTCATTTTTTCTAAACTTTCTGCCATCTGGAGGTCCCACTTCTGTCACTTTCATTTCCGGCCAAGCCCAGCATACACCAAAAGTTTGGACGAAACTGATGATGAAGAGCAGGTGCGGTCGCGTGTTAATTCTCTGTAACTGTCACACCAACATTACTGTATACAACAAAGGAAGCACAATTACCACTGAATCAAGTTTTCGATGTGGTTCTATCTCTTTTATTTGGTGGCACAGACACTGTAAGCGTTAGTAAAGAAAACCGGCTCCTGTTTACATTGAGGTAACAGAAGTCGTGGGATAGCGATATAGACTTATACAGATGACGGTAGTACTGCGTACGCAATGTAGAAAAGGGCAGTGCATCGGCAGGGCTGACATTTGTACCCAGGCGATTCAAGACAAAGGGGTTCCGAGTTTTATGGCCGTACGACAGGAATTAGCAGACTTAGGACGAGGAATAGTAATTGCAGCTACAGCCATGGGACATTCCGTTTCGGAAATCGTTAGGGAACTCAATGTTCCGAGATCCAAAGTGTCAGGAGTGTGTCGAGGAATCCAAATTTCAGGCACTATCTCTCACCTCGGAAAAAAAAAAAAAAAAAAAAAAAAAAAAAAAAAAAAAAAAAAAAAAAAAAAAAAAGGTTCAAATGGCTCTGAGCACTATGGGACTTAACATCTGAGGTCATCAGTCCCCTAGAACTTAGAACTGCTTAAACCTAACTAACCTAAGGACATCACACACATCCAAGTCCGAGGCAGGAATCGAACCTGCGACCGTAGCAGGCGTGCGCTTCCGGACTGCAGGTCCTTGAACCGCTCGGCCACCGCGGCCGTCTCACCTCGGACAACGCAGTGGGTGACTGTCTTCACTTGATAACGGTGGCGTCTGCGTAGATTCCGTGTTAAAAGACAAGCAACACTGCTTGAACTTGAAAGGGTACAATACCGCCCGACATTGAATATAGGTACAACATACTTCATTATTCTAGTCAGAACAACACATTTTTTTTGTAAAATAACTCAATTTCAAGTAATACAGCGAAGCCGGATACCAGTGTGGGAAAGAACGACAATTTATGTATTTAATTGATCACATGTGCACTCCCACAAAATAAATCCTACATCCAGTTTAGTGAGATCTGTGAAATGAATGAATGTATGGTCGTCTGCTAACCGCAGATAGTGAATGTGAATATATGATCATCTTTGAGACGATCCTTTGGCCACCTTTGGTGGGACCAAAGAGATGAAATTTACCTGAGCTTTGAGCGCCTGAAATGTGGCTGACCAATACGGTAGCAATGTGCTCCCCCACTTCAGCAGAGGTGGGGGAGGACTTGAAGGACGCCCATGTTTCAGCACTCTGCCGCTGGATCTTGTGCTGTTAATACCTGTCTTGGGTGTGCTCCATAAAGACAAAAGAGTGGAGACATGGTATGCATGTGGAAAATTTAAGAGTAGTTTGAAATAATAATTTCTCTATTTCAGGAACTTTTGTGGGGAGAATTAAATGTCAGGCAGGTAATATTAATGGGATCATAGTAATCTTTGGAAATGACCAACGGTCACAATGAAACCACGTGTAGCAATAAGTTGAAATACTTCCGTGTGCTTAAGTTAAGCTGAATTACTGGCGTGTGTACTATAAGTTGAAATATTTAAGAAATAGCGTGTACAGGACTTGAAATTAGAGGCGAGTACTTCCAAGTGGTGAGTACTGTGTGAGTCTCAATCTGTGTATGAGACAAAGGATAAAGAGAAGTACTCGTCCAGTGTATCAGTTGAGGACTCGTGTGTGTGATGAATATGTTCTTAATATTACTTTGCGTGATATGTCTCCGTGTGACGCTTGATTCAAACTATAATACTCTGAGAAAGAAGCAAGGTGAGTCAGCCGTCTATCCAGCAACGCCACTTGGCTTGCATTGCACAGGAAGACGTGCATATATCTCCAGAGTTCATAGTAGGAAAGTAGAATTACGAAGTGGGGCAGTGTCGTGTGAAACTGGGATAAATATTAATTGAAGTGGGAAAGCTGAAAGTGATAATGTTGTGACTATTCCCTGTGTTGTATTTCATGTTGTAGTGTGGTGTATGTCATGTAAATTAAGTATGTGTGGTTTGCATGGGAGAGTAGCAAGGTAGTTTCAGAGGTAGTGGGTTATGCGTGTTCCTTTTGTACCGCTCGGTCTGGAGGAAAGTTTCGAGATGATGATTGTGAGAGTCGAAGTGTGAGATATAATAAAAGATCCACCATCCTATCCAGAAAGTGCACTGTAGCGTTAAATAATTACGAGACCATAAGATAGAGAATCACCAATGTAAAGCCATGCCCCACTGGGCGGAATTTCTCATGTGTTATTGTTGTAGGTTATAGAATTTGTGTGTTTAGGTTATAGAATTTATCGGAATAGATAATATAGTGAAAAGAAAAAGATTGGTGGCCTTTTCCTTCGAATTGTATGTTGTCATGATATCCAGAATTTATAATGTGTGCGCCATTCATATTCAGTGCGATGGCCACGTGTTGACAAAAGCCGTTAAATAAAAAAAAAAAAGAAAATGTGGTATTGCCAGTGCGTAGTGAACAGTCAGAGTTCTGTAAATTACTGATAGTCAGATGTGCGTTTCCGTTGCGTATTATTCATATAGGAGGATAATTTGTAACTTAGTTGTGAGTACGAGAGTTCATGTTACTCGATAAATAAGAATGAATCCACTCGCTTGGCAGACCACTCATCTTGCAGGCCTGACTGCTTGATGCCACAGTATGAGCAAGGCATGTGGGTGCCTCTCAAACTAACAGCAGAAATCAGTATGAGGCGAAAGATTACCATATCCTTTAGGACTGTGCGGCGACATTTGGCGTTAATGAGGTATGGCAACGCGAGGGCCTTAGTTAACGTCACGACATCGCCTGCAGCGCCTCTCCTGGGCTCGTGACCATATCGGTTGGACCCTAGACGACTGGAAAACTGTGATCTGCTCAGATGAGTCCCGATTTCAGTTGGAAAGAGCTGATGGTACGCTTCAAGTGTGGCGCAGGCCCCACGAAGCCATGGTCGCAAGTTATCAACAAGGCATTGTGCAAGCAGATGGTATTGGCTCCATAATGGTTTGGGTTGTGTTTACATGGAATGGACTGGGTCCTCTAGCCCAGCTAACCAATAGTTGACTGGAAATGGCTATGTACCACTAGCTGGAGACCATTTGCAACCATTCATGAACTTCATATTCCCAAACAAATAGCATTCTGGACAATTCGAGCGAGCGATATGGACACTCATATCTCCCGACATGAATCCCATCAACATTCATGGGACATCATCATCATTTAAGACTGATTATGCCTTTCAGCGCTTAGTCTGGAGCATAGTCCCTCTTATAAAATTCCTCCATGATCCCCAAACATTGGTGCCTCTTCTGATGTTAAGCCTTTTACTTCAAAATCATTCTTAACCGAATCCAGGTACCTTCTCCTCGGTCTGCCCCGACTCCTCCTACCCTCTACTGCTGAACCCATGAGTCTCTTGGGTAACCTTGCTTCTCCCATGCGTGTAACATGACCCCACCATCTAAGCCTGTTCGCCCTAACTGCTACATCTATAGAGTTCATTCCCAGTTTTTCTTTGATTTCCTCATTGTTCAAATGGCTCTGAGCACTATGGGACGTAACAGCTATGGTCATCAGTCCCTTAGAACTTAGAACTACTTAAACCTAGCTAACCTATGGACAGCACACAACACCCAGCCATCACGAGGCAGAGAAAATCCCTGACCCCGCCGGGAATCGAACCCGGGAACCCGGGCGTGGGAAGCGAGAACGCTACCGCACGACCACGAGATGCGGGCATTTCCTCATTGTGGACACCCTCCTGCCATTGTTCCCATCTACTAGTACCTGAAATCATCCTAGCTACTTTCATATCCGTAACCTCAACCTTATTGATAAGGTAACCTGAATCCACCCAGCTTTCGCTCCCATACAACAAAGTTGGTCGAAAGATTGAACGGTGCACAGATAACTTAGTCTTGGTACTGACTTCCTTCTTGCAGAAGAGAGTAGATCGTAGCTGAGCGCTCACTGCATTAGCTTTGCTACACCTCTCTTCCAGTTCTTTCACTATGTTGCCATCCTGTGAGAATATGCATCTTAAGTACTTGAAACCGTCCACTTGTTCTAACTTTGTTCCTCCTATTTGGCACTCAATCCGTTTATATCTCTTTCGCACTGACATTACCTTCGTTTTGGAGATTCTAATCTTCATACCATACTCCTTACATTTCTGATCTAGCTCTGAAATATTACTTTGCAAACTTTCAATCAAATCTGCCAGCACAACTAAGTCATCCGCATATGCGAGACTGCTTATTCTGTGTTCACATATCTTAATGGTTCAAATGGCTCTGAGCACTATGGTACTTAACATTTAAGGTCATCAGTCCCCTAGAACTTAGAACTACTTAAACCTAACTAACCTAAGGACATCACACACATCCATGCCCGAGGCAGGATTCGAACCTGCGACCGTAGCAGTCGCGCGGCTCCGGACTGAGCGCTTAGAACCGCTAGACCACCGCGGCCAGCCACATATCTTAATCTCACCAAGCCATGGGACGTAATACAGAAATCAGTTCGTGCATAACATCCTGCACCGGTAACACTTTAGCCATTATGGGCTGCTGTAGAGTCGGCATTATTCATTATTTCTGCTTGGGACATCCCAAGACTTGTTGACTGCATGCCTCGTAGAGTTGCTGCACCATCGTGGGCAAAAGGGAAGTCCAACACGATATTAGGAGGTACGGTACCCCATGACTTTTGTCACCTCAGTGTAAATAACTGAGGCACCTACCTTTACACTCAAAGAAAGAAAAGCACATAGCGTGGGGCCCACTTTTTATCCGAGTAATTTTGAGACATGATGCATAAACGGAAAATGCCGTCGCATTCCAGCAGCCGCCAGCCACTTTGCGTAGCACACGACCTTGGCAGCGGCTCTCCTGTCGCTAGTTGCGTTGGAAAACAACTTAACATACCTTTCCGCTCAGGTGACGGAACTTCCGCTAGAGAAGTTCGGCCTGCTATGCAAATGCCGGGGGAACGCCTTTTCCGTGTTTCCGCCTCCATGTGCACGCTTGGAGTGATCGAGAGTAGTGGCAGGGGTAAGAGCCTTTTGCTCAGGAAGATGTAAACAGGCCAAGGTCAGCGCATGCGCCGTGTGGTTCCGGCGACACTCCGCCACTGGGCACACGCGCCGCTCCACCTGTTGGGCGAGCTGTCCGAGCTGCGTGGCAGGTTGCGTGACTATGCGTGCACGCGTGGCTGCGTGCAGGAAGCCGGAAGGGCTCTCCGCATTAGTCCCACGAAAGGACTGTGTTCGTACATCAGGTGCGAGATCAGATATGACACGTACTGGCAGCCAGAAATCTTATCTATCCGTAACGGATCTCATGGTAACGCTACATGGCGTACATGACGTCACATCGAAGACTGCTGCATGATGCGTATAACCGCTATAGAAAGTAAATGACACTATGAGTCACGGACGCTAAGGATATTATGCCTATTGAACAAGTGTAAATGACGATTTTCATGGCATACTGATGTATTCTTTCAGATAATTCGTCAATTGCTGTTATACTGGTGAGCACAGATCCTTCTGGTCAACCAGTTTACAACATAAAAACAAAGTTACACTGCATGCTGGTCATTCGCGATTATAGAGGATATTTTACGAGGAATCCATCCGTATTATCAAAATACATGTATACAGGGTGATGCAAAAAGGTACGGCCAAACTTTCAGGAAATATTCTTAACACACAAAGAAAGAAAATATGTTATGTGGACATGTGTCCGGAAACGCTTACTTTCCATGTTAGAGCTCATTTTATTACTTCTCTTCAAATCGCATTAATCATGGAACGGAAACACACAGCAACAGAACGTACCAGCGTGATTTCAAACACTTTGTTACAGGAAATGTTCAAAATGGCCGCCGTTAGCGAGGATAAATGCATCCACCCTCCGTCGCATGGAATCCCTGATGCGCTGATGCAGCCCTGGAGAATGGCGTATTGTAACACAGCCGCCCACAATACGAGCACGAAGAGTCTCTACATTTGGTACCGGGGTTGCGTAGACAAGAGCTTCCAAATGTCCCCATAAATGAAAGTCAAGAGGGTTGAGGCCAGGAGAGCGTGGAAGCCATGGAATTGATCCGCCTCTACCAATCCATCGGTCACCGAATCTGTTGTTGAGAAGCGTACGAACACTTCGACTGAAATGTGCAGGAGCTCCATCGTGCATGAACCACATGTTGTATCGTACTTGTAAAGGCACATGTTCTAGCAGCACAGGTAGAGTATCCCGTATGAAATCATGATAACATGCTCCATTGAGCGTAGGTGGACGAAACTAAAATGAGCTCTAACATAGAAATTAAGCGTTTCCGGACACATGTCCACATAACATCTTTTCTTTATTTGTGTGTGAGGAATGTTTCCTGAAAGTTTGGCCGTACCTTTTTGTAACACCTTGTATATGTGCGTACACTGGGGTGACAAAAGTTATGGGATAGCAATATGCATTTGCGTATGTATACATATTTGGCGTTTTGCCCTTAAAGAGCGCAGTTGGACTAAAATACGTGGCCAATTCCGTTTCCTGCCTTCCTTCCTGCCAAAACTTCCCTCATTCGCTCGCTATGTTTCTGTTTCCGGTCCTCTCTCCATGCTTCTTGTCAACTTCGTGTCTTCGGCTTCATCTTGATTGCCTTTTTGGTTGTCCATATTTCTTTCATCTTCCGGCTGTGACCTTGCTTCGGTTCTTCGTTCCATTTTACGCCTGTTCGATTCTCACAGTGTGTCTCATGTAGTTTACTTTTCTTAATGATGTTTCTGAATTTTGTTCTGTCGTTTATTGTGTCTGCTGTTATTTTGAGTTGGTTCAGGTCGTTTTTTACCTCTGCCACCCATTTGTTGTTTCTAGTGGTTACCCAGTCAAAGATCTGTTTGGTCAGCCTGCGTGATGGCATTCTGTAAAGGTGTCCATAGAATTTTAGTCTGCGTACTCTAATCTTTTCTGTGATTGTCTACGTATATTTGTATAGTTCCTCTGTAGGTTTCTTGATCCATATTCCATTGTTGTTAGTTGAGCCAAATATTTTTCTATGTGTTTCCCGTTCTACTTTTTCTAGTTGTCTGATGCGTTTATGCCCTAGAATTAGTGTGGTGTCTGCTGCATATAGTGCCTCGTGGAGCACCATCGTGTCGTAGTGGCGTAATTTGGCTTTTTGTGAGATAGACTTCTTGTTGTAATGATTCCTCACTACTTCGTATGCCTTGTCCACTTTAGTTTTTCTTTCTTCGTTTGAGTCTCTGTTATGTCCGCTCATTTGTAGTGTTTCACCGAGGTATTTGAAGTTTGCTGTTTTGTAGATCGTGCCGTACTTTGTGTTCAGAGATGAGAGTTCCTTTGTGCTCATAAACTGTATCTTTACGTAAGAGATCTGTAGTCCGTTTTGGAAGCGATTTCGTGTAGTTTTTCAATAGCGTCTTTTGTTTCGTTTATACCTTTTGTGACAATTGCCAAATCGTCTGCAAAAGCCAGGCATTTAATCTGTAGGTTTCTTAAGGTTATCCCCTGTTGTGATGTTTCCCATTCTTTTATTACCTTACCTAACACTAGATTGAAAGTGGAGGTGAGAGGCCATCCCCTTGTCGGACACCTGTGCGAATTTCAAAGGGCTCTGATAGTTCTCCACAGATCTTTATTTTGGAGGTCGTGTTGTTCAAGGTTTGCCCTATGAGAGTCCGACAGTCCATGTTTTGTTGTCTACTTTGTATTCTGCTAGAATTTTGAAGGGAGTTTTCCGGTCGATAGAATCGTACGCCTTTTTGATGTCGACAGAGGTAATGATCGGGTTCTGTTTGTGTTGTAAAATCATTTTCAGGTTTCAAATTTGTTCCGCACAAGACTGCTCTTTACGGAAGCCTGCTTGGTATCAAGTAATCGGTCTGGCATTCTAGTCTGTTTAGTAAAGCTTTAGAGAGGATCTTGTATGTGACCCGTAGTAAGGATATTCCTCTGTAGTTGTTCGGGTCAGTCTTGTCACCTTTTTTGTGTAGTGGCAGTTTTCCAGTCGTCAGGAATTTTCATGGTCTTCCAGATATCTTCCAAGATCCTGTGGATGTCGTTGGTGAGTTCTGGGTCTTGTAACTTCCAGATTTCCACGATGATGCCGTCTTTTCCTGGTGCTCTACGATTCTTTAGTGACTTGATTATTTCTTTAACTTCTTCTAGAGTTGGAGGTTCACTATCTGGATTGTATGTGCTCTTTTCTGTCATCATTTCTTCCATAGGGGGGTCCGTGTTGAGGAGTTTTTCAAAGTACTTTGACACAATTTCACAATTGTTTTTGGTATTTGATTCCAGGGTTCCATCCGATCTTCTGAAGCACAAGTTGGCTGGTTTATATCCAGTCATATTTTCTCTAAACGTTCTGTAGAAGTTTCTTGTATTGTTCTTCGTGAAGTCCGATTCGATCTCCGTCAGTCGCCTTTTATCATACTGAAGTTTCTCACTGCGAATGATTTTGCTTGATTGTTTCTGTGTTTTCAGGAAGTTCATCCAATTCTCTTGGGATTTATGGCTACTAAATTTTTTTCATGCACTGATTCGTTGGTCAATAGCTTGGTCACATGTGTGGTTCCACCAGCGGTGTTTCCTGGTGCGTGGTGCTTGTGCTAGTTTCATGGCGTCTCGGATTCTTCCTGAAAGTTGTGACCAGTCTATCGTTTTCTCCATTTTAATTTTGTCTAATATTTGGGTCTGGTTTAAAGTAAGGTATTCTGGATCTGGTCTAACAATTTTATTCTTCTGGAGCTTTTTCTTGAGCAAAAGACGAATCCTGATCTGTAGTAGGTGGTGGTCTGAGTCGAAGTAGCCTTTACGTGTGTCTATGTTCAAAATTTCTTTTTGTGTGTCTTTCTGGACTATTATGTGGTCGATCTGTAGTTCTCGCTTTCCGCTGAGGAATTTCCATGTGGTAAGTTTCCGTGTTGGTTTCTTGAATTTTGTTGACATAATGGCGAGGTCGTGGCTTTTGCAAAAGTGTATCAGGTGTTTTCCATTTTTGTTTGTGTCCTTGTGTGGAATATGTTTTCCTGTGGTATGTCTGTATATCTTTTCTTTTCCGAGTTTAGCGTTGAAGTCTCCCAGTATTATTTTGACTCTCTGTGCAGGAATTTTTCTCATAGTTTCTTCCATTGTCGTCCAGATGTCATCAATTTCGTCCGGGTTTTCCTGTTGTAGTCATTAGTCGGTGCATGTGCGTTGATTATTGTGTAGGATTTGTTGGCTGATTTCACTGTGATGGTACTGATTCTTTCGTTTGGTGACAAAAAGTCGATTATGCTGTCCGTGATGGACCTGTGTACTGCAAATCCTATGCCAAAAAGCCTTAGGTTTTTCAGTTGTCTCGATGGTTTTCCTTTGTATATTCTAAAGTTCTCCGTGTTGCAATGGTCTTCGTCTGTGAATCGTGTTCCTTGCGGTGCACATGTTTTCATTTTAAATTTTCGAGAGTGTCTGTGAGTTGCTTCATCTTTCCTGTCTTCATCAGTGTGTTCACGTTGAGTGTGCCGATACAGTGTTTGCGTTTGGTCGTGGGGGAGTTTGAGAAGCTCTATCATGTCCGTGAGCCCCCGGAATCCGATGCTCACGGCGATCCCAGTCTGTTGACTGGGGCCCGGGGTAATGAGATTTTTCTCGTTGTACCATCATGATGTTTAGTAGTTGGATATATGGCATGCTGCCGAGTACAGCCTGACTTTCCAGATCAGGAGGTTGGCTGAGGCCGCCACTGACATGTGGAGCAGACGCCTTTTGTATCCGCCCACTGTGGGAACAGGCGCTACTAGTAGTTTCGGTCGCCCCCGAGTATTTCATTTCTTCGATACCACCTATTTCTAGGAGGCATTCCCCTATCAGCCACCTGGAGAGGCGCTCTGTTGCGGGTCTACTATATATATATATATATATGAGGGTTGACTGAAAAGTAATGCCTTCACCTTCGTAACTCTTCAACAGTTGGCAGCATTGGTATGCGGCAGGTACTGACTTGTTCCGTACCCTCTTCTCTACAGCTCCAGTTGGCGGAAAGCCTTAGCGTTGAATGGGTTGTGTAGCTACAGTGTAAAGTATGAAATCCTGCGCAGACGGTCGGTCAATGCGTTTTAAGCAACGTGCAGTCAGTCAGAGAGAAATTGAAACACAATCGGCCTTTCACAATAACGTGTGGTTCACATTATTGCTTTGTTTGGCTATTGGAATATCTGTTCACGATGGGTTCCAGGAATGCTGACTCCTTAAGAGAAAGTGCACAGACATGAAATTCGCCAGGAACTCCTCTCGCGTTACGAGAATAAAGGTGACGCCTTTCTCCATTCTGCTAGAGACATGGGACATTCCATTTAGGAAATTGTTGGATAATTCAGTATTCCAGGATCCATAGTGACGAGAGTGTGCCGATAACACCAAATTTCAGGCAGTACCTCTCACAACGGACAACGCAGTGGCCGATAGCCTTCACATAACGACCGAGAGCAGCGGCGTTTGAGTAGAGTTGTCAGTGCTAAGAGACAAGCAACAGTGCATGAAATAACCGCAGAAATCAATGTGGGACGTACGACGAACGTATCCGTCTGGACAGTGCTGCGCAATCTGGCATTAATGGGCCATGGCAGCATACGACCAATGCGAGTACCTTTGCTAACAGGACGACATCGCCTGCAGAGCCTCTCTTGGGCTTGTGACGATATCGGCTGGACCCTAGAGGACTGGAAAAGTGTGGCCTGGTCAGGGGAGTCCCGATTTCAGTTGGTAAGAGCTGATGGTATGGTTCGGGGATGGCACATACCTCACGAAACCATGGACCCAAGTGGTCAACAATGCACTGTGGAAGTTGGTGGTGAGCGAATAATGGTATGGGCTGTGGTTGCAGGTAATAGACCGGGTTCACTGGTCCAACAGAACCGATCGTTAGCTGTAAATGGTTATGTTCAGTTACCTGGAGATCATTTCCAACCATTCGCCGACGTCTTGTTTCCAAACATTGATGGAACTTTTATGGATGACAATGCACCATGTCACTGGGCCGCATTTGTTCAAGATTGGTTTGAAGAACGCTCTGGACAATTCGTGCGTGTGATTTGGTCACCCACATCGCCCGACGTGAATCCCATAGAAAATTCGCGGGACATAATCTAGAGGTCCGTTCATGCATAAAATCCTGCACCGGCAACACTTTTGCAACTGTGGACGGCTACCGTAGTAGAATGACTCAATATTTCTGCACGGGATTTCGAATGACTTGTTGAGTCCATGACACTACGCTGAGCGAAAGGACGAAAGGATACCAGGAGCTATCCCATGACTTTTGTCACCACAGTACAAGGTTTCATTTGTAACAGACAACTGGCAAAATGAATACCCGGTAATGCTGAGTTTGTCAGCTAGTGGTAAACACCCATACTTGAAGAGATGGTAGTACTGACTAATTTGAATGAAACATTTCTTATGAGATGTGCCCAGTGGTTATTGGTTACGGGGATATAATTGATTAGAAAGAGGTTTTCATTCGACGTGTTGGTACTCCAGTTACTATGATTTTGGCACTTCTGCCTTGAAAATGACATATCATTTTTGTTTAGAAGTTCAAGTTGAGAAGTTGTGCTTGAGTTTACATAACTCATGTTTCCAACTGTGATAGTCATTGTCATTGTCAGAAATTTTACTGTATCGCTTAAACAAGCCGCACGCATTTACTGCTTCTGAGTAGGCTGATATCTGTGTACGGATTTTGTAATGGCTGCTGCTACGCGTAGAAAATACGGTAGACAAATTCCTAATCAAAGAATGCCAACTTCAACAGAATTCACTTGCGTTTTCACTCATCTTCGTGGGACGGATTCAGTACCCAACAGTCATATCTCATTTGAACGTGCCAAAGAACGTAATACTTTAACGAACTCATCGAGAGTTTCTACATATACCGATGTTCCACACACAAGAATATGACAGAAACATGCACGGCCTCTATAGTGTCATTTACAGCGAATACATCTTTGAGAAAGAGATGAAGAAAGGTGATTGAAAATTTGTCTTTGAGTAACAGCAAACCGTCGAGTAATACCATTTATAGTCTTTACTGAGGAAGGCACTTTCACCTTCGTTACTCATTTTAATTGTCCGATGTTTTTATGGAGAAACATTTTCAGAAATGCTTCTCTGGAAACATGTGGTGTTGTGTATTAGGCAATCAGGCTATTGGGCTTCTTACGTTACAGCATAGCCTTACACCACCCACTTAGTCTTCCTGAAAACGAAGATGGTGCAATGCGGAGGACCTGGGCTCGATTAACGGTGTGACCAGGGATTTTTCCCTGGTGGAATGACTGGTATGGGATGTTCTCAGCCTCGTGATACCAACTGAACAGCAACTTGACGAAGTAGTAGCGGTTTCCCAGTCAGGGAATTTGGCAATACCGCCGGGAGAGCAGTGTTTTGACTACATGCCATTCAATACAGTCCTGGTCGAGAAGCTCGTTTTTTTCCTTTGGTTACAATGAGTGGTATTATGTGTCCAAAGAAAAAGTAAACACAATAGACGAATCGCTTGTTCGAATTGTGAGAAGTGCTAATCCCATAAATGACCGCCAAGATGAGCATAGAAGTAGTGCACACAGAGTTGTCGGAAGAACTCAAAAGTACATTTGAGGTGAAGGAGTAACTTCTGAAAATCAGCTTTAAATTTAATCTTGCTTTTGGTTACCACCTTCTATGAGTATTTGTTTGGGTTACATTCTAACAGGTGTATCTCTGTAACCATCAAAAATTTCTGCACGTATTATACTGAATGTTTTATTCGAATGAGTTTACAGTGTGATTCAAAATTCTTGTTCTACTTGGCAAAGTCTACGTTGGTGATTTCATAGTGTTGACGCATAGGAAAAAGTCGTATTTGGCGATATGACAGGAACGATCATTTGAAGCCAAAAGGTCTATTACACTTAGGCTAAAGAGCATACCTTCAGAGCTACGAGCGCTTGTTCATCTTCACTACTCAGAAACATCTCTTCCACTGAACAAGTGCTCATGACTTTTAAGGTACGCATTTTAGAGCCCACGTTTACTATTTTTTTCTGTCCGAATGTTCGTTTCTGTCCTATCCCTGAATAAGACCTTGTGCGATGGGCCAGTATTATCGAATGACCAATGTAGACTTTGGCCTGTGGAACTTTTGAATCATCTTGTATAGCACTATCTGCTAAAACATTCACCATACTTCCTGGAACAACTGTATGTCAAGCGGAATTCGCGCAGGAAAAAGCACACTTCAAACGAAAATCCGTGAATCAGGTATATTTCCAGCGTACTCTTGTTTCTGGCGCCAATTATTTTGAGGTAAACTTTCGTTTTATAAACTTTGATATCTATTCTTGACATAATAAAATACGCATTTACTGTCCACTCGCGTTTCGCCTTTTATGGTAAACACACCTTCAATGTTTTTTACTGAAACAATGTAGTTTAATTTTTACATGCGATATTTGCAGAACCGAAAACAGTTCACATCATAATTTAACATTAATAAGGTTTTATTCGAATTTATTGATCTGTACAACCAAAATCTGTGTTTCCTGTCGTCTCGTGATAGGTCAGATGGCGTACTTACGCTTCACTTACGAGACTACAGCTCGTGGTCTGGTGGCTAACGCCGCTGCCCCTGGATCTCGGGGTCCCGGATTCGATTTCCGGCCGGGTTGGGGATTTTCTATGCCGGCGGACTGGGTGTTTGTGTTGTCCTCATTTTGTCATCATCATTCGCGATAGTGGCTAGATTGCACTGCGTAAAAAATTGGAGTGTGATAAAATTGGGACTTTGTACGGGCGTTGATGACCCCGCAGTTGAGGGTCCTACAAACCGAACATCATCATCACTTCACTTACGACAGTTCGGTACAGCTTCGCAATGACAACTTTCGATATTCTGATTTCCACATTCCGTTTTTCTATAACTAAGTTGTGGGATACTCTTCACTGCTAACTTAGCAAGACCTTTAGATTTGCAGTGCGGGAACTGTGACGGTTTTTGACGTTACATTCTTTGTTCACTTTGCCGCAAAGGGCAAATTTTTTGTGTATGCGGCAAATGTCAAGTTGTACTGAGGTTCATAGTTCAGTGGTAAAGTGCAAGATTATGAATCCAAACGTTTCCAGTTTTATCGCCAGACGGTCGTAGAATTTGTATATCGCACTCATTCACTTCCGTTTGCAATAAGCACTTCCAGAGAGCAGCATCTCCAGTAGCCTTGCTATTTGCCTCGATCAAGCCCTGTGTTGTGAAAGGTTGTTTCAGTAGAGGAAATACGATCAAATGTCCGGGGTCTTTTTCGTAGGACACATCTCCATGAGCTGGAAAGACACCCCATTTTTTTCATGTCGGCCATGTAACGGGGGATGCACGCCCTAAGACGATTGACTGGTCTCCAAACATCGCAGGGCAGATCGTTCGTTTTGCAGGGATTCTCGTTGGCAGTTTACTCTTACATTTGATGATGTTGTTAGACCCTGGTGCTCTCTCCAATAGTTGAGTCCTAGCGATGAAGGCACTCCTGCGTTTCATCTACATCTACATTTATACTCCGCAAGCCACCCAACGGTGTGTGGCGGAGGGCACTTTACGTGCCACTGTCATTACCTCCCTTTCCTGTACCAGTCGCGTATGGTTCGCGGGAAGAACGACTGCCGGAAAGCCTCCATGCGCTCTCGAATGTCTCTAATTTTACATTCCTCATCTCCTCGGGAGGTATAAGTAGGGGGAAGCAATATATTCGATACCTCATCCAGAAACGCACCCTCTCGAAACCCGGACAGCAAGCTTCACAGTGATTCAGGGCGCCTCTCTTGCAGAGTCTGCCACTTGAGTTTGCTAAACATATCCGTAACGCTATCACGCTTACCAAATAACCCTGTGACGAAACGCGCCGCTCTTCTTTGGATCTCCTCAGTCGGCAGTCTATAGCTTGATGATCGTGTAGTGGATGACTGGGATCGTTGATGTGCTTCAGCCTCTGCGCACCATCAGTAATGGCCCTTCCAATAGTGGGGAGAGCTGTTCCAACAATCGGGTATAGTTGAGTGGAGTTGGTTTCACCCATCCCGACGAGATTCGGGGAGCGTTACTGTCTGCTGAGTCAACCTGCTTCGCGTTATCAGATTCACTGCACACAGTTGAGCCGTATTCTGCAGCTGGCACACACACAAAACAGGAGCAGCTGTTCTCAGAATATGATGACTGTGAGGGTCCTCAAAACATTGTTCCTTGCCTTGTTCCTGACATTCAGTCTCATGTTATCGCAATGTTTCTTGCAGGATAGTGTATGGTCAGAAGTGACAGGTGTTGGACAATGCTGAAGTCGCCTGTCTCCATGCTTCCCTGTTCTCTAAGCCAAATTCGCGCACCTGGTTCAGTTCAGTTCTTTCCCCTTCGGCAATGTGTTTTAAACTGAAAAATGCGCAGCAGCACCATGGCCCGGAACCCACGTTTAACTTTTGGTGCCACTGTAGCTGGAGCATCAGTTTGGTGTTCATCTACCATCAGATTGTGACATCTGTGAGTTAACTTAAAACGGGTAGTGACCATGTATCTGACCGGAGGAGGTTGAGCAGGAGGACAGCGGTTTGAATCCCTGTCCAGACATCCTCATTAAGCTATATAATCTAAGGCGAATGTTGGGATGATTTCTTGGAAAGAGTCGGGCCGATTTCCTCCCCATCCTTCCTCTATACGATATTGTGTCCAGTCTCGAATGAACTTATCGTAGGCGAGACATTGAAACCTAATCTTTCTTCTGGCCACTTGATAAGAGAGCTATCGAAAACATATCTGAGTAGCAGGTAGACAGTTTCTGTAAAAATGTGCTTTCTTTTCGACGTATCGTTATGCATGTCCAAGCACTTTATCTAACCTTCGTCCACAGAACAGATTCCGTTACTGAAGAGCGATTCTGGATAGCTTGCAATAGCCCACATCTATCAAAGGCTGCTACAAATCCTCTTTTTAGTGGGAGTTTTCTCACGAAACAAATGTATTTAGACGGAAGAGGAAGCCAGAGGGAGACAAGTTTGATAAGCGGGGTTGATATTACCATAATTTATACTTTTCCGATTTCAAAATCTCCATTGATTGCCCATGATTAAATATATTTTATATTGTAATTCTTGCTTCTTTTTTGCGTATTTACTCATCGTGTCTGCCCGGAATACGTATGGAATATTCAGTGGTCATTGATTTATTCCATGCAAGAATGATCCCTCTTGTATTTCAGAAAACACTAGCGATAAGTTGTATTCACGTCTCATCCTCAGTAACAGGTGAATGCACAAAATGATGGAGTTAAATATTTTTGAAACATTGCAACTTCGTTTAAAGATTCTTTTTCCCATTTCCTTTTGGTTAGGATTCTGCAACACCTCTATTGCAGTACGCTTTTTCATAGTTTAATAAACAAACCCATATTTTCCAAAGAGTTTGGCAACCTTTGTTTGATAGAGGTTTCCTTCCAGTTACGTTTGTACGTCAGTTGTAAGTTGGCCGGTTTCGATTGTACATAAAGGGACCCCCTAGTGTAGACCTATGTGACCAACTTCAGACCTATAGACACCACGAAATGATCCTTATGTAGTCATCACTAAGTCACTAAGTCACCAGTTGTTGTAGAGCTCCTGCAGGAAAACATTCTGTCATGACAACAAATCTGAAGACGTTCTTATAGACAGAAACCGATCAATTAACGTGCAATCCTGACGCAAAAGTGCTTATTTACCACAGTCAGTTTTTGGTCAGGATTGCACGTTTAGTAAAACGTACTTCCTCCATCGTTTTCCGGTACAGCGTCCCCTGTTTGATACACACATCTGTCGAGCGTGTTTTCATCTATGAAAGCTGTTGCAGGGTTCTTCTGCGAACATCAACTTTAAGAGAAGCACAGCCTATTCGGATACAGTAGTCCATTTTTTTCTGTAACTTCGTGTCTTAAGGGGACGTTGGCATGAACGGCCTGTGTTTGTATGCTTCGTTTTCGGTGACCATTACCCGTGACTTGCAATGCGGAGGAAGTTTAGGTTGTGTACCAACACTGAATGACATTAACTGAAGCTGTGCAAGGAAATTTATTAAATTGTCAGTTACAGTTTAAGAATTACAACATTTTGCCTAATAAATGGTTTTAAAACATTTCTGGTACTATTTTCTGGTGCATCATCAGTCTAACAGCAATCATACTGTGGCAGGCTGCTGTCAAAACTCATAGGAACACATTATGCCTCTCGTTTTGTAGTTTTTAGTGCGCCTGAGGAAACAGAAGAACCTTTATTGTATCACATAATTATTTTGCTCAGAAATTACCGCTAAAATTATATGCAGAATGACAAACATAGAAATTTACTGCAATTTATTAGGCATAGTACAATGAGACTATACCATTCTTTGCTTGGGAGAAATTTGGTGAACATAGCTCAAACCATAGTGAAGATATATGTATCTAAATTTCGGAAAATTTAGTTTCGAGAAAATGAGAAAAGACTGTTCACAGTGCTTTTGCCTCACCGAATGTCTCTTTCAGAACATTCCAGCAGCATATTCTTGCTGACCAGCTGTTTCCTTGTCCTCTACACTTTTTCAGGAGTCCTTACCTTACTCTGAACTCTTCAGTGGTGGCCTCCGCAGCCTTTCAGCTTCAACTTCTCGCTGACGATCTACGGCAGTCGGAGGAACTATCATATTATTTCCTCGTTAGATGACCAATTTGTCCGTTACTTTTGTCCTGCTCACTGCACCACCATTGAAACAGATGACAGCATCCATTACACCTATTTTGAGTACCGTCCTTCCAAAAAACACTGGTTTTGGTACTTGTTGCCACACACAACTGTTGAAACTTTTATTATGTTTTTGTGTGTGGCCACGTAGACATCTGCTAAATAATTTTGTATCTGCAAAGACCCCGTATGTTGACACTATTGTCTGCATGACGGTGGCAGTGACAGTGAACTGAAATGAGACGTTTAAGAACAAATAAGCAATTTGAAAGCTGATAATGCCCACATTTTTGGAGACACGAGAAATTTGTCTTTCAGATGGAGATAAAAAAAAATTTCTATTTTTTCGTAGAGGTTCCCTTAACGAGGACGCAGTTTCTGTACAAACCATGATTAAATTCGAGTGGATTTCCATTGACGTTAAACTACCCAAAACAAAATACGTTTTGAGTATACAGTACTTTGTTATTGTTTCTTTAATCTATTTTCGATCTGAATAATGAATTATACAGCAATGGCTGTACTTACACTTGAACACATACAATGTAAGGACGTAAGTCGACAGCTGTCAACCCACTTATATTACTTTTTGCGTATGAACCCGTATACACGTAATCGCAGATGCTTCACCCTTTCACCATACACACACACACACACACACACAAAATATCCATGCAGCACTGCGCTACAGTTTTATGAAATCCGTTATGTGTTATGAAGAGAGGGCAGCCCCTAATTTGGAGAGGACTGCACCTCGATAAATTATGTCGACTGCTTGTTTGAATTTGGTTGTAATTCCATCATCATTCACGAAATATTCTTAATTAGAATGTAGTATCTTCAACTATTAACCAGCAAAGATCATTATGTTTAATCCTTCTTTACTGTAGAAGTGTTTTATAATTTCAACACTGCCGTTTCTGTTCATCTACAGTACAGTAATAATAGAGAAAGTTTCACGTACAGCACGAGCCCCGAGTCCAGTGCTGAAGGGGAACCAATGCTAGATGTCAGGTTGGGACCACAACGTACAGTCCGGCCCGCTCTTCGTATTCCGGGAGGAGGTATCGGTCTTATCTGAACCTGTCACACTATGAACGCCTTTGGACGGGAGAGCCATTTAGTTTTGCGTGCAGGTGTTGCTGACATACGAGGTGGCCCATACAGAAGTTTGTAGACAGGGCCTAGACGTGGAGGTATGGCGTATTTGTAACATTTTGGAAGACGACAGACGGCTTGAAAGCAGTCATGAATAATTTTTAAATCCGGCAATCGTAAAAACCTAGGTAATACTGACTTTTAAAATCGCTCTCTTGAAAGAAAAACACCTTATCCCTGAGAGCTGGGGGATGGAGAGGGACCGCTGCCCCCTCTTCTCTTGCCCATGGGTATGGGCGCCCTTGCTGACGTACCATTTGTCGTTGTCATTGTT
The DNA here is from genome assembly GCF_023864345.2 of Schistocerca serialis cubense. Taxonomy (NCBI): domain Eukaryota; kingdom Metazoa; phylum Arthropoda; class Insecta; order Orthoptera; family Acrididae; genus Schistocerca; species Schistocerca serialis. The sequence goes on along the minus strand of NC_064639.1, from coordinate 107,937,089 downwards.
GTTGTTATTGATATTGTTGTTGTTGCTGTTACAGTGTTTGATGGAACAGTCATTCAGTTCTGCTGACCGATGTTGGTGACATACAACTTTTTGTCGCCGTCATCGTTGTCATCATCGTTGTTGTTGTCGTTGTTGTTATGACCTGTGATGGAAGAGACATCTAGTTCTGTGTGCAGATGATACTGACACATCCATTGTTGTTGTCATTTTTATTGTTGTCGTTGTGGCCTCGGATGGAAGAGACTAAGTCTGTCTGCAAATGCTTCTAACTTACTAGTCGTTCTCGTAATGGTCGTTACCGTTACTGTTGCTGTTGTTATTGTTGTTGCCGTTGTTGTTACGGTCTTGGACAGAAGAGACATCTAGTTCTGTGTGCAAATGTTACTGACGTATCGGAAGTTGTTGTCATTGTTTTTGAGGCTGTTGTTGTGGCCTTGGATCGAAGAGACACATAGTTCTGTCTTCAGATGCTACTGATACATCAGTTGTTTTTGTTGCTGTCTCCATCGTCGTTGTTGTTACTGTTGTTGTTATGGTGTCAGTGCTGCTGGTGGTCTTGAGTGTGAAGACTGGTTCAAATGGTTCAAATGGCTCTGAGCACTATGGGACTTAACATCTATGGTCATCAGTCCCCTAGAACTTAGAACTACTTAAACCTAACTAACGTAAGGACATCACACAACACCCAGTCATCACGAGGCAGAGAAAATCCCTGACACCGCCGGGAATCGAACCCGGGAACCCGGGCGCGGGAAGCGAGAACGCTACCGCACGACCACGAGCTGCGGACTGAAGACTGGTTTGATGCATTTCTCTAATGTAGACGATCCTGCACAAAACTTTTCGTGTCTGAATAATTACTGTGATCCAGCCCTTAACTGTACTCATGTCTAGGTCTTCTTCAACAATATTTCTTGCCTACTCTTCCATCCGCTCACCAAGTAACTATTCCTTGATTCCTTCTTTCATCCAGGTTGTGGCAATGCTTGCTTTTTGCAGCAGTACCTCCTCTCAGTTATACACTCTACTCATCTAATCTTGAGCATTGCCGAACGAGATGGTGGAGTGGTTAGCACACTGGACTCGCGTTCGGGAGGACGGCGATACAAACCAGCGTCCGGCCATCCTGATTTACGTTTTCCGTGATTCCATACATTGCTTCAGGCAAATGCCAGGCCAGTTCTTTTGAAAGGGCCCAGTCGAATTCCTTCCCCATCCTTCCCCACTCCGATGGGACCGATGACTTTGCTGTTTGGTCTCCTCCTCTCCCAAATCAACGAATCAGTCTTGAGCATTCTTCTATAGCACTATATTTCAATAACCTCTATTCTCTTCTCGTCTAAGCTGCTTATTATCAGACACTTCCGTTCACGGCTACATTCCAGACCTTAAGAAAAGGCTTCCTAACAATTAAATTTTCACTTGTTGTTAACAAAAGCCACTTTCTCTAAAACCCTTTTCATGCTATTGCCAGCCTGCCTTTTACATCGGCTCTGCTTCGACCATTATCGGTTATTTAATAAAACTGATAACTACTTTCTCGTTTTCTAATATAACACTTCAGCATCGCCTGATTTAATCTGACTACATGCCGTTATCCTTGCTTTACTTCTGTTGATGTTCATGTTACAGCCTCTTTTCAGGACACTATCAATTCCACTGAACGGCTCTTCCACGTCTTTTGCCGTCTCAGGCAAAACTTTAATGTCACTGGCAAACCTCATAATTTTTATTTATCCCACATAAACGTCATTTGACTTGATGCGCTCACTGATCTACGTGCTGTTATGATCTCAATGGCAAACACCAGCAACTTTCAGCTGACACTTCCCTTTTGAGAAACGCGTTGATTTTTTTCTGCGTCTGTATGTGTTATTTTCTTTTCTTCAGGATACGCTTGTGTTCGAAACTAATTTAAAATGTTTGACATGTAGACGATGTGTATCGCTCTCGGTGAGTGAAGCATTTTGATAGAGAGGTCTAGGATTTTGCATAGGGTACGCCTCCCAGTCCAGTGCGTCGTTAAGTGTTGACCTTCGACGAAGTACGGCGGGGCTGGGCTCATTACGACCCCCGCAAATGAGACGGTGAAGACACGGCCGCGACAGCGCCGGAGTGCCTCTTCTTCAGCTGCATTATTACCTGCAGCTGGCCGCTCGCACGCGCTTGCACTTCTCCCATAATCATGACTCCCGGAAATATACAGGATGTTCGCGTGACGATGTTACGAACTTTCAGGGCTGATGTAGAAGGGTAAATGTATAAATTTGAGGTTAGGGATCCTGACTCGAAAGTTACAAGGGAAACACGCTCTGATACCTCTGACACTGGACCTTTTCTACTGCTAGCTCTTTGCTTTCCATATTTGGGAGCAGATAGTATGAGACTAGAGAAGAAAAAATAGTCTAGTAAACATGAGCTCCACAACTCGTACCATAAGAGCAATGAGCAGTACAAGAAATATTTCACAGTAGCAAAGATGAACTAGCGCTTGTAACTCTGAAGGTTTGCGCTTTAGGCTCCACGTGTACTAGATATTTTTTTTCTTCTTTTGGTTCGCAGTGTCCCTTCTCAAAATATGTACACCAAGGAGTTGTACTATAAAAGGTCCACTAGACGAGGTATCAGAATGATTTTAGCATATAAATTTCAACGCGGTCGTTAGTGGACCAGGTTTGCTTACCTCAAATTGTTGCATTTACATTTCTCCATCATACCTGAAAGTTTGTAACATCATCACAAAATCACTTTCTAAGTCCCCTTTGGTTACAATAGGTCTGTTCAAAAAATTTCGGAACATTCGTAGTTTCGCGCCAATAGACTGTTGGAGCGAAATGCCGATGGCATCCGCCTGTGTTTAATGTGCAACTGCCCTAAGTTTCTTCGTCGTATATCTGTTAGTTATTATCCAGTGCTTTACTGAGTAGAGCATTGTGTTGCACAGTTCGCGAATTTCGAGATGGCAGAGTTAGAGGAACAACGCGTCTGCATAAAATTTTGTGTGAACCGCAAGAGCCGGCCGGGGTGGCCGAGCGGTTCTAGGCGCTACAGTCTGGAACCGCGCGACCGCTACGGTCGCAGGTTCGCATCCTGCCTCGGGCATGGATGCGTGTGATGTCCTTAGGTTAGTTAGGTTTAAGTAGTTCTAAGTTCTAGGGGACTGATGACATCAGAAGTTAAGTCCCATAGTGCTCATAGCCATTTTTTTTTTAAGCACAAGAAAACCTTTACAGAGACACATCAAATGGTGCAGAAGGTCTACGGTGATGAGGCATTAAACCATACTCGGTGTTGCGAATTGCTCACACGGCTTAAAAATTGCCGGACGGAAGTTAAAGATGACCCTCTTTCAAGGCGCTCTTTGACGTCTACCGGTGACGCTCATGTAAGGAACGTGAACGAAATTGTGGGTGCCAAAAAAAGACTCACTGTTCGAGGGATTACAGAAGAATGTAATATTTCGGTTGGATCATGTCATGAAATGACACAGCATCTTGGAATGCAACGTGTTGCAGCCAGGTTCGTCCACAGCTCATGAATCAAGACGAGAAAGATCTTTGCCTCGCAATCTGTGAAGCGCATTTGGATCGCGCCAAAATGAGAACGAGATATTCTTTAAGAGAATCATAACTGGGAATGAGACATTTATTTGTCTCCAAAGTTGAAAATCCAGTTGAAGGAACGAAGATTTCCAATGATAGACGCGCTATCCAGCATGAGGCGCAGCAGGACTGCTTCGGGAAATGGAAACGGCGTTCGCAGTGATGTATCAATTGCGGAGGATAACTTTTCGGAGGAGACCATGCACATCAACTAAAAGGCAAGAGTAGAAAAAATTTGTGGACGAAGAGTTGGAATTTTTTGAACAGACCTCGTAATTAAAGTGCAGCTGCCACAGAGATCCAGAGTGGGCTGTAATTACCGCATGGCAGCAAAACTTGGTAGATATGCTAATGCGTTAATACGGAAGCGAATTAGCTGGAAAAGAATTAGTTACAATTTTGGCCACCAGGTGCAAATATGGCGCTTTGAATGCAAGAAAGACGTATAGAAATGTTTCCATATGGAAAGGATTAGGGGACGTGAGCAGAAAAGGTGAAACAAGTTGCGAGGTGCCGTGGCTAGCAGTGTATTTAACACTAAATTCTTCTGGAATCTTCATATGGAAATGATGTTCTAAGCCCCCCCTTTTCTATCTCCGACTTTTGCCGATGCACATGGATTAAGAAGAAACGCGAACTGACTGTAATCGACCCTGCAAGTGGAGAAGAATAGAGTTTGGCACCTGCAATAATGTAGTTGGATAGAAATTAAGGAAAGTTTCATTAACGTAGTGAGAAATGAAAGGGTTGCTCTACCAATTAACAGAATGAAAGTTCTGTCCAAAATAACAATTTGATTTATTACGACTAAACTCAAAATAGTAAACAAAACACATGAAACATTTACAATACATCAAATTGGATACTCAAATAAATGCTGTGAAGGTGGGGTTGTCCATAAACTAGATTGTGACATTTATGACCAAGTGGTATGTGGAGCCAATTCCTTGCAACTCAGATCTTAAGAGAAACACTCAGCCAACACAACATTAATTGGTGCTGCGGTAGTGATAACTCAGGCAATGATCATCCAAGACAGAACCACATAAGAAAAGACGGGAACAGGCGTGCTCTGCTGAGCTCTGATCCTCACAGAGCAAATTCCCTAATCTGCCGGAGCTGCGGACATACATTACCAAGCTGTCTTCTTAACCGCAAGGACACGATCTGGCGTACTGGAAGCGATGGCTGGTTGCTTCGACGTCCCGTCGTGGTGATGCCCAAAACAAATTATCCTGGTCTGGTTGTTCCAGACTAAAGACTTCCTATCAATAGAAATGCGCCTCTGAGGGCGATGAAGAAGGCTCGCCACACAATCACTGACGGTACAGTGATTGATTTTAACAAGCGAAGTCACACAGTAACTCCGATACAGTCAACTTTAGCTAAAACTGCTCAAGACAGACAACATAATCCGCTTGTATGCAGAACGCTCAATTGCCAACTGTACTCGGAAAGTTACGTTGAACTCGAAACTTCAGCAACTTCATCAAACAGTTACAATCAAATAAAAGTATATTAGACAGCCAACGGTAGGCAGGCTGTCCAGAGCAGCGAGAGCTCAGTCTTGTAACCTACTCCGACCGAAAGGCGAGAGCCAACTCTCTCAAGAGCACCAGTACAAACCGAAGATAGAACATTCCCGCCCCCACGACAGTGGCCGTGGTTAAACATTCCAATCAGCAACTCGAAAACCGGTGGAAAATTCCACTCTATTGACGAAGCACTACCATTCCACCAATGGAGATTTTTGGCGCCAATTTCTGCGCCGATTTTGCTACGTCACGGAGCTATGCCCTGAGCAAGCCAATCACAGTTACGATTTTGCAGAAAACGCGGGAATTTGCCCACCAAGACTGCCTGGGAACACAAGTCATTCCCACGCCTCGCTGGTAGCCCGCCAGAAAGTGTTTTCACTAAGTTTCTGTGAAGTAACGGAATCTCTACCCAGCCGCCCCTTCTGGCCCCTCTGGGCGTGTCTCCGCCGCTATTATGACAATGTCGGCGTCTGGAAAGCATCCACTCGACTCCCTCACACCCGTCGGCTTAACCCCTTCAAGCTCAGCAGAACTCGCCTGTTACCGGACCACCCGGGTAACGAGAGACACTGCGTGGGAAGTCCGCGTGTGAAGGAATAGCAACTTTTCACCGCATGCAATGAGAGAGGAAAATTGAATTACTCAGAGTAAGATAGAAATATGAGAGGGGGCTCATGCCATCTCTCAAAGTGAGAAAGGCATAACGTTGATTCTATTATTAAGTGACACAAAATTAGTTCAATAAGAGCACCGCAGTCGTCAATGAGATTCTGCGTCCGTAAAACGACGTAATCAGTACTTGTTTACTCACAAAAGCTCACTGGTAACAGATGTCGTGTTGTCACTTCAATGTGCAATGTCATTTTGATTCAGAATCGTGTGTGTACGGTCTTCCTCATCCTTAGTTCACACTATAATGTTGCGACAGGCGTTGTCACGAACGTCATGCTTTAGATTCACTTTCCGTCAGATACAATTCGCTGTCCGATACTACCTGAAACTTGTTATACTGTGATGGGACCTCGTGCAGCAGAGAACTGCATCTATTGTGATTTATGTATGTTCATTCACAGATGCGTGATCGGGATAAAGAAGAAGTTCCTGCATAATGTCAAGAATCGTGAGAGACCTGCTTAAGGCTATGTTATGACGACGTTCATCTCAGTGACAGTACTACGGTATAAAGCAGCCTCGAGCTGCCGTGATACCACAGGGCTATAATTAAAGTACAGCTACTCACAGACGTCTAGTGTCCAGTGTGGGCTGTAATTATCGTATGGCAGCGAAACTTGTTAGACATTCTAATACGTTTATGCGGAAACTATATGGGCAGGGAAACAATTAATTACAAGTAGCCACCAGGTGTAAATCTGGCCCTGTACACTGTTTGTATGACAGTATGACATTCACGCTGTCATTCGACAAGGTGCAACGTGAGTGAACAGCATGGCTATCGACAAGAGAGAACGTGCGCTGTTAGTGAATCTGTTTTATGTGAATGGCAGCAACTGCAGTGCTCCATTGGTAGAGTTAATCGCCGACTGGAAGCCTGATGAGAGAGGCCCGATCACATTAAATGATTTAAAGAAAATGATAATGACATTCGAATGCAAGAGTGAGCTCGTTGTGGCACCTGAAAGAGGAAGGTGTTCTATCCTGGGGGAAGTTATTGACAAAGTTGCTGTTGCTGTAATTGACCACGCAGTACGTGCTAATGCTCGTGCAGTGTCACGAGAACCGTCCCTCCGATGATCAAACATTACGGAAAGTTTTGCAGTCTATTTCACAGTGGTGTCCCTACAATATCCACGGGCAGTATTAGGTGGAGTGACGAGGCACATTTTACACTACAGGGTGCAGAAAATGTACAGAACTGCCGAATTTGTGATACGGTTAAATCGCGTTTTGTGCACCAAGCGCCATAGCATTCGCCGTATGTGACTGTGTAGTGTGGATTCGCAAGCACATTTGTTCTCGGTCCGTTCTTCTTTCAAGAGAATACATCCAGAAGGTATGTCAGGTGAATGGTAACGTCTGCACATTATCGAAGCCTCATTATGCTGCATATGACTCCTGCTTTAGAATAGAAAAACTGTGTGGAAACCATGTTTTCATGCAAGATGGGGCAAAACTTCATGTCACTCGCAAAGTGGAAGTTCTGATTGATGCACCCTCCCACGAACGTATTATTGTTGTGGACTGGCAAGACAGCCAATCCACTGTGACGGGTAGCCGAAAGGCACGCGTTTTAACTCACGCAGGCTGGCGTGAGGTCTGGAAAATGACAAGGCAATTAGAACTTAGAAAAACGGACGCAGATGGTGTAATACTTAACTTTAATCCATAATTGGTGAACATCGGTCTTGATGATACATGAATTACAATCTCAATATAAACTGGTAATGGCGCCTTGCTAGGTCGTAGCAAATGACGTAGCTGAAGGCTATGCTAACTATCGTCTCGGCAAATGAGAGCGTAATTTGTCAGTGGACCATCGCTAGCAAAGTCGGCTGTACAACTGGGGCGAGTGCTAGGAAGTGTGTCTAGACCTGTCGTGTGGCGGCGCTCGGTCTGCAGTCACTGACAGTGGCGACACGCCGGTCCGACGTATACTAACGGACCGCGGCCGATTTAAAGGCTACCACCTAGCAAGTGTGATGTCTGGCGGTGACACCACAATTATCTACAGAGGTTTTTCTGATGCATAACCTGCAAGATTACCTGATCTCTGAAACCACGTGACTTTTGACTCTGGGAATATCTGTGTTACTGTCCCTGTTAATATAGATCGATAAAACAAGTGTCGAACTATATTAACGTAACACCGGTCAGTCGAATGGTTACGTTTAGCTTTTCAAATGTTTGTATCTCATAGTTAACAAACCGATGCTTTCCTTGAGTTTGGGGCGTCGCTTGAAAAACATGATGAGCAGTATTAGTTTGGACTGACTCCAAAAAACTAAATTCCAAATGTCTGTTGAGACAACAAATAAAATGGGCCTGATGACTCTTAAGAGGAACACTTGGCGTATACACGGTAGTCAGAAACAGTCTGAAAAATGCTGTAAGAGAGTTTCAGGGTAGGTAGAGCTGAGGAATAACTGTTAAGAAAAAAGTAGGATACGTTGCGCCGTTCCCGAGTTAATTAGCGTTGAAGTTAATCAATCAGGCGGTTTTGTGCAATAAGTCAAGGGGACCGCCAGATACAATTAGTGGCAGTTATTCTTCTAACGTAGACGATAGCACCGGCCGCGGTGGTCTCGCGGTTCTAGGCGCGCAGTCCGGAACCGCGCGACTGCTACGGTCGCAGGTTCGAATCCTGCCTCGGGCATGGATGTGTGTGATGTCCTTAGGTTAGTTAGGTTTAAGTAGTTCTAAGTTCTAGGGGACTGATGACCACAGCTGTTAAGTCCCATAGTGCTCAGAGCCACTAGACGATAGCGCACGAGACTGCCCAGCTTTCAGCTCGGGCTCCATTTCTACTGCATTCCTATGTCCTGTTTTTGCTTTTAGGTAAACACGCTTGGTTACACTGTCTCTCGCGGCTCACTTGAATCTGCGCGCACAACGGCCTGATTCGCTAATTTCAATGCTAATTTACTCGGAAACGATGCTACATATCGATTTTTTTCTCAGCAACTATTTCTTAGCACAACCTACTCTGCAACGCCCTTAGAAACAGTTCGCACTTTTTCTAACCATCTTGTATATTGTCTCTGAAAGTTTAAGTGTGCTGTAAGATTCTTGTGTCTGACGATACAACATATCGAGACTTTGAAGGGCCATTTCATTACTGTTCATCTAATTATATTTACTAACTTTCGTCTTCGACAGACGTTTTCGTAAATTAGTTTAATTAGAGCTTACAATGTAATAATGTATATTTCATTTTTATCAATCGCTGTGTAGTCCAGAATTAATAAGGTGAAACAATGTGTCATCTCAGTACTACATCCGTAGATGACAATAAATGATTGATGGAAGAGGAAAGAATGGTTGAATTGGTGAAATAGCCATTTATAACAGAGAAAATCATTTTACGCAGAAAAAACCTGAATCCTTTGCAAAATAAATTGTATGGAGCATACTGCGTCCGTTGGACTCTGGGTAAATTGGAAAGCAAGCTCTTGAAATGTGAATACGGCAGAAAATTACAGGAATGCACTGGAAAGTAAGAAAAACCCTCCTAGAGGTCAAGGAAGGAAGAATATTATTAAAGGACTTAGAAAAGAGATAAATAAAAGTTATTGGAAATGTCATCCCACAGAACCGTTTCATCATTAAGGTTGTTGAAGGGAAAAAAACGAAAGAAAACGGCTTAGGAAGAAGTACTTAGAAACCATAGACAAGAGGGTAGGCAGTGACCGTTGAATGGAACTGAAACGAATATACAATGACAGAAGAGAGTGGTTGTATCAACAAACCGTTAACCTTTAGAATACGTACGAAAGTAGTAGCTGACAGCCTGGCATTGCCCAGGTATATATTTATCTTCATCTTCTATTATTAGTTCATGTTCTCCTTCCATCTCTCTCTGTCCATCTCCTCCTTCACCCTAGCTCTGTGCATTTCTTCCATCTCCTCTCCTTGTCCACCTTTTCCCCCCAGACTCCTTCTGCATTCAACGACATAAGCGGATAATGTCTGCATAACATGTTACAAATAGAGAAACGTCATGTTTCATGCATCTGTTTTACTACAAAAAGAGCAAAAACGCCGTAAACATTTTTCGTTTCAACGTCACGTGTTGGTTGTCAGCGGGGAAAAAAAAAATTAATAAAAGTTTGAAATTATGTTTCTTTCTTGCAAGTGACTTAGAGCTCACATTTTCAAATACTGGATGACCAAAGTATGAGTGTTAGAGCATCGTGGGCTACTCTGCTTTTTTACCCCCACGCCTTTGATGGTGGTTCTTACACCACAACCATTCTTTCCAGGCAGTAAGTGATACGTGTACCAAGTTTAGTTTAGTTGCAGGGGTTCAGAAAGAGATGTATAACAAACGTACGTACATACACAAGCTGATGGAAGGAAAACGAGAACACTAAGAAGAAACTGCGGAACGTAAGTGAAAGTTGGTAGGCGTGATTCTTCATCTAGAAGATGATGGTTTTTCGGACTTCGCACCAGTCACATAAGAGTGACGCAAATCGAGTATCCTTTAAATATGTAAAGGTCGCCAGTGTTAGTTACATTTGAGATTAGACATGGTGAGCTGATGTCAGGCAGGAATGCCTTTACTGCGAAAAAGACGCCATTATCAACACCTCACTGAGTTTGTACGAGGTCGCGTAGAAGGGCTACGAGAAGTTGAATGTTCCTTCCTCGATATTCCACAAAGAATTGGTAGGAATGTAGCCACATAGTTGTTGTAAATGATGTTCACTATAATCTATAGTCATAAGAAGACTCCGGGGGCGAAGACCAACATGTTCAGTGTATGGCTCTGGAGCATCATACTGGATCTGCAGCAGCAATTTGAGCAGGAGCTGGTATCACCGTGTCACAACGGAGTTCCAAAGCGGTTACCTCAAGGACAGCTCCTAGCTAGATGCTTGTAGCGTGCGTTCCATTGACCACCAACCACCGCCATCTGCGGCTTCATTGATGTCAAGCAAGATCTCATTGGAGGGCAGGGTGGAGATTTGTCAGATGAAAGCTGGTTGTGCCTCGGTGGAAGTGGTGGCCTTGTGTTGGTTAGAAGGAGGCCAGTTGGGGGGGCTGCAACCAACCTGTCTGCGTGCTAGACACACTGGACCTGGCGTTATGGTTTGGAGTGTCTTTCGTAGGACAGCAGGAAAGCTCTCGTGGTTACCACGCACACACCCCGACTGCAAATATGTACTTGAATCTGATGATTCGACCTGTTGTAGTGGCATTCATGATCAGCATTCAAGGGGGTGGTTTATAACAAGTTATCTGTGGCCCCCATACCACTGTTGTAATCCAACATGCTCTACAGAGTGTCCACATGTTGCGTTGGCCTGCTCGATCACCAGATCTTTCTCCAGTGGAGCACATATGGAACATCATCAGACAACAACTCCATTGTCAACCACCATTTGCATTGACCGTCCCTCTATAGACCGACCAAGTGAAACAGACATGGAACTCCATCACAGAAACTGATGTCTGTCACCTATACAACACAATGCATGCAGGTTTGCATGGCTGCATTGAAGATTCTACCGGTTATTGCTGTACACCTTAAAGTGGTGTCACACCAAGGCACCACACTTTCTAGGTTGTAGGCGTCAAATCGGCCGCGGTCCGTCAGTATACATCGGACCCGCGAGTCGCCACTGTCGACGCTAGCAGACCGAGCGCCGCCACTCGGCTGGCCTTACGAGACAAGCTAGCGCACTGGCCAGTTCTCCAGCCGACTTTAATAGGAATGGTTCACCTGCTATAGCTTCAGAGATCTCATTTGCAGAGACGCTAGTTAGCATAGCCTTCAGCTAAGTCAGTAGCTACGACCTAGCCAGGCGCCACATACAGTTTATGCATTGACAGTTGAACTATATGTGTGAAGCAATCAGAATTGTAAAGAAGTATTCGCAGTTCGGTCTATAACAGCACTTGTAAATATTATTGTACGAGGTCAAGATCGACGTTCACCGCTGATGCTGAATTAAAGCAAAGTATTTAACTGTATTACTGTCTACTAATTTTCTAATCACCTAAGATGTTCCGGATACATCCTGTTAAGTATAGTTCACTGATTCTCACGTCAGCCTGCGTGATCAACGCGTGTAATTAACGGCCACTCCTCATGATCAGACTAAGAGTCAAATTGGGTGACTTAGTCTGGTCAACCTTTTTCCATGAGGCCCATAGTTCCGCCTCATACATAACACTTATCTTTAATATAGCTACACAAAAAGGAGCCGCATGTGTTCAGATCTAGAGAATATGGCGGCCAATCGAGGCGTATGCCAATGGCTTCTGGGTACCCCAGAGCCAGAGTGCAGTCCCAAAAGTGCTCATCCACAACATTAAAAACTCTCCTGCTGCGATGGGGTCGATTTCTATCTTGCATGAGCAACATCCTGTCGAAACATGGTCACTTTGGATAATGGGTGAGCCGTGGAAAAAATTGCTGTTTTGAAGAGCGCGCCGTAGCGCGTTGTGTGAAGCAGTCGCCCTCCGTTTCTGGCGGTGGCGCCGCTGTGGCAGTCGCAGCTTTGGTGTCTCTCTCTGGTGGAAAAGGGGACAGGTGGCCTGTTCACGTGCATTTAAGGGGCGCTATGAGCTCGCCAGTCGGTCAGTTGGTCAGTCGGAGTGAGCCTGGGTCAGTCTGTCTCTCGTTCGAATTTGTGCAGCAGTTAGTGTCTGTCTGTCTGTCGTTTGCATCAAACTTCAAAGCCGGCAAATGAGAGTCGTGCCACTCCGCCAGTAACAGAACTCAGCTAGCGGTCGCCCGGTCGAGGCTGATTTCCTGCATCTGAGTCTGCGCGTTAGGCCGCCAGTCTGCTCGAGTTGCGCGGCCAATGGTCATCGGCGGTTGGATGGGTCGGTTGGTCGGTCGCGCACTGATACACAAGATGATTTGTCCGCCTTGAGCGTCGGCGCATGTGAGGTTGCCACGTGATTCCAGTGGGCCGAGCCGTATAGCGAGGGTTAGTGGCTTCGCGACCGACACGAGAGCAACAGGAGTCAACCCACGACATGGGGCTGGCCGGCGCGAGCTGCGACGCCGTGAGCCGGGAGATCGGCGCGCCTTCCTGCGTCCGTTGAGGCTGCTGCCAGAGGGCGGTTCGGGAGAGCGTTGGGGGTGCTGCGCCAGGTCTTCGCCAGAAATCGCAGTTTATTAGAAGTTATGTGACTGGAGATATTTTGTTTCATTTACTTGTTAAATTCTACTTGTTTTCTTGGTGAGGTCATCAGCCGCTTTGTTTTGGGGTCGTCCCACTATTCTTCTCCGTTTGGCCACCCACGGGAAAGTGGTTACTTGTGAATTGGGTGGTCCGTTTTTCCCTTGTGGAGTAGGGGCGGGTTAGAGCAACCTGCGGTTCGGGTTGTTCGGTAATCTCCCTATCAATCTGCCGTACGTTAATAGCTGCCTCCGTCATGTTTGTCGGATTGGGTGTAAACGAATTTATTGCTTAAGGTGAAAAAGCCGAATTCCTGAAATATGTTTTTATTTTGTCTGTCATCTTGCGAGGTGGTATATGTGTAATGTAGAGCATGTTGGTACATTTTATGTAAAACTGCACTTCATAGATTTTATTTAAATGGTCATTTTAGTATATAAAGTTGCCACTCTTCCACCGTAAGAGATTCTTTTTAAAGAATCAAGTTGCACCTTCCGTGGCAAGTTAATTTTTTTAATGTTAGTGTTTTGTACCATTTCCATCCCTCCTACGGGGTGCATAGTTTATGTGCTTGTGTGAGTTGTTACAATTTTTAGTTTAGGGTAATCTGGTGTATAGTCTTTCAGAGGTTGTTGTGAGCGGTCGTGACTACGGCGTTGTCAAAAGGCAGAGGAAAGGTTCTCTGCCCGAAAGCTCATACTGCCAATATTTGTTCTTCCTGCCTCTGAATAAATTGTAACTTGAAATTTAGAGGGTGATTTCTGATTATAATTTTAAATCTGTTTCAAAAAAAGGGCTTTTAGGAATAAAATTTCCATTTGTTGAAAGAAATTTAATTTGTTTTCATCAGTTACCCACAGGCAACTACTTCCACGCTCACATAGTGTGATTAAATGTGTTAATGTTCTTGATGAATCGCCGGCCAGGGTGGCCGAGCGGTTCTAAGCGCTACAGTCTGGAACCGCGCGACCGCTACGGTCGCAGGTTCGAATCCTGCCTCGGGCATGGATGTGTGTGATGTCCTTAGGTTAGTTAGGTTTAAGTAGTTCTAAGTTCTAGGGGACTGATGACCTTAGAAGTTAAGTCCCATAGTGCTCAGAGCCATTTGAACCGTCTTGATGAATCGCTAGTAAATAAAGTAAATTCTTAAGAAAAGGTTTTGAAAGTAAATTAATGGTTCAATCGGGATGAAACCATCTTCGAAAACCTTCACGTACCGTTCGATAGTGACCGTGCCATCACGTAATATCGCACCGATTATTCCGTGACTGTACACTGCACACCACACAGTCACCAACCGAAGGTGAAGAGACTTCTCGACCGCGAATTGTGGATACTCAGTCCCCCAAAATGGACCCAGTTCGCTTGTTGACGAACCCATTCAAATGAAAGTGGGCTTCGTCGCTGTGGTGTCAGCGCCAGACACCACACTTGCTAGGTGGTAGCCTTTAAATCGGCCGCGGTCCGTTAGTGATTGCAGAACGAGCGCCGCCACACGGCAGGTCTAGTCTAGAGAGACTCCCTAGCACTCGCCCCACTTGTGCAGCCAACTTTGCTAGCGATGGTTCACTGTCTACATACGCTCTCATTTGCAGAGACGACAGTTTAGCATAGTCTTCAGCTACGTCATTTGCTACGACCTAGCAAGGCGCCATATTCAGTTACTATAATTACTATCTTCAAGAATGTATTCTGAACAGATAATATTGTGAATCATGTACCGTCAAGAGCGACGTTCATCATTAATGAGTTAAAGTTAAGTATCAAACTAATTACGTCCGCTTTCTGAATTCTCATTCCTTGTAATGTTCCAGACCTCACGTCAATATAGTTCTTCCCTCCTCACGCCAGCCTGTGTGAGCTAAAACGCGTGCATTTCGGCCTCCACTCGTAACACGGTGTTGGCTCTTTTGCTAACACAAAAGTCGCTATCCAAACAACAAGGCACATACTAATTCCCATCATGCCCCGCGGCCGGCCGCCCAGTTTGAACGTCCTAACGCAAACCGTTCAGGGGTTATGACGATTTCATTTCATATAGTTCAATAATTGTCATCCTGTATGTACGTATGGACGTACTCGAATGTACTTAGCTTAAGGTTGAGGCATGACTGCATTCCTCTTGCCACTTTGGCCTGGTCTGAAGTGGTAGGTTGATCGGCAGGTCGGCTCCACAGGCAACGGCTGCTGCCGGAGCGACGTGACGGAGAAGCACGCCTGCGTCACGTGCGTCTGGGCGACTTCGCCCCCGCGCCTGCAGCACAGTGGAGCACAGTGGAGTGACCTCTGCCTCACGTGCGGCCTCACGCAAGCACTGCTCCCGCCGGTCACTCGCGGACAATTTGCCGCCTCCGCGGGCCCACTGGTCATTAGGAAATGCTAAGGCGGGCCTTCCGGGCCGCGCCTCGGCCACACGCGTTTACGCCACTAGTGAGCGGACTCACGCGCGGGGCCACAGGACACTGGCCGTCAACATCACGCGGACGTCCATCCCGATATCGTCTCCCGCAGTCTCTTCCGACAGCTGCACTTGACAGGTGACGGTCGCGGTGAGAGAAGGAGGGGGTGCGCGCACCTTAAGGACGGGCGCCAGTCACGTGCTGTGCGGACGCGACCCCTCGCAGGTAACTGCCCTCCTGCGTGACCAGCACCGCGGCCGAAAAACAAATTAGCGCCTTCCTTGTTATTGATACTATCAGTATAGAAATTACACACTCGCCTGATTGCCATACTGGTGTCACTTGCCGCAGGCTTCCGTGGAGCGAACGCACGACGAGAGTAAATCGTTCTCTGGTGAACAGATTCTCACGAAGTAGAGGAGTTTGGGGCAGGTTGTCACAATTTATGACTTTTAATTTTTGACAAGGCAGCGTTCCTTTCTACTATTAGTGCATCTAATAATACGTAGCCTTAACTGCATTTCCCACAGATTTCTGGTCATAGCAGCACTAGGCTGCTCTAAAATAAATAAATAAATAAATAAAAAATTAAAGGGCAGCTGTCACAGAGATCCAGTGTGGGCTGTAATTATCGTATGGTAGCAAAACTTTGTAGACATGCTAATGCGTTAATACGGAACCGATTTAGGTGGAAAAAAATTAGTTCCAGTTTTGGTCACCTGGTGCAGATATGTCGCTTCGAATTCAAAAAAGACGTATAGAAATGTTTCCATATGGAAAGGATTAGGGGGACGTGGGCAGAAAAGGTGAAACAAGTGAGAAAGGCATAACGTTGATTCTATTATTAAGTGACACTTGCAAAATTTGTTCAATAAGAGCACCGCAGTCGTCAATGAGATTCTGCGTCCGTAAAACGACGTAATCAGTACTCGTTTACTCACAAAAGCTCACTGATAACGCATATCGTGTTGTCACTTCAATGTGAACTGTTATTTTGATTCAAAGGCATGTGGGTGGTCTTCCTCATCCTTAGTTCACACTATAATGTTGCAACAGACGCTGTCACGAGCGTCAGGCTTTAGATTCACTTTCCGTCAGATACAATTCGCTGTCCGATACTACCTGAAACTTGTTATCTGTGATGGGGCCTCGTGCAGCAGAGAACTGCATCTATTGTGATTTATGTATGTTCATTCACAGATGCGTGATCGGGATAAAGAAGAAGTTCCTGCATAATGTCAAGAATCGTGAGAGACCTGCTTAAGGCTACGTTATGACGACGTTCATCTCAGTGACAGTACTACGGTATAAAGCAGCCACGAGCTGCCGTGGTACCACAGGGCTATAATTAAAGTACAGCTACTCACAGACGTCTAGTGTCCAGTGTGGGCTGTAATTATCGTACGGCAGCGAAACTTGTTAGACATTCTAATACGTTTATGCGGAACCGATATGGGCTGGGAGACGATTATGTCTTTGTAACGATCTGCTCCCTACTCCGGGTTAATTGTCGCAGAACTGGGGGTCGCTTGCCACGGACTAATAAATGGGAAAAAGAAATTACTTATTAAAAATGTTTTAAAATGGCTCAAATGGCTCTGAGCACTATGGGACTTAACTTCTGAGGTCATCAGTCCCCTAGAACTTACAACTACTTAAACCTAACTAACCTAAGGACATCACACACAATCATGCCCGAGGTAGGATTCGAACCTGCGACCGTAGCAGTCGCGCGGTTCCAGACTGAAGCGCCTAGAACTGCTCGGCCACCGCGAAAAGTGTTTTATTAGAAAAGAAAATCAGACGATGATACTGATAAATCGCTAGCTCCCGGTGGTTATAATTAAACTGTAGCTACAAACAGAAGTACAGTGTAGACAGTAATTATCGTATGGTAGTGAAACTTGGTGGAAATTAAGGTGCAAACGATCTGCTTTCAAAAAAAAAAAAATGTTCCTATTACGGCCACCATGTCGCTGCGAATACAAGAGAGACGTAAAGAAATATTTCCATATGTAATGGATAAGGAATGGGATGTGGGCAGAAAGGTTCAAACAAGTGAGAGAGGCGTAATGTTGATTTTATTACTAACCGCCATTTACACAGCTCATTCAGTTTGGGAACTGGACACGTTGACGAGATGCTGTACAGCGCCAGCTTTTCAGTTAGTGCCCAGCATTGGAACTATTTTTTTTTCCAACGTCAGTCGTTTCCGCGTTAACGCCTTAGCATATCTACCAGGTTTCTCTGTCATACGATAATTACAGTCCATACTGCACCTCCGTGAGTAGCTGCACTTTAATTGTAACCACTCGGTATACAGGATGAGACGCCAACTATTGCCACCAAGACAAACTCCGAAAACATGATAGCAACTGAAAGGTTTGTGGGACAAAGGCTGAATGGGACGAGAGGCCATAATATGACAGTTTTTTTTGTTGTTGCTAGGTGCGGTCGCTTCAGGAATATGAAGGTCAACTTTGCTTCTTTTAAATGGGATGCTATAGTTTGGTACTTATTTTCTGATAGCGGCTATCGAGACGAATCCAATTATGTGTAACAATATGTCTTTGAAGGTCAACGAAGGTCAAAAAAGTGGCATGAACGTACATTTACAGAAGATGTTCGAAGTAATGACCATTGGTATCAATGCAGTGCTGCAATCTTCTTATCGTTGATTCACTGGTATTCCTTATCACTTCAGCAGGACATCGTCCCTTCAGTGGTGTTGTAAGTGCTACTTCTCTGGAGAATGGCAAAGTTGTTGATGTTGAGTGCTTACCTAAGTACTGCCACACCTGCCATGGTAACACTGAAGGACGTAATGAACATCAGTGTTCTAAGAATTGTGATGGTTACAGTGGACCTCTAAAAATTTTTCAGAGGTCGGTGCCCGTTTATAACGTTAGATATACGAAGTACCTAGGCCATGGGAACTCTAAAGCTTTCAATAAAATTAATGAGTTCAATGTTTATGGTGATACCTTGGTAACAAAACTGGAGTGTTGTGGACATGTGCAAAAGACGATGGGTGCTAGATTGAGGAAGCTACGAAGAAAAATTAGAGGTAAGTTGCCATCTCATGAAAAATCTCTGCCTGGCCGACACAGATTGATAGAAACTGAAATCAACCTTCTGCAGAGTTATTGTGGACTGGCCATTAGATGAACTGCACCTCTGAATGATGTTAGAGCAATGAGAAAAGCTGTATGGGCCAACTACTTTCATAAGTTGTCCACAGATAACCACCCTGTTCACGGACTTTGCCCTAAAGGAGCAGATTCTTGGCCTGGTTACCAAAAATCAAAAGAAAGTGGTCAAATATATACTATCATAAGCGTTCTCTTCCTGAACCTGTTATGAATGGAATAAAACCAATTTTTAGAGACCTAAGTGACCCGTTCTGCAAAGTTAACGTCTTCATGGGGGCACTCAGAATACAAATGAAAGTTTCAACCATTGCATATGAGAAAGATTACCCAAGAATGTTTTTGTAGGACTAAATACATTAAAAGTTGGTGTACTAGATTCAGTGCTATGTTTCAATGGTGGAGTGATAGGAAGGTTGGAAGTCCTGAGAAATTTAGGCATAAAATGTAGCTCTAATATGGAAGATCAATTGCTTGTATGTGACAGACAACGAGTGCATGAAGCTGAAACATTTGCTCTTCAAGCTACCAAAGAAGCAAGAAGTGCTAAAAGAAATGCCAACAGGAGGCTTGAAGATGAAGAAATGCTGCAGGATGAAGACTACGCTTCAGGAATGTTGTGAGGCACAGTTTAATTTGACTCATATCTTCATTCGCAATTTCCCGCAAGTTGTATTTTTCAGAATTCAGGTACAAATATTTCCTATAGTTTATAAAGCATTGCTCTAATTTTTTTTCTGTAACTTGCAATAGTTCATAATTATGTAGTAGACCTAAGCTTTATTGCAGAATCAACTAATTTTTTTTTATTCCGATTTTGGCCGTCTAGGGACCGCGTTAAACAACTATTTTTCAATGTACATTTCTCCTATTGCGCTCCTCCTCTTCTCTCTTCTGCCAATATGTCTTCATCCTCTCTCTTTGCTGCTCCCTTCGGTCTTCTGTCCACACTGTTCCCCCAGTTCTTCTCTTCTTCACTTCAAATCCTCCAAAATGTTGAATTTTGTCTCTCATTAAGTCTCTGTTGGTTATATCATCTTCTCCTATACCCATCTCCTCTAAGTCTGCTTTGACTTCTTTGAACCAGGTAATTTGGGTTCTGGGGTTCTTGTCAAAAAACATGAATATTTTCTTTGTCAGCCCTTCATCATTCATTCTTTTCAAATGGGCGTAAAAGCTTACTCTTCTCTTCCTCATAGTATCTCCCACTTTCTCAATTTTGTCATACACTTCTCTATTACTTCTAAGCTTCCAAGTCCCATTCTCAAACCTCGGCCCAAGTACTCTTCTAATGATTTTTCGCTCCTTTTTTGCTATAGCTTCCATTTCCTTGTTAGTGTTCATTGCTAAACATTCAGATGCATACAGACACTCTGGCTTAATCACAGTGTTGTAGTGCCTTATTTTTGCGTTAATTGATACTGACTTCTTGTTGTACACATTCTTTGTTAGCTGGAATGCCATTTCCATTTTTCTTGTTCTTGTTTTATTTCCTTCTTTATCTGAAGCATTGGGCTGGATGATTTACCCTAAATATTTGAAATTAGAAACCTTCTTTATCTGGCCATACTTTGTAATCATATTGTTCGGTGTCTCTTTTACATTGGTTAGGTACTCTGTCTTTTCAAAGGAGATTTTCAGTCCTGCTTTTTCTGCTGTTTCATTCAGAATATTGATCTGTTTGACTGCTTCTTCCAAACTTCCTGCCAGAATCGCTAAGTCATCAGCAAAAGCGAGGCAATCTACTTCTAATCCATCCTTTATTCTTCCTAATCTGATTTTTTGTATTCCTTCTTCAGTCGTTTTCTTCCTCCACTCTCTAATAACTTTTTCTAACACACAGTTGAATAGGGTAGATGACAACCCATCTCCTTGTCTTAATCCTGTTCTGATTTTGAATGGTCTGGATACCTCACCACGGAACTTTACTTTTGCATAGGTATCCGTAAGTGTTTCTTTGACGATTGCGACTGTTTTCTTGTCTGCTCCAAACTCCCTAAGGATGTTAACCAAGGTTGTTCTGTCAACGGAGTCGTACGCCTTCTTGAAGTCAACAAACGTGATAAAGATGTCTTTTCCTCTTAATCGTCTATATATAATAATTAACTTCAAGTTTAAAATTTGCTCCACACAAGATCTTCCCTTCCTAAAGCCTGCTTGGTATTCACCAATTTCTTGATCAAGTTGTTTCTCCAATCTGTTTTGTAGGGCCTTAGATAGAATTTTATACGTTACCGGAAGTAAAGATATCCCTCTGTAGTTATTTGCATCGGTTTTATCCCCTTTCTTGAAGATGGGGTGGATTAATGCAGTTTTCCATTCTTCCGGTATACGTTCCATTCTCCAAATCTCATTGATTATTCCCAGTAGTTTTTCTTGAGTTGTATTATCCACACTTTTCCACATTTCTGCAATTATCATGTCTTCCCCTGGTGCTTTATTGTTCTTAAGGTTTTTAATGATTTCTCTGATTTCTATGAGGCGTGGGGGTTCAGAATTATTGTTTACTGTGGTTGGGGTGTTGGCTGGTAATTTTTCAATAGGTTCCTGACAGTTGAGGAGTTGTTCAAAATATTTTGCTAATATTTCACAATTTTCTTCATTATTCATTGCCAGTTTTCCACTGGTATCTTTAAAACACAGATTTGGTGCTACATATTTTTGTAGTTTCTGTCTGAATGTGCTGTAAAAGGATCTGTTATTGTTTCTCTTAAAATCTTTATCCATTTGTATAAGTTGGTTCTTTTCAAATAGTCTTTTTACTGATCTAATGAGTTTTGCTGTAGAGGATCTTTGCTGTTTGAACTCCATCTAGTCCTTATCACTTTTGGTTGAGTGCCATTTCTTCCATGCCTTCATCCTTTGTTCTATTGCTTCCTCACATATCTCATCCCACCATTCGTGTTTCTTTCTCTTTTTCATTTTTGCGACTTCTTGAGCAGATCTTATCATTCCTTCTTTTATATCTTCCCATTTATCCGAACATATAACTGTGTTTTGACAGAATTCTTCTCTTTTCTCTTTCAAGATGCTTGCGTCTATCTTTTGAGTTTTCCTGTTTTGTATCTGCTTCTTTCTTTGAGGTATGAAATTTAATTTGATTGTCGATAAGTAGTGCTCAGTTACAATGTTTGCCCCTTTCCGAACTCTCACATTCATTATTTCTTTTTGATTATAGTGTGTGATGGCTATGTGATCTATCTGGAACTCTCCAATACTTGTGTTTGGTGATTTCCATGTTTTCTGTTTCTTAGGAGGTTTTTTGAAATTTGTAGACATTAATTTTAAGTTATGACCCTTGCATAGTTCTATTAATCTTTCTCCATTTCTGTTTGTCCTTTTGTGAGCCGGGTAGTTTCCTACTGTTTTTTTTTTGTATTTTTTTCCTTGGCCTATTTGTGCATTGAAGTCCCCAAACAGTATTTTCACATTTGATGTTGGGATTTTAGAAAGTTCGTGGTCTAGAGATTCCCAATATGTATCTACTTTCTGAGGGTTTTTCGTATTGTCATTGTTGATGGGTGCGTGGCAATTAATAAGTGTATAGGTTTTATTTAGGGCGCGGAATGTGAGAAAAGACAAGCGTTCATTAGGTGACTGGAAGATGGTTATTGAGTTTACCCAGTTAGATTTCACGATGAAGCCAGTTCCAAGGTGAGGAAGGCCTCTTCCACATGGGTTCCAGCCTTTCTTTCCTTTAAATATCTTGTACCCTTCATAATCCATTAAATCTTCATCTGTAAATCTGGTTTCCTGCAGCGCACATATTTGGATTTTATATACCTTCAAGACTTTGGTGAGCTGCTTCAGTTTTCCCGGCTTCAAGAGCGAGTTAATATTTAGGGTTCCAAAGAAATGTACGTTGTTTTTCTTCAGTTTAGAGGATTTTGAATTTCTTGAACGACATGGTGCTTCAGGCTCTCCAGAATCCTTAGGCCTGATTGCGCTGCTGTTAGCGGCGGAGGTTTGGTTGCCTCCTGGAGTAGTTCTATCTAGAGAAATTGACATCATGCATAGTTGTTTGAAATTCAGGGGGGAGATGGCTTTTTGGGCCATTCCGAGGTTAAAACTGGGATTGTAAGTTCCAGAGTGTGTGTTCAGCCGCTCCTAACATGGAGAACAGACGCTGTTTGTAGCCGCTCCTCTAGGAGTTCAGACGCTGCATTTCGTTAGTTTTTGGTCCGCCCTGGGTATTTGATTTCCCCAGTACCACCTATATCTAGGAGGCATTCCCCTATCCGCCACCTGGGAGGCGCCCGATGGGGGTACTAACAACCCCACAACTAAATTATAGAAAAAAATAACATTTTTATTTGGAAAAAAATTATAAAAATTAAAATGTAAGGTGTGATATTTTTATCCCTGTGATATACATAATAGGTGGAATTTAATAGGACTAGTACCTCAGCCATCATGCAATGCATATCTGGTAAAAATTGGATTAAATGGTACACGACTTTGAGGAAGCATTTTGGAAAAAAAACATTGCATCAATTTCTTTGTAATTTTTTAAATAACCTAAGAGGTTCAAAAATAATCAAAATACGTCTGATTTGTTTAGAAAGTGTGCTGCATTACCTGATATCAATAAAAAATCTGTAAAACGGATACATTATAAACAGTGCCTGAAAGAAATGGGTGTTGATTTTTAGATATGCGAAGTTGCCATGTTCCATCAAGTTTTGGTGTTTCAAAAGTCTAATCAGGAAACATCGCGTTTCTTTACCGCCTGAGCGACGCCAGGTAAGAAATGTTAATATATATGTTTATTTTGAACATAGCTGCTAAGGTTCAGTGACCGTGTCAGAATTATATTGTAACTAATAAGCCCTCGGTCACAAAGTTTTAAGTTTCTTACCTTCCCAGATGTCTAAGGCTGCTTCTAAATATAAAGAATTAAAAAAGAAAATTTTAAATACAAGTATGGCTATCTTTTTAACAAGCAGTGTGAAAAAAGGGGACTTGTCCCGACTTATACAAAAGTCTACATCAATTTTTCTTTATGTAAGAAAAATCCAAACTCCTTTAGACCTATCGTTAAGAATATTATTTGTAATAGGATAAAAGAGCTGTACGCTAAAAAAGACCGTCTTAACGAAGAAGCATACCATTTGTACTTAAATAGCACAAACACTTATCATGTTAACTATAATTTTAATACTGACGACATGTGGACGCAAATTAACGAACATCTAGAGATTTGTAAAATAGGTATAATGCAGAAACACGAGAAGAAGCTCAGCAATCTTTTTTGTCTGCTTTCTAATGAAAAATGCCCTCAGAATACATTTCAAAAAAGCAGTCACGTCTTTCATGAAAGAATTTTAAATAAAACCAACATCGTATTTACTGAGAATGTAAAGTCCTGTTAGGAAAAGGACTAAAATACAATGTCAGGCGTAACCTGTCAGACAGAAATGTGAGAGAAAATATGCTTGTTGATTTAAAAATCGGTCTCGATTATAATAAGATTGACAATGCTTCTCAAGCCAGAATTGCGTATGATGTAACCCGCATGCTAGAGAAAAATCCAGCTACTTTGTCTAATGCTGCGCATAACAACAGAATCTTAGTAACTTCCATTAATAATAAACTTAAAACATCGAATGCTTTAATAACTAAATCCGATAAAGGATGTTCTCTAGTCATTGCTTATATTTCTGAATATATTTCTAAAACTGAAAATTTCTTCAGTGAAAACAACATATCGGAGCTGCATGATGATTCGACTCCTAAATTACAAAAAGAAGTAAGGTCAGCCATTAACAGTGCAAAATTTCTTGTACAGTAAAACCTTTCCAAAAGAAACTACTCATCAATATGAACCCTCGGCCCCCTAAACTTCGGTCCCAGTTCAAAATTCATAAACCTAATCATCCAATACGTCCAATCTCCAATAGCATGAATAGCGCATATCACGATTTGGCCCGATTTCTACACGAAAATTATTCAGTTCCTAACAGCCACGTTTTGGTCCAAAATATTAAAAACTTAGTATGCAGTTCAGACTCCAAGCTTTTCTCCTTAGACATTAAAAATCTTTATACCAATGACCCGGTACATGAGACGCTCATCATTGTGAAAGAAAACTTACGTCAATTTAAAAAAGATCTATCAGATGAACAGATTACTGATTTTATGAATCTCATTAATGTCGTTGTCAAGTACAACTACATTGAATTCAACGGACAACTGTACCAGCAGTCTGATGGGCTCGCTATGGGCATCCCTTTAGCCGGCATCCTCGCCGACATCTTTATCAATTCCTTGGAAAAAAAGCTGTTTAACCGTGTCTCAGCCGCTTCACTAGGTATCCTTTCTCACACAAGATACGTTGATGATATTCTAGTCATCTATAACGGACCCGCCGATAGAATTGATCATATATTTAAACTTTTTAACGACCTCCATGAAAAAATTTCTTTCATTATTCAACTCGAAAACGATAACCGCCAATTAAATTATTTAGACTTGACGCGTACAATAGAAGACAATTACATCACTTTCAATATTTTTCGAAAACAAACGTATACTGGCCAAATCGTGCCCGCTTCCTCTTTTCATCCACAGTCTCAAAAAATGGCCTTTTTTTCACTCTGCCGTCCACCGAGCCACCTCCATACCACTTTCAACAGAAAAGTTTAATGAGGAGATTAATTTACTTAAAACCATAGCAGTCAATAGTGAATATGCGCCTAACATAGTGGACGATATCCTAAAAAAGAAAACTGCAAGAACTACCACGCTCAACACCTCATGCACTGAAATTAACCCAAAAAAACTTTTTTCTACTCCGTTCATAGGACCCATTCCCTATCAGATTCAGCGCAAGCTTCGCAACAAATACAACTGCAATGTTGCCTTCTCTACTAATAATAATCTAAAGAGAAACTTCATTCATAATTTGAAATCCATTCGCTCACCTACAGAAAGTTCTGGCGTTTATAAGATCATCTGCGATACCTGCTCCTCCTATTATATAGGGCAAACCGGACGTGCTTTCACCATCAGATATGAAGAACATCTTTTGAGAAAGAACGGCACCAGTCCCCTAAATTCATCCTTTGCCGATCATCTCTTAATTACTGGACACGTGCCTAAAGCCATAGGCGATAACAATATTATGCATGCCGAAAAGAAGGGGCGTAGCTTAGATGTCTTAGAGGAATTGGAGATTTTCAAACATCTAACTTGTCATGATGGCCTCATTCTCAACGAACAGCTGCAGCTGCGAAATAAAAACTTTTTAAACTGTATAAAGCCGTTGCTTGATCTTTGATTCAGATTTCCTCATGCAGTTTACCGAAATGTTGTTTTTCTGTCACATCTTTGCTGTTTTCTTGTATGTCATAACTAACGTTTTTACGTTACAAAATGTATCTCTATTTAAAGTAGATAAATATGTAAGTTTATCCTATTATTATTAATGTTTACGTTTGCCTGAATCAGCTGCATCACAATTTCAAGTGTCTAATGTTGAATGTACAGTAGCCTAGTTGTTCCTGCGGCTACTAGATGGCGCTTGTAGCAACACCATGTTTACTTGCCCACACTTTCTAAAGTGGGCACCTCAGTCTTGTTGCAACCCTTGTTCACTGTGCGAGCAGCCCTTAGCGGCTGGCCATCTCACAAGTGTTCATGACGTCGCCTTTCCGGCTTAGATCTTTTTTAATATGTGACTTGTAAGTACTGCATCTTTTCGAGTCAGTACAAACTTTAATTTTATTAATATACTATATACCTAATGTTTTAGTGGAGTTAGTCTAATTCTGAAGACGACGCTCATAGTAGCGTCGAAACCAAGTCAATTGTGACTTAATATTTGTGACCGAGGGCTTATTTGTTACAATATATATTTATTTATTTGTAGTATGTTAAGTGGATACTTGTTATTTAAAAAGATTTTGTTTCTTTTCTTTCATGTCGAGTGTGGCAGCAAGATGATCCAGTGGGGACTCCAGACGCGGCGGACGACGAGAGCTAGCCACCATTGCATCGTGGTCGACGGCTGGCGGCTGGAAGAACCGTTGAAACATCATGCTGACCATTATTAAAATATGTTTTACGTTTTTTTTATAAAAAAATAAAAAGGGAGTTCAATGTTGAATGTAGAATGATAAAGTTTGTAATAGGATGTCAATTGATCATCAACTGTTAAATAAACTTCGAGTTGGAAGTTAAAACAGTTGACTCCGTTTTTACGACATACATCGTAAATATTACTTCTGTGTGAAATTTGCAAGTTTTATTAAAATTCAGACTTCTTGAAGAGGTTCTGGCAGAATTTTATCAGGAGTGTGGACGATCTTCAATAATTAACTAGTTTAAAGTTTTATTAATGAAAAGTCGACACGTATTGACATTTTGAAAATAATCGATACTGTGAAGTGTATTAAAATTCTGTTTTAAAACTTTATCGGAGATTGTGGTCAAGAAGATCGGTTTTAAGGTGGAATATTTCGTTAAATGAGAACAAGATTGATTCTTTAGTGACATTAATTAATTATTTAAGGAAAAATTAGGAGAATTTCAATTTATTCTGGCAAAGATATCAAGGAGTCTCAGACTGCACAACGAACATAGAGAAACTCTGTGACTTTGTTGAACTGTCAAAAAATTTTTTACGATAAAACATTTCTACAACAAGGACTGGTGAATTTTGCTGCGTCTATCCTTATCTTCTAGGATGAATCTGCTACAGCTTAATGTTTTTCTTTATGGATTTTTCAAGTAACTGGGAAAAGAACTTATAATTTGATCTGCGGCGGACCGTCGATATTGGGTACGCGGTTAGGCTGTTGTGAAGCCTGTTGGTATGCAGATTGCCTTTCTTTCCCCTGCTGCAGACATCGTTGCTGACTTGCTGCGACAGGATCGGCGGTTCAGCGCAAAATGCAGTGTTTCATTTTACTCTGTCTTTCCAGCAGTGCCCGAACACTGCATACAAACGAAAATTCTCGTGTACTTTTTGTAAACAAATGTATGAAGTCTCCTCGATTTGGCAGATGGTCAGTGACATTCAGTAGGTAGGAAAGGAAATGAGTTGTGTTTATTAACCTCATCTGAAGAGTCCAGATATGAGTGAAATTCACTTTGGCGACCACTCGCAGCGCGCTGCTCCGTGGTCATCCGTCAGCCACTGGAGTTCCAGAAGCTCGACGCGGCCAACTGCTTGAAATGCTCCACTACTGGGGTCACTATTGCGGGGGCGCTTGCCAGTTTGTAGGCCGACCGTGTGCCTGCCATATTTCAATGTCATCGCAAGTTAGGAAAGCGATAGCCCTGATAAGCAAAATCGTCAAGGTAAACAGGCACAACCCTTTCGGATACGTTCGACGGCAGCTTCCAGACTACCACTGCAGCTAAGGCTTGTGGTATACTTCTGTTCATCTCATCGTGCATGTCATAGATCCGGGATCGACTGCGACCAGTCATTCTATTCGAAATCGACTGCTTCAGATGAAACCTGTTTTGTTTTTCATAACCTAAATTCTACGCAAGAGACGTTGGATTTAATGTAACATAACAGACACTTTCGGCCGCTACAGAAAACAGCTTGAAATTAACCGTCTCTTTTCATATTGATCATTTTACATATTTTTTTCCCAATAGTGATGGCAGCATGAACTTCGTTGAAATACATTTTACGAGATGGTACCGCCATCTGTACGTGTTCATACCGCTATCTCACGACTTTTGTCTCCTCAGTTCATAATTTATCCATTCCACAAGCATTTCCGGCTTCTTTGCCTACTTGCTGGAAATTTTTCTGTCCTGTAATTTTGGTGTCAGTTTCTTTCTTATTTAGCGTGATTTGTAAGGAATAAGCTGTCATCGTTCCGATGCTATTACTCAACAGAATAAAGAACATATTTATTTTCCCATGAATCGAAATGGCTACTTCTGAGCCGGTGCCACCTCACAGGGATGCATTAGCTCTTGAAGTCAAACACGATAGAATGTGGACTGGATGACCCGTTAGGTTCCGTAACATACAGAAAAACGCTACTTCTGGACAGACTATTGGATGGGGACAGAATCTTCTGAAATAGGTACACGGTTAGCAAAGTTTTATATTTACTGTGGAAATGTGAATGTTACTTGCTAACTGCACGAGTAGCAACGTGTTCTCGGCCTTCCAAATATGATTTGTGCAAGCGAAAAACTTCTTCTTTTGACAAGGAATGTCCACCATAGGGCTGTTTCGTCTCTTCAAAGGAAACGTTTGCGAATTCTCCAAGTTTAACACAAAACTTGAGGGCATAACGTTCTCCTATATTCCGCTGTTCCATTTTCGTAACACACAACAAAAACGCAACTTCACTGATGGAGCTGTCAAAAGTCACGTGATGGCTGTACGGAGCTGAAACGCGGGCTGAACTTGTGGAAGGGATGAACACCGGGGGCTGCACAAGCAGAACAAAACAGCGTTGCCAAAAAGCCTGCGGTGTTGTCAGTCTCATTACTTTTCTCACACACCCCGTAGCTATATATGTATCTCATATCCACTCTTTCAATCCTTTTTCCTGTTTGTCAGCGTTATCTTAGCCCAGTGTCTCATATAACCAGACATAAATCACTTTCCACATTTTTTTCTGCTTACATTTCCCATATTATGTTCGAGTATAATGACTTTTCTGGAAACTAGAAATCTACTCTGTAGAAATCAGCATGGGTTTCGAAAAAGACGATCGTGTGAATCCCAGCTCGCGCTATTCGTCCACGAGACTCAGAGCGCCATAGACACGGGTTCCCAGGTAGATGCCGTGTTTCTTGACTTCCGCAAGGCGTTCGATACAGTTCCCCACAGTCGTTTAATGAACAAAGTATGAGCATATGGCCTATCAGACCAATTGTGTGATTGGATTGAAGAGTTCCTAGATAACAGAACGCACCATGCCATTCTCAATGGAGAGAAGTCTTCCGAAGTAAGAGTGATTTCAGGTGTGCCGCAGGGGAGTGCGTAGGACCATTGCTATTCAAAATATACATAAATGACCTTGTGGATGACATCGGAAGTTCACTGAGGCTTTTGCGGATGATGCTGTGGTATATCGAGAGATTGTAACAATGGAAAATTGTGCTGAAATGCAGGAGGATCTGCAGCGAATTGACGCATGGTGCAGGGAATGGCAATTGAATCTCAATGTAGACAAGTGTAATGTGCTGCGAATACACAGAAAGATAGATCCCTTATCATTTAGCTACAATATAGCAGGTCAGCAACTGGAAGCAGTTAATACCATAAATTATCTGAGAGTAGACATTAGGAGTGATTTAAAATGGAATGATCATATAAAGTTTATCGTCGGTAAAGCAGATGCCAGACTGAGATTCATTGGAAGAGTCCTAAGAGAATGCAATCCGAAAACAAAGGAATTAGGTTACAGTACGCTTGTTCGCCCACTGCTTGAATACTGCTCAGCAGTGTGGGATCCGTACCGGATAGGGTTGATAGAAGAGATAGAGAAGATGCAACGGAGAGCAGCGCGCTTCGTTACAGGATCATTTAGTAATCGCGAAAGCGTTACGGAGATGATAGATAAACTCCAGTGGAAGACTCTGCAGGAGAGACGCTCAGTAGCTCGGTACGGGCGTTTGTTGAAGTTTCGAGAACATACCTTCACCGAGGAGTCAAGCAGTATATTGCTCCCTCCTACGTATATCTCGCGAAGAGACCACGAGGATAAAATCAGACAGATTAGAGCCCACACAGAGTCATACTGACAATCCTTCTTTCCACGAACAATACGAGACTGGAATAGAAGCGAGAACCGATAGAGGTACTCAAGGTACCCTCCGCCACACACCGTCAGGTGGCTTGCGGAGTATGGATGTAGATGTAGATTGATCCACTTCTCCAAATACTTTATGTGATGTCTTACGACTGATGAAATGTGCCCGATTGGGTTATCACATCCGGTATCTTATTGTTACCATGTTGTTCATGGTTCAGCTATGACGCAGTGGGTCCAGCAATGACGCGGCGGCTCCTCCAAGCACCGCACGGACAGTTCCATCCGAAGCAGCGGCCATCCACCCCGCATTCGTCTGTCTGGACGGCGCCACGGCTTTGCAATTCCGACAGGCGGCCGGGGGAGCGAAGACCCACGCCAAGGTTCTTCCAGAGGGGACGAAGAGAAATGGCCGAGCCGACAACGCGTGAGGCGGGACGTGTCTGAGGTACGGGTCCGCACGTGATACTCCTCCGCCCCAATCTTAGCGCGCCGCCTGCGAGATAAGCTGCTACCATAGCGGTCCAACGGGTTCTCCGATTATTCCAGAATACAGATCTGCTGCATCGTGATGAGCCCGGCCATCTGCATCTCACATTCCAGTGAACCCTTGTTTACTTGACGGGGTTCACGTGTGCTCCCTTGAGGCACCGTCTGAAGGATCGGATCTGGTGGATTCAGTTTATTAATATCTCCTCTCCCTATCCTCCCCAGAGTCAAATATAACTTGGTATCACTCCACCTATACGGGGTAATCGTAAAGTTTTAACTACCATCTCGAAAGAAGTCAGTCTGCCACTACGAAAGTTAATAATAGTCCCTCTCTGTAAATCCACCCTTCAGTGGGACACACTTCTTGGAACCATGGATTCCAAGACGGAAGTCTGGGTTGTAAAAATTTGAAATGTGGGCTCCTCGGGAAAAATACCACCTTTAAAATTTACTCGGCGTCATTGTCATCCTGGAAATAACTGCTGCACAGTCGTGTGATTTCATCGTACGGAGAATTACTTCAGGCGTTGTCGTGGAGCAAACACACACCCCTTCTATAGCTTCGCGCGACGCTCCTCTGTGTAAGAAGGGTAAAAGAATGGTCCCGGAAATCCTAAAATCGGGTTGCTGCAGAATTTTGAAGACATTCTCAGTTCGAATATAATAATTTTCTTGAGACAAAAAAAGTTTGCGTTCACTGATATCCACGGTTTTAGGAAGTGTTACTTGAGCGAAACCCATTTTAGCTTTGTCTCAAATGATATCCTGCGAATCATGGATGAAGGGCATGCCCCTAGATTTCCAAAGCGCAGACTTTGAACGAAGGTACGAGTATACGAAAGAGGTTCCCATAAAAGATCACTGGACTCACGGAGGGAGATTGGGTGGCCAAACTATTCACTCGAATTTTCCAAAATGTTCACCAAATCAATCGCGAAGAATTTCTGCCTGGCAAATTGGTGCATTGTCATCCACAAAAATACCATCGTTGTTTGCGAATATGACGTCCATGGCCGCCCGCGGTGGTCTAGCGGTTCTAGGCGCTCAGTCCGGAGCCGCGCGACTGCTACGGTCGCAGGTTCGAATCCTGCCTCGGGCATGGATGTGTGTGATGTCCTTAGGTTAGTTAGGTTTAAGTAGTTCTAAGTTCTAGGGGACTGATGACCACAGATGTTAAGTCCCATGGTGCTCAGAGCCATTTGAACCATTTTTTGAACGTCCATGAATGAGTGCAGATTGTCTCCAAGTAGCCGATCATCCAGAGGCTTCAATCCATTCCATGTAAACACAGCCCACATTATTATGGAGCCACCAACGGCTTGCACAGCGCCTTGTTGACAACTTGGGTCCCTGACTTCAACGGTTATGCGCCGTGCTCTAGCTCTACCATCCGCTCTTACCAACTGAAATCGGGATTTTTTTGACCAAACCGCGGCTTCCCAATAGTCTACGGTCCAACCGATATGGTGACGAGCCCAGGAGAGACGCTGCAGGTCATGTCGTGCTCTCAGCAGAGCTGCTCTCGTCGGTCGTCTACTGGCATAGCCCATTAAAGCCAAATTTCTCCGCCCTTTCCTAACGAATACCTTCTCCGTACGCCCATATTTACTTGTGCGGTTGTTGCACACAGTGTTGCTTGTCTGTTAACACTGACATCTTAACGCAAACGCCGCTGCTCTCAGTCGTTAAGTGAAGGCTGGAGGCCACGGCGTTGTCCGTGGGGAGAGGTAATGGCTGAAATTCTATATTCTCGACACACTTGTAACACAGGGATCTCTTAATATTGAAATCCCTAACGATTTGCGAAATGGAATGTCCCATCTGTCTAGCTGCAACTACCAATCCGCTTTCAGAGTCTGTTCATTCCCATTGTGCAGCCACAATCACATGGGAAACTTTTCACATGAGTCACCTCAGTGAAAATGACAGTTCCACCAGTGCACTGCCCTTTTATACCTTGTGTACACGATACTACCGCCATCTGTGTGTGTGCAAATCGCATCGTTATCTCGTGACTTTTGTCTCCTCTGTCTCTACGGAACTTGTTAATATCTTCAAAGCTGATCTTAATAATCAGTATATGATTAAAATGGGAGATTTATCATTTCAACAAAGTGTGAGTCATGGGCTTTTAAACGTTATCAACGAGGGCTTTTAAAAGTTATCTTCAAGCAAGTCCAGTTGCCACAGCGTTCCTCTTGTTTCGTGGTACAGTTACTACGATAATCAACACACGTGGCTTTAATCAATACACATAGATTAACACACATTTAACAAACACTCTTTTTACACTGAGGAGCCAAAGAAACTGGTACACCTGCCTAAGATCGTGTAGGGCACAAGCGAGTCGCAGAACTGCCGTAACACGACGTGGCATGGACTCGGCCAATGTCTGAAGTAGTGCTGGAGGGAACTGACATCCTGAATCCTGCAGACCTGTCCATGAATCCGTAAGAGTACGACGGGCTGGAGAACTCTTCTGAACAGCACATTGCAAGGAATCTCGCATATCCTCAATAATGTTCATGTTTGGATGGGTGTGGTAGCCAGCGGAAGTGTTTAAACTCAGAAGAGTGTCCATGGAGTCACTCTGTAGCAATTCTGGACGTGTGGGGTGTCGCATTGTCCTGCTGGAAGTGCCCAAGTTCGTCGGAATACACAGCGAACATGAATGGACGCAGGTCATCAGACAGGTTGCTTACGTACGTGTGTCACGTGTCAGAATCGTATCTAGACGTATCAGGGGTCCCATTTCACTCCAAGGGCACACGCCCCGCACCATTACAGAGCCTCCGCCAGGTTGAACAGTCCCCTGCTGTCATGTAGGGTCCATGGATTCGTGAGGTTGTCTCCATACCCGTACGCGTGCACCCGTTCAATACAATTTGGAACAAGACTCATCCGACCAGGCAACATGTTTCCAGTCATCAACAGTCCGATGTCGGTGTTGACGGGCCTACGCGAGGCGTGAAGCTTTGTGTCATACAGTCGTCAAGGGTACACGAGTGGACCTTCGCCCCCGAAATCCCACATCGATGATGTTTCGTTAAATGGTTCGCACGCTGACACTTGTTTATGGCCCAGTATTGACATCTACCACAACTTGCGGAAGGATTGCACTTCTCTCACGTTAAACGAGTCTCTTCAGTAGTCATCGGTCCTGTTCTTGCAGGATCTTTTTCTAGCCGCAGCGATGTCGGACATCTGATGTTTTACCCGATTCCTGATATTCACGGTACACTCGTGAAATGGTCGTACGGGGAAATTCCCACTTTAACGCTACCTCGCAAATGGTGTGTCCCATCGCTCATGCGCCGACATTGATTCCACGTTCAAACTGACTTAAATCTTGATAAGCTGCCATGGTAGCAGCAGTAACCGATTTAACAACGACTCCAGAAACTTGTTGTCTTATACAGGGTGTTACAAAAAGGTACGGCCAAACTTTCAGGAATCATTCCTCACACACAAAGAAAGAAAATATGTTATGTCGACATGTGTCCGGAAACGCTTACTTTCCATGTTAGAGCTCATTTTATTACTTCTCTTCAAATCACATTAATCATGGAATGGAAACACACAGCAACAGAACGTACCAGCGTGACTTCAAACACTTGGTTACAGGAAATGTTCAAAATGGCCTCCGTTAGCGAGGATAAATGCATCCACCCTCCGTCGCATGGAATCCCTGATGCGCTGATGAAGCCCTGGAGAATGGCGTATTGTATCACAGCCGTCCACAATACGAGCACGAAGAGTCTCTACATTTGGTAGCGGGGTTTCATAGACAAGAGCTTTCAAATGCCCCCATAAATGAAAGTCAAGAGGGTTGACGTCAGGAGAGCGTGGAGGCCATGGAATTGGTCCGCCTCTACCAATCCATCGGTCAACAATCTGTTGTTGAGAAGCGTACGAACACTTCGACTGAAATGTGCAGGAGCTCCATCGCGCATGAACCACATGTTGTGTCGTACTTGTAAAGGCACATGTTCTAGCAGCACAGCTAGAGTATCCCGTATGAAATCATGATAACTCTATTGAGCGTAGGTGGAAGAACATGGGGCCCAATCAAGACATCACCAACAATGCCTGCCCAAACGTTCACAGAAAAACTGTGTTGATGATGTGATTGCACACTGCGTGCGGATTCCCGTCAGCCCACACATGTTGATTGTGAAAACTTACAATTTGATCACGTTGGAATGAAGCCTCATCCGTAAAGAGAACATTTGCACTGAAATGAGGATTGACACATTGATGGATGAACCATTCGCAGAAGTGTACCCGTGGAGGCCAATCAGCTGCTGATAGTGCCTGCACACGCTGTACACGGTACAGAAACAACTGGTTCTCCCGTAGCACCCATACAGTGACGAGGTCAACGTTACTTTGTACAGCAGCAACTTCTCTGACGCTGACATTAGGGTTATCGTCAACTAAACGAAGAATTGCCTCGTCCAATTCAGGTGTCCTCGTCGTTCTAGGTCTTCCCCAGTCGCGAGCCATAGGCTGGAATGTTCCGTGCTCCCTAAGACGCCGATCAATTGCTTGGAACGTCTTCCTGTCGGGACACCTTCCTTCTGGAAATCTGTCTCGATGCAAACGAACCGCGCCACGGCTATTGCCCTGTGCTAATCCATACATCAAATTGGCATCTGCCAACTCCCCATTTGTAAACATTGCACTGACTG
Organism: Schistocerca serialis cubense; assembly: GCF_023864345.2. NCBI lineage: Eukaryota > Metazoa > Arthropoda > Insecta > Orthoptera > Acrididae > Schistocerca > Schistocerca serialis. The sequence goes on along the minus strand of NC_064639.1, from coordinate 107,901,669 downwards.
CAAAACCACGTTCGTGATGAACACTAACCTTTTGCTGCTACGTACTGATGTGCATGATGCTAGTACTGTAGAGCAATGAGTCGCATGTCAACACAAGCACCGAAGTCAACATTACCTTTCTTCAATTGGGCCAACTGGCGGTGAATCGAGGAAGTACAGTACAAACTGACGAAACTAAAATGAGCTCTAACATGGAAATTAAGCGTTTCCGCACACATGTCCACATAACATCTTTTCTTTATTTGTGTGTGAGGAATGTTTCCTGAAAGTTTGGCCGTGCCTTTTTGTAACATCCTGTATAAGTGTTCCCGAACGCAGTGCCTTATTCTGGCTGTTTACATATGTCTATAGTTGAATGCCCAAGCCTATATCAACTTCTTTGGCGCCTCAGGGTATTTACAAAACAATGACAACATACGGTGCTCACACAAGCTGGAGACCTTCCTGTGAACTAATACTTTTCCATGTATTCATTTGAAACATAATTTTTTAACACACATAGAGGTGATGCTGACACTGATGACCCGATGTTTCACCGGCGCGGACCGTCGCACTGGCGATTTGCTGCGTCAGTGGAACAATGATGAATGACCTGCGAAAACCTGATGTCGCTCAAGCGGAAAATAAAGATGGTGCTGTTCACTAAACTCTTTGGAGGCCTGTATATACACACCTTTACCGATAACCATTACAGCTGCAGTAGCACGAAGACCGAAGGCAACAAACGTCAAAGCATGTAGGAGTAGCGGTACCTACATGTACATTCTCCGTATAGAGGCATTACGCAGAGGGTCTTCATTCAGAAATCGCATTTGAATGTTGATCGTTTTCGAGATCGTGCGATACATCGTGCATTTGGCTATGGCAAGATCGGGGACCATCCAGAGTGCCGTTTATCGTTTCGCGATATTTCTGCTCTGGTTGGTCCGTATTCCACGACTGTGATGTGAATGTGGAAGCAGTGGGTTTAGGATGGACGTACTCAACACCATGCAGCGTGTCAGTGATCCCGTGTGGCTAGCGAGCGAAAGGACGAATTTATGATGCGGGTAGTACAGGCACGCCGGCCTCTGTGGCCGAGCAGCTCTAGGCGCTTCAGTCCGGAACCGCGCTGCTGCTACTGTCGCAGGTTCGAATCCTGCATCGGGCATGGATTTGTGTCATGCCCTTAGGTTAGTTAGGTTTAAGTAGTTCTAAGTCTAGGGGACTGATGACCTCAGATGTTAAGGCCTTTAGTACTTGGAGCCATTTGAATTTCAGTACAGGCACGTCACGCAATAGTGTCAAGATATGAACTTCTATGTAGCAAGACAAAAATATCCACACGGGCAGTGCTTCGACGTCTGCAACACCACAGACTATAAGTAGCGCAACCATTGTTGTGGCTTCCCATGACGTGTCAGCAAGGAGAAGTCGCATTCGTCATCATAACATTTTTTTTTTAATTCCAGTTTCAGTTTGTTGCCACGATATTTTGACCTGTTATCTGGAAACTCTAAACAGGTCGTATATATTCAATAATTATGGTGACAAGCAACGATTTATATTTTGTATATATTATAAATTACGGTAACAGCAACCACGTGCAATGCTAATGTAGAAATAAAAAAGAAAATTGGAAAAAGAAGATAAAATAAAAGGAATTAACTCAAGTTCGAAGTGTATAATTTCCAACCTTTCTTTGTTCATTTTTTTTAAAAAAAAGGTTAAATTCATGTGCCTATCACTATTCAATCATTATAAATAATGGAAGAAACGCTTCTTGTGATCTGTTGACGTTATTTTGATATTCAGAGCGTCCACTTGATTTGATAGGCAGAAACCTAAGCAGTTGCCTTTTAGATATTCCATGTGCACTCACATTAACTATAGTCCGCAAGTTTTAGTCACTTACAGCTGTTTGAAGATTGCAGACAAATTGTTTCTAGTCTCTCTCTACAGGGAAAAGGGGCCAGCTGAAAACGAAATGATCAGCGGAACATTTCTTTCCACATTCACAGAGTGGTGTTATACTACTTCCCATTCGGTAAAAATGTTTGGGATTGTAGCGTGACCTGCTCAAACGTGCACTATGCCTCGAGTAGGGGCAATGCCGTGCAGATTGAGCCTGTTGCTGATGCTTGGGAATATGTTGTAAACTATCCTTGCAGTGCTTCTAGGGTCCCAGTCAGACAATCGTTCATTAAACTTCGAAGTTCGCAAATGCCTTTGTCGGTAATATGGGTTCCTGTGATCTCGTACACACAATTATATTATCCACGCCCCCAACAATACAGCTTTGCCCTGTAATGTATCACGATATCCATTGATAATCACCAGTAATCTCTCCCCCAGGTGTAGTGTGAAGGGCATCGGTGATCCTTAGAAGCGGGCTCCGCTGGATTTGTCGCAGTATTGTTTTGTAGCTGGCTAGACGAAGGCGATGCGTCCAGATGCTGGCAGAAAAGACCACAATAGCTCCTTGATATGACCGCACCACATGGACGATGATTTACAGTGAACAGTGCCAACATGGACAATCTCATGAATAATTTTACCTGTTTTCTGAGTAATACATTTTACATGTTTTAGAGAGCTTCTTTTCTCGTCTGTAAGAATATCTGCAAATACTGCTGTGTTTTACAGAGACTCCGTCAAGCCTCGGAAAGTGATTTCTGGCAAGACGAAGTCTTACCTTCAGAAGTATGTATGTTGTTTTATGCACAGTTATAGTCAGTTTATTGCCCTTCGAGCAACGCTGCACCTGAGCAAACTCGTCGTTAATCTTTTCCTTAAGTCTGGCTCTGGAACTTGCAGACACAACTACTACGATGTCATCTGTACATGCAGCAACACCTTCTATATGATCTGACCTGTCTAACGGATCTACTAGAGATCCAATACTAAGATACTAGAACACTGGACCACATATGGAGCCTTGAGAACAGCTCTTGGTAACCTTTTTAATTACCTTGCTCTGCCCTGCAAGCCACTGGATGCTACGTCTTCTACAGTAATCTACAAAACTTTTAAATAGACATTTGCGGAGACTGTGAGGCGTGCAGACATCCCAGGCTACCAAAGATTATCGAATGCTCCTGCGATATCCATCATAAGGGGGACTGAACGCTTGGCTGTCGAATTTTCTGTTAGTCCAGCACATGGCGCTATGCTCTTGGGTGCCGCTGGATACTATGATTTTAAGGTCGCATATCAGGGAGCCTGAACAGCATCCGTTACATCTGCGACGCGTTAAAGCCGGTGGCTGCGCCACATATTCGAGTTTCTGTGACGGTAAGTTCCAATAAGATAGCGCAAGACCACGCGTTGCCCATGTTGTCTGACCTACTTCAGTATGGAGAGTGTTAGACTGTTTCTTGGGCCATGCATTCTCTACACCTTTCAGTTGTTGAAAACATCTTATCATGGGTTGCTGGGAAACTAGCATGATATCACTCACCAGCCCCACCACTGATGGAACCTGGCATAGAGTTGAAGCGGCATGGAACGGCGTACCCATGTCTGTCACCCGAGTTCACACTGTCAGTCCTCGTTCAACAGCGTAAAAGCTACTGTTGCTTCCAGAGGTGGCACCTCTGCGTACTGAATTTCACATTCTGTTCATTGTGTGGTTTGTTCGAAGAACGAGGTACCAGGACGAGGTTGGTACCTCGCTTCTGAACCAGAGGTAGGTACAGTCGCTGCCAGATGCAACGACGAAAGAGCAAAGTTGGTGTAGACACGGTCTCACGTTGCTGCATACGGCACGGCTGCAGCACGCTTATTTTTTCAGACGAGAATGTCGCTCAGCCCACTCTACAATCATTGCCGAAGATGGCGGCATCTTCTCATTATCGAGCCAGCAAAGCGAGAGTTGTATTAGAGAGACTATGTATCACAGTTACAGTCAGCTGTACTACGAGAGAAGAGATTGTTACCTTGTGCTGTATCAAGTGATGTGTTGGTGTTCAGTGGCAGTAACCAGTATAAACCTAGGGACATTCCAAGTATTTCATCTAGTTCGATCTACACTGCCTCTACACCTGGAAAGACGACGTCGATTTTGATTCGATGACGGCATATGCCACCTGGGGGATAGTAGACTGACAATGGTTTCAACGTCGTCCGCCAACAGATATCGCAGCGGCATGGCTACCATTCCGCCAACTGTGTCTACCCTGTAATAGAGAACGCGGACAGGCAGAAGGCTCAAGCGCGTGAAGCAAGCAGGCAAACATGCCACGGAGATGCATTCGTGCTTCTTACGGCCGAGTGAGCGAGTTTGAAAGAGGTTGTAATGGTACTCGAATTACGTAACCATTACGGCACCTCAACTCAACCTCTCGATACCTGCAATGTTCTATTGTGTTTCTGTAAAGTAGTTGACATATTTCTGAGACAACATTCAGATTTGATTTCATTAATGTAGAGGTATTTTGATACATCGATTTGTTTATATTGCAATGATATTATTCTTATGTGTATTCTTTTTGTGGTCACTATGACCTTTGACATACTTGTAACTCTTGAGTTTTGGGCGCATAAGCGGTTTTGCAAAAACAGACATGATGTCTCATGGGATAACAGCAATCAGTGATTTTATAATGTTACTTTAAATCCGTCTTGATTGCAATTTTTTTTATTACTCATATGACCGGTTTCGGTTCATTCAGAACCATCTTCAGATCTGATATTTAAGTTACAGGAGTAACCCGTCCAATTCAGCAACTTTCACATGCTACGTCTGAAGATGGTTCTGAATGAACCGAAACCGGTCATATGAGTAATAAAAAAAATTGCAATCAAGACGGATTTAAAGTAGCATAAGCGGTTGTTAGAGAGTCGGACCTTGAGAAGGTCAAGTCTTGGATGCCATGTTGGAAAGACGCATATTGTAGTCAGCTTATAAAATGTGAACTTTAACAGTGAGGAAGATGTTTTCAAGTATGTTTTGTATTGTGGAGTGATGTTTTGTGTGTTACGTGATAACTGCAACAAAAGTAATAAAAAAGGAAGTGTAACTTAAATTCGGAGTGCTGATTATTTTTTTACATCACCATTGTGCTAACTTTCAAAGGTTTAATCTTCAAGAATGGTTTGTGAAACACATCTATAAAACTTTTGAATATAGCAGAATAAAACCTAGACCTCTTTGCATCCGAGCTTGGAATCATCACCACCTAGATTTTTTACGATTGAGCCATGATTTTACGAGACCAGCGTGGGAAACACGAAAAGATGAGTGCCTAGTTTATTCATTATTACATGAAATGACTTTATTAACTGTGCTCTAATGACACCTGCCACATAATAACTTTGTTGTTGCCCGAAAATGCAGTATTTAGCAGCGTGAGCAACACCACAATCATTATTAAATTTTGACCTTTGTTGTGGTAGGGTTGTTAGAAGGTCAAATTGTGGCCTTCCGGGTGGCGGGATATCCTTCCGGAAAACTGCCACACAGCTTGGACGTGGTATGTCAGTTGCGCAACGATGCTGGAATCAGTGGTCGGGTGCACATTCTCACACCCATAGTCGAGGTTTTGAACGTCCACACAGGCCGGATGCCCGCCAGGTTCGTCGTATTGTAAAGGCAACAGTGGTAGATCGTACAGATACCACAACACATATGGGCTTGTGAGTCCACAACATTAATTGTTGCGAACCGGTTATTAGTAGTGGGAGTGTGGGCACGCACACTCCGTCTTCCACTGAAGCCATAGCATCGGCGTGCACGGTTCGACTGGTGCCCTCAGAGGATCACTAGGCGCAACGTAGCCTTCAGCGATGAATGCATTCTCTGTCCGCACGCAAGCGATGGTGGCCTGCGTGTATGACGTAGACCTGGTGATCGAATGGATGTTAGAGCCAGTGTCTGCGTTGACTCCCTTTGAAGCTATGGGTATTCCAGCACCTGGTACCTCAGAATCGCTTGTGCTACTGATCTTTAAATGTAATCATTTCATTTACCCCATATGCACTGCTACAACAACAAATTTTGAGTGAACTGGAAGCCCCTAAAGGCACAACGTCTTCAGGCCACAAGTGGCCCTTCGGGACCATCCGACCGGCGTATCATCCTCCGCTGGGGATGCGGATAGGAGGGGTGTGTGGTCGGTCCACACACCGCTCACCCAGTCGTTACGATGGCTTTCTTTGGCCAGGGCCGCTACTATTCGGTCGAGTAGCTTCGCAATTGTCATCACGAGGCTGAGTAGACCCCGAAAAATGGCAACAGCGCATGGCGGCCCGGATGGTCACCCATCCAAGTGCCGACCACGCCCGACAGCGCTTAACTTCGGTGATCTGACGGGAACCGGTGTATCCACTGCGGCAAGGCCGTTGCTGGAAGCCTCTGCAAGGGTGTATTAAATTTTTTTCTGGCATTGTATAACAAAATGGTCTAATATTTTGTATAGTGTAGTACGCAGTCTGCCTACTCCAGAACTAAATCAAAGAAACCACCACTATGCCGACGAGTGTTATTTCAGCCTACATAACACCTTTACACTCGAAATCACCTATGGATTTAATCTTTCATTCCTTCTACAATATTGCATCCGCACATTAAGTAAAATTTCGGCATTTGCTATTTTTAGTGGTATGTATCAGTTCACTGCTGATTTCTGATATTAAAGCCGCATGTAAGTGGCAACTTTATTATTGCTAACCTCTTCAGAATATAGTGTTCTGCTGGCAGCTGGCACCTGAGAGGCAGACTCTATAGAAAGCTGCAGCATTGTTCCCTGTCATCCTTGAGAGGTGAGTGGCTTGAAAGCAAGATCAGATAACGTGCGACATGCGGCTTTACCGTGGCTTAGCGTTTCCCTATCTCGACGCTAAAGTGATTGACATTACGGGCTAGCTTAATCACGCACTATCAGAGCGCAGCAACGCCCTGATGACTCAGCCCGTAGATCAGGTGATCGATCGGACGTCCAGATAATTGGCCTAATTAATCTACGAGATAATCCGCCCACTGCACAGGCGTAGCCATTACGCCCCCTATTAGAACAAGCCTTGATATGGCGCTACAGAACTGAGCGATCCAACTGTAATTTACACCTGTCACAAACGGTACAGTATTAGTAAGGTTGTGCTGTTCAACGCTCCATACGAACATGCTCTACTGGACCTGAAACTGACACACTCGAGCTGCTTATCTGACAATACCAGTCGTAGAAAGAAGAGAGGCGATTAATTTAGTGGAATGATTTTTATGTAAGGTCAAAGCGTCAAAATAAAGATCTCTAAGTACTACTGCAGCAAGTAAAATAATTCTTCGCTATATTTGATGGGACTGTACGGACATGATGTCACTCTGCAGCGACTTATTTCTACCGAGCGAGATGGCACATTGCTTTAATCACTATATTTGAAATCTGTAAAAGGAATAATGTAATTTTCGTCCGATAATTTAGATTTTCGTGGTATTTCACATTATTTCACTCGAATTTTGGGAGCTAGATCTGCACGTATTTCTAACAGCGCACTCAGCATTTCTCAACCGGTGGATCGCAATCTCGTAGGGGGGAGGGAGATCGGCCACCCGCGGAGTGTGTATTGGGGGGAAGGAAATCACGGTAGTTATTTAAATGTTACATTTATTTCCCGAAAAGTAAATAAATCTGATAATTTAATAAGCCACAGATAGACAGTACACATAAAATAGATAAGGACCATTTTATTATGTTTTGTAACAACCAAAGAAACTTGACACTGCTTTGTTTGAACAATAGTTTTGTAATGTACGGTTCACATCTGTTAGTAAACACATGATACAGGCACATGAAATTTGTAAGAAACATTTTAATTTGTTTTGTAATCGCCGCTTAGTGTGACACTTGACACTGTTTTGTTATTGCACTAGGTTCGTAATGTCCAGTTCAATTCAAGTAACACACAAAATCGGATCGTTTTCTCGAGACAGTCTACTTCTTGATTTTGTTTTCATGTTTATCACAGAAGAAAACCCGAGCTCGCAGAAGTACGAAGTAGCTAAGGAAATAAGAGCTCTTGAAGCTGCTGATACTAATCCAGTATATTCATTTCTTCTCTCTAGACCGAACTTGTACAATTCTTCGCTGCTGTTTGTAGACGTAAACATCTGTCAGCAGATAACTCCATCAGCTGGTCGTGAAGCTGTGAATTTAAGTATGTCTCTTCCACAGCTCGCTCGTAGGAAGGATTTTGAACCCATTTCAAACCTTTATTTTCTTCGTAAGCAACATAGTCAATAATCTGGCTACGAAGTGATTACAAGTGAGAAGATACCTGCTGTGACGCGGATCTTGTCAAGAAAGTCGTTTTGAGTACTAGAAGGGAAGTCATAAAATCCATATTGTAAGTCAGTGGCGAGTTTTGAAAGTTTCCATTTTCAACTCCGGATGCCCAAACGTTTAGTTCTCTTACAAAAACATTTGTTTCATCGTGAATAGAAAGTATCTTTTCGTCACGTCCTTGTAACTCACCTAATTTATTGATAGAGAAGTGTAAAGATGTCAGCCAACTAAACCAGCTGAAGCAATCATTCCTGTGAGATGAACAATTCAGCAACCAGTCTGCAAAAGTAACAGCATCTCTGGCCTAAGTTCAAACAATGCGTTTAAAACCTTCGTGCGAGAAAGCCACCTCACTTCATCGTGCAATTAGATACATATGTGAAAAGCACAGCCTGCCAAATAATCGACATTGTAAGAATCGAATTCTAATAAAATTTACAACTTTAATTGCCTCATTCAGAACGCGGTGAAGTTCATTGGGCATTTTTTTAGACTCGAATCCTTGGGGGTTAGAAACAGTGAATCCATTTTGCATTTCGCATTATTAATTTTAGTTCTTCAACTTTTCTGTTTTTAATGTTTTTGCTGCATCACAGGAAATTATAATGATTTTTTTCCAGTCTATCTCAAATTGGTTTGTAGCTTCAAGAAACAACTTAAATAAACATTCCCCAGTTGTTCGATCTGGCAATTGCATACAGAACAAATGTCTTCCTCTATAGAATCATCTGATTCGAATCGGATGAAACATAAAAATGGAGCGCAATGTGACACATCAGTAAACTCATCAAGCTGAACAGAAACAATTTCACCACTTTTTATTTTTTGCCTTATTTACCTTTTTGCCTTGATTGTTCATGTTATGAGCTATTTCAGAAATACGTTTACCTACTGTGTGTTAGGCAAGGGGAGAGTTTTCGATTTCCTTGCAGCTTCATCACTGACAACAACAGATACCATATCAGTCGCACTGGATAGGATAAGCTCTTCAGCAATAGTCTATGCCTTCTTCGCTAATTTTAAAGCAACACGATACGTTGCATGAAGAGCCTTCTCACTCATATTTGTACTCAGCTCTTAAGTTTGAAAAACTGAAAATTTCCGTTGAAGAAACCCAATCGGTTTATTTTTACACTTTGAATCTGGTTTCCACAAGTGTAAATCCGAACTTTAAATAGAAATTATTAATTACCTTTGATACTTCCTCATTTTAAAACGAGATCAATTATAGCTCACAGGAGCTGCAATAGCGTTTCTGTTCCTGCAATACAAGAAAGTCACATACACGTCATTTGTATGTTGTTTTCAGTAACTTACAAATTTAAAAAGGTTATAACTGAGGGCATCTACAGTTGCACCAGCTTCCGATTTAGGTGTTGGAAATAGACTCATTTTTAAGTACTAACCTCAAGCTTTCAGTTCAGCAGTGTTTTCCTTCTTCATGTAATACACTGATCACATACACTGGCTTAACTGGGCTTCTGTTCATCTCAAATAAATACTAATAATCTAAGAACAACTACTAATTCTAGTCCAGTTTTCCTCGATATTTAAACAAACTTGCCAACATATGTACAACTATTTACAGCATCATATTCAGTACAATCAGTACAGCCAACATAAATTTATATAGAAGATCTTTATAGCTCCTTTCTTTTCCTTCTTTAGGGGATGAGAAGCTAAATCGGGAACGGAAGCACTATGCTGAAGCTCAACTTCTCTCGATGTGCGAGGGAAAACATTCTTATAGTTACTAACAAACGTTATGAACCTCGCAAAATATCGCTGTTACTGCGTCATCTGCAATGAAGGACGACGTAGCTCACACTGCTGCCAATACGGGGTGGGGCGTGGACTTCCTTCGCGAGTTCAAGAAAAAGGGAGCAGCTGCGTTAACACGTTTGGGAAACGCTAAGGTTGAACTGAGACATAGCTGTTGAGATGGAGAGGCGAGCTGGACTCGGTTCGAATGCGTTAGTTGGCCTAAAAAATCAGTGACCAGGTTGATTTAAAGTGTTTGTTCGCCATTACCTACGCAAATGCTAGATTCATAACACATCCGCCTCAGAAACTGTTAAAAATTGAATAAACACACAGCAAAGATTAAACAACTCAGTTTTTATTTTCCTTGATCGTATTACCGAGCCATTCGTAATAACTAATACATATTACACATATGTTTCAGTCCGAAATCGATCATTGTCAGTGTACGTACATCAAATTGTAAAATAAATACTCAGACGCGTACTTGGATAATAAGAAGCATTATTACAAACTGAAATACACAGCACTGACGCTCTAAAATAATACGAGAGCGCAATAAAAAGTAACGCCGTAACGCCTCCGAACTTTTTATATGAAAATTCTTAAGGCTTTCTGAATAAAAGAAACATTGTAAATCTTCTGCAGCTTTATCCTTCATGTCTACATATTTGCAAAACTCTGCCGTTAGAGTACTCCAAATTACAGCATGTAATATGGGATTATGAAGCATAATGATGTAGGTACGTGAGAAGAGCTCGCCCACGCATGGGGCACCCTATCCTTCAGTATGAAAATGCCAAACCAACACGAGCGTTGCGACGCCCACAACGACCCGACTCTTTGGTTTCACTGTAAGCGATCATTCTCAATACTGTTCCGACTTAGCATTTTCCGATTTTGTCTGTTTCCCAAAATTAAAGAACACCTGCGAGGATTTCACTTTTATAGTAATGAAGCGGTGCAGTCAGAGGTGAGGTTGTGGCTCCATCAGTATCGTCAAAGTTTCTCAAGTACAGGTATCAACAAAAGATATCTCGTTGGGAGACATACGTTCGTTGCCACGGTGACTAAATGGCAAATGGTTCAAATGGCTCTGAGCACTATGCGACTTAACTTCTGAGGTCATCTGTCGCCTAGAACTTAGAACTAATTAAACCTAACTAACCTAAGGACATCACACACATCCATGCCCGAGGCAGGATTCGAACCTGCGACCGGAGCGGTCGCTCGGCTCCAGACTGTAGCGCCTAGAACCGCACGGCCACTCCGGCCAGCTGCCACGGTGACTATGTTGAGAAATAAATATACAGGGTGTTACAAAAAGGTACGGCCAAACTTTCAGGAAACATTCCTCACACACAAGGAAAGAAAATATGTTATGTCGACATGTGTCCGGAAACGCTTACTTTCCATGTTAGAGCTCGTTTTATTACTTCTCTTCAAACCACATTAATCATGGAATGGAAACACACAGCAACAGAACGTACCAGCGTGACTTCAAACACTTTGTTACAGGAAATGTTCAAAATGGCCTCCGTTAGCGAGGATACATGCATCCACCCTCCGTCGCATGGAATCCCTGATGCGCTGATGAAGCCCTGGAGAATGGCGTATTGTATCACAGCCGTCCACAATACGAGCACGAAGAGTCTCTACATGTGGTACCGGGGTTGCGTAGACAAGAGCTTTCAAATGCCCCCATAAATGAAAGTCAAGAGGGTTGAGATCAGGAGAGCGTGGAGGCCATGGAATTGGTCCGCCTCTACCAATCCATCGGTCACCGAATCTGTTGTTGAGAAGCGTACGAACACTTCGACTGAAATGTGCAGGAGCTTCATCGTCCATGAACCACATGTTGTGTCGTACTTGCAAAGGCACATGTTCTAGCAGCACAGGTAGAGTATCCCGTATGACATCATGGCGGTGAATCGAGGAAGTACAGTACATACTGACGAAACTAAAATGAGCTCTAACATGGAAATTAAGCGTTTCCGGACACATGTCCACATAACATCTTTTCTTTATTTGTGTGCAAGGAATGTTTCCTGAAAATTTGTCCGTACCTTTTTGTAACACCCTGTATAGACGTGAAGAACAAAGATGTAGAATGTTAATAAAGTTTTTTATTTAAAAAGGTTTATTAGTAGTCAAATAAAAAATCGGAGGCATAACTTTCCAGCATGCCCTCGTACTTACATTCTAAGACAAAAAAAAGCGACGTATCGCGAAGGAATTATTCCAGTGGGACGAAAATCGGTAGAACAAATTACAGTTTCAGAAAAATCGAGCGATTTATTCAAGAGAAAGAGCTTCAAAAATTTAGCAAGACAGTAATGCGTTGGTCCACTTCTGTTCTTTATGCAAGCTGTTACTCGGTTTGCCACGAGTTTTGGGAAGTCACACTGATTCATATCGTGCTAGATTCTGTCCAACTGGAGCGTTAGATCGGGTTGGAGGACCCTGCACATAATGGTTCAAATGGCTCTGAGCACTATGGGACTCAACTGCTGAGGTCATTAGTCCCCTAGAACGTAGAACTAGTTAAACCTAACTAACCTAAGGACATCACAAACATCCATGCCCGAGGCAGGATTCGAACCGGCGACCGTAGCGGTCTTACGGTTCCAGACTGCAGCGCCTTTAACCGCACGGCCACTTCGGCCGGCTGCACATAATGCTCTAAACTTTCTCAATTGGGGAGAGGTCGGGCGATCTTGTTGGAGAAGGTAGGGTTTCAGAACACGAAGACAAGCGGTAGAAACTCTCGCAGTGTGCGAGCTGCCATTGTCTTGCTAAAACGTAAGCCCTGGATGCCTTGCCATGAAGAGCGACAACACGGGACTTATAATATCGTCAAAGTACCGCTGTGCTGTAAGGGTGCCGCGAATGACAGCTAAAGGAGTCCCGCTATGAAAACAAATGGTATCCCAGACTACCAGTCCTGGTCGTCGGACCGTATGGCGGACGACAGCCTGGTGAATACCATAGCATTGTCCAGGGCGTCTCCAGACACAGTTTCCGCCTTCAGTGATGACTCTCATTTCGAAGTGAACACCTATGATGAGTGAAGACGTGGCTGGAGACGCCCAATAGCAGCTATCCTCCCGTAGGGGCGGGAATCGGGAATGAGGGTGGAGGTGGAATGAAGGAGGCTGCACATTATAGTCGGTTGCAGTTGTTCCTTCTCGCTCTTCTTTTTATGTGCTGCACGTCCTCACTTGGAGCCAGGAACGTGACAATAGAGATAAGCAAGCGAGGATAACGCGAATGACTTATAAGCGGCACACAAGACTTTCCCTCAGTGAGTGGCTGACGACTGTGGCGGCAATTCGCTCCCCGATGACACATTTAAATCAAAGATAAATGGCTTTCGCAAAGCTGAACCTGTCTACAACAACGTCCGTCGGTAACAAGTTTATAACAGCAATGGAGCTCTTATGTGGGAGCAGTATTACCCCCAACGGAGCTCTTATGTGGGAGCAGTTTTACCCCCAATGGAGCTCTTATGTGGGAGCAGTTTTACCCCCAACGGAGCTCTTATGTGGGAGCAGTTTTACCCCCAATGGAGCTCTTATGTGGGAGCAGTTTTACCCAGAATGGAGCTCTTATGTGGGAGCAGTTTTACCCCCAACGGAGCTCTTATGTGGGAGCAGTTTTACCCCCAATGGAGCTCTTATGTGGGAGCAGTTTTACCCCCAACGGAGCTCTAATGTGGGAGCAGTTTTACCGCCAATGGAGCTCTTATGTGGAAGCAGTTTTACCCCCAAGGGAGCTCTTATGTGGGAGCAGTTTTACCCCCAACGGAGCTCTTACGTGGGAGCAGTTTTACCCCCAATGGAGCTCTTATGTGGGAGCAGTTTTACCCCCAATGGAGCTCTTATGTGGGAGCAGTTTCACCCCCAATGGAGCTCTTATGTGGGAGCAGTTTCACCCCCAATGGAGCTCTTATGTGGGAGCAGTTTTACCCCCAACGGAGCTCTTATGTGGGAGAAGTTTTACCCCCAATGGAGCTCTTATGTGGGAGCAGTTTTACCCCCAACGGAGCTCTTATGTGGGAGCAGTTTTACCCCCAATGGAGCTCTTATGTGGGAGCTGTTTTACCCCCAATGGAGCTCTTATGTGGGAGCAGTTTTACCCCCAATGGAGCTCTTATGTGGGAGCAGTTTTACCCCCAATGGAGCTCTTATGTGGGAGCTGTTTTACCCCCAATGGAGCTCTTATGTGGGAGCAGTTTTACCCCCAATGGAGCTCTTATGTGGGAGCCGTTTTACCCCCAACGGAGCTCTTATGTGGGAGCAGTTTTACCCGCCATGGAGCTCTTATGTGGGAGCAGTTTTACCCCCAACGGAGCTCTTATGTGGGAGCAGTTTTACCCCCAATGGAGCTCTTATGTGGGAGCAGTTTTACCCCCAACGGAGCTCTTATGTGGGAGCAGTTTTACCCCCAATGGAGCTCTTACGTGGGAGCAGTTTTACCCCCAACGGAGCTCTTATGTGAGAGCAGTATTACCCCCAATGGAGCTCTTATGTGGGAGCAGTTTTACCCCCAACGGAGCTCTTATGTGGGAGCAGTTTTACCCCCAACGGAGCTCTTATGTGGGAGCAGTTTTACCCCCAATGGAGCTCTTATGTGGGAGCAGTTTTACCCCCAATGGAGCTCTTATGTGGGAGCAGTTTCACCCCCAATGGAGCTCTTATGTGGGAGCAGTTTCACCCCCAATGGAGCTCTTATGTGGGAGCAGTTTTACCCCCAACGGAGCTCTTATGTGGGAGAAGTTTTACCCCCAATGGAGCTATTATGTGGGAGCAGTTTTACCCCCAACGGAGCTCTTATGTGGGAGCAGTTTTACCCCCAATGGAGCTCTTATGTGGGAGCTGTTTTACCCCCAATGGAGCTCTTATGTGGGAGCAGTTTTACCCCCAATGGAGCTCTTATGTGGGAGCAGTTTTACCCCCAATGGAGCTCTTATGTGGGAGCTGTTTTACCCCCAATGGAGCTCTTATGTGGGAGCAGTTTTACCCCCAATGGAGCTCTTATGTGGGAGCCGTTTTACCCCCAACGGAGCTCTTATGTGGGAGCAGTTTTACCCGCCATGGAGCTCTTATGTGGGAGCAGTTTTACCCCCAACGGAGCTCTTATGTGGGAGCAGTTTTACCCCCAATGGAGCTCTTATGTGGGAGCAGTTTTACCCCCAACGGAGCTCTTATGTGGGAGCAGTTTTACCCCCAATGGAGCTCTTATGTGGGAGCAGTTTTACCCCCAACGGAGCTCTTATGTGGGAGCAGTATTACCCCCAATGGAGCTCTTATGTGGGAGCAGTTTTACCCCCAACGGAGCTCTTATGTGGGAGCAGTTTTACCCCCAACGGAGCTCTTATGTGGGAGCAGTTTTACCCCCAATGGAGCTCTTATGTGGGAGCAGTTTTACCCCCAACGGAGCTCTAATGTGGGAGCAGTTTTACCGCCAATGGAGCTCTTATGTGGAAGCAGTTTTACCCCCAAGGGAGCTCTTATGTGGGAGCAGTTTTACCCCCAACGGAGCTCTTATGTGGGAGCAGTTTTACCCCCAATGGAGCTCTTATGTGTGAGCAGTTTTACCCCCAATGGAGCTCTTATGTGTGAGCAGCTTTACCCCCAATGGAGCTCTTATGTGGGAGCAGTTTCACCCCCAATGGAGCTCTTATGTGGGAGCAGTTTCACCCCCAATGGAGCTCTTATGTGGGAGCAGTTTTACCCCCAACGGAGCTCTTATGTGGGAGAAGTTTTACCCCCAATGGAGCTCTTATGTGGGAGCAGTTTTACCCCCAACGGAGCTCTTATGTGGGAGCAGTTTTACCCCCAATGGAGCTCTTATGTGGGAGCTGTTTTACCCCCAATGGAGCTCTTATGTGGGAGCAGTTTCACCCCCAATGGAGCTCTTATGTGGGAGCAGTTCCACCCCCAATGGAGCTCTTATGTGGGAGCAGTTTTACCCCCAACGGAGCTCTTATGTGGGAGCAGTTTTACCCCCCAATGGAGGTCTTATGTGGGAGCAGTTTTACCCCCAATGGAGCTCTTATGTGGGAGCAGTTTTACCCCCAACGGAGCTCTTATGTGGGTGCAGTTTTACCCCCAATGGAGCTCTTAGGTGGGAGCAGTTTTACCCCTTAGTCCTTGGATTAAACACTGTTGGACAGCAATGAAAGTTAATTAACTACATCATCATAGCTATTCTGTAGAACATTCGAAAATTCATTGTGAAGTGTTGGCAGAAGATTCAACACCGTGTTGCTAGAGGAGGCCGAAATGCATGCTTTTAAGCTCACGCAGATTGGCGTGAGGTCTGGAACAAGGTAAAGTAATTATCCTATAAAGAAAAGAACGTAGTTCTTGGAATACTTTACTTTAATCCACAATTGGAGAACATCGCTCTTGTTTAGACAGTATTACAATCTCAATATAAACTGGTAATGGCGCCTTGCTAGGTCGTAGCAAATGACGTAGCTGAAGGCTATGCTAACTATCGTCTCGGCAAATGAGAGCGTATTTGTCAGTGTAGCATCGCTAGCAAAGTCGGCTGTACAACTGGGCCGAGTGCTAGGAAGTCTCTCTTGACCTGCCGTGTGGCGGCGCTCGGTCTGCAATCACTGACAGTGGCGACACGCGGGTCCGACGTATACTAATGGACCGCGGCCGATTTAAAGGCTACCACCTAGCAAGTGTGGTGTCTGGCGGTGACACCACACATTGTATATCCGCTTTTGCAATTCAGAAATCTTAAACTGTATATCTTAGAATCAGACAACGAGTTTACCGTTACCAGTCGTTGTTTATTTCTAAAACGCGTTTCAGATGCTTAAACTTCCATCATCAAGGTAATTTATGTGGGTTGAAATGGCATCTATGTAGTGTGTCACGATTCTGGAGTAACTTGTGACACTGTTTCCAGTAAGTACAGGCTCTTGCTCATCGTGGTACGTCACATACAACATCACATTTTATAAACCACTGAGGGAAAACACAGTGCTGCAGGTTACTCCGAAGTCGTAATATAATACATACATGCCATATTAATCCACATAAACCCATCTGAAGACGGAGACTCAAACTTCTAAACGCACTGTGGAAACAAACAGTGACTGGTAACAGCAAACTTGCAAATAATATTCGCAATGAAGCCTAACAAAAAATTTTCGCTTTCTCTATCTTCTCTACGCAGCACGTCAGAAACCACAGAAAACACGAACTCCTTAAATGAACTCGGAAAAGATGTACTGAAGGCAGCATTTACTTTCCAAAGGTCTTAAAAAAATAATATGGATCTCTCTTTGTACTGGAAGTATTTGCAGTGTTTGGAGTAAATAATTTGTGGAACTTCAGCTCCTTAAAAACACTTCAGTACGAGTCTAACACCCCCTTGTGAGAGCCCGATGACTTTTCCCCTACGTAATTAATGTTCTCGTGTCAAGTCTTTACTGTTTATTACATTCTGTATGAAACAAATAACCAACCACGTATAAGAATAAATGTTTTCGTGCCAAGTGTTTACTATGTACAGAGACTAGGAGTACTGTCTAAGGGAACCGTGAACGTTGTGCAACGAGATGGTGATTTTCGTATGACAAAGTACTGTTCGAAGTATTTTCTAATCTTTTATAGTGTCTCTTCTCTCAATTTTTTCCTTTTCTTATGTTGGGGTTCCTTTTTCTGATGGCTCGCTAATAGTACTTTCAGTTAACGGTTGTTTCATTGTGACTACTTTACGTCTGGCTTATGAACACCCATAGTTACGTAAATTGTTAGTAAATTTCATATTCATAAGGTATTAATCTTTAAAAGTTACATTTTTGTATTCGACTAGCCCTTTTACGAGTCTTTCTATTATTGCTGAAAATACTCTTGCTCCTTCTTCGCCCACATCAATTTTATCTGTTCTGATCTCTGTTTCTGGATCTGTTCGATGTTATGAGGCTGTTTTGTTCCCCTTTCTTGTTCATTCTTGAAGATCACGTTCGGAATTTTGTTGCTGAATTATTTCCTTCTGTGTGTGTCCATTACGTTGGCGTTTGCTTCTTTGTGATCATTTAGTGTCTGAGTAGACCATGCTGGCTGTTCGTTTAGCTTCGTTAGTCTATCATCCATTCTAGCCAAAGGTTCTGAGAACGACATTCTCCTTTTGCACACGTTGTGTGTATTACTTTTTCTACGTATTCATAGAATGCTTTGTTAGGCCGCGACCTGTTGTTTTCTGGTTCTGTTGTCCATGGGCCAAGTGTACTTGTGATCAGTGTTCTTTCTATTTTCATGGTTTTGTTTATGCAACCTTTTGGCACTAGTTTCAGAGTTTCGGCGCCATATGCAGCCTCAGTTCTCACTGCTGAACTATAACGTTTAATTTTGGTGTCTGAAGCTAAAATCGTCTTCTTGCATATGTTTCTGGTGTCTGTCTTTATGTTTAAGCTCTCCTTCTAATCATCGTTTATGCTTAGCCACGCATCTAAATAACTGAATGAGCTGACGTCATTGATTTTGTTTTGATTAAAGAGTAATTTCTGTGAACAGTGTTCAACGTTTCTTATAAATTCTGTCTTTGGCTAAGAAACTTGTGAACCGATTTTTCGTGCCTGCCTTCTGTTTGTATTTTAGAGTTTTCTGGTGGGGGGGAGGTGGGGTACAGTGGACACACTTAGTGAAATTGAATTTTCATGAAACCATGGCTATTAACTGAAGCTTGTGTGGCATATACCGTAACGTATCGTACAAAATATTTGCAGCTCAGGTAAGATTATATTCTAAGGGTGTCTAAGCGTTTTTCTGAATGCTTACATAATGGCCATTTTTATCTATCTAATGGGACAAAGTGACCAAACCTTTGTCACCATTCCCTAATGGTAGGCTTATAGTTTTTGTTTCACTATTGACTATTACTAGGAGAACAATAATACACATAAGAAAGAAACGTGTTGTAATACATTCTTTACACAAAATGTCGACAATTTCTAATGATATAAACCGAGAAATAAACGATTAATGATGGGAACTATTTCCGTCGAATTCATTCACAGTATATCTGCTCAGAAACACTATTAAGTCATATACAAAATCCACTTGTGTAGTTGTCATCGTATTCATCACATCTAGGGCACAGTTCATGAGCCTAGCGTTTACAGCTGCCTTTTCAGATTATGTCCGCCCTCGTGGTGTCGCGGTAGCGTTCTCGCTTCCCGAGCGCGGGGTCCCGGGTTCGATTCCCGGCG
Source organism: Schistocerca serialis cubense (assembly GCF_023864345.2). NCBI lineage: Eukaryota > Metazoa > Arthropoda > Insecta > Orthoptera > Acrididae > Schistocerca > Schistocerca serialis. The sequence continues at coordinate 107,882,409 of NC_064639.1, read as the reverse complement.
GGGTCAGGGATTTTTCCTGCCTCGAGATGAGTGGGTGTTGTTGTGTCGTCTTCATCATCACCATTCATCCCCATTACGGTCGGAGGAAGGCAACGGCAAACCACCTCCATTAGGACCTTGCCTAGTAAGGCGGTGCGGGTCTCCCGCATCGTTCCCCTACGCTCTGTAAAGATGCATGGGACTTCATTTCATATTTCCATTTCAGATTATTCGTTGAAATGATGTGGTATTTTGTTGTGCTCTGCCATGCTAGTCGCCGCAGGTCGTTCATCTGCTTCCCAATTTCAAAAATGTTATTAAGGATTTCTTGGTCTTGTTCTTCACTGAACACTGCCCTTAAGCTGCCAATAATCTTTCTACTGCCAACTGAACCTCTATTTTTCCCTAAAACTCTTCGTGCTAGAGTATTCCTTGAAATATTGAATTGTTTTGCTGCTGCTGAAAAAGACATTGTAACATTCTCTACTGCTTCAATTACCTTTTGCATTGCAACAGTGTTCTACGTCTGTTACCCCGTTTTCTGGACGTACTTTCTTGGCATCCTGAAGCTCTTGCAAACGCTTGCAGAAGAGTAGTATAATGGATATTAGTTTTGCATATAAAACGATTTCCAATGTTTTAATTTCGATTATTATGCGATGCGTAAAATATGGAATTAGGTAATTCTCATTGGAACAAACACTGAAAATGGAATGCCGGGAATAACGACTACCTTTCCGAAAAAGTGGTCACCTTGGCCACTTTTCTTGACGTGTAGCGTGGCCATTTTCCCCATCAAACGCCATGTCTGTATCAGTGGCTCACACGCGAAACAATACAACCGAAGTAAACGACAGTGACCTATATTTGTGAGCCAAAGGGCATTGCGTGAACCGTGATGTCCCAGAACCATATTGCTCCACATGAAAATGAAGCCACTAAAGTAATATGAATGACTTACCCTACATCAAATGATCGAAAAGGTTTTCACAGGAAGATAACAAGAAAGCTTCCTTTGTCAAACTCACTGACGACACCAATAGAGTCGATTACAAGTAGTGTGGACACTTCTCGGTGGAAAGCACCAGTGCTGAAGGCACCAACGTGGTCACTTTACCCTTCTTCTCTCTACGCTTGTTATCAACGCAATGTCATCGGCAAATGCCAAGTCGTCCACATAGTTATATATTATTACGTAGTTAACTGTACTGTTGAGGTCTAAAAATCAGAGCGAACACATACATTGTGAGCTCCCTGTTCTCCTGCTCAGTAATATGTACGGGATTCAAGTGCTTATAGTTGTGTATAAGATGTTCGTTTAATTTGTAATTTAGTTGCCTAGTATTTTACCACCCCCTTTTTTCTTTCTTTTTAAGCAGACTCACTGACAAGTCGAACCGGCGATGGCTCTATTTGTGTGATCCGAGGCTGATAAATACGCTAACAGAATTTATTAATTCAGTGCCACAAACGATATATAGTAGATGCGCTAGTCTCACAACATCAGAAAGACGCAGTTGAAAAAAATACAAACCAGTGGATTATATCTGATGAACTAAGTTTACTTTAGATTTCACTCATTAATTTTAGAACGTAAACTATGCTACATTCCTTAGTAAATGGCGGCGATTGCGAAGCACGCCACCTTAGTTCCGCCAGATTAGTACTTGTGTTTCACCTATTGGCACTAATGAAATGAATTGAAGCTGTGTGCCCGATGGAACACTATCCTGATATTTTATCTTTTACGGACGATGTTCACATTAGGAGGTAAGTACTGACAGAAATGGGTATGTGAATCGTGGCTGGATATAACAGTGGGTACGAGCTTGCTAACGAAAGGCCTGGTTCCAGTTTGGAGTCCCGGTGGACGGCATAGTTTCACTGTGTCACAAATTTTCAAAACGGCGAACATTCCTCTGAAGATTGCAAGATTTATTCACACTATTAAAGGAGTCGTACTACTATGGCATTGCAGTTGCGTTTGTAATGTAGTGGGTTTCTGTAGTTGCTGTTCTCTTCACTGAATTCTTCACGAAAATAGTATATTACAATACAGGTATAATGTATAATTGTAGCTAACTTAAGTAATAGCTGCATCTTATTCCTTCATGTACCAGGACTCACATTTGAACTCAGTGTTGTCTGATCTTCCCAGTAGTTACAAGATTTCAATGTGTTTTCGGGATGATTGCTTCATATTTTTGGTAAATTTACTAACGCTAATAACGTCGTACGATAAAATACGAGAACTTAAAGAATCTTCAAGAACTATGTAAGGGATTATAACCTGCGTTTGACAACCATTCATAGCTCCCTGTTACGTTAGTTTAGATGTTGTGCAGTTATAGTTTGTGTATTTTAATCACAAACTGCCTTGAGGTGGAGGTCTTTCGGTGTGATCGTGAGCGAGAGGCCAGCAGGGTTGCTGAAGCTTCCATTTTATATTTTACCTTTCATTGCATGACCATCAGAAAACAAAACCCCATTTGTATCCAATTAGTTGTGTATGGGCGCTGATGGCGTCACTGTTGAGCGCCCTATAATATCTTCAACACCAGCATCACCCGAATAAAAAAACGTAAACGACGACTGCAACGTTACTGAAACTCAAAAAATGGTTCAAATGGCTCTGAGCACTATGGGACTCAACTGCTGTGGTCATCAGTCCCCTAGAACTTAGAACTAATTAAACCTAACTAACCTAAGGACATCACACACATCCATGCCCGAGGCAGGATTCGAACCTGCGACCGTAGGAGCAGCGCGGCTCCGGACTGGAGCGCCTAGAACCGCACGACCACCGCGGCCGGCTACTGAAACTGCACTTGTTGAGTACGTACACCTTCAAGGACGTATTTCAGTCGCTTTTGTTCCCAACAATGTCTTTGTGTTAACATTATAAGATATGAATCAACATCTAGCTGTAAAGCATCCTTGCAAAGTAGGATTCTGAAGCCGATGAAGTAACAGAAGATGTAAATATTTGAGGACCATCGTAACTACATTCTCAGACATCAAGCAACACTTCCAACAGATCGCAGCTAGATGACTGTTGCTCTTTCTCGTAGCATTTCTATCCAACCAGGGCTTTTCCACCGCTGATGGAAGTAAAGTTAGTAAAGCGTTATGCATGTGCCACTCTGATGTACAGAATCAGCTCAGTAAGATGGGTAGACGTGGAGACGCGCGTAACTGTGGAAGGAAACTACCATATTTGTACGTGCATATGAGCACCAGAGGTTTTATTTACATTCATTTTTATCTTACACGTCTAGTTCCGCAAGAGCAAATTTCAAGTTCCTGGAACGTTTCAGTACATGCAAAGTAGTAACAGATAAAATAAAATGTTTTTGAACAAAAAAAAAAAAAATTACAATCCGTAAGTCTACATAAGCGCAATCAACAATATAATACAGGAATCAGCTTGATTTTTCAAGGAGCTTCTCCACAGAATAGAAGAAATCACCCATGAAGAAACTCTTCAGTTTCTATTTGAAAGCGCGTGGATTACTGCTAGGATTTTTTGAATTCTTGTGGTAGCTTAATGAAAATGCATGCAGCAGTATACTGCACGCCTTTCTGCACAAGAGTCAAGGAAGTGCGATCCAAACGCATATTGGATTCCTACATAGTATTCACTGAGAGAAAGCTGCTAATCCTTGGGAACAAGCGGATATTGTTAACGAGGAACAATAGAAACGAATATATACATAAACCGAGAGGCCAGTGTCAGAAAACCCAAACTAATGAACGGTGGTCGACAAGAGGTTCGCCAACTTACACCATTTATTGCCCAAACCGCCCGCTTCCGTGCCAAAAATATCCTTTGAGAATGGGAATACACCAAAATAAAATACCATACGTCATAAGCAAAGTAGACTACTTTTCATGTCGAACTACTACCTACTTCAGATATGATTCGAATAGTAAAAATGCCAACATTAAGCCTTTGATCAAAATTCTGAATGTTGGCTTTCCGTGACAGTTTACTATCTATCTGAACACCTAGAAATCTGAGCTTTTCAGTTTCACTAATCATATGCCCATTCTGTGGAATTAAAACGTGGAGTTTTGTTGAATTACATATTAGAGACCGTAAAAACTGAGTCTTACTGAATTTAGCGTTAAATATATTGTCAACAACCTATGGACTTATTTCAAACAGTGCCATGTTGCACACAAAATCCTTTATAACCAAGCTAGTGTTATCAACAACCAGAAACATTTTAGAATCACATTGATACTGGAGGGCATATCATTTACATAAATAAGGAACAGGAGTGGCCCCAGCACTGATCCTTGGGGAGACCCCACATCATAGCCATTCTCAACACTGTGGATAATAATGTTTTGATGTCTGTTATTAAAGTGAGAGGTGAACCAGTTGTGAGCTACTCCCCGTATTCCATAATGGTCCAACATCTGCAACAATATTTTGTGATCAAAACAATCAAACGCCTCAGTTAAATCAGAAAATAATTTTAGCGTTCGAAAACTTTTGTTTAATCCATCCCGTACCTCATAGAGAATGGAGAATATACAATTTTCCGTTGATAAACCACTTCTAAAACCGAAATACACATTTGACAGCAAATTATGTGAAATAAAATGATTAATTACCCTTACATACCCAGCGTTTTCAATAACTTTAGCGAACACTGATGGCATAGAAACAGTTCTAAAATTGTCTACATTATCTCTACCTCCGATTTTATAAAGCGGCTTTACTACTGAGTAGTTTCATCTTAAAGGAAAAATTACAGATATGGCTAAGTATAGGGCTAACATGTGCAACACAGTACTTTAATATTCTGCTTGGCACTCCATCATATCCGTGAGAGTCCTTAGTCTTCAGTGATTTAATTATTGACTCAATCTGCCCCTTGTCAGTACCACAAAGGACTTTTTCAGACGTTAATCTCGGAAACGCAATTTCCAAGGGAGCCATATGATTCCCTGTACAAACTAAGTTTGCATGTAATTCACTGTACCTATATCTCACTTATCAGTAACAGAAATATCTTTACTACGAAACGAATTTATGTCGTCGACCTTGTACTGCTGACCAGATACTTCCTTCACCACCCGATCTTACCCGATAAAGGCCAAAGACGACAGTTGCGCCTTACTGATAACTGGCGGTTCCAAAATCGAATGTTATTGCATTTGTCACTGAATGGAGTCAAAAATGGTTCAAATGGCTCTGAGCACTATGGGACTTAACATCTATGGTCATCAGTCCCCTAGAACTTAGAACTACTTAAACCTAACTAACCTAAGGACATCACACAACACCCAGTCATCACGAGGCAGAGAAAATCCCTGACCCCGCCCGGGAATCGAACCCGGGAATCCGGTCGCGGGAAGCGAGAACGCTACCGCACGAACCACGAGCTGCCGACTAATGGAGTCAATCTCAACCAGTTTTCGAGTGGGCATGAGGCAAGAAACTGCACACAAGGGACATATACTGTCTGGAACCCCGCAAAAGCCATTATACACAGCGGTACGTACATCCTCACATTTACAGTGGGCTAATTAGCACAGAGATTCGGCAGCAGGTCACTAGATGCAGGCACTGCGGTCCGAAGAGCCGTGCTTTTGCCTTGTCTCAAGGTGTTGCGCTGCCCAGTGAGGCGTTTAACCACATTGGGTGGAGGGTGTAATTCGGGCCAGAGATGGTTCTGTGGCGTCTTATTGGTGTTTCCAGTGCTATGACTTGGAGCGACTCATTTGGATTACTGTATACACCAGAGTGTTTAATTGGTCATTCATAGTGACGAAGCATTGAGTTTTCCCCTACATCATTAAGAGCATACTGCCGACACTTCCCTCTTCCAATACGACAACAGGGTTGCACGCCTACGTTGCTGGTTTGACGAACATAGAAGTACACTATCACATATTGACTGGCCGCTACAGTCACCCGATATTAATGCCATAGAAGATATCTGTTTGAAGTTAATCATTTTAAGAACTTTTTCGATATTCTTACTCGCCAAACTGAAGCCATTATCAAGACTACAGGTAAAACTACATGATATTAATGTGATATCTCCGGGGGGGTCACTAATTTTTCGCTTTGTCTGCTCATCTATCTACGTATGTTATGTGGCTGGAATATTATAGTCTCATACGTTTATTGTCTACATGGATCCCTTTCTGTTCGCGATAAATGGTGAATATACACTGAAGAGTGAAAAAAACTGGTACTCCTGCCTAATATCGTTAGGCTCCCGCGAACACGCAACACCAAGTGGCACGTACTCGACTAACGCCTGAAGTAGAGCTGGAGGGAATTGACACCATGAATCCTGCAAGGCCGTTCATAAAGGGGGTGGAAATCTCTTCTGGACAGCACGTTGCAAGGCATCTCAGATGTGCTCAATAAGGTTGAGGTCTGGAGAGTATGGTGGCCAGTGGAAGTTTTTAAACTCAATGTACTTGGAGCCACTCTGTAGCAATTCTGGACGTGTGGGGTGTCGCATTGTCCTGCTGGAATTTCCAAAGTCCGTCGGAATGCACAATGGACATGAATGGATCCAAGTGATCAGACAGCATGCTTACGTACGTGTCACCTGTCAGAGTCGCATCTAGACGCATTAGGGGTCCCATATCATTCCAACTGCACTCGGCCCGTACCATTACAGTGCCTCCACCAACTTGAACAGCCCACTGCTTACATGCAGGGTCCATGAACTCATGAGATTGTTTCCATACCCGTACACATCCAGCCACTCAATACAATTTTAAACGAGACTCGTCCGAGCAGGTAGCATGTTTCCAGACATGAACAGTTCAATGTCTGTGATGACGGACGTAGGCGAGGTGTAAAGTTTTGTGTCGTGCAGTCATCAAGAGTACGCGAGTGGGCCATCGGCTCCGAAAGCCCATATCGATTATGTTTCGTTGAATGATTCGCACGCTGACACTTGTTAATGGTACAGCATTCAAACCTGTAGCAATTTGCGGAAGGATGGCACTAGTGTCACGTAGAACGGTTCTTTTCAGTCGACGTTGGTCCCCTTCTTGGAGGATAATTTTCCGGCCGCACCGATGTCGAAGATATGATGTTTTACCGGAATCCTGATATTCGTGGTACACTCGTGAAATGGTCGTATGGGAAAATCCCCATGTCGTCGCTACCTCGTCGATGCTGTGCCCCATCGCTCGTGGGCCGACTATAACACCACGTTCACACTCACTTCAGTCTTGATAACCTGCCATTGTAGCAGAAATAACCTACCTAACAACTGCGCCAAACACTTGTCTTATTGTAGGCGTTGCGACCGCAGTGCCGTATTCTGTCTGTTTACATATCTCTGTATTTGAATACCTGTTGGCTATACCAGTTTCTTTGACGCTTCAGTGTATAATGGCATATTTGGTGCACAAGATGAAAAATAAAAGATATGTGTGTGTGTGTGTATTTGAGTGTGTGTGTGTGTGTGTGTGTGAGAGTGTGTGTGTGTGTATGCGAAACGCGGCAAGCTAAACTGTTACACATGCCTCTTTTATTCCATATGAAGCTCATTAAGGGAGGAGAGCTGTTTGATGAAAGAAGAATAAGTGAATTGCAGCCATAGCTGCATTAATAAATGGTAATACAACGTGGAACGTTAAGAATAGGTTGAAGGTTGCAGTATCAACAGATGAAGGTGTGGGTTATATGTTTATTAAAGAGCATCTTATCCCATGGACTACACATACTGGACTCTTTCTAGCCTTATTTCTCTCCGTTTTACCTTGATGCTGGAACGGCCTGTTTTTTGGATGACTTTCGTGAGTGTGCGAAGTAACGGCACCTTGCATTTGGGACAGGACAAACGGATTGTTACAAAAAAAGAGCAGTTCTTTGCCATTAGCGGACACTGCGGCCTTAGGTGCCTATGTTCGCTGAAATCGTGTCGCCAGTACACAACCAGGGCGCCCAGCGGGTATTACGTACTTTACAGCAGGGATCTGCCTAGTGGCAGAACTAAGGCCAAATCGCCGTGAAACAGGTGGAGAGCGCCGCTTTCCTACGTTTCGAAAAAAAAATTTTCAGCTAACTATTGCTTGCTTTCCCACAGAAACATGTTGTTGTTGTTGTGGTCCTAAGTCCTGAGACTGGTTTGATGCAGCTCTCCATGCTACTCTATCCTGTGCAAGCTTCTTCATCTCCCAGTACCTACTGCAGCCTACATCCTTCTGAATCTGCTTAGTGTATTCATCTCTTGCTCTCCCTCTACGATTTTTACCCTCCACGTTGCCCTCCAATACTAAATTTGTGATCCCTTGATGCCTCAGAACATGTCCTACCAACCGATCCCTTCTTCTGGTCAAGTTGTGCCACAAACTTCTCTTCTCCCCAATCCTATTCAATACTTCCTCATTAGTTATGTGATCTACCTATCTAACCTTCAGCATTCTTCTGTAACACCACATTTCGAAAGCTTCTAATCTCTTCTTGTCTAAACTATTTATCGTCCATGTTTCACTTCCATACATGGCTACATTCCATACAAATACTTTCAGAAACGACTTCCTGACACTTGAATCTATACTTGATGTTAACAAATTTCTCTTCTTCAGAAACGCTTTCCTTGCCATTGCCAGTCTACATTTTATATCCTTTCTACTTCGACCATCATCAGTTATTTTGCTCCCCAAATAGCAAAACTCCTTTACTACTTTAAGTGTCTCATTTCCTAATCTATTTCCCTCAGCATCACCCGACTTAATTCGGCTACATTCCATTATCCTCGTTTTGCTTTTTTTGATGTTCATCTTATATACTCCTCTCAAGACAATGTCCATTCCATTCAACTGCTCTTCCAAGTCCTTTGCTGTCTCTGACAGAATTACAGTGTCATCGGCGAACCTCAAAGTTTTTATTTCTTCTCCATGGATTTTAATACCTACTCCGAATTTTTCTTTTGTTTCCTTTACTTCTTCCTCAATATACAGATTGAATAACATCGGGGAGAGGCTACAACTCTGTCTTACTCCCTTCCCAACCACTGCTTCACTTTCATACCCCCCCCATACGTAGGTTTGCCTTTCCTTAATCTTTCTTCTAAGATAAGTCGTAAGGTCAGTATTGCCTCACGTGTTCCAGTGTTTCTACGGAATCCAAACTGATCTTCCCCGAGGTCGGCTTCTACTAGTTTTTCCATTCGTCTATAAAGAATTCGCGTTAGTATTTTGCAGCTGTGACTTATTAAACTTGGGATTGGAATTATTATATTCTTCTTGAAGTCTGAGGGTATTTCGCCTGTTTCATACATCTTGCCCACCAGATGGTAGAGTTTTGTCAGGACTGGCTCTCCCAAGGCCGTCAGTAGTTCCAATGGAATGTTGTCTACTCCGGAGGCCTTGTTTCGACTCAGGTCTTTCAGTGCTCTGTCAAACTCTTCACGCAGTATCGTATCTCCCATTTCATCTTCATCTACATCCTCTTCCATTTCCATAATATTGTCCTCAAGTACATCGCCCTTGTATAGACCCTCTATATACTCCTTCCATCTTTCTGCTTTCCCTTCTTTGCTTAGAACTGCGTTTCCATCTGAGCTCTTGATGTTGATACAAGTGGTTCTCCTATCTCCAAAGGTATCTTTAATTTTCCTGTAGGCAGTATCTATCGGACCCCTAGTGAGATAAGCCTCTACATCCTTACATTTGTCCTCTAGCCATGCCTGCTTAGTCATTTTGCACTTCCTGTCGATCTCATTTTTGAGACGTTTGTATTCCTTTTTGCCTGCTTCATTGATTGCATTTTTATATTTTCTCCTTTCATCAATTAAATTCAATATTTCTTCTGTTACCCAAGGATTTCTACTAGCCCTCGTCTTTTTATCTACTTGATCCTCTGCTGCCTTCACAGAAACATGGCGTGTTGAAATAATGCCCCTAGCCTCATGCGTAGCTCTCTAGTCTTAGAGGTTCTCTGATGCGAGGCTACTGCTGGGTACAAAAGCGTTCCACTGGTAAATTAGTCAGTGAAGTCACGGAGCTGAATCGACGGTTTTTTTAGAAGTATGAAGACGATTTGCAGTATGGTTGGATTTGTATTATGACACGTTGCCTTGGCGGGATTCTGTGCGCTGAGGAGAGTCCACGCTGCTGGGCCGTTGTTTATGTACATTTCGCTATTGGCGGAAGTGTACGACTTGAAAGGGTGCAGGAAGACGCTAGAAAATAAGAGGACCGGTGAAGAGGGTGCGCAGTGGACGGAATTCGGACCGCGCGGTCGGGACACTGAAATGGTGGTCCAGAGAGGACAAGAAACTTCCTGGCAGATTAAAACTGTGTTCCGGACCGAGACTCGAACTCGGGACAACTTAATTAGTGACTGGGGTTCAGAGTTGCAGCCGCAGCAATGTATCCCCCAAGGTCTCTACAGCAGAGCCTTCCCCACGGTACCACTGTTCAGCACAGCTGTCAGATAATAATTCCGGTGAGTAAGTTGCACGCATCGGCGTGATAGGGCACCGCACTGGCGAATTTCTGTATGATAACCTGTCTCAGATTCAAAGTTGCACCACCGAGTGCATGAGCCTCGCGATTAACCAGCGGGTGTCCAGTCATCTCTGTTCGTCTCGAATTAAGGAATTCTCAGACCAAATTACTTTTTTATATTTTTCATTAGAGGGGCTTAGTTATCTCGTTGGTGAAAGTAACCCTGCAAACCATTCAGAATTCAATAGTCAAAATTATGTACACTGCTGGCCACCGTAAATGCAACACCCTGAAGGAAGCATCCGAATCAAGTGAAATTTACACCATGGGTTTGCAGCGATGATATATGCAACTGATTAGAATTTCAGCGCAGACGCACATCACGCGCGCCTGTGGCGCCACCTCATAGCGCCATTTAAGGCTTGGCGATTTCGACGAGTGTACGTTCGGCACGTGTGTTTACCTTCTGGTTGTTTCACAAGACGATCAGTTATGCCTCGTAGACAACAGCGAACATCGTTTGATCAAGTTTCCGAGTTCGACGGAGGAAGGATAGTGGCTTATCGAGATTGTGGATTATCATACAGAGAAATCGCTAGTCGTGTTGGACGAAACCAAACAACTGTAATGCGGATATATGACCGTTGGATGCAGGAGGGTACGACGGACCGACGTGGTCGATCGCATTCACCTCGGTGCACCACTTCACGTGCTGATAGGCAAATTGTGCGCATGGCAGTGACGGATCGCTCAGTGACATCCCGAACCATAGCACAGCACATTGCGTCTGTAACGCATCATCGAGTGTCTGCGCGTACCATTCGACGCCGTTTACAGCAGAGTGGTCTGTCCGCAAGACGTCCATTGCTTCGTCTACCATTGACGCAGAACCACAGACGTCTCCTTCGCCAATGGTGTGATGACAGACGGATGTGGACGGCAGAATGGAATGACGTTGTCTTTACTGACGAGGCACGCTTCTGTCTGCAGCACCACGATGGTCAGATTCGAGTGTGGAGACACCGTGGAGAGAGGATGCTGGACAGCTGCATTATACACCGCCACACTGGTCTTGCACCGGGTATTATGGTATGGGGCGGTATTGGATATTATTCTCGCACGCCTCTAGTACGCATTGCCGGTACTTTAAATAGCCGGCGCTACATATCCGAGGTGCTGGAGCCAGTTGTCCTTCCTTACCTTCAGGGCTCGGCCTCAGCCATATTTCAACAGGATAATGCGCGACCACACGCATTGTCCAAAGGTTCTTCGTCAATAACCAGATTGAAGTGCTTCCCTGGCCGGCTCGCTCTCCGGATCTTTCGTCGATAGAAAACATGTGGTCCATGGTTGCTCAACGAGTGACCCAGATTACATCCCCAGCTGCCACACCAGATGATCTTTGGCAACGTGTGGAAGCTGCTTGGGCTGCTGTACCCCAGGAACACATCCAACGTCTCTTTGACTCAATGCCGAGACGTGTGGCAGCGGTGATCTCCAACAATGGCGGCTACTCTGGCTACTGATTCTGGCAGGAACCACATGTCACAGACGTCTGTAAACGTAATCATTTGATACTTGGTCAACATGTTATCTACAAAATAAATTTTGTTGTGCTACCTCTTGTCTTTCTTGGTGTTGCATTTATGGTGGCCAGCAGTGTACATTGAGTATCTAAATCATTCAGCAATCTTGAATGATCTGTTCATTTTTACTATGCTTTACTGATTATTCACCTGCTTCTTTCGCTTCTTCCGTTTCTTTCTTCCTCTGTTAAGACAATTTTGATTTTGATGTCCGGCCACCTGTGACCATCCACCAACCCTTTATACTTCTCCCTGTCCTGTACTATTGCCTGCAGATTCCTTTCTTTTATTCCTACAGCCTTCGAGTCATCTCTGACTTCCTTCACTCAGTTGTTTCCCGTATGACATGTTGCATTCCATATCTTCTTAGTCAACCTTTCCTCGTCCATCCTCATGATGTGCCCAACAAATCGTAACCTCTTCTTCCGTATCTCGCTCGATATGGGTTTAAAATTTTCATACAGTTCCAGTCGTGTTCTGTGTATCCAGACATCCCCATGTTTTCTTGTGCCCCAGTGTGTCTCTCAGAATTTTCCGCTCCTCCTTCTCCAGCTATATACAATTTCTCTTGCCTAGTGTGATCGTTTCTGATGCATACAGAGCAGCATTTGTTGCAGTTGCTGTGTAATGTCGCAATTTGGCATTCCGTGACAGATTTTTCTTGCCATGTGTTTTCACTGCATACTGAAGCTTCTGTAGAAGCTGTGCCCTGTCTACTGCGCTACTGTGGCTCTGTATGCCACCAATTATCTTCTCCCCCAGATAGCCAAAACTGTTGACTTTCTCAACCACTTGGCCATCTGTCTTCCACTCAGACTCAGTATTCAATGTATTGGTCTTCTTATATGCAGTCTTCAGTCCGACCTTTTCTACTGTTTCAGCTAGATTTTTTAGTACTGTCTTTGCCTCTTCTTCTGCCTCATTTAAGAGTACCATGTCATCTGCGAACGCCAGGCAGTCCACTGTTGCATCATGTTTGACCTTGAGCCCTATTTGCAAACCTTTGATCTTCATGTTACTATTTAGTTGTCTCAACTGTCTCACTACTTCATCCAAAACCAGGTCAAATAATATTGGTGACATTCCGTCCCCTTGCCGGACTCCTCTTTTTATTTCTAAGCTGTCTGACAGCGTACTGGCAGAAGTGTCGCTTAACGTTTCCTTTATTGTTGCGTGTGTTGTACCATCCAGCCCTTTAACACAGAGTAGAGTACTTCTATCAACTGAATCGTAGGCCTTTTGAAAGTCCTCAGATGTCACTATTGGCTGTTTTCCTTTTTATTCCAAATATCTGTTCTGCACAGTTCCTCCGTTTTTTGAAGCCACACTGATACTCTTCTGTTGTTGGCCCCAGTTGCTCTTCAGCTCTGTTCAGCAAGATTCTCGACAAAATCTTGTACCCTATGTTTAAGAGAGAGATGCCCTTGTAGTTATCTAGCACTTTCTTGTCCCCTTTCTTGTGTAGTGGTATTACAAAGCTTTCTTTCCAGTCAATTGGTATCTTCTTACTTCTCCAGATATCCATTATTATATTGTACATATTTCTTTCTATTTCAGGCCCACCCACTTGATGTCTTCAGCACAGGTACCATCAATGCCTGATGCCTCGTTGTTTTCGAAGTTTTTAATTGCCTCTGCTACTTCTGCCCTGGTGGGTGCATTGTATAGGTTATCCTGACTTTCGTCCATAGAGCGTAAGTGTGTCCATTTTACTGTCGGTGCTTCTGCATTCAGCAAATCCCTAAAATACCTAGCCATTTTCTCACACACCTCTTTCCCGTAAACATTTATTGTGCTATCTTGTTCTATTACGAAAGGTTCTTTTGCCTCGAAGCCTTTAATTCTGCTCTTCATTTCTCTCAAAAGATACGTGATTTGTGTTTCTTGAAGGCTGTGTTTGCTTCTTCAAGTTTCTCATTCCATCTACTTCTCTTGGAATTTTAGATCGTTTTGCTAGCAATTATTCTCGCATTCCGGAGTTTCGACCAGTCTTCTTGCTTGTTACAGGATTGCTGTTTCGTCCACGCTTTCCTCCTGGTCTCGACTGCATTTTCTCATTCATCCGTCCACCACTCATGCTTCCTCTTCTTGTTGTTAGTGGCCAGTCGCACTGTCTCTTCTTCTATCATATCTCTCACTCTCTTCCAATCACTCTGAACTACCATTATCTTTGCATACTCTGCTCTGGGTTTTTTCAGAAGATCTACGTCTATTTTGTGGGTGTTTATGGTCCTACGTTTCCTTGCTTTGTTGGGTATCCATTTGTATTTTATTTCGACAAAGTAGTGATCTGATTCCATCCTGCTACTTTTCCTGACTTTCGTGTTCATAATCTCTCTGTGATTCTTGTCACGGATTGCTACATGGTGTAGCTGTTTTCCCCCTATCCTGTTTCCAGAGCTGGCCCACAAAGTTTTCTTGCTTGCCTTAGCTTTGTAATGGGTGGTCATTATTCTCATCTTGTGTTCCCTATCCAGGACCACTAATCTCTCATCATTCTTGTTTGTTCTCTTGTGGGCTAGATAATCTCCCACAGGACCTCTAAATGTCCTTTCCGTGCCTATTTGCACGTTACAATCTCGTAGCAAAATAGTGACACTTCTTTTGTCCACATCTATCACTACCTTAACCAAAGTGTACCAAAAATGTTCAGTTCCTGCTTTGCCTTTTGTGTTCTTATCATTTGTTTGTGCATGAGCATTTACTATTCAGTAGGTTTTGTTTCCTATTTTCATTGTCAGATATGACATCCTCTGGCTTATGCCCTTCCACTCAGAGATACTATCTAGGTATCTATGATCTACTACAAAGGTTCTGCCAAACATAACAGGTTGCTTTGGCCCCCCAAATCCGGGTTTCCCTTTCAGAATTACATATCCCTCTGATTCCATCGTGCTTTCGTCCCTGAATGTTGTTTCGTGTAGTGCCAGTGTGGCAATCCCAAGTTCTCTCATACTATCAAGAACTTGCTTTAGCTTGCCCACCTTCATCATAGTCTGCATGTTTATGGTTCCCATTTTAAAAGCCTGTTTCGGTCTAATTTTTTGTCCGTGATTTGGATTGGATTTTTAGGTACTGATAGGTACGCAGTTTTGTTCCGCACATGATGCAGGCTCCCCATATATATATATATATATATATATATATATATATATGGTGTTACAAAAAGGTACGGCCAAACTTTCAGGAAACATTCCTCACACACAAATAAAGAAAAGATGGTATGTGGACATGTGTCCAGAAACGCTTAATTTCCATGTTAGAGCTCATTGTTGGTGATGTCTTGATTGGGCCCCATGTTCTTCCACCTACGCTCAATGGAGCACGATATCATGATTTCATACGGGATACTCTACCTGTGCTGCTAGAACATGTGCCTTTACAAGTACGACACAACATGTGGTTCATGCACGATGGAGCTTCTGCACATTTCAGTCGAAGTGTTCGTACGCTTCTCAACAACAGATTCGGTGACCGATGGATTGGTAGAGGCGGACCAATTCCATGGCCTCCACGCTCTCCTGACCTCAACCCTCTTGACTTTCATTTATGGGGGCATTTGAAAGCTCTTGTCTACGCAACCCCGGTACCAAATGTAGAGACTCTTCGTGCTCGTATTGTGGACGGGTGTGATACAATATGCCATTCTCCAGGGCCGCATCAGCGAATCAGGGATTCCATGTGACGGAGGATGGATGCATGTATCCTCGCTAACGGAGGACATTTTGAACATTTCCTGTAACAAAGTGTTTGAAGTCACGCTGGTACGTTCTGTTGCTGTGTTTCCATTCCATGATTAATGTGAGTTGAAGAGAAGTAATAAAATGAGCTCTAACATGGAAAGTAAGCGTTTCCGGACACATGTCCACATAACATATTTTCTTTCTTTGTGTGTGAGAAATGTTTCCTGAAAGTTTGGCCGTACCTTTTTGTATATATATATATATATATATATATATATATATATATATATATATATATATATATATATATATATATATATATATAGCTAAGGCCATATATAACCGAAAATATTAACCTAGATCTTAAAGGTGCGCCTGGCTCACAATTAGTTTTCTGGGAATGGATAGCATTTTGCACAGAGCGGGTTTCACATATGTATACCAACGAAGAGAAAGTAGAGCCTGATAGTTAAATAACGTGTCGGACAATAGACGGCCTAGAATAGCTGGCGTATGGTTGGTAAGGTGCTTAGCACATGTTGTTAATCGTGTTTTTTTACAGGCCTCAATTATTGAACCTTATGAAATAAAATCGTCAAACTTTTTAACGGTTTGCGCTAGGACGTTCAACTACACGGTTGGCCGCGGGGTATGATGTGAATTAGTATCCACGTTGTTGTTTGGTTTAGCGACGAAGCACATTTTCATTTGGATGAGTTAGTCAATGAGCAAAATTGGCGCATTTGAGGGAGTGAGAATCCGCATTTTGCGATTGATAAGTCTCCTCACCCTCAACGAGCGACTGTGTGGTGTGCAATGTCCACAGTCAAGGAATAATCGGTGCGATATTCCTTGGTAGCACGGCGACTACCGAACGGGTACGTGAATTTTTGGAAGATGATTTCATCCCCATTATCCAAAGCAACCCTGAGTTCCACAAGATGTGGTTCATGCAAAACGGAGCTCGACGCCATCGAAGCAGGAGAGTGTTTAATGTCCTGGAGGAGCACTTTGGGGACCGCATTCTGGCTGTGGGGTACCCAAAGGCCACTCGCATGGACTCGATTGGCAGCCATATACACCGGATATGAACACATGTGTCCCCTTTTTGAGGGGCTATATTAAAGACAAGGTGTAGAACAACAACCCCAAAACAACTGCTGAGCTGAAAACAGCCTTTCAGAAGGTCATCGACAGCGTCTATGTTCCGACACTTCAGCCGGTCATGCAGAATTTCACTATTCGTCTGCGCCACATCATCGGCAATGATGGCAGGCGTATCGAACATCACGTAATCTAAATCCATACATCTGTATTGACTTTTACATTTTGAATAAAGTGTGTGCACGCCGTAGTTTGTAACTAATTTACGTTTCTTTTCATATAGTTCAATAATTGGCCCCATGTATGTAACGTCTTACCATTGCTAAAGCCTAGTTTACATGGCGACACTACATTGCGAAATTAAGCTTCGAAATTACTGCTAGCCACTGCACTTGCCCAGCCCGCGTTGAAGAAACAGTTCAGTTTCGGGGCGTTCGAACTTTCACGACACTCAACTACGGTCTTTGGGCAACTGCTCTATACAGAGGTCGTTGTGAATCGTAATGGTAATCATTACAGGAAAAAATAACCGCGTAATGGTCCGCTTGAGACAAGTCTTCGCGATATGAGCATCGAAGGATTGACAATGTTGGAGTTATTGACCAAAATACATCCTGTAAAAAATGAGACATCTAAAACTAAAGGAAATACCTTTTTGCATATGAAAACTTTTGTAGATGTTCGCAGGTGAACATCTTGAAGAGATTGACTTCACTAAAGGCGGAGATGCGCAAATGCGAAAGCTATCCAATGGACAGAACGTGGAGCTAACTGTGAATACAGAAAATTTACTATAAGTAGGTACGAAGTGAAAAGATTGATTTCCGAAAGTCAGAGATAAGATGCTTTCGAAGAAAACTGGCATCACGGGCATCCGGAAGGAATTTGGCAACTGTGGACGCGGTTTGGGTACTGCAGGAACGCGGAATTCAAATCCTTACGTACTTACGAGCTAGTGTGACTTCTTTCTTCATAGCATATTTAACTCTGTTAAGATCGTTGAATCATGCTTCATCGATGGCTGAAATAGCTTCTGGAGTAATCACTGTGCACGAGAGCTGACATCCTTTCTTTATCCAGTCACAAATTCAGACACGTTTGTTCCTTTTGTTTTCTACAGGTTTCAATACTTGAAACGACTTAACTCCGCCACTACCAATGAATCTGCTAATCCTTTCATTCCAGAGACGAAAATATTATTTCGATACTCATAAAATCTCGTAACTGAAGTGAAGACGAATATCGCTGTGTAGACAGCCATTAAAACTGGTTTCAAGAAACGAGTTTCGTAGCCCGGTGTCGACCGGTAAGTTATCCTTAAGATGCGGTTGGTAATGATCCGTAACAAACGAACAGAAGACACAGCAGTTACTAGTATTGCAGCTTCTTGGTAGGTTCTTTGATGTGCCAGTCACTAAAACTGGAAAACACTGTCATCTCCTCCCATGCTGCAGTGCCTACTCGCGTGTGTATTTATTTACATGTGTGGCTGACTCTCCCCTCACTTTCCCGGCGTCATTACATCCGTCACACGCCACTTCGTGCGCTCACGGTTCTGTAATAGCCCACCTCGCGGCCACTCACCTCGCCGCTTCTGGGCCGAGATGAAGACAAACACCCCTGGGAGCCGCGCGCCACTTTCCTGTGTTCACGCTCTCTCTTGCGGTCCCCGGTCCATTGTGTTCCGACCGAAACAAAAACAGGTCGTGACCGCCCATCGGTTTACGTCGCCTCAAACCAGTGCGACAGCTGGGATGTTCGTCTCCAGGTCTCCGGCTGTCGTCCACCCGAAATACGACGTCTTCGCCGAAGAGAAAGACTTCAGAAGAAAAACAGCCTCTAGCGTATGGAACAGCACGCAGCTGAAGAGTTATCAAGGCATATTTATTTGGAGTGAGTGTCCGGAGGTAAAGGGACTATTGTCACTCCCAACAACATTAGTAGTACTGTTGTTTATCCATGCACCACTTTTACAAGGATGTTGCCGATGTCATGGAATTGCAATATCACAACAACAAAAATAAAGTGATTCGCATACGTAGTTACTTACATATTAACGTGTCTACGTTGCGGAGTATATCGAAACAGAATAGGTACTGCAATATGTTTATAAATATGAAATGTAGAAACGGGAACAAAGCAAAAAGGATAGGTAGAAAACATGACAGATAGCCGCTCAGCTTCTCATTGTGAAGACTGACTAAGAGAATCACAATTTTAGGAAGAATTTTTGAGTGGAGCACAGCCATCGGTATAAAAGGCTAAAAAACGGTAAAAACAGTCTCGATATCGGTTTCGGCCCTTTCCTCGGACCATCTTCAGGCTTATCACCGCCATTATGGCTACTGGTGGTGGCAGAAATCTGAAAACGCGATCGAGACAGTTTCTATTGATTTTAGGAGGAGATTTACATCAATGCGTAAGTAGCGTCAATAAGAAACAAAACTGAAGTGGAGGTAAGAACTACCAAATAATTCAAATGGCTCTGAGCACTATGGGACTTAATTACTGGGCTCATCAGTCCTCTAGAACTTAGAACTACTTAAACCTAACTAACCTAAGGACAGCACACACATCCATGCTCGAGGCAGGATTCGAACCTGCGACCATAGCGGTCGTGCGGTCCCGGACTGAGCGCCTAGAACCGCTTGGCCACAGTGGCCGGCAAAAACGGCCAAATCACTCAGTTACGTTCCGGACACGTCTTCTCGAAGAATATTCCATTTTACCAACCGAGTACTGATGCTACACACTCACACTGAAATCATCTTCGTATACCTGGGACACCACAGCTGCTGGATTGGGAGGGGGGAGGGGGGGGCGGCGTCCAAGAAGAGACTGCTCAAAAAGTTATCATAGTATTGACGGTATCTTGGATTGTGCACGCTAAAGGTAAATTAATCTTGCAGGAACCTCCAAAGATCTAGAACGCTCTTATTTCGTCCATGAAACAAGTAAGAGATCGACAGGTCTGTTATCAAATTCACTGCGTTCATGGAAAATAGGTCTCACTCTGAAACAGAAATGACAAGCCGCTGTGGCCCAGCGGTTCTAGGCGCTACAGTCCGAAACCACGCGGCTGCTGCGGTTGTTAGTTCGAATCCTGCCTCGGACATGGATGTGTGTCATGTCCTTAGGGTAGTTAGATTTACGTAGTTCTAAGTCTAGGGGACTGATGACCACAGATGTTAAGTCCCATCGTGCTTAGAGACATTTGAACCGTTTGGAAAGAGGTACTTTCAGTGCAATGTCTTGGGAAACCACAAACAGAAGAAAGGCAAGCATGTTCCTTATCAGCTGCCACACCTCTGCAGACGATCAAGTCGATGCTGATTCGTGTCAGGCTTGCGACACTGGAGGCAAAGCGTCGAGTCTGTCATGTTACTGGCACGTAGACGAAGTTGTGTCATGTATTTCCCAACAACAAGCAGATACCAGGTCACTCGAGCATTTGTGTCGACGAGGACATGACGCACAGAACGGCGCACTACAGTCCACCATCTGCAGTGTTACAGGAATGGACCAGCGCCCTCCGACACCACTGATTCTCTGAGAGATGTCTGCATTCTGGATTCTGAAGGTGGGTAACATTCCTCTTCCACATGCCTCGACCATGCCACACTCTCTGCCACTGGACGGAAACAGTGCAAATATAGCGGATGTGGTTTGAGAAGGCGGTAGATAATGACCCACCATCAAGCATGGCAATTGTGAGCCCTAGAGAAACATTGAATAAGACTTACTGAATGCCTGGTGACATAAGTGTGTACAGGTCGGTCACCAAGCTTGCAGTCCCAATTATCCGCACTAGCAAAAAAATAGTTCGAATGGCTCTGAGTACTATGGGACTTAACATCTGAGGTCATCAGTCCCCTAGAACTTAGGACTACTTAAGGGGCTCCGGAACTCCCCATACTTGCAATGTTAAAATAACGCTTATAAATTACATCTTTCCTCACAAAGTATTTGAGGTAGGAAGTTGAACTTTTTACAGATTATTTATTGGAATATGGGCTACAACTTAACACAGGTATTTTACAAAATTTTAGTTCAGTTATTAAAGATGATTTTTTTTCAATTGTAATGAAAATTCACAACATTTTTTTGCAATTTTTTATTTATATATTCAAAAATATACAGTTTTTTGGAAAAAGGCTGTGTTAAATTATGCAGAAGGTACTGTGTAACATTTACTGAAAGTTTGAAACAAATATGTTTGGAAGATCCTTAGAAAACATGTAATTAGTATGAAAAAATTAAAGTTTTGGGAATCGAGCAACAAAGATTGGATTAACTTTTTAGTGCATTCCAGGTCAATAGGATGGATTATCTTCATCCTCTGCAAACTCCTCCTCCAGCTTCCTCTTGTTCCTCCTCCTGTTTACTCTTGCTTGTATTTCTAGACTCATTACAGCCCTGTCTGCAGCCCGAGGGCGTTCCTTGTCTAAAGCAAGCATCGCTCGTTGTTGTGTTCGTAGATTTTGCTACCATTTTCTTCAGTTGCAGTTACTGCAACACTGTTCCAAAAGGTGGTCATGTATGAACACTTATCACATTTCAGTTGTATTTCACTAGCAAGTCCTACGTGCTTTATTATGGAGAGTTCCAGACCAACTTCACTACAATGAATACATCTTACACAGTTTGAAAAAATTCCTTTCAGAACCGACATATCAAATATTTCATTCACATCCGATTCGCCCATAAAACATTCATAGTTTTCACTCATTGAACCAAGCTTCTTCTGTGAAGTATTTTCTTTCCCACTTTGACTGCTATGGGCAGGTGTACTTGAGAGGTTAGGTTCACTCACTTGATTATCGTCTTTATTGTTTACAGTAATAACACATACCTTTGGCTTTCCAAGATTTCTCCTTTTCTTAAAAGCCTTCAGAGGATTTCTAATAACTTTACTTTTATTCATTATTATACTTCAACAAAACAGAGACTCAAGAAACAGAATTAATTACGAATATTTTCGAGATAACGACAGAGTAAATAAACATGAAATAATCGACAATCACACCAGCGATATACATTGAACCATCACAGGCTAGCCACAACACATACTTTATCTCACATCACTAAAATGTACCTGATGAACACGGACGTTAATAATAACACCATTTGACAGCAGTTTAACAGTGCCACAGTGGGTCACGCCCATGTAGAACACATTTCAAAAAAAAATTAAAAATAGTTGTAGTCTTCGGAATTGAATAAATTATATATCTATTAAAAGGTAATAGTCTGCAGATTCAGAAAACGCTAAAAAGTAAAAATTGAACTTTTCATGATTTTGAGCCTTTCCGGAGCCCCTTAAACCTATCTAACCTAAAGACATCACACACATCCATGCTCGAGGCAGGATTCGAACCTGCGACAGTAGTAGTCGCGCGGTTCCGGACTGAAGCGCCTAGAACCGCTCGGCCACCGCGGGCGGTTCCGCACTAGCGGCTTGCGTTCGTGGCACATGGTAAGATTGGGATGTTAGTCCTTCCGAGATACACAATTTAAGTCGCCCCCAAGAAAAATATGGTCATAACGGCCCACAAAAGAAGGGGCGATCTCATCTGAACAGAATCACGACCGTTCCTGTCACTTGGCCGTGCCCAAGGAAGTGTAAACTCTGACGATTCGGATACCATGGAAGGTCACAGCAAGACCCAAATCTGATGACAGGTTAGCGGCTACCCCGCGCGGCGAAGGAATTTATTTTGGGGGTAAAAGATGTGTAGCTCACGACATGCGGATGCCCAAATTTTTTTCATCCACTATTTGAGAATGAGGGAACTTAGTGATTTCAACAAACTTTACACTGTAATCTCTCGCTGACGACCCCCACTAAATGATGAAAGGAAAAAAGTGTATCAAATTTTCTCTTTTCATGCCGTAAAACTATCGCTTTAATTTATCGCTTCTTTCCTACTAACTGTATTCGTTACACATTTTGCAGGCAGTATTCACATATACACCGAATGTATCAGCAAACTGTATCACTGTACGACACATTTTCAGGAGATATGAAGTCATAAAGATTGAGCTCCATGAAAATGAAATTGCAGGGCGAAAATCGCTACAGGTACTAGTGAGATATGCGTAAAAATATCTGTGAAATATGTTACATGTATGTGAACCATATGCTACCTGTGCGCACTCGATCAAAACTACAGGTAAAATGCTTCTCCTAAGCTCTTTGATCGATTTCAGATGAACTTGATATACATTTTACTTTCTATATGGAGAGAAATACTGTGGGATAAGAATCACCAGCTTGCTATAGGTGTAGGGGTGATAATTTGTAGATGGAGAGAGAAGGTAGAGGGGGGGGGGAGATGGACACAGACAGGACAGAGAAGGACAGAGAGAGGAGGAGGAGGAAGCTGACAGAGAAAGGGAAGAGGATGAGAGGAACAGAGAGAAGTGGGAAGGGGAGATGGACAGAGAGAGATGGAAGAGGAAATGGAGATAGAGAGGGAGGAGCGGAGGGTAGCTTAGAAGGGGTGAGGAGATGATCTTAGAGAGGGGAAGAGGAGATAGAGAGAGAAGGAGGTGATGGACAGAGAACGGTAGAGCAGGTGGACAGAGAGAGCCAAAAGAGTAGATGTTAAGAGAGGAGGAAGGAGCAGATAGACAGAGAGAAGGTCTAGAGGGAATGCACTGTAATTTGGGGCAGGTGGAGATGGATACAGGGGAAAGGAAGAGATGCACTAACAGAATATTGGAATACCGTAAATACACACCCGGTCAACGCTGGGTACTGAGCTAGCAAATGAATAAACCTTCTTTCATGTGTGACCATTGTGTTAGGATGTTCACTCATTTTCGCTACTACAATTACATTTCCCTAAGACTTTTTTATGCGAAACAGGAAACTCCTGTGTCCTGTGATTTGGCAAAGTGTTTACTTTCACACTACGAAAAATCCGTTACGTTGAACTTGTCCACACCAGTATCCAGAATGTTTTTCCTTAATTTTTGTTTTCGAGTCTGACACGAACTTCATTCTATAAAAAGCTTAGACTATGAGACGAATGGCAGCTTGTTCTCTTGTTCGCATCCCTCGTTAAACCATATATGACAGTATCTTTTATGTGATCTGGGTCTCATACTAAACTAAGGCAAGGGTAAATGAGAGCCAATATGAAGGATGAAGGAAGTTTAGTTTGGAGTATCTTGGACATGAGGTTGTTAAAAATAGAGTCCTCGACAACAAAGTAATCACATCGAAGGACATCTCGGCGTTCGCTTGAACTGATGTAGCTAACCGACATCGCAATAGATAAAAGCAGACTGGAACCCTGCTGCTCTCGGGTATGTGTGATTTTAGTCTTCGTCCCCTCTCTGGGTATCTACAGTACGACCAGTGTTCAAATATAGATTCAACTGCTTTCGTTTTCTGTAGTCAGAATTCTTGTCGTTACTTTAAACTCACTAATCCACTCGAAATTGTAGCGAACTTTGCCTGCATGGCTAAAGAATTCTATCAACCAGATAAGTTGTAGAAATGACGAAACAAACATGCGAAATTCAAACGGACGCAAAATCTCCAAGATTGGCGACCTTTTACAGGCTCGAAATTTAGTGCGGACTTCAATGAGAGATACTTATAATACATAGTTTCCACAACGAAACTTTGTCTCGGAACCTGGCAGAAAATTCAAGGAGATTCTGGTCGTATGTGAAGTATGCTAGCGGCAAGACACAGTCAGTGCCTTCTCTGCGCGATATCAAAGGAGATATTATCAAAGATAGTGCTGCCAAAGCAGAGTTATTAAACAAAGCCTTCCGAAATCCCTTCACCCAAGAAGAAGTAAATATTCCAGAATTCGAATCAAGAACAGCTACCAACCAGAGTAACGTAAAAGTAGATATCCTCAGTTTAGTGAACCAACTTAAATCACTTAACAAAAGCAAGTATTCCGGTCCAGACTGTATACCAGTTAGGTTCCTTCCAGAGTATGCTGATACAATAGCTCCATACTGAACAATCATACACAACCGCTCGCTCCACAAAAGATCCGTACCCAAAGACTGGAAAGTTGCACAGGTCACACCAGTATTCAAGAAAGATAGTAGTAGTAGTAATCCACCATTAACATCGATACGCAGCAGGATTTTGGAACATATATTGTGTTCGAACATTATGAATTACATCGAAGAAAATGGTCTATTGACACACAGTCAACACGGATATAGAAAAAATCGTTCTTGTGAAACGCAACTAGCTCTTTATTACGCACGAAATGTTGGGTGCTATTGACAAGGCATTACAGATTGATTCCGTATTTTTGGATTTTCGGAAGGCTTTTGACACTATACCATACAAGCGGCTTGTAGTGAAATTGCGTGCTTACGGAATATCGTCTCAGTTTAGTGACTGGATTCGTAATTCCTAAATAGCGGAAAGTGTGAGGTAATCCACATGAGTGGTTAAAGGAATCTGTTAAACTTTGGTTACACGGTAAATAAGTCAAATCTGAAGCCCGTAAAATCAACTAAATACCTAGGAATTGCAATTACGAACCACTTTAATTAGAAGGAACACATAGAAAATGTTGTGGGGTGAGCTAACCAAAGACTACGTTTTATTGACAGGACGCTTAGAAAACGTAACAATATAGTAAGGAGACTGCCTGCAATACGCTTCTCCGTCCTCTTTTAGAATACTGCTGCGCAGTGTGGGATTCATATCAGATAGGACTGAAAGAGTACATCGAAAAAGTTCGAAGAAGGACAGCAAGTTTCCTATTATCACGAAATTGGAGAAAGAGTGTCACTGAAATGATACAGGATTTGGGGTGGACGTCATTACATCAAAGGCTATTTTCGTTGCTGCGGAATCTTCTCACGAAATTTCTATCACCAACTTTCTCGTCCGAATGCAAAAATATTTTGTTGACGCCGACCTACTTAGGAAGGAACAATCACCATAATAAAATAAGGCATATCATAGCTCGCACAGAAAGATATAGGAGTTTGTTTCTTCCGCGCGCTATACGAGATTGGAATAATAGAGAATTGTGTAGGTGGTTCGATGAACCCTCTGCCAGGCACTTCAATGTGATTTACAGAGTATCCATGTAAATATAGATGTACATGTACATGTAGTCGTAAATGTAAAATTATTTAGAAAATAGTCTTGATAGCACCAGATGTTAACTTCTGACCGGTTTCGGTCTTTTAATTTCGGTTTATCGTCAGAATTTGCTCTGTAATAACAAAAGTAAAAGTGGTATATTACATAGAGAAGTCAATGATGTAAAATTATACTCTAAAGCGATGCATCGTTACCCATCTGGATGACGACGGAGGCGCCTGACCGGCTGTGGAGGCCTCAGTCACTGTGACTGATGCTGATGCCTCAGCAGCCACGGGTTATACAAGGTAGAGAGAGGCGCTCCAGAGCCTAAGGCACCACCTCAGCTAATGGCCATCGACTTACATATCGTTTAGAGACTTCATTTTTAAATATATATCCTCTAAATTTAACGAATAAAGAAATTCATTTACGGTCCATAATCTATATTACTGCCAGCCTCATAAAGTCCCTGCTCATCAGACTTTTTGTCATTGTCCTGTATTCAGTTCCAAACTGTTCGGCAGTGTTTCATGGATTGAGGGCACGCAATAATATTGCTGGTAATTCGTCCATTGCGTGGGAACGTTAAGCTAGGCGGCCTCCTTTGTTCTCTTCCGGAGGGGTAAACACGTGACGGCACCGAATTTCTCACTCTCCCTTCTCTCATATTCTCCAACACGAAAATACTACCCTACACAAGTACCCGTTACAGTCACCAAAACATAACACACTTAGACACACAGCTCACACTTCGCGACGAAAAAATACCCGCGGACGTGAAGGATACGAAAAACCTTCCCAATTAGGTGGTTGAATCCGCCCTTAGGGTCTCCCAGCCATTCATCCCATGCGATTATAACGCCCGATGTGAATAATGGTCACCAAGTCTCTTTCAACTGTAACTCTTCGGGGTTACGCTAACAAAGACCCAGTTAGATCACATTAATAACTGAATCAAATGCATACAACAGAAAAAACTTTGTTATTAAAAATAAAAGTTCTCATATTTCAACGACAATCGGGAACTACAGGGCTAATAGAGTAATACCCATTTCACAAGACATTCTGTAAAAAGTGACGTCATTATGATGTCACACGCAGTATTGGCAACCGCAGGAATTGCTCTCAGTTTTGTAACAAGGAAGAATATGAATCTAATTTTTTCCTCGTTTCAGTCGCAGCGATATATGCTGTCCTACTAGGTACCTCGCTAAGCATGCACTTGGAAATCTGCTCATATTCCTAAATGAAGAGTCAAATGTTTGTTATAAGGAATAATATAATTTTATTGCTGCTCGTATTAATTGCAGCAATTTAAACCGTCCTCCTAGATTCTTATCTAACCACACACTTGGAAATCATTCGGATATAAAGAGCCAAATATTTCTAGGAAGAATATGAATTTTATTGCTTCTCGTTTCACTCGCGGCAGTTAAAGCTATCCTCTTAGCTTCCTGCCCAACCCACTCTCGTAAAAAAAAAAAAAAAAAAAAAAAAAAAAAATAACATTAAATAAAATAAAAAAACTGCTAAGGTCATCAGTGCCGAAGCTTACACACTACTTAACCTAAATTACCCTAAAGACAAACACACACACCCATGCCCGAGGACTCGAACCTCCGCCGGGTCCAGCCGCACAGCCCATGACTCCATGACTGCAGCGCCTGAGACCGCTCGGCTAATCCCGCGTGGCTCTCGTAAATCGCCAAATATTTATTTCATCCTCCATTCGCTCCTAAAAGAAATGTAAGCAACATCGAATATTGCAGAACATGGTTGTTTTACATTCATAAGAGAGTCCTAAAATGTGTTAACAACTCTAAGATGAAAAACAAAATATTGTCGACTATGCTGTCCATTACGCTAGCACTTAGCCATGTGGCATTACTCTCTTGTCTTGGTTGTCATAGTACAATTTGAAGGATTATAGCGTAAATGCGTTATTAACTGAATTTAATGATGACTGCGAGTTTCGGCTAAATTTTGAGTATGTCGTTACCTTCAAATGGAATACTGCAAGTTATTATACAAGCGCGTTTCGTGCTTAATTTGTAAATTGTTGACCATAAGAACTCACTCCTGTGACAGCTCTCTTATTAGAAAGTACTAACCGTCAGTAAATCATTTGTGACGTTTAATTACAATAATAATTGTAATGAATCGTACCAAGAAAGAAGCGACGTTTTTTTTTGTAAATATCCGATACGCATGCATGAATTCTTGTGAGAGACTGTATCGAACGCTAACGAAAATGGTAGCAGTTCCTGCGGTCTTCGATATTGCGCGTGACATCAAAATTACGACACGTTCGCAGAAAGCTTTACGAAATGAGTGTTACCCGGGACAGTGCCGCGCCCCACGAGAAAGACCTAGCACATTATGCGACGGCTTCTCTGAGGAGCGATGGCCTTCGACGCACTTACAGCTGGTGGACAGGCACTCGGCGCGGATCGGTCTTCAGATTGGTTAGCTGGTTGATTAGAGGCGGCCGGCCGAAGTGGCCGTGCGGTTAAAGGCGCTGCAGTCTGGAACCGCAAGACCGCTACGGTCGCAGGTTCGAATCCTGCCTCGGGCATGGATGTTTGTGATGTCCTTAGGTTAGTTAGGTTTAACTAGTTCTAAGTTCTAGGGGACTAATGACCTCAGCAGTTGAGTCCCATAGTGCTCAGAGCCATTTGAACCATTTTTTGATTAGAGGCGAGGGGACCAAACAGGGAGGTCATCGGTCCCATCGGATAAGGGAAGGATGGAGAAGGACGTCGGCTACGCCTTTTCGAAGGAACCGACGCGGCATTTGCCTGAAGCGATTTAGGGAAATTACGGAAAAGTTAAATCAGGATGGTCGGACGCGGGTTTGAGCAGTCGTCCTCCCGAATGAGGGTCCACTGTGCTGACCACTTTGCTAGGTAGTCTTCAGAGGCATCACACATTCTCCCACTGATCGGCCGTTACCTGATAACCAAAACAGAATTTTTTGTAGTCAAATAATATATTTACATTTAATTTAAAGCATAATAAAGCTTCACAGACTCTATAGTACATAAATTTAGTTGGCTGTTGCGAGAAATGAGTGTCGCAAACGAGATTTGTAACACTAGGAAATGCAGAGGAGAGAGCAGATAGGTGGAAAGAATACATTGAAAGCCTCTATGAGGGTGAAGATTTGTCTGATATGATAGAAGAAGAAACAGTTTCGATTTTGAAGAGATAGGGGATCCAGTATTAGAAACGGAATTTAAGAGAGCTTTGGAGGATTTACGGTCAAATAAGCCAGAAGGGATAGATAACATTCCATTAGAATTTCTAAAATCATTGGGGGAAGTGGCAACAAAACGACTATTCACGTTGGTGTGTAGAATATATGAGTCTGGAGATATACCATCTGACTTTCGGAAAAGCATCATCCACACAATTCCGAATACGGCAAGAGCTGACAAGTGCGAGAATTATCGCACAATCAGCTTAACAGCTCATGCATCGAAGCTGCTTACAAGAATAATATACAGAAGAATGGAAAAGAAAATTGAGAATGCGCTAGGTGACGATTAGTTTGGCTTTAGGCATAGTAAAGGGACGAGAGAGGCAATTCTGACGTTACGGCTAATAATGGAAGCAAGGCTAAAGAAAAATCAAGACACTTTCATAGGATTTGTCGACCTGGAAAAAGCGTTCGACAATATAAAATGGTGCAAGCTGTTCGAGATTCTGAAAAAAGTAGGGGTAAGCTATAGGGAGAGACGGGTAATATACAATATGTACAACAACCAAGAGGGAATAATAAGAGTGGACGAACAAGATCGAAGTGCTTGTATTAAGAAGGGTGTAAGACAGGGCTGTAGCCTTTCGGCCCTACTCTTCAATCTGTACATCGAGGAAGCAATGATGGAAATAAAAGAAAGGTTCAGGAGTGGAATTAAAATACAAGGTGAAAGGATATCAATGATACGATTCGCTGATGACATTGCTATCCTGAGTAGAAGTGAAGAAGAGTTAAATTATCTGCTGAACGGAATGAACAGTCTAATGAGTACACAGTATCGTTTGAGAGTAAATCGGAGAAAGACGAAGGTAATGAGAAGTAGTAGAAATGAGAACAGCGAGAAACTTAGCATCAGGATTGATGGTCACGAAGTCAATGAAGTTAAGGAATTCTGCTACCTATGCAGTAAAATAACCAATGACGGACGGAGCAAGGAGGACATCAAAAGCAGACTCTCTATGGCAATAAAGGCATTTCTGGCCATGAGAAGTCTACTAATATCAAATACCGTCCTTAATTTGAGGATGTACGTCTGGAGTACAGCATTATATGGTAGTGAAACATGGACTGTGGGAAAACCAGAACAGAAGAGAATCGAAGCATTTGAGATGTGGTGCTATAGACGAATGTTGAAAATTAGGTGGACTGATAAGGTAAGGAATGAGGAGGTTCTACGCAGAATCGGAGAGGAAAGGAATATGTGGAAAATACTGATAAGCAGAAGGGACAGGATGATAGGACATCTGCTAAGACATGAGGGAATGACTTCCATGATACTAGAGGGAGCTGTAGAGGGCAAAAACTGTAGAGGAAGACAGAGACTGGAATACGTCAAGCAAATAATTGAGGACGTAGGTTGCAAGTGCTACTCCGAGATGAAGAGGTTAGCACAGGAAAGGAATTCGTGGCGGGCCGCATCAATCCAGTCAGTAGACTGATGACCAAGAAAAAAAAACGAAACGGAGATTCAAATCTGAGTGGACGACAAGAAACAGTGGTGTGGACGTTTGGTGTTTATAGAAGCTTCTGGGAGCAGCGTTGTTTACGTCCGTGAGATGCGAGCCCTTTAAACCCCAGCGGCGCAGCCCGGCAACCAGTTCATCGCGCCCCCCCTCTTCCTGTGTGTACGTGTGTCGGTGAAGCGTGAACCTGCCACCGCACCGGAGGTGGGCGGACGGGTTGGGGAAGCCGTCCCTTGTGGCCCCACAAAAAGAGGAGCGCCGAGCGCAGCGCTCGGTCGAACCGGTCCCCACAGAGGACGCGCTGCCCTTGGTGGCCGACGCGGCTGTTGCCGCTGCTGCTGCGGCCTGGACCACGACGGCCAGGAGGGTAGCCGCCCAGCACTTGCCGTTTCAGGACCTCGAGGATACTAGCTGGCATCCAAAAGTTCCGAACTACATGTTGGTGTGGTCTTCAGTCCGAGGAATGGTTTGATGCAGCCGTCCACCCAACTACTGCAAACTACAGCCATTTGAACTTGTTTGCTTTAGTCATCCCTTGGTCTCCTTCTACATCACCTCCAGCCCCACTTCCCTCCATTACCAATTAACGATTCCTTGATTCCTCAGGATGAGCCATATCAACAGATGCCTTCTTTTTGTCGAGTTGTGCCATAAATTTCGTTTTCCCCCGATTTGATTCAGTACCTCCACAACAGTTTCTTTGTCTCCCCAACTATAACCTGCAGTTTCGAATTTGTTTATTATCATTTTTCTTTTCCCAACTTTCGTACCTAGCCTGCATTATACATACTGTCTACTAGGGCCATCATGAGTTATTTTGATGACCAAACACCACAGCGCCTCTACAACTTCTATTGCTTCATTTAGTCTGATTCCCCCCGCATTTTTCTCTGCCTCGTGATGACTGGGTGTTGTGTGATGTCCTTAGGTTAGTTAGGTTTAAGTAGTTCTAAGTTCTAGGGGACTGATGACCATAGATGTTAAGTCCCGTAGTGCTCAGAGCCATTTTTAGCCCCCCTGCATTTCCCGACTGAATTCGACTACATTTCATTATTCTTGTTGTACTTTTGTTGCCATACATATTATAACCTCTATTCAAGACAGTATCCATCCCATTCACCTGCTCTTTCAAGACTTCTGCCGTCAAAATCTCAAAGTTTTAACTCTTCTTCCTGAACTTGAATCCGTTATACAAATTTTACTTTGGTTCCTTTTACTGCTTGCTCAGCGTGCACACTGAATAAATCTGCATTGGCTACAACCGTGTCTCACAACCCTTTGCCTTTCGTGTCCTCCAACACTTATAAGAGCAGTTTGGTTTATGGTTTATGTAGAAGTTGTAAGTAATCTTTTGCTCTCTGTATTTTATTACTATTAGTATCATAATTGCAAAGAGAATATTACAGTCAACACTGTAAACGGCTTTCCCCAAGTCTACCAGTGTTATAAACGTGTGTTTGCCTTTTTTAATGTGTCTGTTAAGTTAAGACATAGGGTCAGTATTGCCTCAAGATTCCTCTTTACTTCTACCAGTACATTTCTTCCACCTTTAAAAAGTCACAGAACTTCTCCTGTACACCCTGCGGGACTAGCATTCCTGGGAGAAATGATATTGCGAAGAACTGGCTCAGACAAAGCATATGACGTTCTTTCCAGAATGAATCTTCCGCTCTGCAGCAGAGAGTGTGCTGGTTTGACACTTCGTGGCGGATTAAAAGTGTGTGCTAGATCGGAACTCGAAACCTTTGCCTTTTGCATGTCGATGGCCAACAGACTGAGCTATCAAGGCACGGCTCACGACTGACCCTCCCCCCCTCCCCTCCTCCTCCAAATATCCGTTCTTCCAGGAGTGCCAGTCCCGCAAGGCATGCAGGAGAACTTCTGTGAATTTTCTAGGGCGGAAGATGTGAACTGGTGGAAGCAAAGATGCGATAGGGGATAGTGAATCTTTCTTGGATAGTTCATTCAGTGGAGTGTTGAAACTTCATTTTGGATCCTACTGAAGCATTCCCTTTGGGAGCAAATACACCGATCCCAACGTTTCCTCCACTTCTGAAAATCCCCTAGAAGTTTTCTTTGTTTCTTTTATGTGGGATTTTTAGGGTCCACTGCTATTCCATTTGAATCTCCACCACTGTATCAAATTTTTGCCATTTCAACTAGATTTTCGTCTCTGGGAAGAGAAAGAAGTCACTCAGCTAAGCCTGGCGAATAAGGCGGGTGCGTAAGAACTATCACCTTGTGTTTAGTAAAAAAGGAACCCTAATTAATATAGGCTGCATATGGGTGTGCATTGTCATAGTGGAGCACCTAGTTGTTTGTACGCGATTTCTGTGGACGTCTTCTTCCAATGTTCTTCCCCAAACGTCGCCATAGAACTCTTTATTGATCACGTGACCATGAGGAACGATATCTTTATGAACCATCCTGTCACTATCAGAAAATGGATCGACAAGGACTTGATGTCATTCTTGACATGTAAAGCATTTTTGGCCAGAGTGAGAAAGAGCACCTCAACTGCGGCGAAAGCAGCTTAGTTACAGGGTCATAGCCATAAATCTAACTTTCGGCGTCAGCAACAACATCTGAATAGAGGTTTTACATCGTTTTGAAGCAGCTGTTGAAGTTCCCTGCAGACTTCCACTCATGCTGCTGATTTTCTTGTCGCAGTCGTGGTACAAACTTTGCAGCAATCTTCCAGCTTTCTCATGTTCCATTCAAATGAAGGAATAGGTTCACAGGTATTACAACTTATTGAAAGTTGTTGCAGAGGTCTTGTACGCTCTGTCTACGACTGCATAGTACTCTTCCACCATTGTTAAATGTAAAGATCACGCTAAATTTGTCTCTGTCTTTTTGAATACATGCTTCATTCTAAAATTGCCTTGGAATATCATTTGATGCGAAAGGTTACTCTCCCCATCCCACTGTTTAAGGAAGGGTTATCATTACTCGTTACCATAGTACACCATATGGTATGCAACAGTTTGAATATTTATTTACAAACAGAAACTTACCTTAGCCGCTGCGTCCTTGCTGTTTGCTTATGTACTTTCGAGAAATCTGCAAAAGTGTTGTCAAGACAAGAGGTAAGTGGAAATTTTGATTAGGGCCAGATAATTGTTTTACTGCAGTTGCGCGTTTAATTTAAAGACGGGTTGTGTTCATACCAGTTACGTAAACGTAAATTCCGTCCACAGGGCCTGGCGGAATCAGCGGTACCGACCGGCCGCCGTGTCATCTTCAGCCCACAGGCGTCACCGGATGCGGATATGGAGGGGCATGTGGTCAGCACACAGCTCTCCCGGCCGTATGTCAGTTGCTTCTCTCAGTCAAGTTGCCCCTCAGTTTGCCTCACAAGGGCTGAGTGCAGCCCGCTTGCCAACAGCGCCCGGCAGACCGGATGGTCACCCACCAAGTGCTAGCTCAGCCCGACAGCGCTTAACTTCGGTGATCTGACGGGAACCGGTGTTACCACTGCGGCATGGCCGTTGGCTCAGACCAGTTACAGTTCAATTCAAATCAGGTTCTGTTTAGTCAAGATATAGCATACGACTTTAGGTTGAATAACAGATTGTGGGTACGTACTTTTGGTAATACGTAGAGAATAGAATGGGAGGTAATTCTGAGCTAAATTTCAACAGAAACATGTAGTGGGGAGGTTGCAAATATACTGAAGAGCAGAGAGACTGGTACACCTGCCTAGTATCGTTCACGTAAATACGCAGAAGCGCCACAAAACGACGTGGCATGGACTCGAATAATGTCTGAGGTAGTGCTGAAGGGAATCGACACCATGAACCCTGCAGTGCTCTCCATAAATCTGTAACAATACGGTGGAGTTCTCTTCTGAACAGCATGTTGCAAGGCATCCCAGACATGCTCAATACTGTTCGTGTTTGCTGGTCTGGTTGCCAGAGGAAGTGATTCAACTCAGAAGAGTGTTCCTGGAGCCACTCTCAACAATCCTGGACGTGTGGGGTGTCGCATCGTCCTGCTGGAATTATCCAGGTTCTTCGGAATGCATAGCGGACATGAATGGGTGCATGTGATGAGACATGATGCTTACGTACGTGTCAAATGTCAGAGTGGTAACTAGACGCATCAGGGGTTCCATATCACTCTAACTACAGACGCCCCACACCATTACAGAGCCTCCACCAGCTTGAACAGTCCCCTGCTTGAACATACCACAAACTGGACAAAATCACTAGCATTTTGACAAGCGAGGAAATGATCATTTTAATACAGCTGACGTAGGAATTTTATGTGCGTCTATTTTCGTAAGCGAATTGTATGATTTGCGAGTGAAAGTCGACTGCTGCCGCTGGAGAGCGTTGAGATCGCAAAATCACGTTAACCAACTCGTCCTGTATGGCTCGTCACGTTGCCTCGTCACGTTGGATTACCCGTCGGCGTTCACATCAAGATTAGCCCATGTGACGACGGCTTTAGACGTGAGACTGTGCTGTGGCTGGCGCCAGCCTCGCTGCAGTCAACTTGTTAACTCACAATTGCAGTTCGTCGCCCAATTGACTATACACAAGCGAAACCAACGATCACTGCGGCTATTGCTTGAATTTACGATTTCTGCAAATGACAGTAGTAACAGTTCTTAAGCGTGGTTATCAGATTTTCAGTATTTACAAGGATCATCTTCACTTGCATTGATCAACAGCGATATCACCAGAAACAAGTGTCAGTTTTGGAACTTATAAAGAAGGGTATTTAAAACAGCACTTCTTGTTTGTTACTGTAGAGGATGTACAGTCGTCTTCGCTGCTGTGTTTTTCTTCTTCAGCGTTCATTTTTAAATTATATTAGTTTTAATTCCGTAGCTGTATGTCCTTCCTTTTTCTTCTTACTCTATGTCCAGTGAACATATCCTATTGCTGGCCGCTCCCACTACTAGACTGCAGAGTACCTTCCGGCAGATGTCATACTTTGTATGAAACATTCTCGTCCTTGTCTCGTCCAATATCGGTAACCTCTCGAGTTTTCGTCAAAATCCTCCATGGTTTTCATCAGAAAGAACTGGAGGTCGACGCTGATGCTGTGATTGTTTATAACCACGAGAAAGCTCGTCATTGATTGACATATGTGATCACTCCGTCATGCTGCCAGAGAGTGTTTCCATGCCTGCGCTGGTGTGCCAGTGAAAGAAGGATAGAATACCACACAGAGGCAACACCATGAAGAAAGTGAAGCAAACGGAACAACCCTCGTTCTGTTTTGTATTGACGAAATGAAGGAGCCTATTACGTGATAATACGTGAGGTAATTACGAGATACATTTCAGCTGTGTTGCATAAGACGAATAGAAAAATATTAACTGATAACATACTATTCTTTGAATGCTAGGCACAACATTATAATACTGATCACTTTTGTCATTCACTTCACTCGTACATAAAATTGGCTTCAAAATGTTAAGAACAAGAGTGTGTGTTCTGTAAAAAAACTTTGTGTTCTGCCTTACGGCACGTCTTGTCATGGAGGAAGCCTCGTCAGAGAGGTCCACCGCATTAGCGTCTAGAGAAGTGATTCCAGTGGTGGTTTCCCGTTGTCTTCCACTGATGGTAATGAAATAATAATGAGGACAACACAACACCCAGTCCCAAAGCAGAGAAAATCTCCGACCCAGCCGGGAATCGAACCCGGGCCCCCTTGGCGTGACAGACCGCCGCGCTGACCACTTTCTTTTTTTCCCCGTTGCTAATCGTTGTGTTTGGAAGTTGCAGACGTCAATTGCCATCCGTTCAAGTTTGCTTGCTGAACATTCCACTCAGTTTTTTTATTACAGAGACCAACCAGCTCTCACACCGAACACGCTGAACTACCGTGTCGGCAACCACTCAGCTACTGGGGCGGACGTGTGTTCTGTAGGAAACCAATTTTCTCTTCTCATCATAATAGCCCATTTCTTAGTCAGCTTCTTGGTTTTCGATGTATGTGAAGGGCAAAATAGTTGATTCACGTTTCAATGTGAAGTTAAACACCCAAAAGATCTTTGTGTGTTGGTATATAAGATAAATGTACAAAACTACCGACAGGTAATATTTTTAAGCTGTACTCACTTGAAACAAAACACAAAAAAAATTCGTAGTCTTATAGTTTCTGAGCTTGCACTTATATGCCAAGCAAATGGTAGGTATGATTTTGAAAAGAAGCTATTTATCTGACAAGATCGTACACGAACGCTGTCACTTTCAAACCAAGCGCAGAATGAGGATACAAACATAGTACAGCGTGGCACCACAGGAAGCGCTGAATGACGTACCAAAGCCTACCTTCTGTATGTATCTCTTTGGCTAGTTTCGTCGTGGGAACGTAAAGAATTCGGCGTTTTTCTCTGATCTTACCAGCGTCTATAGTTCTTTTCCACCCATTAGCAAGATTACAGCCGTTGTCTCGGTTGAAGCTGTTCTTGAACATTCTAATTTCTACTGGGCACTGCTTCAGTAACAGAATTCCAACAAGCAGAGATGGGGATAAGAGTTTAGATTCACCCAACACTATCCTAAGTTTCAGTTTTTTAACGTGCCCTTGATGTTCTGCACAGCGGTCTGTAACGCTACTGATGGACTGGCCGACTTAGTGGCTTCCACACTCACAAGAATTCCTATATATTCCGGGGAGCCTTAGGCCAAGACTGTCATTTACTGTGCACATCGTTTCCTTTATCTTCATGGGTGGCCCGAAAACAGGTCTCATGGTTCTCCTTCCCAGGATATTATCAGTTTTGCTAGATGTAGCCCCGCAGAAAGGAAGAAGCGCTATAGGTAATTCTTCACTTGATTGTTTCAAGATTTTTATGTTTTCTTTTCTTGCAGACTGTTAACTTTACATCTTGAACCCCACAGCCATTATTACGGACCACATACTTCAGATAATTAATCTAGGACTGATCACTGTTACAAACATTTGTTGCTCTATATATTAAAGCATTTAAAATAGCTCTCTCGTCTGAAAGGGTGTGGAAAGTCTGTGCGCCTAGATATAACGCAGTGTGCGTCGGCTTGCGGTAGGCGGTGCGGCATAGCCGCCAATCTGATTTTCTTTCTAACAAAAAATTTCAAAATGGAATATTTCCTTCGCACTCTGTGTCGATAGTGAGCCAGACGTCCGGATCCATGCTATTCATATTAGCGGTGAATTGCCACACAGCTTCGCTGCCATGATCCACAATGCAAATGTGTCGTCCACATCCCTGTAAATACCTGTAAAGCGTAGACGGCTGATGTGGAACATAACAGATGGAGAATTTCGCCGACGGTGGAGGATTTCGCCGATAGCTCGAGATTTTAGCCAGATCTGATATGACAAGTAAACCAGAGATCCTTTTATTGAATCATGTCGTCGAGAGAAACTTCGATCTCAGATATTATTCCTGTGTCCCTTTCTGACATGGTTCTTCAGGCTCTTTGCAGCACGTGTATACCACGAACCTTTGCCTCGGGTGACCTCTCGGTGGAAAGGACTCATCTGCACTCTTCGTATGAGTACGAGAGAAGGGACACAGACTTGTTTGGGCATCGACCGAGAGCTTGAGACTGGTCACAAAGTATCAGTGAAGACACGATTTAAAGAACAGGCAACTGCAGTAGAGCCTTAAATGTCAATCCGACAGAACAGTGTGGGTTTCAATACGAAGGCTTCTCTCAGCGTCTGACGTGTCTCTGGTGGCATCTGGAAGTGGGTGCGACGGCAAGTTGTCCTCTTTATGAGCTTCTTTACATGTTACAGGGGAGCATTTTCGCAGAGAAATGTGCGTCACAAATCAGACAGTCTGTCTGATGTCGAAAGGAGGCCGTCACGTTTTGCACCTAGTCTAATCGCGAGTGTGAGCTTAGTCGGCTCAGTGGAAAAGAAGAGACACTTACTTGAGTAATGATCTTGCTCATCCGTATTGGTCATACGTCTACAGTGAGTCAACTATGCTGGAAAATATCTCAGTCGGCGCTACTAAAACTAATTGCCACAAGTGGGAAATAATGAAGCTTAAAAATCAAAGGCGATGAAATGGGGCGAGGGAGACGGAAGTCTTTCGAATCAGAAAGTATGGCACTTTGAACTTACAAAAAATGATATACAGCAGATACCAATAATTATAGGTGAAACTCACTCCTCCGAATGCCTTGCAAAATTATTTCTGGTGCATACTAACAAAGATGGAAAAGGAAATCCACAAAAATATAGGAGAAAATCAAGGACTTTTTCGCAGCAGAAAATCATGTGTAGAACGAATCTTCCATGTCAGTTCCATAACAAGGCACCACGTGATGACGAGGTGTGTCATCACCTTTAAGAGGTAAAATGAAAATTCCTGAATGCTCCCGAACAAGAAGAATTGCAAGAAGGTTCAAATGGTTCAAATGGCTCTGAGCAGTATGGGACTTAACTTCTAAGGTCATCAGTCCCCTAGAACTGAGAACTACTTAAACCTAACCAACCTAAGGATATCACACACACCCATGCCCGAGGCAGGACTCGAACCTGCGACCGTAGCGGTCGCGCGGTTCCAGGCTGTAGCGCCTAGAACCGCTCGGCCACTAAGGGGAAGCCGTAGTTGGGAAGGGAGTGAGACAGGGTTGTAGGCTATCTGCGATATTATACAATCTGTATATCGAGCAAGCAGTAAAGGAAACAAAAGAAAAATTTGGAGTAAAAATTAAAATCCATGGAGAAAAAATAAAAATTTAAGGTTTGCCGATGACATTGTAATTCTGTCAGAGACAACAAAGAACCTGGAAGAGCAGTTGAACGGAATGGAAAGTGTCTTGAAAGGGGAAATTAGATGAACATCAACAAAAATAAAACGAGGATAATGGAATGTAGTCGAATTAAGTCGGGTGATGCTGAGGGAATTAGACACTTAAAGACGTAAAGAAGTTTTGCTATTTGAGGAGCAAAATAAATGATGATGGTCGAAGTAGAGAGGATATAAAATGTAGACTGTCAATGGCAAAGAAAGTGTTTTTGAAGAAGAGAAATTTGTTAACATCGAGTATAGATTTAAGTGTCAGGAAGTCGCTTCTGAAAGTATTTGTATGGAAGTGAAACATGGACGATAAATAATTTAGACAAGAAGAGAATAGAAGATTTAGAAATGTGGTGCTACAGAAGAATGCTGAAGATTAGACGGGTAGATCACGTAACTAATAACGAGGTACTGAATAGATTGGGGAGAAGAGATATTTGCGGCATAACTTGACTAGAAGAACGGATCGGTTGGTAGGACATGTTCTGAGGCATCAAGGGATCACCAATTTAGTTGTTAGGTTGTTTTGGGGGAAGAGACGAAACTGCGAGGACATCGGTCTCATTGGTTTAGGCAAGGACAGGAAAGGAAGTCGGCAGTGCCCTTCCAAAGGAACCATCGCGGAATTTGCCTGGAGCGATTTAGGGAAATCACGGAAAACCTAAATCAGGATGGCCGGACGCACGATTGAACCGTCTTCCTCCCGAATGCGAGTCCAGTGTGCTAACCACTTCGCCACCTCGCTTGGTCAGCAATTTAGTGTTGGTGGGCAGCGTGGTGAATAAAAATCGTAGACGGAGACCAAGTGATAAATACACTAAGGAGATTCAGAAGGATATGGGTTGCAGTAGGTACTTGGAGATGAAGAAGCTTGTACAGGATAGAGTAGCATGGAGAGCTGCATCAAACCAATCTCTGGATTAAAGACCACAAAAACAACATGTAGAAACACGCCTACCAACTTTCGTTTATGTCGCACAACTCTTTCTTGGTATTGTGATTTTTTTTCTGTCAGTGTATTTCAAACTGCAATGACAGCCTTGGGTTTTTATACAATCTCTGACGATCAGGCATCTGCTTACGAGGGTGAGTTCTCAGAGCACCGAACCGTAGTAAGCGTGGAAGGCCGAGAAAATTTGGAAAGAGGGAATGGCAAAAGCAATGGCACCAGGAGATCTAAGAGGAGATCAATAGGACAGTGGAGAATCGTGAAAATCGGCATAACGCTGAAAGGTGTAATAATAATAATAATAATAACACCCTCTGCCATACACATCAAAGTGGGTAGATGAGTGTAAATGTGGAGGTCTGGCCATGATCCTTATTTATTCTTGCGGTCTTAATCTACACTCATATTCGACACCTTGGTCGACTAGAGATAGGACTTGATACTGACAGAACATTAGCATTAGTATGCATAGATGATTACCATTTCAGTCACCTCGGTTCAGTGTGTCAACGGACGTCAGAGGAGTGGACGACGCGCACGTGACGCTTACAGTAGTAAGAGGCGACTGACTTTCACCCCTGATAGCGTACCATGTGTTACACTGTTCCACTGTTGCGCGAGAGCCGAGAAAGACGCAGATCTCTCGTGCAATACCATTTAGGTAAGGTGTCAGTCTTCTCGAGGGGTGGTCCGACTGGTGCGACTTGATACATCTCGTCGTGCTCTTTGGCCTTCAGTGAACAATTACGGCACATACCCGTTGCACTGCCGAAACATTTCGTCCCACACTAGCAGCAATATCCTGGATGGATGCTTCACATTCTGTCATGCCAATAATGCTCCATCTTTCAATCTCACTGATTTGAAGGTACGGTTCATGCACCCACCTGCCAGGCATCCTGCACGTATGCTCCAGTCAGACTGATCTGTTACCTTTGGTGTGTAGTGGCAAAGAGAGCCGCAGGCACATTTTATTAGTATTAGGTGTTGCGATGTCAAGTTGACTTTGTACACACAGGCCGACATGGTTCAAACTCTCAACCATTTCTGCAGAACATAGTAATGTATATGTCCTGTGAATATGAACGTTCTATCTCTAGTCGTTCAAGGTTTTTCTGAACATGAGTGCACGTGGACGTCGCAACAACTCTGCAGCACAAATGGAACCCATTGAAATACTGCTAAGGATTCTGCTTCCGAAAGAAACTTCTGCGACGAAGGGAAATTGTCCCTCATTTGGTATGTCTGCAGCAGAATCCTGTAAGAGGAAGTTGAATTTAAAAGCTCGTGTCTTATCTAGACGAAAGCTACAGTGGGAGGCCATTACGGCCAGGGTCCATCAGCTGAAAGCGGGGCCATAACAGTGTCCGCTATTACCATCTTCATAATCGTGTCTCCTGGGAAGGGTTCGGGGAGGGTGGGAAGGGCAGATAAGGTCGCTTCCTCTCTGCTCTCTCAGCGTGGGCTCCGAAATTGGTCGAGGGCTATGAAAATTGGGCACGCTGATGCGTAACGCGGGGAGCCACCCCCCGCAGTGCCGCCAACCCTCTCATCTCGCCTCCCTCCCCCTCCTCTACCCAGCCTCCGTCTCGCGCATAATTACCGACTATCAGCGAGCCTCGCTGCAAGTTACGGCGACGTGGACCCCTATTAGCCAGCGAGAAAATAACACCGGCTCCGAATTACGACCGGGAAAGGCGAAAAATAAAAGTGAGAAGACCACATCTTTTGGAAAAATTTTGTTTATGGGCCGAGTGGGTAACTCGGTAGCGCTGGGGAAAATTAGACCCCTTAAATCTATCGAGTAATACTGTAAAACCCGCCTTCGGACGAGGATTATTAGCTATTAGTCGTATAGTAAGTGAGGTTATTAAGCAAAGAGAAAAATGAATGTAAATAAAATTTTATGGGATAATCTTGAAAGTACAGATCGAGTGTGAAGAATAAGTCTGGTGTCCGGTAGACCCGCTTTTGATTCTTTGTACTTTCCTCTTACATCTAACCAGCCATTTACATTATGTATATCACTACAAGCATGTTTTAAGTTAAATCTAATACAAAATACAACATTCACAAACTCCTCTAGAGTAGGGAAAATCACGGTTT
The DNA here is from genome assembly GCF_023864345.2 of Schistocerca serialis cubense. Classification (NCBI taxonomy): domain Eukaryota; kingdom Metazoa; phylum Arthropoda; class Insecta; order Orthoptera; family Acrididae; genus Schistocerca; species Schistocerca serialis. Next base: position 107,839,994 of record NC_064639.1, on the reverse strand, counting down.
AGATTAGCTCACGAGAAGTACAGCAATAAGTTCACATTAGAGGAGTATAAATTTAAAGGATGAGCGTTAGCAGTAATGGTCGTGACAGAAAGGGTAAAAGATGACGAGAAAAAGGAACATAATAGTAAACCAATTAATGAAGATAGGAGAAATGAAAGGGATTTTAATTTTCTTTTTTTGTGGGATCTAAAATTTAAAAACCTCTCTCACACCGGCCTGATTTAGCTTCACTGATCAGGATAGTAAAAACATGCGTATGTTAAGGGAATTTTCATTCACAAAGCAGGCTTATCGCATTCACGCAGTTCAATACTGTTCTATCTTGATTGAATTGAGCTTAACTTAAATTCCATAAGGCAGTGAAGCCATTTCGAAGTCTCGGTGCGACGAATATTGTCAGTCGATCTCCTGAAAACATTTGTAATAATTATTAACTTTCGGTGATCACATGGGGAAGACCGGAGATCTGCTGGTAAGACCGTGTTAGCCTATTTATTTGAAATAACTGGATATCTTGAGCATACAAAACGGCAGGTTCGTCCAGTGTAAATTAGACGTTCCCCACTGATCCCGTGCAACACAGCGTAGTAAGCAGACACTGTCCATAATAATCAGTTAAATAATACGCGAACACACTTACTTTAGTTTAGTTCATGTATTAAATTCCTTCTCATACAGAATCTCATCAAGATGGCGACTAGCTCAACAATACATACATATACATCCTCCTTCTTTCACGACTAATCGGCAAGCATTCCCTCATTCTTTTCATAAGAGAAAACATAGATAGCAGAGAAGCTATTCCATGGAGTAAATGGACGCTCCAAGGAATAATTGGGCTTGAAACTACTTTGCATTGATAATCGGTAAGATAAGAAGAGATATTTCGAGATATATACTGAGTTATATAATTCATAAAATTTCTGAAAATATCGCGGAGAGACCGCTGCAAGAGACATTACAGGATGTTACTGTTTGAGAAACGGAAAGAGAAAGAAGTGTATCTCAGGAAAGACGGGAGCATTTGCTCTGCTGTTTGACTGAGCGAAAACTGTTCATATATACTCATGTGCAGAAAAAAAATGAACACATTGAACGGCTATAACTAGGATGTTCATATTTAGAGGACATGTCGATTAGTATGTACTATGACTAGCATTTGGACCATGTCTGCCGGTGGGTTCAATATCAACATCGATATCGCGACTCAACGCCACCTACGGGTAAAATGTGCCTGCGGCTCTCGTGGTCACTATAAACCGAAGATAACGGAGCAGTGTGACTTGAACAGACATGCAGGGTGCCTCGCAGGGGTATGCACCGTGTGGTGTGTGGTGCTGCTGGGTACAACCACAGATCGCAGTTGGTGCGTGACCGGGACACTGTGACCAGCGTGAACTACGTGAATGACACCCTTTCTGCACAACACCCCAGACGCAAGATTTTAGCAAGACGATGGATGACAGTTCTTTCACGAACACGTGCCTTTTTGTAAGAAAATGAAACACCTACAGCTATCCTTAAGCTGTCATTCACTGTGTAGCTACCAGTTTCGACCCGTCAGTGCACCATCTTCAGGTCTTAGTTGATGCTGAAGGAGTTACCACGATCCATATACACAATGCATCAGTGGCGACAACTGGTTTACGCACACTGTCTGTAACTGTGACGTCGTCTCTCCAATCATCAATGCTAACCATTTCTGTTCTACATGTTCCGTAAATATGAACGTACTATCTCCAGTTGTTCAACGTATTTTTTAATTCTGAACATGCGTATAAGTTAGTTTTCGGGAAACGTTGCGTGGGCAGCAGAAAGGATGGCTTCACCTTCTCTCTTATTCTTTATTGTTTTTCTTCTTTTAAGGGGAGGTTTACTATCTTTGGTCCGAAAAAATCATGTTCTTTGAGAATTTTTTTCTCAAGAGGTGTTATAGATATCAATGTAAAATTTGGTCAAAACGTTTATTGATATTTCCTCTACAAACTGGAAATTTTTCGACCGGAAATGTCGAAGAGAAAAGGCGGAATGGCCGTCGGAACGAAACAAAATTTCGATGTAGACCTCCACGCGCGGTATGTCACAGGTCAGCCGGCTCGTGTACAATCAAAACTGAGTTGACGTTAGCGAAGTATATAAGATTCTTTAGGAGCTGGGCCTCGCTTAAGTTTTTTGGCCCATAGGAAACAAAATGGCGGCCATTTGAAAAATATAGGGTTTTTTTCATCGATTTTTCGACTTCGTCGACCAAGTAAAAATATTTATAATTGATGGATCGGAATAAAAGCGGTACAGCTCCTAGACAATTTAGTTAGCTTCGTCGGAAACAAAGAATCATGTCAATCGGTTCAGTAGATTTGAAGTTACCATACCGCGCAATAACGAAACGTCATTTCGAGAAAAACGCATTTGAAGTTTTGACTACATATAAATGCAATATTAAGCAACATACGTTCAATCTGCTATTCCTGGTCCCTCGATCTGGGTCATCCTGCGCTGCTCCGAAGCCGCTCGTATGGCCGGTGACAAGCGGTTTTCGGCCGCTTGAATCCGGTGGTCGTTCGAATGCTTGGCGCACTGCGTCGAATACAGTCCCAGGGCGACGTCCATCGTTGTCATGGTCTTCAGAATTGCTGAATACCCTTCGTTGAAGCTGCTCACTGCCAGGAAAGTCGCATTGTCCACAGTCTTCGCACCACAATGCAAATGCTTGGGGGGGGGGGGGGGGGAGGGGTTGCCTAACTTCCAAACACACGCGTTCAAACTTTCATTTCAGTTTTGTGTGTTTCCTCCCAAGGACCGCTAAAATAACTCGTTCTCTGAAAAAAATAAAACTGGTGCGTGAAGAAGGCCGATTTCAGGCAGGTGCATTTTTTTGTTCAACCGCGAATAACGAACATTTCCGATCCGTATTCGGAAAAACCGTTTCAGGGGTGGATTCTAAATACTTTTATGGATCCAAAAACGCAATTTAAGGAAAATCGATTTTTGAACCAAAAGATAGTAAACCTCCCCTAAGTTATTTTATGAATGTGAATATTTTGGAAACTAAACTGCCTGGTAACATGGCCGGCCGCTAGTGGCCGAGCGGTTCTAGGCGCTTCAGTCTGGAACCGCGCGACCGCTACGGTCGCAGGTTCGAATCCTGCCTCGGGCATGGATGTGTGTCATGTCCTTAGGTTAGTTAGGTTTAAGTAGTTCTAAGTTCTAGGGGACTGATGACCTCAGATGTTAAGTCCCATAGTGCTCAGAGCCATTTGAACCTTGTTTGAATTTGCCTGGTAAGATATGTGAATGACTCTCAAGTTGATCAGATGTCAATGCTCACTTCAGAATGTTGTGTTAGTGGTAAGAGTACAATTCTCTACAACAGGTAGAGTTACCATCAGAGCCCATTAGCGTCATTGGTGCATGCAATTGTTACCAGGCCTGGTAAGATGTGTATAAGTGGTCTGAACAGTGTCAGACGTCTTACGATCACTGTGCAAGACATGGAGATGCCACGCACTCACGTGAGGCAGCGTTAAGACCATTTGATATAAAGTTTGAAAATCGTCTCATTCTGGGACTCCATTTAGCCCGCTAGTCGGATCACGCACATCCAGATTTGTAGAGCATTCGGATGTGACGGTGGCCTGATACACGACTGAATGGGAAAGTGAGGAAAAGTGTATTCGTTGTCAAGGGACTGGTCGACCATGTCTCACCACCACATGGGAGAACGTATAGTGCACCACGCACGTCGTAACACATCTGTGCCTGCCATCTGAGAACAAGTAATGGACTCCCTGAAACATTCTGTGTCATCCCGCACCATCAGTCGGGGACTAGCAGCAGCCGGACTAGTAAATTGCTGCCCTACGCCTAAGATGCCGTTAACACCACAATACGTACGGCTGCGTCTTGAGTGGACTGGACTGGGACGCGTGGATTACTGATGAATGGCGCCACATTGTGTTCAGCGACAAGTCTCGTTTCTGCACTCGCCACGGAAGACTATCGTCCACGAATATGTTATCGACCTAGTGAGATGTCCCATTCTTCGGTTGTTTCGGAGATTCAGAGCGGTGTTACTTCTGTAGTGATACGTAGAGCCATGCAGTATGACTTCAGGTCAGCCTGATGGTGGTTGAGGGAAGTCTGACGGCACAAATGTAGGTCACGAACATCCTGCGTCCTAAAGTGTTACCTCTCATGTTACAGTGTCGTTGAGCCATTTTTCAACAGGAAAATGCTCGTTCGCACGTGGTTCGTGTCTCTCCGAATGGTTTTCAGATCTGTGAGACCGCGTCAGATGTCAACTCCATTCCAATGCCAGTATACAGGGTATCAAGTACTAGCTACAGTAGTTGTGCACCAGCTTCCCTCAGGAAAGGATACAATGGCTTTATGACATCCAACCCAACCGAATCAGTACAAACACCCGGGTCAGAGGAGGTGACATGTCATACTGGTACGTGGGCTCATGTTGCTAAGTTCCTTGTAAATTTGATTTAATTTAGTAATCACTGAAATAACAACATACTCTGTCTCTACACTTGTAGTTTCAGTTTATTTCCTCCTCCAATTCTGGCTTCTTCAGCTTTGCGATCAGGCAGTGTAGATAAATGAGACATTTTATTTCGATTACGATGCAATGACAGGTACCCAATCTCTGATGAAATGTGCTGTTGTATAGGGAAATTGGGGTTCAGATTTTTTGGTTGCTGTTCTATGAAAAGCAATGAAGGACTACCCACACACGGTAGAGCTTCTTCAACACCAGTTAGAAGGAACGTACAGCGGTAGGTTTCGTGAATCTACGTCGGAGCATCCAGATCTCCGTAAACAAACTGCATCTCACTTTACGTACGCCATTTGCCGCCAGTCCCTACTTACGCAACTGATTGTAACCTAGAACCATGTATTGTCAAAACCAAACCTCAGCCACAGTAGCTCCATACTTAACAGGAATAAAAAAAAGTTAGGACTCTAACATACCCCAAGGTAATTTTGTAAATTCCATCCAAGAATAAAACTGTGCTGTTTTTTCTTGGAAAACTGTCAAACAAAACAGGAAACATCTTGAAAACAAAAAATAGCTCAGGATCCTCTACAGCTCGAGTACGGTAGATAAGTGCGTATTGGATTACAAACGCGTACAGTCTACGTGAGCGGGGTGTGTAGGATCAGGAAATATGTTCACAACTGCGAAATTTAACCACCATCGTCTGCGTTCTGTGTATTGGAGTAACGACAGTGAGAATATGTGCTGGACCGGGGCTCGAACCCGGATTTTCCGCTTTCTTTTATTTAGTTTTTTATTCGCTTTTTTTATCAACGGTGCAACCTGAAGTTCCACACTTGGCGCTACTAGATATGAACGAGATATGTTCGTGTGTCTTCAAAATATCTGTCGGAAGTGGGAAACGAACCCATACCTCGCAACTAAGAAACGAGGATCATTCACCAGCTCACAATTTTATACAAATATAAAACTGAACATGTTCGAAGTTTATTCCACGCCTTTCACAAGGAACCACAGCTAATATATGGTGAGTCGCGTAAGACGTAACACCCCCATCACTCCGTTGGCCATTGCAGGTATCGACAAGCGGTGTTCGGCGAATCATAGCCGACCATGGGGCACATACTTTGGAACATTCACAATAATCACAACGTTTATATTGACCGAGATAATGAGGCAAGTACATGTTTTTTAAAAGGGACGCTGTAATTGTTTTACCATCATTCGAACGCTCTGGAAAAGACGCATATAGTGATGTAACGCATGTTGCTATTGTGATTGAAACTTCGCTTAAAAGATGCTGGGAAATATTGTACGGTTGAAGGTCGAGGCTGTCGGAAGCGGCTGCAGACTGTAAACACGCCTCGCGCGACCCACGGGCCGAGTTGCCGTGCTCTATGCAGCATGCACGGCCTACGCTACGTAGGTAAATCCACATCCGCCGTCTTTTAAGCAAAGTTTGAATCAGAATAGCAACATGCGTTACATCACTATACGCGTCTTTTCCAGAGCGTTCGAATGATGGTAAAAAAAGTACAGCGTCCCATTTAAAAAACATGTACTTGCCTCATTATCTCGGTCAATATAAACGTTGTGGTTATTGTGCATGTACCAACGTATGTGCCCCATAGTCCGCTATGATTCACCGGAAACCGCATGCCGATACGTGCAATCACCTCCGGAATAAAGGGATTGTTACGTCTCACGCGACTCAGCCTGACGTCATAAAGACAGAAAACTGTAATAAAGCAATGAAACATGCACTCCCGCAAAAAACTAACTGACTTGCAACATTATGCCAAATAAAAGAACATCCGAATCTCCAACTCTCCAACAGGGGAGGGCCAGTCGGTTTTTCAGAATCCGCAGTCTATAAGGGTTCGTTCGTGTATCCAGTCAAAACTAATTACGAGGTAAAACTTCTGAGAACTGGGACACCCAAACTGTTGAAATGATCCATTAATATTCTTCTCAAGAAATTGGCATAATCTGTTCCATATTTCGTTTGTCGCAACGTCTTATCTTCTCGTGTTGTTCGGTTTAGTACATCCAAAATTGTAGCTCCTCAGTTCCATTGTCCTCATATATGTAATTCATCGCCATTCCTCCGATCCAGTTGATTGTTGTGTCTAGACAAGACAGTCTAGATACAATGAGAGGAAGCCGAAAGGCACGCGCTTAAACTCACGCAGGCTGGCGTGAGGTCTGAAACAGGATACGTAATGAATGCTATAAAGAAAAGTACGTAGCTTCTGGAATACTTAACTTTAATCCACATTTGTAGAACATCGCTCTTGATGATACATTAATAGAATCTCAATATCAATTGAATACGGCGCCTTGCTAGGTCGTAGCAATTGTAGCTTAAGGCTATGCTAACTATCGTCTCGGTAAATGAGAGCGTATTTGTCAGTGAACCGTTCCTTGCAAAGTCGGCTGTACAACTGGGACGAGTGCCAGGACGTCTCTCTAGACCTGCCGTGTGGTGGCGCTCGGTCTGCGATCACTGACAGTGGCGACACGCGGGTCCGACGTATACTACCGGACCGCGGCCGATTTAAAAGCTACCACCCAGCAAGTGTGGTGTCTGGCGATGACACCACATTGATAGCATTGGTTTTTCGCCTAGGGAAGTATGTCAAATCTCGGTAAAATCTTTGTGTAAGTGCTGTGGCTAAGAAAAGCTGTGATACGACGTGACAGGGTCCACAATTCCATCGCCTTTCCACACACCGAACGGTGTTCATCTGTATCCATCGGCCCGCAATATATGCAAAGAGGTGGATTAGCCATGATTATTACGTGCATCTGGCCCCTGTCATGTAATTTTGATTAACTAGAACATACCTTGACGATCAAGCCGTCGCGTGCTTGTACGGGGGCTGCAGATAACGCCACACGGGCGGGATCGGCGGAGGGGCAGGCTCTCATCGGGTACCGCCGTTCCATCTCGACCCTGTCGTGATATCGCATAAAGAGACGATAAATACCGATGTTATATTATCCGTCCGATGGTGCCAGATTCTGAGCACTGCTTGCATGAACGGGCCTGAGACTTGAGGCGGGCGTTCGTAACGCGAAGTCCATCATCTCACGTCACGAGGGTCAAAGTGGCATATGGATTCTTGAGTATCATCCCGTAGCTGACAAAATATCCGAAGACCGTTATCAGGACATTCGCGGTTCCCGTCGGCAGTGACGATATTTGTGCAATACGCGGCAATCGCGACGCGAGATATACGAGGTGCATTCAAGTTCTAAGGCCTCCGATTTTTTTTCTAGTTAACTACTCACCCGAAATCGATGAAACTGGCGTTACTTCTCGACGTAATCGCCCTGCAGACGTACACATTTTTCACAACGCTGACGCCATGATTCCATGGCAGCGGCGAACGCTTCTTTAGGAGTCTGTTTTGACCACTGGAAAATCGCTGAGGCAATAGCACCACGGCTGGTGAATGTGCGGCCACGGAGAGTGACTTTCATTGTTGGAAAAAGCCAAAAGTCACTAGGAGCCAGGTCAGGTGAGTAGGGAGCATGAGGAATCACTTCAAAGTTGTTATCACGAAGAAACTGTTGCGTAACGTTAGCTCGATGTGTGGGTGCGTTGTCTTGGTGAAACAGCACACGCGCAGCCCTTGTCGGTTTTGATCAAGCATTTGGAAGTAGTAACCATGACGGTCATACGCTGCATGGCGTTTACACCCATTTTTATTTAGACCATCACGCATCTGCTGTTGGCTGCCATCCCCAGAGTGGTAGTGAACGGCCGAGATGTTGGTTTTGTTCGGATTATGAGCTTAGTAAGACAAGTTGCCCGCTATCAGTGCCATGGAGCTGATTGGCAACAGTTTCATTTGTCGGGCATATGCGGATAATCTGCTGTTGCTCATGGGACCGGCAGAGGAGGTGCGAAGGTCCCTCGATTGGATCCCGGAGTGTGGAGTTGCGGCAGCCAGAGTTTTGAACATGGCAAAATCGGACGATAATGTCCATCGGCTACAAAACTTGGACTAGACTAGACGCGAGACTAGAGACGCTCTAAGTCGACAGGGCGGTGGCCAGTGTGATCACGTCTCTACAGTCGCTGAACGCCGACTGTACATTGTTATGTATTCCAAGACACGTTTGATTTGTGGAAATATTGTATGACAATACTGTCTCGGGTCGTATCACCATCATTCAGGAAAAGATTTTATAAATACCGTTAAGCATGATGAGCGGTCGGTAATGATCCACACTGTGATCTGCAGCTTTCCCCTGCACCTGGGGGAAGGTATCCTATAATGAAAACCGGCCTCAGGTGCGAGTCAGGCTACACGAGCTCTTTACACATCGTTAGCCATCGGGCCATCACAATTTTTGTAAAAATAAAATTGCATGAATAAGCCGTCCTGTCCTGGTGATTTATTTGCTGCCCCTTTTTTGAGTACCTCCAATATTTGATCTTCCATGATCACTTCCAGGAGCACTTTCTCATCCATCTGGTTAAGTTTCGCCTTTAATGGTCGCAAGATCTCCTCACCCAGCCATGGGGTCCGTCTGGGCACTAGTGAACAGCCGACGCAATCTGTCCAAAAGTGTGGAAGCAATGTCCATTTGTTACTTCAAATGCAGACCGCGATATGGAATATGTTGATTAATGTTCGGTGGAATCGTCGCTTTTCGTGGAGCACATGATTTAAGGAGAGGGCTGGGATGTTCCATAACAGAAGTGTTTTGGATCAAGGCGGACTCACAATCCCGTATTGTTGTTTTTGTATGCAAACACTGACTAATGGCAGAGTTTCAAGATAAAATTACTGTCACTGCATGTTTGTCTGTGGACAGAATTATAGTTACTATAGAAAAATTAGTCTCGAGGGACAGTTACAATAAGACTAAAATAGCGTATAACGAACCATTCAGAAACTGAGAGCCACTCTGAAAACTGTGGAGGTGAGCGTGGTGTGAATTATCTGCTGCTACCTAATAAACCTGCAATCTCGTTACCTAATGCATGCTGTATAACACAAATTGTAGTTGTACAAATATTGAAACATGCTTTCATGCTATTTTTATTCGGTGTTTAATAATTTGTTTCAACTACAATAAATCCATTCTAAGAATTAACCACCAATCCCTTAAAAGTAATTATCTACATTATGTACCTTCATTACAAGTGCTATTTTATGTAGGAATTACGACTTGATATTCCTGCAGCGACTGGTGTTCCAGCAATCAGATTATCGTTGAAGAAAAACGAAGTGTAACTGCTCACTATGTTTGTACATTAAATTACTACAGTCTGAGTACAAGTGATTCATTCTTTCCAATATTACCTAATAAACTTCACTAGTAGTCATTCTGACACTACTTAATTTTCTCTCTCGGAGCATGAGTGACCACTTGAGTAGTAGGACAACAAGGATGTCTCCCTAGTCTGCATTTATGCCAAATTTATTCAAGACTGTGGATCCAAGACGGCGGCAAGAGATGTGGCATCGTCGCAATGACATCTTGGTGAAGGTCAAATTTTAGTGGGAAAATAGGTCAACTGGGCTACCTCCAGTAACCCAACTGCCTCACAATCCCTCCCTCCCCTCCCGCCTCCCACCTCACCATCCTATCCAAGAAAATGGCAGGACATAAAAATTTTAGTGGGGAAGAAACGCCACTTGGGCTACTTCCACTAACCTAAGAAAATGGCAGGAAGAAAGGTCACTTGGGCTACCTTCACTAACCTAAGCAATCCCACCGCCACCTCTTCCTAGTAATTGACAGGGAAAGGACTCAGCCTGTGCTGGGCTGCTGGACAGGATGGATGTAAGTTTTTATTTTGCAGGCAGTCTTTATATAAACCATTTGAGACAGTAGCTCCCTCCAGTGTGTTCACCATGAGGTCCAGAGTCGAAATGTTCAAATGTTTGTGAAATCTTATGGGACTTAACTGCTAAAGTCATCAGTCGCTAAGCTTACACACTACTTGACCTAAATTATCCTATGGACAAACACACATGCCCATGCCCAAGGGAGGACTCAAACCTCCGCCAGGACCAGCCGCACAGTCCATGACTGCAGCATCTTAGACCGCTCGGATGATCCTGTGTGGCCTCCAGAGCCCAAATGATCTAGTACACAGTACTGCCACCAGAGGATGCTGCCATCCTTTGGCGGTCTGGGGTGGGGGGGGATGGCGGGAAAAGGGCTCAGCCTGTTCAGACCTGCTGGAGAGAGGAAGGACTGTATTTTATTTATGTTCAAATAGTTTATTTAGTGATGGATTTCACATAGTTCATTTATTACTCTGATACAAAACGCTGATGTGCTTAGGGTCACACTAAATAGCCTACATACCTGAAAACAACTTGTAAATCACCAAAATAATACAGTACACTGATGTACATACACGCAAACAACTCGTAAACTGTCAAAATAATGCATGTATAACGCTCTGCAAACACGCTCTCTAATTATAAACTGTCGAAATAATGCATTTCGTAGCCTACATACCTGCAAACTACTCGTAAGTTACCAAAATAATGCAGTACACCGATGTACAGGCACATAAACAACTCGAAAATTGTCAAAATAATGCATGTAAAAGGCGCTGTAAACATGCTCTGTCGAAATAATGCAGTACATAGCCTACAGACCTGTTTACAAAATAATGCAACAGACATGAAAAATCTCGTAAATTGTCAAAATAATGCTGTATAACGCTCTGCCAACATGCTCACAAAGCTTAAACAGCCGAAAATAATGCAGTGCACAAACACTTATTGCACGTAAGATCTCTTTAGAACCATCGTCAACTGCAATGTATCAGCAAACTGCTCCCTACTGAGGCTTCAGAGAGCACACACACCAACGCCAGCCAGACGCGGGCCAGTGCTTGAGAGAAAAACGTCGGGGTGCAGGCTATCACTCACACGCCACTGCCGGCTACAGCCAGCAGGCGAAAGTCGCCCCTATTTTTGGATATACAGTTAGTGTTGTAGGCCTCTCCGTTAGGACAGCTCCTACCGTTAGCCAGAAACCTGAATCATTCCCGCCACAGGTCACTGGCGCAGACATAATAATCCTAGGAAACCAGCCACATATACATTTTGTCACCATACTTACAACAAAATATTATGATCGCGGTCTCAATTGGACGACATTCAACAGTGAGTGAAGTATCAGAAATGCACCCTGCTGACAACTGTGGCTCTGGAAAGAGAAATATCTGTATCATTCTTATGACCTGACATAGTTTCCCCTTTGCTATCACAGTGTCCTACGTCAAATCCATACTTTTCTTACGACTGGACATAGTCATTCCCTTTGCACATGAGAGAACACACACACACACACATACTATGTTTAATACTCTGCCAGTAACTGATTGCTGGCGATACGAAATAATACCGACCGAAAATCAACGGTGGGTGGGCATGTCTCATAGCCGGCCGAAGTGGCCGTGCGGTTAAAGGCACTGCAGTCTGGAACCGCAAGACCGCTACGATCGCAGGTTCGAATCCTGCCTCGGGCATGGATGTTTGTGATGTCCTTAGGTTAGTTAGGTTTAACTAGTTCTAAGTTCTAGGGGACTAATGACCTCAGCAGTTGAGTCCCATAGTGCTCAGAGCCATTTGAACCATGTCTCATAATTTCTTGTGAGTAGTACCACTGTGTCTTAGAAAGAGAGATGTAATCGTCTTACAAACAACCAGATGTTAAAAAATACGACCATATTACTATCACAAGCAGTCTTTCTTCTACAGGCACACACAAGTATCCATGTTAAAAGCTATATCTAGCACATGATGGAACACGCACACACACACATACTTTATAACTATGTATAACACTCCGCCAATAACTGATTGTTGGCGATACGAAATAATACTGAGTGAAAATCAACGATGGGGGTGGACATGTCTCCATCACCCGTCCACTGGCACGCTCTTGGTTACGACATGATTATTGACTGACAGCGCTTTCTAGAGTTGGAGTTTTCTGGGGGCGGGGGGGGGGGGGGGGGGGGGGAGCGGGTGACACCTTCTGATGATGGGTAGTACCAAAACAGTGATCGCGTACATGACTGAAACATGAGGAATCTGTCGAAACGGAACCCAGAGCCATCAGCTATTTCGACAATATGACAGATGAGTTTAAACGTAGTTTGGAAACTCACGCCAACGCCATAAAACTCTTCCAATTTACTTATGTTGTAAATGACTTTTATTTGAAATCATCCAGTGTGCACGGTGTGTTATGGTAACAGCAGTAATAATATGGTTTACACAGTGTGACGTCAAGAGGTAGCCCAATTGACCTATCTTCCCTCCAAAATTCAAACTTCCCGCCATGGGGGCTTGGCAGAGGGTGTGTGGCACTTTCCAGCCACCTTGGGTAGCGGTATTCACGTCATCAGCTGACGTCATGACAGTCGTGTTGAATGATGTCAATTGCGTCACATTGCAACATCTTAGATGACTGTACTTTGGGATGATGTTCTTGTTGCCTGCAAGAGGCCACGGATCAGAACGTCTTAATGAATGACGTCGTTCGCGTCATCAGCTGATGTCACAGCAGCTTTCTTGAATGACGTCAATCGAGTTACAGTGCGACGTCTTGGATAACGGTACTTTGGGGTGATGTCCTTGTCTGCAGGATGCAGTAGATCAGAGCATACTAATGTCAGTTTAGAACCTGACAACGACCTCGAAGTCGTGGCAGAAAAACAAAATATTTGGCAGTGTACAAAGCGTATTAGAGCAGAAAAAAAATAGTGTTTCAAACAACGACACAGGATCACTGGGAGAATCTCTTGTGGCTTACAGTATGATCTGTGGGATACGATCATCCTCCTTCAGGACATGTGATGGAACTTTAAACTGGTCTGTGCAGTTGATCAATACCTGTATATTTAATACGATCGTCACATATGCTCAATGCCTGCGTGCATACAGTATTTGTTTTCGATATATTGGAGGAGGAAGATGCGGTAAAAATATTATCTAGTTACCTATCAGATGAAGTTAGTTCAGCTTTTATAGGTCGTAATTTTTCTCTGATGAATGGTACAGAATAACGAAGACAGCATGTTGGGGGGATAGATGCGAATGGACATGTAGTATTTGAATGTAGTTTAGAGAAGCACCACAAAGCAGTAGGAAAATCCACGTCCCTCTTCCAGTTCCCATACTGTCTTTTGTACTACTCTATGTTGCAGGAGCGGGCTTCGTTTCTGTCGAATGGTCAAAACACAGTTCTGCCACAGTAACTCAGCTTCGCCTGTTTCTCCATGGATTGCAGGAGGTGGTAGATATAGTTTCCTCTGACCCCTGCTCAGTTCCTACTTACACTGAAATTATCACGTGGGCAAAGGTGCAGATATGGTACCGTAAAGTCTGAGGAGGCATTTGCAGGATGCATAGGGGCTACCTAAAACAAGGCGGTAATTTTACTGTAGTAGACAGATTCGAGAAAGGTGACTCATTTCGGGATATGAGAGCGCCAGTAATACGATCCACTAGTGGCTGTAATCATTAATGGACTTCTCCATAGGATCAAATGCAGGTACGCGTTTGAATAGAAAGACTTGATTCCAAATCCCAGACAGCATTTCTAGCGGATAGAGTGGTATTAGAGGTCTGAAATCCTTGTGATCATTTCTTACGACCTCAATCATCACACCATCTACTACTATTTGTGATCTTTCTCAATCAACCATTTCCTATAGCCCAGTGGATGTATCACCGACCCTCTGACATTGCATTGAGACAGAATGCATTACAAATTCTGGAGAAACACCTAGCGGTGAAGGCGTGGGGAGTAGCCAATATCGGTTTCATACCATGCTCCTTAGCCGAATCACTTTCAAAATGCGGTAATTTTATCACAAGGTTGCACCATCGGCGACGTGTTGGTCTGATACTGTACACTCCTACAATAAACATCACGGTACTTGTTTGGAAAAAACCACATCACCTAGAGGTAATGCCATACTTTGATTTATAAAGCCAGTTTAGCTCTTGACATGGATACTTGTGTGCACCTGTATAACCAAGACCGCTTGTGACAGTAACATACAGTAGTTGTTGTTATTGGGTTTTTTTGCATCTGGCCGATTACGTCTGTCTTTCTAAGACACAGTGGTAGCACTCGGAAGAAAAATTTATGAGACATGTCCACCCATCTTTTATTTTTGGTCAGTATTATTTCGTATCGCCAGTGATCAGTTACTAACGAAGTATTACACTTAGAAGTAGTATGGGATGCATGATAGTTTCGCCTTGAGCATCAGCCTTATAATGTACAGGGTTAATACAAATGATTGAAGCGATTTCACAGCTCTACAATATCTTTATTATCTGAGATATTTTCACAATGCTTTGCACACACATACAAAAACTCAAAAAGTTTTTTAGGCATTCACAAATGTTCGATATGTGCCCCTTTAGTGATTCGGCAGACATCAAGCCGATAATCAAGTTCCTCCCACACTCGGCGCAGCATGTCCCCATCAATGAGTTCGAAAGCATCGTTGATGCGAGCTCGCAGTTCTGGCACGTTTCTTTCTAGAGGAGGTTTAAACACTGAATCTTTCACATAACCCCACAGAAAGAAATCGCATGGGGCTAAGTCGGGAGAGCGTGGAGGCCATGACATGAATTGCTGATCATGATCTCCACCACGACCGATCCATCGGTTTTCCAATCTCCTGTTTAAGAAATGCCGAACATCATGATGGAAGTGCGGTGGACCACCATCCTGTTGAAAGATGAAGTCGGCGCTGTCGGTCTCCAGTTGTGGCATGCGTCAATTTTCCAGAATGTCCAGATACACGTGTCCTGTGACGTGTTTTTCGCAGAAGAAAAAGGGGCGGTAAACTTTAAACCGTGAGATTGCACAAAACACATTAACTTTTGGTGAATTGCGAATTTGCTGCACGAATGCGTGAGGATTCTCTACCGCCCAGATTCTCCCATTGTGTCTGTTCACTTCACCATTAAGAAAAAATGTTGCTTCATCACTGAAAACAAGTTTCGCACTGAACGCATCCTCTTCCATTAGCTGTTGCAACCGCGCCGAAAATTCAAAGCGTTTGACTTTGTCATCGGGTGTCAGGGCTTGTAGCAATTGTAAACGGTAAGACTTCTGCTTTAGCCTTTTCCGTAAGATTTTCCAAACCGTCGGCTGTGGTACGTTTAGCTCCCTGCTTGCTTTATTCGTCGACTTCCGCGGGCTACGCGTGAAACTTGCCCGCACGCGTTCAACCGTTTCTTCGCTCACTGCAGGCCGACCCGTTGATTTCCCCTTACAGAGGCATCCAGAAGCTTTAAACTGCGTATACCATCGCCGAATGGAGTTAGCAGTTGGTGGATCTTTGTTGAACTTCGTCCTGAAGTGTCGTTGCACTGTTATGACTGACTGATGTGAGTGCATTTCAAGCACGACATACGCTTTCTCGGCTCCTGTCGCCATTTTGTCTCACTGCGCTCTCGAGCGCTCTGGCGGCAGAAACCTGAAGTGCGGCTTCAGCCGAACAAAACTTTATGAGTTTTTCGACGTATCTGTAGTGTGTCGTGACCATATGTCAATGAATGGAGCTACAGTGAATTTATGAAATCGCTTCGATCATTTGTAATAGCCCTGTATGTGTTTGTGTTCTGACATGTTGCAGAATACTTGCTTTCCGCACTCTCGGCAGGCATCCTCAATTTTATAAATGGGACCTGTACTATAGAAGACGCCGGCGGCCATTTGCAGCAACATGCATCAATACTCAAACTAGGGTTTTATTCGGTGGTTTTCATCAAGTTAGAATTAGAATATTATTATAATGAAGTTTTAATACCACCTTACAGAGTTTATTAAATGAAATATGCCCATGAGTGGGACATAGACAGGTGATTAACTGAAATACGCGTACCAAATATTCTGTGAAATGATAAGGGAATATGGTGTGGCTGGGAGAAGTCACTGTAACATATTTATATAATAACACAATCACATTTATTCAATAAACATTACTATCTCAAATATTCCCTGTCACTTATCACAAATAGTATCATATCTAAGTAAACTTAGTTAAACATCCGGCTAACATGTGCCGTGAATCGACAATGACTACCGCCTGCACATTTCTGTCCTCATTTAGCCACACACACACACACACTAACATTCACTCTATTCATTTTATCTAACAGATAAAAGAGGAAGGTTCCCATACACCAAGTGGGACAACATTGGGAGAGATCACATGGTTCCAACTGTAACTTTAATTTGGGCAACTCCCGTCTTCACGTTTAACTAACTCCGCGAGTTTTACTGGAGATTATGAAAGAACAATTAAATCACACGCGTGAATTTACGTAGAAGATCCAGCTCGATCACGAAATGTGATTACGTCGAGCTGAAGCTTCTCACCAAGAAATGCACGGGGTCTGCGGACCACGTGTTACCAATGTCTCCGCAATCAGTACTCAATAAACACATTTAAATAAAATACACTTTGCATATATACTTCACACTCACACTGAAATGCAAATTGAGCAATTCTGAGTATTACTCGGCAATGAGCGCATGTTCACTCCCAAGTGCAGTGAACACAAATTCCCATGAAATTACTTGGCAAAAGGAATCATCTCCCTATCTCTCCTAACCGAGATGATTCTAGGAAATACCATAGCGGCTTTCCTCAGCAGGGAAGCTGCTTCCAAGTTCAAAGTGAACATGGAATTCTAAATCTTCGCTAACTATCGGAGCGATAGAGCAGAGCGTGCTTACTCACCCAGGTCTTCCCAGCAACAACCCCGATACGGTCTCCCTCGTCCGGGTCCACACATCGTGGCCGCAAGGACTCAGAGATACCGCACACGGTTATTTGCCAACCTAACGAGCACTAATGACGCGCGTGGAGCTTATGCCTCTCTCGTCCAGTGCAGTCGCGCTCTACTAGATTCGAGGTTGGCTACACTTCCACTATGCCTATAGCACACCCACAGCCATCTCACGTATACCTCATCATACGTTCGCATTCACACTTTGCAGACAATTACCATATCTAATATTAAAATGAACGTCTATATTTAAGTAACCCTATCTTACTAATTATCATCAGGCTCTTCCCTGAGTGTCGGAAGGGCACTCAGGTGTCTTTAGTTGTGGGGTCGAGCCATGTAGCGGCTTACATGGAGCCGTTACAATGTGCAAAAGGGAATGACTATGTCCAGTCGTAAGGAAGGTATGGGTTTGACGTCAAGTACTGTGATAGCAAAGTCATAGGAATGGTACAGATATTTCTATTTCCAGAGCCACAGCCGGCCGGTGTGGCCGAGCGGTTCTAGGTGCTTCAGTCCGGAACCGCACAGGTTCGAATTCTGCCTCGGGCATCTATGTGTGTGATGTCCTTAGGTTAGTTAGGTTAAAGTAGTTCTACGTTCTAGGGGACTTATGACCTAAGATGTTGAGTCCCATAGTGCTCAGAGCCATTTTGCACCAACACCTTCCATGAAAACCCTGACATGATAAGCAAATCCAGTAGTATGTCACATAGCTCCGAATAAATCGTGACATTAAATTAACCAAAGTAATACGAGTAACGAGTGAGCAAATGGAATACCACAGACTAACACAAGAATGCCTAAATGCATGTCATACCTTCCCACTGTGAGACAGACGCAGTTCCGAAGGGAGAAACGAGAACAGAAGCCGAGAGCATAACCGTGTTAAGCTAGAAGGCCCTACGATAAGGGACGGACACCCACGTTTCCAGCTAACCACCAGGACCACCCCCCAGCCCATGTTAAAAGCTAGAGCCCTCCAGAAGAACAGTATAGATCTTATGATAACACTAAAAGGGCCACACCAGCTGCAAGTTTTAGCGTGAGACTTTCTCGCGTCTCTGTTACATTGCAAACTTTAAAAACATCACCACGAAAAGTATAACATTTCTTATTGGATAGACAGAATTTTTTAGGCGGAGCTTAAGGTTAACATTGAGACCCTGATTGGTCAGATGAAAACACAGCCAGATAGTTTTTTTTTTTAAACCAACTTCGGTAAATTGTAGTAAGGAGAAGTTAGAAAAGAGTTGCTTCTGAGACGGCGAGCTGGAAGGAGCTGCGCCGGCCGCCGCCCCCTGACGAACACCGACAAGGTAATGAACGCACGCGATGCCGCATTTTTGAGCGCATAAGGCTTCACTCAGAACTGCAGAAGTCTCATCTGTTACATCCCCTTTTTACGTAATACTAGTGTCGATCGTCAATTGAAGCTCATGGTATTCACATTTGCTACGTAAGTTAAAATCTGAAACGCGATGGTTTCTCTGTTACATAATTATTGAGAAGCCACATTAGCCACTGTAATTTACGACAAGTTAGATAAGTATTTAAAGATAATTGAGGGCCACTGTAGACCATTTTCATAGTTTTCTCTTTTGTGAAACCCCTTTCACTAAATTTAGTTAGTATTAAGATTCTTTTACAGGAAGTGCAGTGGAGCTGACGCTGAAATCATTAAGTATTTGGTTATATCATCGCTAGTCTCACTGAACTCTTCTGAACTTTACATGTCATGTGTGGTCTGGCGTCTCCTTACCAGCAACAGGTCCCACGATCAAACTAGTCAGTTCCCTAAAAAACACGCTCAGAGCATCGTTGGGCGAAAGTGGTAGGGAGACACGACATAGAACATCAGACATCACGCAGAATGTTAGAACTTGTGCGGGTATGACTCACGTTTCCTGTTAATAGTAGAAGCCCTCCAAATGGAGAGACCTTTTGGAGTGCAGGAATGTAGATGAATTAACCATGTTGTCCTCTAGACGATCGAATAGCGAACTAATACTTAGAGTGTGTTGGATAGCTTTCGTGATCACGTGGAAATTTGATGACATTAAATATGAACATGTGTTTGAGCTGGGCCATTATTCCCTCCCATGTAAACTGTTTGGTTTACCGTTTCTTCACATTTCCCATCTACATTTAGTTGAGAGAAGATCGATTGTGGTGTGCACATCTAGCAGGCAGAAGACATGTTTGCCAGTTCTCTAGACATGAGAGACACCTTAGTTGACTTTGTAAATTATAGGGATGGTTAGGAATCTACTACATCACGGACATTGTTATTCGTGAGCAGAAATATCTGTTTCCTCTATTTGTTTCGAGTTCTCACGGAAAGGTCCTCACAGATAGGATAATTTTCTAGTTACTCAATGGTCTACAGCATCCTCCACCTAGCTCAAGTTTGGGGTTTGCTGAGAAATAATTCCCAGTCCTCATCTTCGGAATTCTGTTGCGTGAATGATCGGTAGGATACTGCTGTGTGCAAACCAATCGAAAATATATTAGTTCTTGTAATCCCTGAGTCAGGAGAAGGGTGTAGAAAAAGCAGGGAAGCAGGTCCGGACCAGAAACAGTAACGTGTTTGTGTCGAGACGGAAACGAGGCCGAATTTGTAGAACAGTTCTGAAAGTGACTTCGGTCCACTGAGGGCACTCTGGTCACCTGCTGGGAGTGGATGCCCACCAACCTCACAGGGAAATATCTTGTCCAGTGAGTATACATACTGTGCTGTCTGACTTCGTGGTATACATATGAATGATGTGAAAGGGGTGACTTTAGAATGGCACAGAATACAAACTGCATGCTTACTAGATCGATATGGTACGTGTTGATATATTGATAGGTCGGAGATTGGTTTCATGTTCTAATATTCAAGCTCCTGTCATCAGTGGGAGGGCAGTGTAATTGAGTAAGAGTCTCTGCGTATTGGACGATATGTAGGGGCACTTTTCAGGGTTTAATTGTCAGTGCAATATGGCTATCTGTGTAAAATAGTTTTCGCTGTTGAAAGTGTCATCTGCAGAAAGAAATAGAAAACGTGGATTGTGCTTTCACACTGAAGGCATTAGTAATTCAGAGGGTAAATTCGATAAGAGCCAAACATAATCCCCCTTTCATTCATGTCCTTTGTGCTGGGATATAGGAGTCTCTACATAGTGGTGAGAACGTTTGTGTATGTTGAAAGCATAAAGGGTAACACGTGATGGACAGGGTGCCATGTTGCAGCCATTATGAGGAATGCATTCGGCGTTATTCCGCGCTATTTTAGTAAACAGCTTCTATTAGTGCAAGAATTTCTGTGCATAAGCGAGCGTTGACTATTTCTGGGGTAATACACAGTTTTCAAGAGAGCAACTTGGCTCCTATTTTACAAAACCATGTGACATCAGAATAACATTGAGAACCTAGTTAGATGTGCTTCTGATGATTTGTAGCTACACGCGCGCACTTCACGGTGCTGTGTCAGTCACGTTGGGGCAGGTACGCACTGCTGGACGCAGCTTGCATGTTCCATTAGGATCGCTAGAGAAGAGCAACCTGTGCTATTCTGGAACAGATTTCTATAGCGCGGTCTGTGACGTCAGGTATAGTGGCAGCAACGGTAAACACAAGGCATTTCGCATATGGGGTCGTTGTGAGTGCACTTTGGAGTTTTGTGGCGGAGTGGACAGCAGTGTGTGCTGTACCTCACGTGATTGGTAAGGTCGTGATGGTGGAGCAGGAGACGCTGTGGAATCGGGCCGCTGTGAGCAGCCAAGTTGCTGCAGCCCTAACCTGCTACCCTGAGGGAGAACGGCCGATGGACGCCAGAACGATGCTGTGGAGGCCGCAGCCGAGATGGGGTCGGGCCGGGGGCAGCGGCGGTGGCGGCGGCGCCGGGGGCGGCTGCGGCTGCGTCGAGTGATGGATGTGTTTTTTACTAGTGATCTTTTGTTTAAATTGTATTCCATCGATTTCACCAACCAATAGGATGCTGCGAATTAAAAAACTATCACATACAAGTGAAAAAATCGATTTAATTAATTTGCATAAAGTTTTTATATCAGTGTGGTGTTAGTGGTACAATAGCTAAGCGGCGGATGTGTGTGAGTGGGTGACATGGAGCAGAACAGTAGGTTAAGAGCAGAAGACTAGGTTAATTTGCATAATTTTTAGTATGTGAAATGCAGTACAAAAGTTTAAGGGGGTGGGTAGCAAGGAAGAATGCGCCAGAAATGGCGTTCAAACGCATGTGAAATTCGAAACGTGTACCAGAGAATGGTGGGATGACATAACTAATTACTTAATTTGGTATCAATGGCGTAAGAATAATGTAAGGGAATGGGGTTGACATGGAAAACCACTTAACAGAACAACAGGTTAAGTGCCAACAAATGGCTCAACATTAGGTTAAGACACCCGGAGCACAGTCCCGAACATTCAGTTATGTGTCATGTTTGCTCCATGTAATTAATTCATACAAGACCTACGTGTTTCCAGACAGCAGAAAATGATGAGCAGGAGATATTCAGCCCCGTCGATCTGATTTTTTTATAAATAAACAATACCCCTGAATATCCTGTTATGAGGCCCTACCTCTCCACCATCAGACCGCCATCTTGGTTAACGCCATGGAGGGGTCGACAGTGCCCTCTGGTGGTGGTACTGTGTTCTAGATTCAGACCTCGTGGTGAACACACTTGATGGTGGTACTGCCTCTAATTGTTTAAATAAATAGTGCATGCAAAATAAAGACTTATGTAAAGCACAGGTTGAGTCATCTCCCTGCCATTTCCTAGGATGAGGTGGCGGTCAGATGACTTAGGTTAGTGGAGGTAGTCCAAGTGCCCTTTCTTTCATGCCATTTTCTTAGGATAGTAGAGATAGCCCAAGTGGCCTATCTTCCCTCCAAACTTCCCACCAACCAATCCCTAGGAGGAGGTGGAGGTCGGGTGACTTCGGTTAGTGGAGGTGGTCCAACTCCCCTTTCTTTCCCACCATTTCCTTAGGTTAGTAGAGATAGCCCAATTGATCTATCTTCCCACGAAAATTCAAAATTCCCACTAATCCCTAGAATGAGGTGACAATTGGATGACTTAGATTAGTGGAGGCCTAAGTGACCTATCTTCCTTCGATTTTCTTAGGTTAGTAGAGATAACTGTGGTGTGATGCATTATTCTGTTGGAATTTGAACTTCCCGCCATTTCTCTGGGGGAGGGGAGGGGGGTTAGGTTAGTGGAGGTAGCCCAATTGACCTTCTTCCTGCCAAAATTCAAACTCCCCGCCAAAAGCCGCCATCTTGAATGACGTCACAGCCGACATCTTGAATGATGTCATGCGTTATTGTGAAGTCTACACGCCACCATCTTGGATGGCGTCATTGCTGCCATCTTGGATACATCTGGCAACAATGGAAAGTGGCGCTCAACATAGGTTGCCCCAATACTCACACTCGACCACGTTGTGACTTAGCAGATGATGTTTTCCACTTTCACTGTATGCGGGGCCGAGCGAGGTGGCGCAGTGGTTAGCACACCGGACTTGCAATCGGGAGGACGACGGTTCAAACCCGCGTCTGGCCATCGTGATTTCCCCAAGCCACTTCAGGCAAATGCCTGTATGGTTCCTTTCAAAAGGCACGCCCGACTTCCTTCCCTAATGGGACCGACGATTTCGCCGTTTGCCTCCCCCCCCGCCCCCCCCCCCCCAAAAAAGAAATCAATAAACCAACCTGTATGCGGTATAAATCTTGAAACATCGAACACCTCAGCTACGATGATTACAGATTCAACCTCCATACGAAATGCAGCAATTTTCCCATGTTCGAATTCACTTATCTCCGTTATAATGCACTCGCAACAATACAGAGTACGGTTGCGACCACGACTGACAGCTGAAACATATTGAAGACATCGTACAGGTGCTGTTCGTGCTCAAATATAACAGCGCAACGTGCAGACTTCGCTGGCATATGCATTCATGTTCACGCGAGCATTTTTCGGGTGTTTCCGTTCTTTTATCCAGCTCCTATACCTCTTGAAGTTCATTCATAACAGATCGATTTACTTTGCTCTGGTAATCCTTGTGATGTGCTTAGAATTTTTGATTTGTGATTGGAAGTCTCGCACTTAGGAGATTGGGCTACAGAGAGAGCCTCATTTGCATAAATGCAGTGGAACTGAACGAGCCGGCCGGCGGGAATGCTAATGCGGCCGCCGGTCACGCCTTCATTGCCAGCTCTCCGAGGCCACAGGCAGACCGCAGTGTCACCTTTCAACTGTCAGCCCGCCTGCGGCTGGTCGCTTGTTAGTCGGCTGGCTCGTTGCCAGGCAACTAATTTGCAGCAGCTGTTTGCACGTTACAAAAGATCATTTATCTCCACGTATTAGCTTAACGTGATGGCATTTACGGCGATTTTATAGCCAGGGTCGGAATGGAAATCTTCAGGATCCTACGAAACGAATAAGAATAAATAAATGAATTGCTTGTGCTACTAACAAATGAAAAGATGTCGTACGGCATTTCTCTTCCTCTAGGATACCGCTAAAAACGTAGCTCTCTTCCATGAATATCCCACAAAAACCAACCATAATTTATAAAGACTTAGTACAGTTTTTAGTGGCTGTTCCAAATGTTAGCACTTACTTACTCTATCGTAAATTCATACTGCCCATATTGTATGCAACATTTGTCTACGTTTTGGATTCCTAATGATGAAGACTATCTGTCAGATCTCTTCTCTCGACTTCCTTGTGTACGATGTCACTTCTGGCCGGCCGCTGTGGCCGAGCGGTTCTAGGCGCTTCGGTCGCAGGTTCGAATCCTGCCTCGGGCAAGGATCTGTGTGATGTCCTTAGGTTAGTTAGGTTTAAGTAGTTCTAAGTGTAGGGTATTGATGACCTCAGATGTTGAGTCCCATAATGCTTAGAGCCATTTGAACCATTTGATGTCACTTCTGTTCATAGTATCTGACTCTCACTCACCGCGAAGGCAAGTCTTCAATATCTTCGTTATTTTACAACCGAACACAGTGTATCCCGTTATTCAATTCTCTTTTATCTTTCGCTTCCATTCTTTCTTTGCTTCTCTCGCACGCATTCAGTGTACATATCGTATCCTGAAGAATCATTATTGCAACTTCCTTTCTTTCGTGTTTCTACTGTGTGTTTAGTGCGGTTTACTACTCTTTGTGCAAAACATTGAGGTTTATGTCGTTTGTGATTTTAAGTTGTACTTGCAACAACAATTCTGTAAGCAACGTCTACTGCCTTTGATTATTGCGTTATGATTATTCTTATCATCGCACAGAGTGAGCTCTCAATTCATTCGTTATATTCTTGAAGAAACTTAATGCATCATTTCCTGATCAGAGGGTACAGACCACCCGTTTAATGCGGTGTTTCAAGTACATGTAACATGGAACTTATATTTTTTTCTTTTTTGAAAATAATTATAATAAAACATTCAAGGGATAGTAAGATCTTTATTTTGCAGTACCTATGCCTAGTGTTCGCGATGGCTGCGGTCTTTAGCCATTAACAGCATCTCTGGCGGCCAGCGGGGTTCAGTTTACTACTTTACGGCCCATATTGGCAAAATCTGCGTATAAACGGGGTGACTAACTCAGACGCAGAAATTAAACAGCATTAAAATATTTGTGAAATACATATCGGCAGATGTTATGGTAGCTCAAATGACGCTGCTTCCTTTTCTAGCTAGCTCATCAGGCGTACTATTCTTAACGTTCTTCACTATCGAAGTACCAAGAGGTGGTCGTAGGGTAGGGGGGGGGGGGGTGGAGGGGTGGAGGGGAAGCTTTGCGCCTACCTATTGATACTTTTAGTATATGTCACTTTACCCATTGAATCTCATATTCAGTGTTTTCCGGTTCAGGCCTTTACTTACACATCAATACACCTTTAAAAAGCATGTTATAAATACAATTCAACAACAGTTAACGAAAATTTTTTTTTAAGATAGGCATCGATTACCTCCGCCCGTCTGTAGTATACGTTAGTTATAGTGTGTTGACATTGGTGTGTGGTAAAAGGTATTTTCAGGATCAGAACCCTACACACACACATCAGTATTTCTTTAAAAGTGTGTTTTTAATATAAGTCAACAATAGTTAACGATTTTTTTTACGATGGGCGTAAATTACCTGCCTCCCCCCCCCCCCCCCCCTCCCCTTGGTAATGTGTGTTATGGACAGTGATTCGGTATTGGTAGGATTAGTGCTTTTACGTCTTTACCATATAGTACACGGTTGTCAAGTTCAAATCCTCGACATCACGTCATCGCAAAATACAGACGGCTGAACGTGGCAGTAACAAAATTACATTCCCAGATACTTACAAAGGCTGCAAATAATGCTATGAAGAAGGGCAACGACATCTTTACAAGCCGATTTCTACTACTTCTCCTCCTCCGTCCCTCCCCCACTTTCTCTCTCTCTCTCTCTCTCTCTCTCTCTCTCTGTGTGTGTGTGGGGGGGGGGGGGAGGGGGGGTGTATGTGTGTGCATGCGTGCGTTACTGATTCTAATTTTACCGTCAGTTCCTTCCCAAAGAAGCAAGCTGTACCGAACAAACTTAAGGTTACAGAATACGAACGGTAATCACGTGATTGACAGGTGCGATGTGTCCAGCTAAGGGATACCAGCGTGAAAGGCAATAACGAAGTATCGGACCGTCAACTGCGACGGCATACGTGAATTGCCCGTGAGTGAATTTGTTGATTCGCATATACAAAGTAGGGCTGTTAATAAAATATCGATATTTAGATACTTTTCTCAAAAATTATCGACATATACCGGCAATATACTTTCCCGATATATCGATATTTAAATGGCAGTATCGGGTGCCGACATTTTTGTTTTATATTATATTTTTTCAAATTTTTCACTACGTATCTGATGTTGTTCTTTTGAAATTGTAGTAGAACGTAATTTTTTCTTTCACTGTGTGAAGGAGTCTTAATACTTATTGGGCTTTCATCACGTCCAGTCTTGCTCCTCGACTGTATGACGCAAGTAGATACTGCTCGAAAGTCCGATTGCACTGAGGGAAGAGAGTAGGAGAAGGGGGGGAGGGGGGACGGAATAACAAGTTTACCGAATGTGAAGAAATATCACAGTAGCTACGTTAAAAATAAAATTATAAAGCAACTAGTGTACTATTTCTTCACATCGGCATTCTTCAAAAACAGTTGCTGAGAATGATGAACAAAAATCAAAATGAGAAGATTGGTCTTTGCGGCGGGCGGAGGCGTGTGAGAGGAAATGCTGACGTAACCGGCGCTCGGCGCTACCAACACAAACTGCAACTTTTCGCTTCACCACGCAATTTTGACACTGTAACTCCATTGGCGGTGGCGGAAATAAAAAAAAGAGGGAAGTCGAAATGGATCGTTCCGGACAAATGC
Source organism: Schistocerca serialis cubense (assembly GCF_023864345.2). NCBI lineage: Eukaryota > Metazoa > Arthropoda > Insecta > Orthoptera > Acrididae > Schistocerca > Schistocerca serialis. Next base: position 107,813,265 of record NC_064639.1, on the reverse strand, counting down.
GATATGTGACGAAACCGAACGACGGGCCCAGAGGACACCTTTTATTGTGCCGCTTACATGCAACAACCGTTAATAGTAAAGTGGTTCTTACGAAGTGTGCAACAACCATTATTAGTAAAGTGGTTCTTACTAAGTGTGAACATGCGTAGTTTTCCCTTGAGTTCTTGCTCTAAAGAGGATAAGCAGCCTGCTAGTTTGTTGCTGTACAGAATATATAATAATAAATCAGTACTTAAATATACAGCTCTAATGTCGGCAGTATAGTTAGAATGTGAAGCCGATATTTTTATGGGATGGTACGACGATATTTTCGGCGTCAATAAACTAATACCCTCTCTCGATATCTCGAGAGCCGGCAACGATGATTTTTAAATATCGATAAATCGGATACCAGATATTTTTTTAAAATATCAACAGCGCATTTTGTGTCGTCTGTTTGCCACTGTGGAATCTTGTAACATGGATAGCAAGGAGAGAATGTTGTTTGGAGGACGGCATCCTCCTTCTACAACACAACTGTGCACTTGTATTAACAGGGTTCTATATTCATAAGAACAAGAGGATACTTACTTCTAAGGAAGTTGCTGTGGTACCACCTCTTTCGTAATAGTCCATGTTAGCCTCAATGCTGGTGAAGTTCATGTGCCACACTACTCACGTCACAATGTGCTGCCTGAGACTCTGATTGCAACTGCGACTGTCTGCGATTACAAATGACTGGGCTGCGACTGAATGACTCTCTAGGTCCTCTAGTCCGCGTTAGCGACCTAAATACTGGCGGTCAAGAGGGCGTTGGCAGCGCGTTGCTTGCGAGTATGTCCTTGGCCTCTCTCCTGATAGGCGTGCTTGATTCGTCGCCTATTATCGATCTTCTTGCAACGTGTTTGCCGTCCTGTGTGCTGGCGTCAGCTTACGTCAGCACAGTCCTAGTACAAAGCCGTCAGTTTCCACCGTAACTGAACCATCGCATTGAACAGAATATAGAGGATGGCGTGCGGAACTGGAAATCGTACGCAAATGGGATATCGACTCGGCAGGTGATCCACATTCAGCACACCAATGAGCGAAAACAATCTCTTTCACAATGAACAGGTGAATTAAACTGGTGTGTGCTTCCTCATACAACGTAAAGTCCGGGTGTGGTGCCTTTCGACTTATGCATGTTTGATATAATTAAAGTATGTTTTTTGGTGACAACTGTTCCATGATATGGTTCGGAGGAAGACGATTACGCAACAGAGGACAGCACACTGCATTTTAAAAACATTTTATTAAATGTGTGTGAAATGTTATGAGACTTAACTGCTAAGGTCATCAGTCCCTAAGCTTACACACTACCTAACCTAAATTATCCTAAGGACAAACACACACACCCATGCCCGAGGGAGGACTCGAACCTCAGCCGGGATCAGCCACATAGTCCATGACTGCAGCGCCTCAGACCGCTGGGCTAATCCCGCGCGGCAGCACACTGCACATTTGACATTTCAGAAACAGGATAGAAGATCCGGGTTCAAAGACGGAGCAGATGTTTCTCTTACGTCAAGTAATTGCCATGTGTAGGGTTCAAATGGCTCTGAGCACTATGGGACTTAACAGCTGTGGTCATCAGTCCCCTAGAACTTAGAATTACTTAAACCTAACTAACCTAAGGACATCACACACATCCATGCCCGAGGCAGGATTCGAACCTGCGACCGTAGCAGTCGCGCGGTTCCGGACTGCGCGCCTAGAACCACGAGACCACCGCGGCCGGCAATTGCCATGTGTAGAAGAAGTGTCACATAAACTACTTGTGCATTGTGAACGGTCTGTGGCAGTTATTAACGAAATTACAACCAAATTGGAACCAATTTTCCATCACTTAAGCTACAGAAATCATTTTACGTTCATGGACATAGGTTTTATTTATTTTCAAAGCAGTTCATTGTTGTAATAGTACTGTCTCATTGCAGAGTGTTTCAGAAAGGACTGATTTTAGGTGGCATTATCTCTTCACCTAATGCGGTACACCAAGACACGTCACCTGAAAGCAAAGAACTAAATTCCATCAGGTGAGACGTCAGGTGATTAGGATAAAGTATTTCAAGAAAGTTCCATGATCAGTGTACGAAGAAGGAATTATCCAACGTGGTTACAAATGATAGCCATACAGTGAACGACAGAAAATTTAAAACCGTAAACTTTGGCGGTCAATGGCTGAAAGTGCGACGCTGCAGCCTAATTTCACCGCACAACTGGCAAGGATAGTGTGGTGTCACCGCCAGACACCACACTTGCTAGGTGGTAGCCCTTAAATCGGCCGCGGTCCGTTAGTATACGTCGGACCCGCGTGTCGCCACTATCAGTGATTGCAGACCGAGCGCCGCCACACGGCAGGTCTAGAGAGACTTCCTAGCACTCGCCCCAGTTGTACAGCCGACTTTGCTAGCGATCGTTCACTGACAAATTACGCTCTCATTTGCCGAGACGATAGTTAGCATAGCCTTCAGCTACGTCATTTGCTACGACCTAGCAAGGCGCCATTACCAGTTACTATTGATGCTGTAAAACATGTACCGTCAAGAGCGATGTTCACCAATAATTGGATTAAAGTTAAGTATTCAACCAGTTACCTCCTTTTTTATGAAGTCTAAATTCCTTGTCCTGTTCCAGACCTCACGCCAGCCTGCGTGAGCTTAAACGCGTGCCTTTCGGCTTCCTCATAGTGGGTTGGCTGTCTTGCCAATCTACTACAGATAGTATACAGGAAATATGACGATACCAGAGAATAAATGCTATGCGAATTTCATCCCGTGTACTCAGTTGGACAGGAACCATGCCTCGCCGGCAGGCGCTTGAACAATATCCCATGGTAACTCGGCTCAAAGAAGCCGATTCGAGTAATCGGCAAATCGCTCGGCATTTCAGTTGGAACGATGTCACTATACGACGACGTTTGCAGCAATGGGTGAACCATGGCCGGGCACAGCGTCAAGAACGAAGCGCTCGACCTAGATCGAGAGGACCGAGCAGTCATAAGAGAGGCAGTCAGAACCACGGACTCATGATTATCATCTGGTGCTTCAGTGACCTCAATAACAATTAATAGGCGCTTCACAGAAAGGATAATGAACTCACCGCGCCGCGTACCAACAAGCCCGCTTGCAGCGCTGTCAGGGACATTCGATTTGGAATACCATTGATTGGAGTAGAATTGTCTTCGGTGATGAGTCCCGCTTAGAACTGAGCTCCGATGATCAGTGAAGACATGCCAGAAGACGCCTCAGACATCGTTGGGGTATCAACGTGACTATCGCCCGTCATACAGCCCGACGATCAGGTCGTGGGACCATTTCCTTCCATAGTAGGAGCATCTCCCTTACAGGACAGCGGTACGTCTACGGTATTCTACACACCGTTTTATCATCCATCACAGCAAGCAATCCTGAGTTTACATTTTGACAAGATAATACCCACCCGCGAACGATCTATCGCTTGTCATCGTGCTTGCCAAACCCTATCTTGGCCAACCAAGACCGCCGGATCTCTAACCAGTTGAGAATGTGTGGAGCATTCCTGGCAGCTCTGGATTTCGATGATCCAACGTGCCAGTTGGAGAGAATTTGTCACGGTATTCCTCAGGAGCACATCCAACAACTCTATTAATCAGCTTCAAGACGAATAATTGTTGTATAACGTTCAAAGGCGGAACAATGTGTTACTGACTTGCTCAGTTTGTGAAGCTATAACACTCCCGTCTGCTTCTACTGTACCATAACCTCAATGCTAGAAACAGGTTGTGACATAAAACTATTTTGTAAAAGCAACTATGGCAGAAAGCAACAGAGCAGTGTTACCCTCTGAGAGGTATTTTGTTATGTTGACCGTGTTGTACCTAACGGAGGTGGCTTATCGGAAATGAAAGTCAGAATTACGTAAATATTCGAACGGTAACAAACAAGATTTTTGCCTATCTGCACTGTTTAACGTATAAAGAAAACGATCGCCAGCCTAACTAGATGAGTGAATGATTAACATTCTCGTATAAAAATGGTTCAAATGGCTCTGAGCACTATGGGACTCAACTGCTGAGGTCATTAGTCCCCTAGAACTTAGAACTAGTTAAACCTAACTAACCTACGGACATCACAAACAACCATGCCCGAGGCAGGATTCGAACCTGCGACCGTAGCGGTCTTGCGGTTCCAGACTGCAGCGCCTTTAACCGCACGGCCACTTCGGCCGGCATTCTCGTATAAGAAAGTAGGTATAAGTAACTATAACGGACAAACACAACCTAGACTTGGCCACACGCGAGTGCAATGAACTCTGACACACATATGTTTTAAGATTGAAGCTAACAACTGGAGCAGCACAAACTATTTGCAAAATTGTAAGAGATACCGAAACACTCTATTACTTTCAGGCTTACATAAAGTGAATGATCTTTATAACATTACTATTAATATGCACTTCTAACACACAAGATAGACAAACACTTAGCAAACATGAGTATATAACGTTTCACAACTGCAGCTTTCTCACTTTTACTACAGCGAAACACAATGCTGACCAAATTGCAAGAAACTGACTCACCTTTTAGAATTTACTACAGACAACAATGTGATCATTTGCTTTATAAGCCTCAGTCTTAAGAACGTTTAATTTTGAAGTTAGCAACAGCACTTTAAACAGCAGTTTTAATAGGAAAATTATTTCCAGCAAGTAACATTTACTTTAACTCACTCCTCACTCTCTTGGCACATTAACTTTAACTTTCTTTTTACTAAGTTCAAGAGGCATTAATTAGCAAAACTCTAGGCTTTAATTTCTTTTAGTAAGGACACTCGGATATCACTTTAGTTCAAACGGGGAGGAACGTGAGAGGTGTTATGATGAGGAGAAAAATCAAGGTAGGTACATAAATTCAGATATAAATTACCTTATATTTGAGCACATTAGCACATCCATTAAGCTGATCCTTCACTGTACATCCTTATAGTATTCCGATGCAATGATTGCGCAATGTGGTGGCCACTGCATGTTGATAGGTGGAATTGCAGGTAGAATTGCTGGACTCTGTTATTTCTTGGTGGCGATGATAGATACAAATTCCAGAATAGTTCCAGCTATTTATCAATCCATCCGAGGCCTTGGAAAGAAGCAGAAAAAGCCTCTTTCGGAACCAGCACAATATGCATCTTTTACATGGCAGTGCACAGACTCGTTGCTCGTCCCCGACTCGTAGCTCGTCCCCGACTGACTATCAGTTCCACCTTTCCTACATAGGCCAACCACAATTTGCGCGCGCTACACAGTTCCGTTCCGAGGGGAACCACAACAACTTTTACATACAGAATAACTAAGAATCCTAAGTGAGGATCAGCAGTTTACATAACAGCAACCAAATACATTAAATAAAACAGAACATTTGCACATATTGACATTTCTACCAAAAATTATTCACACAAAATTACAATCATATACAGTAAGTTTTGTTCCCTCCAAATGGGTCAAAGCATTTAAACGTGAGATATACTACATCGCATAGAATCAGACCATGACTCAAAGTTTTTACAAAGAAAGGAGTATACAGTTTTGTTTTATCTATTCAAACAAACACATTTACAGAAGCACAGCAATGTAACATTAAATGAAACAAAAGCAAAATAAATCAGTACAGCATTAGAGCTATGGTGTTACAAAGCTCTTTGTTTTGATAAAGCATCCAAATTTCCCGAAGTTGTAATCATTCGTTTGTCTCAACATCTACATCACATCTACAGATTTCTTCCCATTCGGATAATTAGTTCGCTGCGCGTCGTATTTTTATAAATATCTGTATATTTTTAGGGACCAGCTGAGAGTCATCTCTAGGGAACGTAAATAAAATTACCCCGCTATCCCCAGCAGAAAACCATAACCTATACAATACGGAAATAAGACATCCACAACTGCTATGTTTGAAAGGTAATCTTTCTAGGATCACCGAAATAAACGATTACAGTAGTATGGTCATAGGAAGGGTATGGATGCTACGGTTGGTTACTTGTTCCACATCTTCTGTAGTGGTCAATCCAAGGATTGGTTTGCAACAGCTACAATGGCAGCTTGTCTCCATTCTGTGCGTCTTTCAGCTTTTCTCTTCATTTCTTTATAGGTGTTACATCCCACATCTTTCACGATTTGATCCATGTACCTCAGTCGTGGTCTTCCTCTTGGTCTTTTTCCCTCGACATATCCCTCTATGATTGTGTTCAGGAGTCCTTTATGTCTTAATAGATGGCCTGTACATTGCACTCTTCTTTTAACAATGAAACTCCAGAAGCTTCTCTTCTCACCTGCTCTTTCCAGAAGCACTTCGTTTGTGACCTTGTCGATCCATTTTATTTTGAGCATGCGTCTATAGCACCACATATCAAAAGAATTTAGCTTCTGCTGTTCCTCTGTCCCGAGAGTCCACGTTTCACACCCATAGCATGCCACACTCCACACATATGATTTCAAAAATCTTTTCCTGGTTTCAAGGCTGATGCTCTTAGATGTTAATATGTTTTTCTTCTTGTTAAAAGCATAAAAAGCATAAAAAAGCATAAAAAATATTTATTATATTGCTACATGCTAGCTATTTACAGGTTTTTTCAGTAAAAATTACTGATTATTTCTCCTCAAGAATTCCTCTATGGTACAGAAGGAACTGTTACAGAGAAATACAACTAAATATTACAGTGAGGTGACAAGCCATGAAATAGCATGGGATAGCGATATGCCCTTACACAGATGGCGGTAGTATCGCGTACAGAAAGTGTAGAAGGGCAGTGAGTTGTCGGAGATGTCATTTGTACTCAAGTGACTCATGTGAAAAGGTTTCGTGGGTGATTATGGCCGCAAGACGCGAATTAGCAGACTATGCATGCGGAATGGTAGTTGCAGCTAGATGCATGGGACTGCCATTTCGGAAATTGTTAGGGAATTCAATATTCCGAGATCCATAGTGTCAAGAGCGTGCCGACAATACTGAATTTCAGGCATTATCTCTCACCACCAGGAACACAATGTCCGACGGCCTACACTTAACGTTTGCGTATAGTTGTCAGTGCTAACAGACAAGCAACACTACTTGAAATAGCCGCAGAAATCAATGTGGGGCGTACGACGATCGTATTCGTTAGGGCGGTGCGGCGAAATCTGGCGTTAATGGGCTGCGGTGGCAGACGACCCATGTGAGTGGTTCAAATGGTTCTGAGCACTATGGGACTTAACATCTATGGTCATCAGTCCCCTAGAACTTAGAACTACTTAAACCTAACTAACCTAAGGACAGCACACAACACCCAGTCATCACGAGGCAGAGAAAATCCCTGAACCCGCCGGGAATCGAACCCGGGAACCCGGGCGTGGGAAGCGAGAACGCTACCGCACGACCACGAGCTGCGGACCCATGTGAGTGCCTTTGCTAACAACACGACAGCGCCTGCAGCGCATCTCCTGGGCTCGAGACCACATCGGTTGGACTCTAGACAACCGAAAAACCGTGACCTGGTCAGATGAGTCCCGATTTCAGTTGGTAAGAGTTGCTGGTAGGGTTCGAGTGTGACGCAGACCCCACGAAGCCACGGACCCAAGTTGTCAATAAGGCACTGTGCAAGCTGGTGGTGGATATATAAACGTGTTTACATGGAATAGACTGGGTTCTCTTGTCAAGTGAACCGCCCATTGACTGGAAATGGTTACGTTCGGCTACTTGGAGACCATTTTCAGCTATTCATGGACTTAATGTTCCCAAACATTGACGTCATGTCACAGGGCCACAATTGTTCGCAAGTGGTTTGAACATTCTGAACAATTCGAGCGAATTATTTGGCTATCCAGATCGTCCGACATGCACTCTACTGAACATTTGTGCGAGATAGCTGAGAAGTCAGTTCGTGCACAACGTCCTTCACCTTCAGTACTTTTGGAATTGTGCACGGTTACAATGCAACATGTTTCACTATTTCTGTAGGGGAGTAGTTGAGTCCATGCAACATCGGGTTGGTGCAGGACGCCAGGCAGAAGAACTTTCGACACAGTATTAGAAGGTATCTGCTATTGTCTAACTCAGATTATTGATTACAAATTTCTTAAGTGCATAAATATACTGTGACGCTGTAGTTGATACGCCCAAGTACTTACGGAGATGCCTTCAAGATATATGTGTATGAACTCCACACATCATTATAACTACCTTTTTTGGACAGTGAATATGTTTCGCCTACGTGAGGAGTTTCCCCAAAATATTATCTCAAAAAGCATCATTGAATGAAAATATGCAAAACATGTTAAATTACTGGTTTCTGTATTACCAAAGTTGGCAATTGCTTTTATGGCAAAAGTAGGTGAAACGAAACATTTTGGTATACGAGGTTAAAATGAGGTGGAATGTTTTTGACTGTACTGCATGAATTTTTTTAAAGTTACAGCTAGTCTACTTGTGCAGAACCTGTTTTCTATTCGTCTTTGCTCAGCTTCAGAATTGTGCTCATCTGGAAAAAGCACTAACTCTGCCTCCTGTCTCAAATAAAATGACAGGATATTAACATAGGAAAGGACAGTAATGGGCCAATAATCGAACCCTGTAGGACTCACCATGCAGATGACCAACGTCCCTCTCGAACAGCATACGATAACTTTCTGCATTCTAAGAAGTTTGTTTGCATGGCCATCCTACGCAGCAAGCATAGAAATACTTGTTTTATGGATAAAAACCTCTTTTCCTGCTGCAGAAAAGGTGATTTTATTTACAAAATAAGTATATTTGGATTCTTTTTCTTAAGTAAGAACTAACCCTGTGCTGAATACGAATTCCATGAAAACTTAACTTCACCAATAGAGTACTGTCATTAACAGAATATGATACCTTCGATAAGTCAAAGAAGAACTGAATCAGTGATATTTTATCATTTAAAGACAGAGTATACCCTCATCCCCTTGAGAAAAGATACGCGTTTATCATCTGCATTTCTTCTTGGTGTAGCCGTTTTAATGGCCAGTAGTGTAATATCCTAAATCCTTACACTTCATGTCTACATATCTGAAGCCCTTTGCCGCTAAATGGCTCCGAATTCTAGCGTGTAACATGGCGGTGTTTAAATAACTACATGGCGACAGGTATGGAACTATATGAAAAAACGTAAATTAGTTACAAACTACGACGTGCATAGACTTTATCCAACATGTAAACATCACTGCAGATATTCGTATATAGTTTCTGACATGTTCGGTATGCCCGCCATCATTGGCGATGATGGGGCGCAGACGAATAGCTAAATTCTGCATGACCCGCTGAAGTGTCGGAACATCTACGCTGTCGATGACCTCCTGAATGGCTGTTTTGAGCTCAGCAATGGTTTTGCGGTTATTGCTTAAAGAACACCTCTGAAGACTTCACTTTGACAGTGATGAAGTATCAGTTGCAAGGCTGAGGCTCGGTAAACAGGATCAAACATTGTACAGTGACGGTATCAACAAACTGGTCTGTCGTTGGTTGGTTGGTTGATTTGGGGCGGGTCAAACAGCGAGGGCATCGGTCCTATCGGATTATGGAAGGGTGGGGAAGGAATTCGGCTGTGCCTTCTCAAAGGAACCATCACTGCATTTTCCTGAATCGATTTAGGGAAATCACGGAAAAGCTAAATGAGGATCCCCGGACGCGGATTTGAACCGTCGTCCTCCCGAATGCGAGTCCAGTGCACTAACCACTGCGGCACCTCACTCGGTCTGTTTTTGGATGAGATGCGGTGGGGAAATAGATATGCAGACACGGAAAATAAAATTGTAGAATGTTAATATAACCTTTAAAATTGTTCACATAAAAAAAATTAGGAGGTATTACTTTTCAGCAAGGCCTCACTCATGAAGAACAACAGTGGATGGATAAAGAAATATGGTCGAGTCACACCTGCACCTAGTACGAAGAAATGACGACGAAGATGATGGACTTAGCCGCCAAGAAAACTAGAACGCTCTACGGGCAGCAACCGAGCGAGGCAGCTCGAAAGATTGGGAAATATTAGGGATAAGCGTCGTGCTCCGTCAAGCGTAAAGACTCAATGAAGCAGGCCGCACGTCGAGAGTGGGCGAGGCTGGGCGGCGGAGAGAGGAAGGGAGGGGGCAGGTAACAGGCCGGTAGCTGGCCGGGTTCGTCGAACCCTGCGCGGAGCGTGCCTTGGCGGCCCGCTCCTGTGACGTAACGTGGCGCCCCACCTCCACAAACTGCACGACGCCCACGCGCCTTGCCAAGTGAGAAGCCCGCCGCATTGTGCAACACCACCTCCTACTCCCCCCCCCTCTTCTCCTCCACCTTACCTCACCTCGGCGCGTAATGAGCGGTACCTGCAATCACCCAGATGAGGTCGCCGGCCGGTCGCGGTGGTCTAGCGGTTCTAGGCGCTCAGTCCGGAGCCGCGCGACTGCTACGGTCGCAGGTTCGAATCCTGCCTCGGGCATGGATGTGTGTGATGTCCTTAGGTTAGTTAGGTTTAAGTAGTTCTAAGTTCTAGGGGACTGATGACCATTGATGTTAAGTCCCATAGTGCTCAGAGCCATTTGAACCATTTTTTTTTAGGTCGCCGGTCGTTGCTGCCAGCGCTCAGAGGTTACCGTGGGGACGCTGCGATTGTCTTCTTTAACCCTACAGACAGTAGCGCCATCCATCGCAGTATTTCATCTCCGCCTGCTTGTGACTTTCCATCCCTCGATTTAGCCACCTAGATAAAGATACTCACATTTTGCTACCTCTACCTGCCCTCACCGATACATCCATCTCAAATTAGTTGTGACATCAGCCTAACTATAAAAGATTAACTCTATGACACACTGGATGTTTTTAAATAGGAATTAAGGGCCTCTCTGAGAGTCCCTAAGATCCAGAATCCGTTCATAAGGTTGGTCAACTGCAGGGATACAAACGTCGGGAGACTGACAATAACGAAAAATTAGACAAAACTCTTCTGTCAAGCGCAAAGACTACGGCGAACAATGTAAGGAAACGACAAAACAAAGTATATCAAAGCACTTCAGAGGAAAAGATTAACTACTACAGTAAAACGCCTATCTATAATTTGGGACAGCTAAATATCCCGAAAACAATGCATTGTACGCAAAAAGGGTTCTAGGTGAAAAATTAATATTGTCAAAGGAGATATCTGTCTTTGCTACAACTGGCCACGTTCTAACCACCTCTCCTGCGTGGACGAGGTGAACTTCACTGTTATGTCTTGCCCACTCGTCTAATATAGGGTGTCTAGGAAACCGGCTTCTCCGATCTCTGCACAACAGTTCAAGCAAATTCCATTAATGAATTTTTATTACAGTAAGATAAATGAAAATACTAAACTTTGAGTATTTACAATGATGTAATGTAAGCGATGGGCGACAGGCACAATAAGAAATCTCTTCAGTATAGACAATCCCTAATACAAGTGAAAGTATACAGTTGCTAAGTCGCTGCTGTATAGCTCGTCGAACGGCTTGTCTTCAGCGGGGGCGCGGTCAGGAGACCCGGTGCTCACGTTCTCTTCGCCTAGAGGCCGCTGCTGTCTCTGTGTCGTCCTAGAGAGGGGTCGGTCAGCTTACTATTGGCTGACGTCTTCTTCACAGCCGTCTCTCCTCGATCGTTCCCATCCGGCGCTTGAGTTACTCCGGAACATTTGTATTTTCAAATCGGAACGTCATTCCCCCCCCCCCCCCCCCACTTTTATTGCAGATTAGGATTCTATGTCAAAAGATAAATACGGCTTACTCACATCATTGACTACCATTCGTGGTAGATGGCGCTGTAATTGACGAACATGAAGTGGGCCGGTTTTTGTAATTAATAATCGACGCATTTGTTCTAAACGTTTTTGTTCTAAAGGTTGATACTAATATTCAGACGTTGCTTGGGTGTTGCAAATGTGACCGTACACTACAAATAATATGGATACACATTGACATTTCTCGCATAAAAGCTACTTGTATGGTAAAGTAGTTTTCTGTTCCCTACGGGGTTAATGGCGGTGAGTCCCCAAGCCATAGGAATGCTTGATTTCGGTGGCTGCCATCGAACCCCGCCGTTAGGGTAACTGATTTCGGTGTGTGTTTTCATCCGACAGCAGTATCTCTACCGCTGGCTGCTACGAGGCTGCCCGCGGAATACAAACGACAACCATTCCGATGAAGTAAAATGTCCATCAAGTGTCTATGACAGGCGCACCTGCGATGGATACTCACCGAAATCAAGCACACCAGTGTTAAGAGGCAAGGGGACACATCGAAATCAAGCACCCGAATGGTGAGAAGCAAGGGGATTCACCGATATCAAGCATCCGTATGGGAACAGAGAGCCATTATAGCCACGTTGATTTTCCTGGATCGAGATAAAAGTAGTTTTTAGATGGAGATTGAAACGGCTAATGATATTGTACTGTACAATTATATTAGCAACACTTAAGTAAATTTCAAACATTAATATCAGCCTTTAGAATACAAAGGTTTACATTTACAGCTTAGCCCTAAAAGAAATGTAAAATCAAAGGCGTCGGTTCTTAATAGCAAAAAAGACACATTTAATATTCGTCGATTATAGCGCCATCTACCTCGAATGGGAAACGATGGTTTGAGTGAACTGTACGTATTTTTTGACGTGTAACCTGACTATGCAATAAAATGAAGGGATTTCCCCATTTGAAAATACGAAGTTGACGTCGCCCACAGAGGAGGGGTGGTTAGGAAAAAAATGGCTCAAATGGCTCTGAGCACTATGGGACTTAACATCTCTGGTCATCAGTCCCCTAGAACTTAGAACTACTTAAACCTAACTAACCTAAGGACATCACACACATCCATGCCCGAGGCAGGATTCGAACCTGCGACCGTAGCAGTCGCGCGGTTCCGAACTGAACGCCTAGAACCACTAGACCACCGCGGCCGGCGGGGTGATTAGGAGGTGGAGAATTGTAGTACAGACAGATACCCCCTTTACTAATATTTACTTTTCATCTACAACATTTTTTCCATACGACGTGTTATTTGCGAGATATTTATGTGTCTTGATTTATAAGAAACATCCTGTATATAAATAACAGCCCTCTCTGCGTTTTTCTGTCTACACTCCTGGAAATTGAAATAAGAACACCGTGAATTCATTGTCCCAGGAAGGGGAAACTTTATTGACACATTCCTGGGGTCAGATACATCACATGATCACACTGACAGAACCACAGGCACATAGACACAGGCAACAGAGCATGCACAATGTCGGCACTAGTACAGTGTATATCCACCTTTCGCAGCAATGCAGGCTGCTATTCTCCCATGGAGACGATCGTAGAGATGCTCGATGTAGTCCTGTGGAACGGCTTGCCATGCCATTTCCACCTGGCGCCTCAGTTGGACCAGCGTTCGTGCTGGACGTGCAGACCGCGTGAGACGACGCTTCATCCAGTCCCAAACATACTCAATGGGGGACAGATCCGGAGATCTTGCTGGCCAGGGTAGTTGACATACACCTTCTAGAGCACGTTGGGTGGCACGGGATACATGGGGACGTGCATTGTCCTGTTGGAACAGCAAGTTCCCTTGCCGGTCTAGGAATGGTAGAACGATGGGTTCGATGACGGTTTGGATGTACCGTGCACTATTCAGTGTCCCCTCGACGATCACCAGTGGTGTACGGCCAGTGTAGGAGATTGCTCCCCACACCATGATGCCGGGTGTTGGCCCTGTGTGCCTCGGTCTTATGCAGTCCTGATTGTGGCGCTCACCTGCACGGCGCCAAACACGCATACGACCATCATTGGCACCAAGACAGAAGCGACTCTCATCGCTGAAGACGACACGTCTCCATTCGTCCCTCCATTCACGCCTGTCGCGACACCACTGGAGACGGGCTGCACGATGTTGGGGCGTGAGCGGAAGACGGCCTAACGGTGTGCGGGACCGTAGCCCAGATTCATGGAGACGGTTGCGAATGGTCCTCGCCGATACCCCAGGAGCAACAGTGTCCCTAATTTGCTGGGAAGTGGCGGTGCGGTCCCCTACGGCACTGCTTAGGATCCTACGGTCTTGGCGTGCATCCGTGCGTCGCTGCGGTCCGGTCCCAGGTCGACGGGCACGTGCACCTTCCGCCGACCACTGGCGACAAAATCGATGTACTGTGGAGACCTCACGCCCCACGTGTTGAGCAATTCGGCGGTACGTCCACCCGGCCTCCCGCATGCCCACTATACGCCCTTGCTCAAAGTCCGTCAACTGCACATACGGTTCACGTCCACGCTGTCGCGGCATGCTACCAGTGTTAAAGACTGCTATGGAGCTCCGTATGCCACGGCAAACTGTCTGACACTGACGGCGGCGGTGCACAAATGCTGCGCAGCTAGCGCCATTCGACGGCCAACACCGCGGTTCCTGGTGTGTCCGCTGTGCCGTGCGTGTGATCATTGCTTGTACAGCCCTCTCGCAGTGTCCGGAGCAAGTATGGTGGGTCTGGCACACCGGTGTCAATGTGTTCTTTTTTCCAATTCCAGGAGTGTATATCTTGCAGATAAACTCCCGAACTACTGTGCAGGTTTTCATACGGTTTTCACTGACCGATTGGTTCATGAGGGACATTTGTGTATATAATTTGTTGTTCATAATATGATATGTGTGTGATGTACGTATTTTAAACTGTTCCATATTTAATTGGCGTTTGGAGTGATATCTCAAATCAGTGGTGGAAGCTATGAACTGGTGAGCTAGAGTGGATGTGGTATCTGGCTCGAAATAAAGTTAGATGTTGTCGCAACTCCAGAGAGCAACGAATCATAAGGAAACTCTCTGCCGGTTCTGGCGAATAAAGAAAATCTGATGCAATTGGGCCGTTACAAAAGGTTCTGAATTCAATCCACGAAACTGACGCCTAGTCTGGCGGTCATGAAATTTATGCCTTCAACTCTCGTCCCTCTCGTTATTCTTGGCCTTATCTCGTACCTTCAAGGGGCCGGCATCTGAATTTGAATTTGGCAGTTTTAGTAGCAGAGGCTGGTAGGCGCTATTCCTGTCACTACAACCCCCCTCCTGCCCGCCCCCCTCCCCCTCCATCACCACCCACCTCTGACGAAATTTGTGTACCCTGTTGTCTGCATCTTGTGTTATCCCGTGTGAAAGTGTGAGAATGTTTTCTAAAAGGCTGCGGAACGATTAAAAGGCAGAATGCGTGCAGTAGTGTGGCGTTCCCCTACCCAAATTTTGGAAACCGCCGAAAATCCGTATCCAGGCTAGTCAGCACATCGGCACAAACTGCTGGGTGGATTCGACTCAGGGTTGGCGTGCTTCCCCGATTACCGGGAGCGGTGTGCTAATGAGTGCGGCTATCCCGGGAGATTGCTAACCCTCCTTCTCTTCCCTTTAAAATGTTTTTGTCACTAGGGATCGAACCACCAAACTACGAGACAGTCATCTCACCGCGAACGTGCATTAAAGTCATCTTTACTGCAGAGGCGTAGCAGTTGAAATGAATCAGGCTGGAGCCGATCCGTCGGTTTCATGTTTACTGAGATTGCTAGTTACTGAATCAAGGAACACAGAGATTCTCCCTATTCGTATTGGTACAATGCGTTTTCTGGTATACAAACTAATCTCAAATAACGAGTGCAGCGGTTACAGTTTCCCTCTAACAAAATATTTTCCATTAACTGCATACAACTTTGTTTGAAGCACGTGGCTAGTCTTGCTCAAAATGTTCAAATGTGTGTGAAATCTTATGGGACTTAACTGCTAAGGTCATCAGTCCCTAAGCTTACACACTACTTAACCTAAATTATCCTAAGGACAAACACACACACCAATGCCCGAGGGAGGACTCGAACCTCCGCAGGGACAAGCCACACAGTCCATGACTGCAGCCCCCTAGACAGCACGGCTAATCCCTCGCGGCTGGCTAGTCTTGGCTAAGTCGAAGTGCAGTAGTTGGTAGCAAACTTTCCCTGTTTGAAAATTTTGTACTTGGCTGGAACAGCAACCATAGAATGAAATCTTCCTGTAGACATAATAGGCAGCCAATCAGGTTGAAAGTAAAGTGTAACTACTCAGTGTAGGGCAACAGAGTGGTGTTAAAATTTAATTTTGTCCTGAACTATGTGAGACTCACGCAATACGATGCGACATGTAGACTAGCCAGGACATCAAACACTTTGCCTGCGAGGAAGAAATCCGTTTTCAATGAAATTTATGTATGATACAAACGACCCTGCCGCAGTGGTAACACCGATTCCCGTCAGATCACCGAATTTAAGTCCACCCTTGGTAGCTGAGTGGTCAGCGCGACGGAAGGTCATACCCGGGTTCGATTCCCGGCTGGGTCGGAGATTTTCTCCGCTCAAGGACTTGGTGTTGTGTTGTCCTTATCAGCATCATTTCATCCCCATCGACACTCAAGTCGGCGAAGTGGCGTCAACACGAAAGACTTGCACCAGGAGAACGATATACCTTACGGGAGGCCGTAGCCGCGCGGCATTTCCATTTTACCGAAGTTCAACGCTGTCGAGCTGAGCTACCACTTGGATGGGTGACCATCCGGACTGCGGAGCGCTGTTGGCAAGCGGGGTGCACTCAGCCCCTGTGAGGGAAGCTGAGGAGCTACTTGATTGAGAAGTAGCGGCTCCGGTCTCGTAAACTGACATGCGGTCGGGAGAGCGGTGTGCTGACCCCATGGCACTCCATATCCGCATCCAATGACGCCTTCGGGCTGAGAATGACACGGCGGACAGTCGGTACCGTTGAGCCTTCATGGCCTTTTCGGGTGGAGTTTAGTTCTTTATTTGACTGCAGAACTAACGTCCCAGATTAAAATATTGGTCCCGAATACCGTTAATCTTTATCTTAGCCTTCTAAACAATGGCTGTACCAGAACTGTTAATTTAATTACACCGCAAATGAAAATAAAATTTAATGCGTCTGACTCTCTGATAAAACTGCTTGAAAGCTCACAAGATAGCACTTTACTGAAATCTTCTACTGGTATTAAGCCTTTGAACTAGTCTATTATTGAAACTTCCTGGCAGATTAGAACTGTGTGCCCGACCGAGACTCGAACTCGAGACCTTTGCCTTTCGCGGGCAAGTGCTCTACCATCTGAGCTACCGAAGCACGACTCACGCCTGATACTCACAGCTTTACTTCTGCCAGTATCTCGTCTCCTATCTTCCAAACTTTACAGAAGCTCTCCTGCGAACCTATTATTTCCACAAGTAACATTCTGACAATCACTGTGCCTTCCACAGTGGGTATGAATTTTGATGATAATTATTTTCATTGGCCTACATGTGCGTATGCTGCTCTGCAAGCTGACACTATTAAGATAACGACGAGACTGTCAAAAATCGAATTTCTTTTACCGTACTCGTGATGTGCAATCCAAGACGGTATCTTATGGCCGGCCGGGGTGGCCGAGCGGTTCTAGGCGCTACAGTCTGGAACTGCACGACCGCTACGGTCGCAGGTTCGAATCCTGCCTCGGGCATGGATGTGTGTGATGTGCTTAGGTTGGTTAGGTTTAAGTAGTTCTAAGTTCTCGGGGACAGATGATCTCAGAAGTTAAGTCCCATAGTCCTCAGAGCCATTTGTATCTTATCAGTTTTCATAAAAATGCTTCTGCAGCTTACAACTCGCGATGTGCAGTGCGAGTATACAACCACATTCATAAGGGTAACGAATGAAAAATGAGGAAATAAACTTAACAACTGATAAACGAGAATAAAGGCTCCAAGTATAACTATGCTTCATTAAGTCATAGCAACAATACACATTTTCATAAAGTTCATACACCTAGACAAGTTAGCAAAATATTTTTTAATAACTTCCCTTTATACAACTACTTCCCTTCACACTTGTCTTATAATGCAACATATGGTTTAGTCAAATATACGACAAAACCGTATGTTGCATTATAAAATTACTACACCAGACTTCAGTCATACGCGATGTTCTAACAATAAGAAACTACACAATTACAAATATAAAAAAACTTGATTAAATTACACCACCGCTGACAGAATTCTTCCATTAGTACAATTCCACTTAATCAGTATTTTTCACCAAAACATGTTATTGCAAAATCCTTTCTAAATGCTGCTGCCTTCACAGTACAGCAGACCGGCTTCCATCCTTTTAAAAACATGTACATTGCCTGACTGTCTAACACACACTGCCTGGTACTCTCTTCTAAAGAAGCAACCTTTCTGACCAACATATGTGGTCTCAAGAACAGGCTTATAAAGAATATAGTTATGCCAATACTACAGAAGTTGAGCACATTTATCACATTCGCAGCGTTAGTCAAAATTGTGGCCAAAACTTCTGAGAATCGACATTGCGAATCGGACACTCCTACTTCAAGTTGTCATATGAATGGCTTAAACTTTTATAAAGAAAGAAATTAGTGACAACTGGACTACATGTTGTAGCGAAAGGACGTTAAAATTGTTAAAATTGCCCGAAATGCGTCAGCAAAATTTAAAATTTTACCTCCGCAGTATTAAAAACATGCCCAACAACGTGGTCGTCGTTGCTATACTATGCTATACTTCATGCAGCAGCCATTGACGCATGGGGAGGCTTCTGGTTGGCGTCCTGTAAGCATAGGTGGTCTCGGTATCGCGAATAGCGCTGCTTTGCCAAGCGGAGAAACAGTGCCCAGAGAATTTGGATTGCTGGTAAGAACTTTCTGGGGTCGTGGGAGAGCACTCACACACTCAGTAAACCTGCTTTGTTATTTCACCATACCGCATGTGGCGCTGCAGTAGAGAGCGCACAGAACATGTCCGGAGACTTTGGACAGTTGTGTCGGGCGCAGATAATATCTTGCGGAGGCCGTAGCAGCTTACACATTAAGCCCACTTAGGAATTTCACTGCGTCGCGGCTGGTGCTAGTCCGGCGAGCAGGAGCCGCTTCTAAAAGTTTTGGGCAGTGGTTTGGACTGCAGATAAAATCTTGCGGAGTAATTGGAGCGCTGTCTCGCACATTAGGCCTACTCCTGGATTTCACCACCGCCACCCGGGTGCCAGTACTCTGAGGATATCAACCCGAGCGTTTGACGCTGGAAATAGTGCACTCGTTGACTAGATGTTGCCTTCAAAGTCATCCAGACTGTGAGAGCTGCCATCGACTTCCGCAGAGGCGAAAGCCGGAGTTCTGTCTCAATGGCCATGGCTGCCACAGTTTTCCCAGGTTGGGGCTCGGCACCAAATTATTGTAAATTTGTGTACACTAAAAAACTTAGACATTGCCTCAAGTAATAACAAACTTCACGTAAGAGAGAGAGAGAGAGAGAGATGTCTGCTATGTGGCATCTCATTGGCGCTGTTTCCAACAATCTATCTGATTGGACAAAAATTTCTGGTGGTCCTTCACAGAAAGCTCAAAGGAGCGTCATTATTGAAGTACTCTTGGTCGGGGTTTGAAACAGAAAAATTAACTTAGCTAGGATGTAAACCAGAACGACACTCATGGTTGGGACAAAGCCTGCTCTTCCACTGGACGGTGACCGCTGTGAGAGATTCAACCGTCGTGTTGGACATGAGCAGCTCTTTTAGAGCTGACGCCTTCTTCATTTGCTGAAGTAAATGTCCATCTTTCCCGTGTGGAGTTGCTAGTCTCCCATCGGGCGCCTCCCCAGGTGGCGGATAGGGGAATGCCCACCAGATACGGAGGGTACCGGGGAAATAAAATACCCGGGGTGGACCAAAACTAGCAACTACTGCCTTGTAGTTTAGGTATTGAATTACCAAAGGCTAAAGGAAGAAAACCTTGAGCAAAAATTACCTGGTCCTCCAGGTTGGGGGTTAATGCGATGGGCCAACTCCCCATTCATTGGAAAAACCTCACTGGTTAAAAAGCCTATAAGATTACAACAGGACGAAAAAGGCTAAGAAAACGGACTGTCTTAATTGGTGTATGGAATATACAAGGATTACAAAATAAAGTAGGAGAAGTGATTAAAGAAATGGAGGCTAGAAATCAAGATATTATTATACTCCCAGAAACTAAGAAAAAAGGACGAGGTATTGAAAGAATAGGATCATATACACATTTCTATAGTGGTGTCCCAAAAAAACAAAGAGCAAAACGGGGGATATCGATATTGATGAAAAACAAATTCAAAAGAATGGTCACAAACGGAACCTATTGATGAAAATCTGATTAAAATTAATATTGATATTCATGGATACAAAATTACTATTATAGGAGTATATGGAATAAGCGAAGATGAACCAATTTGTAAAAAGGATGATTTCTATAATAATTTAAATGGAATCATAGAGGATATCGGGAAAACCAGGGAGATTATTATTGCAGGGGATTTTAACAGTAGAACTGGAAGTAAAATTGGAAATAAAATTATAGGACCATTTGGAGAAAATGTTATAATGATAATGGTAATAGACTTATTGATATCTGTGAACAAAATTCATTGAAAATATTAAATGGCTTTTATCAACATAAAGAAATACATAAATACACATGGCGTAAAGATACATTGAATCAAAAATCAATAATAGACTATATTATAATTAAACAGCAAACGAGGATAAAAATACATGACATAAGAGTATATAGAGGGGTAACTCTTAGCGATCATTATTTGGTAAATTCCAAATTTTTATTCCCCTTCAGAGGAAAAAGCACTGAAGAAAATCGAAATTGCCCTATAGAAAATATACAAACAGAAATCAAAATTCCTAAATATAATTTGAATAGTTTTGAGAATGAAAGCACAATATTTTTGTATCAAAAGAGATTAGATGAAAAACTGGTAGAAACAGAGTTTGATAATACAGAAGATCAATATCATTATATTGTAAATAAACTACATGAAGCCACCAAGGAAGCTTTAGGAGAAACAGAAGAAACACGTACAAACCATCCATTATACTACTGGAATGAAGAAATTAAAAAGGAAGTGAAATTAAAGAAAGAAAAATATTTAAAATGGTTAAATACCAGAAATCTTCAAGATAAAATAGAGCTTAATGCACAACAAGCGAAAATCCGGAAAAAGGTTGCAGAAGCAAAAAACAAAGTTTGGGAACAGTCATGTCAAAAAATTGAATCCTATATTGGTGGTAAAAGACACACAGAAGCATGGAAAACTACAAAAAATTTAAGAAGGAATTCCAAAGAAACAACACATATTAAATATATTACTCATGACTCTTGGGAAAAATATTTTAAAAGTTTATTAACAGAAAACAGGGAAGAATACTTGGGAAACCCTGAATATAATGAAATGATAGATCTACAAGCAGAGAATTACATCCGTTTGGAAATAGAGACAGTAAAAACTGCAATAAAATCTTTAAAGAATGGAAGGGCTACAGGCATTGGAGGTATTCCTGCAGAATTATTAAAATTAGGAACAAAGAAATTAATGGAATTGTTAAGAAACCTTTTCGAAAGATGTTTAAATGGGGAAGATGTCCCAAATGATTTGAAAGTAGGATATATTTCAGTGATACATAAAAAAGGAGCGGAAGATGAGTGTAAAAATTATAGGGGAATAACAGTGACCGATACCTTCAGTAGATTATATGGAAGAATTACTAAATATTTGTTAGAACAAGAATACAAAGAAAAGGAGGGTGAAGAACAAGCAGGTTTTAGAGCTGGAAGATCAACAATTGATCATATCTTTTGTCTACAACAAATTATTGAAAAAAAAATGGTTCGGGCACAACCTATACATTTAGTATTCATAGATATAGAAAAAGCCTATGATAGTGTACCTTTATCCAGTTTATGGAAAGCTTTAATATCAATAGGAATAAATCCAAGAATAATTAAAGCAATTCAAAATTTGTATAAAAATTCTATTTCAAAAATAAAAATTGGTAAATATCTATCACATGGATTCCAAGTCACAAAAGGATTACGTCAAGGATGTAGCATCTCACCTACATTGTATAAAATATATACAGAAGTAACTTTACAGAATTGGAAGAAAAAATGTCACACTATGGGAATACCAATAAATGATAGAACAATATACTCGTTACAATTTGCAGATGACCAACTGATTATAGCCCAAGACTATGAGGACATAGAGTATATGACCAGAAAATTGATTCAAGAATATAAAAAATCAGGTCTAAATGTAAACATGAATAAAACAAAGTACATGGTAATTGGTGGAGTGAATGGAGACTTAATATTAGAAGAAGGGATGGGAACAATAACAGCTACTGAGGAATATAAATATTTAGGTGTGAAAATTACAAATGATGGGAAACAGGACAAAGAAATTAGATCAAGAATAAATTCTGGAAAGACGACAATCTCTTTATTGAATGGAATTCTCTGGGACAAACACATAACAACTGATAACAAAATAAGGATTTTTAAAACAATAGTTAGGAGCATTATTACATATGGTTCAGAAGTGTGGACAACAAAATGGCAACTGAAATCAAAATTATTAGCCACAGAAATGGATTTCTGGAGATGTTCAGCAAGAATATCAAGACGAGAAAGAATAAGAAATGAAGTAATCAGAGACAAGATGAAATGTAAAAATTCAATTATTGATTTCATCGAGCACAAACAACTTAAATGGTATGGACACATCAGACGAATGGAACAGGAAAGGATACCAAAATGCATAATCGACTGGGTACCAATTGGAAGAAGAAAAAGGGGACGACCACCTGATACATGGATACAGGGAGTTCAGTCAGCAATGAGGAAGAACAACATTCCTGAAGATATATGGACAAATAGAGAAGAGTGGAGAACAATAATTAGAGACTTACTGTAATCTAGAATAGGTGCTGGAAAAATGTACTCACATTGTAAATCCAGAATAATAATAATAAAGTCCATCTTTTCGCCTCTCAATTTTGGTAAGTTCTGGCACCAAATCTAGGCGAGATGTTAGTGATGAGGCACATTTTCAGTTAAAGTACGGGGCATCTCCTCTCAAATCGCGCTCTGGCAGTCAATGGCTTAACTGTCACGCAGTTATTAGGGTTACTGCATGTGTTTTCTTAAGACCAATAGAACGGCGCAGTCATCATCTCCAATGCGAAACTGTGTATTTAATTTACTTGAAAGACCTCATTGATTACCAGACCCTTCCAAGTAGAGTCTGCTGCTCACCTGTTCAATTACTCAGGTTTCATGTATCGATTTGTATTAATGTCCAGAGTGTAAGAGAATTAACTATTACATTTTCTTATCGTGTGTTCTTCCTTCTGTGGAATACTTTGTAACAAACGATGGTCTAAATTTCCGATCTTTCAAATCAGTTTTAGAGATGATCCCTTTTAGCCCCGTTGTCACTGTTAATCTCAACAACAAGCATATACATGACTCACTTGTCATTGCTCATCCTCTTTCGAACTGTTTCCAATGCGCACCGTTTATCAAATTCGTCTGAGTTTGCGTGGGAAAGGGGGAAATATGGGGATTTTGTTCGATTCATATCAAAGCCACCGTTTAACCATAGCCCAGCGATGGTTTGCACATTAATTAATCAGAACTTGTGATTCATTTGGTCCGTCGTAACATGTCGCATATTAACAGCAATTGCTAAAAATTTCATTGACAAACCATAACGTATCGCCTTCTAGCCAACATAGTTTCTGTTTAATTTCCTGGTATGAAAGCTATATGTATGATCTTAAATGGCAGTATTTCTCCTCGTAATAAACTTTTCACAGTATTTTCCACTTGTGTGTACTGTAATCCATAGTCATCATACACTATTAATGGTTAGAAACGGAACTTGTTGTAGGCGATAAACTTAAATAAAAGGGAGGGCAGACAGAGCAATTACATACAAGTAAATTTTGACTATACTTTGTGATCAGAATCGCTTTATTAAATACAGAGCGGAACGGTAATGGAATTTTGAAAAGCTGAGTTTAGTGTGGCTAATCAAAACCGGCGGAAACGAAAGTACGTAAATATGTCATTTCTCTGACTTTCTCCCTCTCTCTTTCTCTCTCAATCTCTCTCCCTCCCTCTTTCTCTCTCTCTCTCTGTCTCTCTCTCTCTCTCTCTCACACACACACACACACACACACACACACACACACACACACACACACACACACACTCCTACATTTTTCTTTTCTTCCTCCCTCCTCTTTTGTTTACACTCAGCACTAAAATCCCCTTCGGTATACTGTCACACTAAAGACAGTTAGCCGGCCGTAGTGGCCGTGCGGTTAAACGCGCTGCAGTCTGGAACCGCAAGACCGCTACGGTCGCAGGTTCAAATCCTGCCTCGGGCATGGATGTTCGTGATGTCCTTAGGTTAGTTAGGTTTAACTAGTTCTAAGTTCTAGGGGACTAATGACCTCAGCAGTTGAGTCCCATAGTGCTCAGAGCCATTTGAACCATTAAAGACAGTTGACACTCGGTACGTTATGTAATCTGCTTACAGAGTAATGGAGGAAAACTGAGATTGTTGTGATTGATTGTTACTGAGATAGGAGGATCATGTACGAGTTGATGATGGTAAAGGTCAGTGTGGTTTAAGTTATACATTTATGGCTCAGTGAATAATGTTGGCTGAAATAATCATCTCGGGGCTGAAAATATTATACTTGTGTTTGCTCACTAATAGCTGTGTTTCTCGACATGGTCCGCTTTCAACTTCACTAATGTTCCAGTATCATCAGCGGTTTTTTTATTATCTTTCTATGAAACAGGAAAAGTGCTCTTTACTACTTTTTAAGACAATTTTTACATATTTGAAAGCGAATAAGTTTTGTAGCCACATGCTTTGGATTTCCTGGATTTTTATGCTACGTAATTCAGTTGTTTTGCTTCACAGGTTGTCATCCGCGTCCATATACAACTTAATGTAGGACAGTTTTTATTTCGAAATCTTACGACTGGAAATATTATGGTCAAGGCTACCGACAATTAATTCTGTGTGAAAGACTGTCGTGTGTGTGTATGTGTGTGTGTGTGTGTGTGTGTGTGTGTCTGTGAAAAGGGAGGTTTGGGGTGTTTATAGTTTGGTATTGTCTGATAGTACTTTGAGGGCAGAGAACAGTGTTCTGCTGCAGAGAACTGTTTATTGATTGAACACTTGTTTTGCTTCAATTATGAGTTTTTGTATATGATAGTTCGCTTCAACTACAAGTTTTTGTGTGAGGCTGTTGTTGCGTTTTGATAATTTTCAAGCCAGTGTTGATGTTAGTTGGGCTGTGTTTCATACCCATGAGGCGTCCAACACATGTTGAATGACAGCTGTTGCTTTGTAATGTTTTTCTGTGTTCTGTGTATCTGGTACTGAATATTCTGCTTGTCTGGCATATGTAAATTGATTTGCATCTTGGTATGTCAATTGATAAACACCAGATGTGTTTTGTTTGTCTGTAGATGTGTTAGTTACCCTTGGTTTTCTCTGTATTGAGTTCTCCATAGTGTAAGCTATTTTTAGCCCTTTTTTTGAGTATGTTGCTTATTCTATGAGCTGCTTTGTAGTAGTAAGTGAGAGTGTACCATTTGCTTGTTGTTATGGTCGTTTCTTGTTCATATGTGCTTGTGCGTGCTTCAGTGTGTGTGTGTGTGTGTGTGTGTGTGTGTGTGTGTGTGTGTGTATGTGTGTGTGCGTGTGTGTGTGTGTTGGTGGGTGTGTGTGTGTGGGTGTTCATGTGTATGTGTGCGTGTGTATGTGTATGCGTGTGTGTGCGTCCGTTCTGTGTGTTTGTATTCTGTGTGTCTGGATTATTATACGTGTTCATGTGATCTACATCTACATCTACATTTATACTCCGCAAGCCACCCAACGGTGTGTGGCGGAGGGCACTTTACGTGCCACTGTCATTACCTCCCTTTTCTGTTCCAGTCTCGTATGGTTCGCGGGAAGAACGACTGTCTGAAAGCCTCTGTGCGCGCTCTAATCTCTCTAATTTTCCATTCGTGATCTCCTCGGGAGGTATAAGTAGGGGGAAGCAATATATTCGATACCTCATCCAGAAACGCGCCCTCTCGAAACCTGGCGAGCAAGCTACACCGCGATGCAGAGCGCCTCTCTTGCAGAGTCTGCCACTTGAGTTCGTTAAACATCTCCGTAACGCTATCACGCTTACCAAATAATCCTGTGACGAAACGCGGCGCTCTTCTTTGGATCTTCTCTATCTCCTCCGTCAACCCGATCTGGTACGGATCCCACACTCATGAGCAATACTCAAGTATAGGTCGAACGAGTGTTTTGTAAGCCACCTCCTTTGTTGATGGACTACATTTTCTAAGGACTCTCCCAATGAATCTCAACCTGGTACCCGCCTTACCAACATTTAATTTTATGTGATCATTCCACTTCAAATCGTTCCGCACGCATACTCCCAGATATTTTACAGAAGTAACTGCTACCAGCGTTTGTTCCGCTATCATATAATCATACAATAAAGGATCCTTCTTTCTATGTATTCGCAATACATTACATTTGTCTATGTTAAGGGTCAGTTGCCACTCCCTGCACCAAGTGCCTATCCGCTGCAGATCTTCCTGCATTTCGCTACAATTTTCTAATGCTGCAATTTCTCTGTATGCTACAGCATCATCCGCGAAAAGCCGCATGGGACTTCCGACACTATCTACTAGGTCATTTATATATATTGTGAAAAGCAATGGTCCCATAACACTCCCCTGTGGCACGCCAGAGGTTACTTTAACGTCTGTAGACGTCTCTCCACTGATAACAACATGCTGTGTTCTGTTTGCTAAAAACTCTTCAATCCAGCCACACAGCTGGTCTGATATTCCGTAGGCTCTTACTTTGTTTATCAGGCGACAGTGCGGAACTGTATCGAACGCCTTCCAGAAGTCAAGAAAAATAGCATCTACCTGGGAGCCTGTATCTAATATTTTCTGGGTCTCATGAACAAATAAAGCGAGTTGGGTCTCACACGATCGCTGTTTCCGGAATCCATGTTGATTCCTACATAGTAGATTCTGGGTTTCCAAAAACGACATGATACTCGAGCAAAAAACATGTTCTAAAATTCTACAACAGATCGACGTCAGAGATATAGGTCTATAGTTTCGCGCATCTGCTCGACGACCCTTCTTGAAGACTGGGACTATCTGTGCTCTTTTCCAATCATTTGGAACCTTCCGTTCCTCTAGAGACTTGCGGTACACGGCTGTTAGAAGGGGGGCAAGTTCTTTCGCCTACTCTGTGTAGAATCGAATTGGTATCCCGTCAGGTCCAGTGGACTTTCCTCTGTTGAGTGATTCCAGTTGCTTTTCTATTCCTTGGACACTTATTTCGAAGTCAGCCATTTTTTCGTTTGTGCGAGGATTTAGAGAAGGATCTGTCTCTGTGTTTGTAACTTGGTGACAGGTTGTTTGTTTTTGTGTGTTAGATGTCTCTTTTATTTTCATTTTGTGCTTCAGTTTCTGGATAGTGTTCGTTTCGTATCCATGCTCTATAGCTATTTGTTTGAGTGTCTGTAATTCATTTTTGTCATCCTCGCTTAGAGGAGTTTTGTTCAGTTTGTGTAGCGTATACTAGAACCTGGCTAGCTTGTGTGCAATCGAATGATGAGAGTATTTGTGTATGGTGGTACTGGTGGTTCTGGCTTCCCTGAATATGGAGAATTAATGTTGATTGTTCACTCTGTGTATTGTGAGGTCAAGGAAATTTAACGTTTTGTCATTTTCCGTTTCTGTTGTGAATTTTATTTTTGGGTCAACTGTGTTTATATTATTGCGCAGTTGTTGGATAGTACTGGGTGTTTCATCTGGAAGGCATATTTTGTCACCTACTTAGTGATACACGTATACTATCCTGCATTATTTGAGTATTACTATTGCTTCAAGTATTTTGTTTTCAATGTGATTGAGGAAGATGTTCGCTAGGAATCCACTGGCTGGTAATCCCATGTGAAGTCCATCTTGTTGCAAGTAGAAATGGTTATCAAATGAGAAATAGTTTTGCACTGTGATTAGTATTAGAATGCTAGTTGTTTCTTTTATATGAGATTTCGGAATGACTTTCTGTTGTTCTAATTGTTGTTTGATGATTTTGATGGTTTCAGTAGCGGGGATATTAGTGTACATGGATGTAAAATCGAATGACGAGAATACAGCTGTTGTGTATATGCTGATGTTTGTGATTTTTTGTATCAGCTCTTCAATATTGTGAATGCTGCTGTTGTTTGCGTATACATAAGGTTTCTGTAACCATGTGTATATTTTTCTGGCTAGGTGATATGTGGGCGTACTTCCGAAACTTATAACTGGATATACAGAAATTTCCTTCATATAGAACGTTAGTAGGCTGTTTAGTGAAGTACCTTGAGGATTTTGTGTTTCGCCCATTTCCCTTTTTGTTTTGCGAGTATCAGTGAGATATTTTATGAAAATATCTGTGTATTTTTCTGGTATCTTTGAATTGGGGGGGGGGGGGTCACTGGTTAGCTTTGTTACATTGTTGTCTTCCAAAGATTTTAAGGTTTTGTCTTTGCATACTGTGGTGTCACCGCCAGACACCACACTTGCTAGGTGGCAGCCTTTAAATTGGCCGCGGTCCATTAGTATACGCCGTACCCGCGTGTCGCCACTGTCAGTGATAGCAGACCGAGCGCCACCACACGGCAGGTCTAGAGAGACGTACTAGCACTCGCCCCAGTTGTACAGCCGACTTTGCTAGGAAAGGTTCACTGACAACTACGCTCTCATTTGCCGAGACGATAGTTAGCATAGCCTTCAGCTACGTCATTTGCTACGACCTAGCAAGGCGCCGTATTCAATTGATATTTATTATGTGAAGCATGTATCATCAAGAGAGATGTTCTACAGTTGTGGATTAAAGTTAAGTATTACATCATCTACGTACTTTATTTGCAATTCTCAAGATATTGTCCTGTCCCAGACCTCACGCCAGTCAGCGTGTAATTAAACGCGTGCATTTCGGCCTCCTCTAGAAACACAGTGTTGGCTCTTCTGCCAACACTACACATACATCCTGTTTTGTTACTGTCATGGTGTCGCCCTTGTCTAATTGCACGATGAGAGACCCATTGTTTTTAAGTTTGTTCATCGCTTTCCTGAAAGTTTTTTCATATACAGTTTTTGTACCTGTCAGTAAGTTTTATTCGTTTTTCTTTATTGTGCATCTTATTTCTTCTGCAACTAAATCTCTTTTCAGCCCTGTACTGAAGTTTGACTTTTTTGTTTTTTTTCTTGTCAGTTCGCTAATTACTCAATTTCTGTGTTAGGGTTCTCTATTGCCTAGTGTGGAATGTGTATGTTGGTATTGTATTTAGGTCATTTTTCAGCAGAGTTTTTTCTTGGTAGTTTGTTGTATGTCAGTAAGGTTGGCCAGACGTTTGTAAAATGTATGGTTTGCTTGCCTTCTGTTTTAATGCATAATAATTCTGCTTTGTTTATAAAGTGTGTTTAATTAGTGTTGTTATTTTTCTCATTTCATTTTTATTACCCTTTCTTTGTGTGTCTTTTACCATTTTTATGATGCCATTTAACGTCGCAGAGATTTTGATATGATTTCCTAGTTCCAGATGAAGTTTGGATAGTTTAGCATTGAGTTCCTGCTCCCTTGTATGTAGCACAGAAAAGCACAACACATCTGGTATTTTCTGTCTGACATGCCACGACGGCAAATCAGTTTTTATAGGACAGACAAGCAGAAATTTTAACACCACATACAAAGGACATAGAAGAACATTAAGTATAAAAGCTGTCATTCATTGCTGAACACCTTATGCTCATGAAACACAGATCAACAAACATCAGAACAAGAAGCGAAATATTACAGTCAGTTTCGACCTGAAAGATTGATAAATAATATACCCTTATTCTTAATAATTAATTGAAGCCAAAAAGAGGCGTGTCAATACTGACTCGAAAATTATCAAATGCAGCAACAGCCCCACTAAAAAACCAATAATTGAAGAAAACTATCAAATTCAAAAAGTCATAATTGAAGCAAAACAAGTAATAAATGAATACACAGTTCTCTGCATCAGAGCTCTGTTGTCCACCCTCAAAGGACTATCAGACAGCACCAACCCATAAACACCCCAACCCCTCCCGCATCTCCTTTCCACACACACACACACACACACACACACACACACACACACATACAGGCAATCTTGCACATTGTTGTTGTTGTTGTGGTCTTCAGTCCTGAGACTGATTTGATGCAGCTTTCCATGCTACTCTATCCTTTGCAAGTTTCTTCATCTCCCAGTACCTACTGCAACCTACATCTTTCTGAATCTGCTTAGTGTATTCATCTCTTGGTCTCCCTCTACGATTTTTACCCTCCACGCTGCCCTCCAATCCTAAATTTGTGATCCCTTGATGCCTCAAAACATGTCCTACCAACCGATCCCTTCTTCTAGTCAAGTTGTGCCACAAACTTCTCTTCTCCCCAATCCTATTCAGTACCTCCTCATTAGTTACGTGATCTACCCACCTTATCTTCAGCATTCTTCTGTATCACCATATTTCGAAAGCTTCTATTCTCTTCTTGTCCAAACTAGTTATCGGCCATTTTCACTTCCATACATGGCTACACTCCAAACAAATACTTTCAGAAACGACTTCCTGACACTTAAATCTATACTCGATGTTAACAAATTTCTCTTCCTCAGAAACGATTTCCTTGCCATTGCCAGTCTACATTTTATATCCTCTCTACTTCGACCATCATCAGTTATTTTACTCCCTAAATAGCAAAACTCCTTTACTACTATAAGTGTCTCATTTCCTAATCTAATTCCCTCAGCATCACCAGATTTAATTTGACTACATTCCATTATCTTCGTGTTGCTTTTGTTGATGTTCATCTTATATCCTCCTTTCAAGACACTGTCCATTCCGTTCAACTGCTCTTCCAAGTCCTTTGCTGTCTCTGACAGAATTACAATGTCATCGGCAAACCTCAAAGTTTTTACTTCTTCTCCATGAATTTTAATACCTACTCCGAATTTTTCTATTGTTTCCTTTACTGCTTGCTCAATATACAGATTGAATAGCATCGGGGAGAGGCTACAACCCTGTCTCACTCCTTTCCCAACCACTGCTTCCCTTTCATGCCCCTCGACTCTTATAACTGCCATCTGGTTTCTGTACAAATTGTAACTAGCCTTCCGCTCCCTGTATTTTACCCCTGCCACCTTCAGAATTGAAAGAGAGTATTCCAGTTAATATTGTCAAAAGCTTTCTCTAAGTCTACAAATGCTAGAAACGTAGGTGTGCCTTTTCTTAATCTTTCTTCTAAGATAAGTCGTAAGGTTAGATTGCCTCACGTGTTCCAACATTTCTACGGAATCCAAACTGATCTTCCCCGAGGTCCGCTTCTACAAGTTTTTCCATTCCTTTGTAAAGAATTCGCGTTAGTATTTTGCAACTGTGATTTATTAAACTGATAGTTCGGTAATTTTCACATCTGTCAACACCTGCTTTCTTTGGGATTGGAATTATTATATTCTTCTTGAAGTCTGAGGGTATTTTGCCTGTCTCATACATCTTGCTCACCAGATGGTAGAGTTTCACATACACTCCTGGAAATGGAAAAAAGAACACATTGACACCAGTGTGTCAGACCCACCATACTTGCTCCGGACACTGCGAGAGGGCTGTACAAGCAATGATCACACGCACGGCACAGCGGACACACCAGGAACCGCGGTGTTGGCCGTCGAATGGCGCTAGCTGCGCAGCATTTGTGCACCGCCGCCGTCAGTGTCAGCCAGTTTGCCGTGGCATACGGAGCTCCATCGCAGTCTTCAACACTGGTAGCATGCCGCGACAGCGTGGACGTGAACCGTATGTGCAGTTGACGGACTTTGAGCGAGGGCGTATAGTGGGCATGCGGGAGGCCGGGTGGACGTACCGCCGAATTGCTCAACACGTGGGGCGTGAGGTCTCCACAGTACATCGATGTTGTCGCCAGTGGTCGGCGGAAGGTGCACGTGCCCGTCGACCTGGGACCAGACCGCAGCGACGCACGGATGCACGCCAAGACCGTAGGATCCTACGCAGTGCCGTAGGGGACCGCACCGCCACTTCCCAGCAAATTAGGGACACTGTTGCTCCTGGGGTATCGGCGAGGACCATTCGCAACCGTCTCCATGAAGCTGGGCTACGGTCCCGCACACCGTTAGGCCGTCTTCCGCTCACGCCCCAACATCGTGCAGCCCCCGCCTCCAGTGGTGTCGCGACAGGCGTGAATGGAGGGACGAATGGAGACGTGTCGTCTTCAGCGATGAGAGTCGCTTCTGCCTTGGTGCCAATGATGGTCATATGCGTGTTTGGCGCCGTGCAGGTGAGCGCCACAATCAGGACTGCATACGACCGAGGCACACAGGGCCAACACCCGGCATCATGGTGTGGGGAGCAATCTCCTACACTGGCCGTACACCACTGGTGATCGTCGAGGGGACACTGAATAGTGCACGGTACATCCAAACCGTCATCGAACCCATCGTTCTACCATTCCTAGACCGGCAAGGGAACTTGCTGTTCCAACAGGACAATGCACGTCCGCATGTATCCCGTGCCACCCAACGTGCTCTAGAAGGTGTAAGTCAACTACCCTGGCCAGCAAGATCTCCGGATCTGTCCCCCATTGAGCATGTTTGGGACTGGATGAAGCGTCGTCTCACGCGGTCTGCACGTCCAGCACGAACGCTGGTCCAACTGAGGCGCCAGGTGGAAATGGCATGGCAAGCCGTTCCACAGGACTACATCCAGCATCTCTAAGATCGTCTCCATGGGAGAATAGCACCCTGCATTGCTGCGAAAGGTGGATATACACTGTACTAGTGCCGACATTGTGCATGCTCTGTTGCCTGTGTCTGTGTGCCTGTGGTTCTGTCAGTGTGATCATGTGATGTATCTGACCCCAGGAATGCGTCAATAAAGTTTCCCCTTCCTGGGACAATGAATTCACGGTGTTCGTATTTCAATTTCCAGGAGTGTAGAACTGTTTAATGTTGTTGTTGTTGTGGTCTTCAGTCCTGAGACTGGTTTGATGCAGCTCTCCATGCTACTCTATCCTGTGCAAGCTTTTTCATCTCCCAGTACCTACTGCAACCTACATCCTTCTGAATCTGCTTAGTGAATTCATCTCTTGGTCTCCCTCTACGATTTTTACCCTCCACGCTGCCCTCCAATACTAAATTGGTGATCCCTTGATGCCTCAGAACATGTCCTACCAACCGATCCCTTCTTCTGGTCAAGTTGTGCCACAAACTTCTCTTCTCCCCAATCGTATTCAATACTTCCTCATTAGTTACGTGATCTACCCATCTAATCTTCAGCATTCTTCTGTAGCACCACATTTCGAAAGCTTCTATTCTCTTCTTGTCCAAACTGGTTATCGTCCATGTTTCACTTCCATACATGGCTACACTCCATACGAATACTTTCAGAAATGACTTCCTGACACTTAAATCAATACTGGATGTTTAATGTTAGCCATACCTTAACATTCCCAGTCGTAAAATTTCAAAGTAAGTATCTGCTCCACGTTACGTTCTGTATGGCTGCAGATGACGAAGTGTGAAACAATACAATTGCATTATACGTCATAAAAATCACGATATTCACAGCTTGTGGTAAGAAGGTGTATAAACGAAAATTTGTCTTCTTTTCAAATAAGTAAATACTGTCTTAAAAATTCAAATTTATTGGTGTGCAAGTGGTAAAGAGCATTTTACAGTGTTATAAAAGGATAATGATGTTCCTATTTCAGTGAAACGTGTCTGGGAAATGAAAACAAAAAGTAAAATTGTGTTTTGCTCAAGATGAACCCTCTCCAAAAACAAATGTTAGCTGAAATATCGAAGTTCTACAGATAATGAACTGTTTCTGTGTGGTGAAACGTTAATTGTTATTCAGAAATATCGTAACAAAATATCGAAAAGTACATGAAGACTGGCAAACATCGTTTAATTTATGAAATTATGGAGTCGCCTCGTGTGAAAAAATTAAAGGTGCAGTGATTTTAGTCCATACAGCTAATGAGTCAGCATTGTACAGGCTGCGTTGTAGGATAATGTCAAATTTAAACTTCTCTACAAAAAATACGGCATATGAAATGTTGAACAGCCTACACCCGCAGTGCTGCTGAGTGTGTGATGTCCATATTAGTTCTGAGTGACAAGGGATATCGTAGGTGAAAAAAAAAGTGACAAATCGATTCACCACATATTTTACTAGTAGGAGGATGTAACAGAACTCATGTCAAATTTAGACTCACGAACGCTTGAAATAAACTGGATACAGAAATTGAGAACTATTTTTTGATAGCAGAGGCCACGAATACCGTTAAACACCATATATGGCGCTCCCATATGAACCATTTAGGCAACACTGATAACAGCAGACGCATTTCTCAGAATAGGATGGTAATACAAAAATTACTTCGGCCACAGTTCTGAAAGTATTTACGTCTGGAGGAAGACAGCGATATAGAATTCACTTTCCTCATGACTTTCTGATGTTAGCAGAAATAATACAGTGTGTTGTACTCACCTAGGTGCGCCATGAAACAATGATTGATTGCAGCAAGGCTTTTAAAACTCTTGATTTCAACATATTAATTATGAAAGAAAGATGAACTTTTCAAACTAGCCACGAATTCTTTCGTTGGTTATGTGCGTAACATTTAATTTTTTGCCTGTGTCATTCTTTCCTGTAATCAGTTAGCATGATGCGACCTTTTAGGTGACGTGATTTTCCCACTCTCTGTCTTCTCCGTCGGTTCTTATTTACTATTATCTTAGCTACCTCTCGCTGCACATCAGATTCCTATCCCCATTCTGTAACTGCAGTACGTCGAACAACATGGTTGTACCTTCGCTTAACACTAAATCTAGCTCCGTGTGCTTCTCCATTTCGACGGAACGATTCTGAAATCAACTTCCCAGTTACTGAAATCACATCGAAAGTCACTCTGCGCTCAGGAGGCGAGTCAAGGTGTACCTATTGTCAGTGGCGAAGCCGCAATCTCAGATTACTTTAGCTTCTCCGTCCTGTCCAGCAGCGAACTCGTATATCTGTCACCTTGCAGACATTCCCCTCGCTTTCCTCATCACTCATCTATTTCCGTTTTCTTTTCATCATCTCATTTGCTAAACTTATCCTATTATTTCTTGCCCTTCTTCAGCTCACTCAGCTTCTTCGACAATTATGATTCCTTTTATATGCTGCTATACATTTATGTTCAATACAACCACACATGTTCGAAAAAACGTAATCAAGGATACCTTAGCACATTGTTATCTAGATTAATTTTCGAAACATCACGCGTTCATTACTACATCTATTCTTCTTCTTCCCTTTCACCCTGCTTTGGGGTACGTTAAATCAATCAGTTTTTAATGTTCTGTGCCTTTCTATTACCCCAGTTTTGTTTCGTGCTTTGTGTTCTTGCTTTCCGTTCTTCTTCAGAGTTCTGAAATGTTCGTTTTCTTCCCTTTTTTCAGTTTTATCTATGCGCATATTTTCGGTGATTGGAGTTAAGTCCTTCTCCGTTTCCTTAAACTAATTTGGTACGACTTTTTATACGGAGTGGTCAATTTTTTTTAATAAACTTGGGTTCATTCTGAGGATTTGACCATAAAAATCGATTTTTCTTTTCCTCATTGTGTCTGGGAGTTATCGGTAGTTTGCTAAGACGTTCATTTTCAATTTGAATTAGTTTGTTGTTGTGGAATCTGGGGCCAAGAAATTTTCTTAATATTTTCCTTTCCTTGATCTACAGCCTTTCACCTGGACCATGGTTGGTGTTTCGGCAGCATGCAGGGCTTCCCGCTTGATTACTGCATTGTAATGTCTTTTTTTTTAGCATTCCATGACAGCGACTTTTTGTTATATGTGTTTTTAGTGAGCTGGAAGGCCAGGTCAACTTTACTTCTTCGAGATTCCATTTCCTGTTTATCGAAGACATTCTAGCTGATCCATTCTTCAAGATATTTGAATTCTTTGACGCTCTCAGTTTTTTGCTCTCCCATTTTAAAATGTTGTGGTGTGTTTTCTATGTTTGTCATTACTTTGGCCATTTCAAGGGAGATTTTGAGGCCTGTTTTCTTTCAGCTTGTTTCTGTAGTTCGAGGGTTTGTCTTTCGGCTTTTTCCTAGGTCTCAGCTAGTAGAGCCATCTCATCTGCAAAGACTAGACAATTGACTTTGGTGCCTTTGTTTTTCCTTCCCAGTCGGATTCCACAACGGATCTTCGTGTTCCCCTCTCTGACTACTTTTTCTAGGGTGAATTTAAATAGCAGTGGAGAGAGTCTATCTCCTCGCCGTACATCAGTTTAAATCTCAGAAAGATGTAAGAGTTATCCCACGAATTTGACTTTGGAGTATGTGTTCATAATGGTTTCTCTGATTAAATCAGTGGTTTTGTTTAGTATAGACATGAGGGATTTCCGGTCTACTGAGTTATCTGCTTTCTGAAAGTCGATGAAAGTGATAACACATGACTTCTTGTAGAAATAGCACTTGATTTTGCCCTTGCTTTTGGGTGGGCTTCGAGTTTTTGAGTTTTACGATTTGTTCTGAGCAGGATCCCTTTTCCTGAAACCCGCATGGTATTTTTCCAATCTGATGGTCTAGTTGGGGTTCTGCCCTGTTTAGTAGGACTTAAGAAAATATCTTGTAAGTTACCTGTAGGAGTGAGATCCCTCTGTCGTTGTATGGTCTCTTTTGGATCCTTTCTTATGGAGTGGGTGAATGAGAGCCGATTTTCTTCAGATATGTGTCGGAGAGAGTCTATGGGCTTTTTGTTAACATTTTTCCAAAGTTCCACTGTTATCAGCTTTTCTCCCGAGGCTTTATAGTTTTTGAAATTTGAAATGACTATCTGTAGTTTCTTGGTGGAAGGTGGTTCATAGCTAGGATTGATTATTGTTAGGGTCTTAAAATCCAATCCTGCTACGGGTTCTTAACAGTTTAGGTTTCAAATATTCCGCCAGCATTTTGCAATTATACGCGTTGTTGAGGGTAATATTTTCGGTTTTGTTTTGGAGCTGTATGGTCAGTGTTTAAAAGTCTTATAAAATTCTTTGTTTTGATTATTATTATTACTATTATTATTACT
Organism: Schistocerca serialis cubense; assembly: GCF_023864345.2. NCBI lineage: Eukaryota > Metazoa > Arthropoda > Insecta > Orthoptera > Acrididae > Schistocerca > Schistocerca serialis. The sequence continues at coordinate 107,776,187 of NC_064639.1, read as the reverse complement.
ATTACTTGCAAATAATCCCACATGACTACGCAGAGTACATATTTGTGAGCATTTGCCTTCCTTTGTGCCCATATTTCCTTCACTCTCTACCTGTGGGCTTCCGTTCTCTGTACAGACAGTGTTGTCCCAGTTCGTGTCTTCGGTTTTTCCTCTTTGTAAGTTTGCCAACTGTGAATTTTGGATCCGAAGATTTCGCGGTTTTGGACGTCTTCGGGTGTTGTTCCTGCCAATTTCAGATCAGTATCGATCTCTACAACCCATTTCATAGTGTCCATTTGGGTTTGCTCCTGTTGTCGAAAAGGATAAGAAAGAAAGGAAATCAATTACATGCTTTATAAATCTGTCTGGTTTCATTCTTTTAATGTATCCATAGAATCTTGACTTGCGTTTCTTAATGTCACTATGGATATTTGCTTACTGCTTGATTTCCTGTTTGCTTCGATGAGCAGGTATTATCCATCTACAAGTTATGGATACAGAAATTTTCTTGCGATTTTGTGTTCCATTTTGTCATTGTCTCCAATGTCTGTTTTGCCGTTCAAAATTAGTGTACCTGATCGATAAATCCATTCTGGTTTAATTAATGTGTTGCAGTTTCTTATTTTTTATATTGGGGATATATTTCTTGTAGATATTTTGAGTAAGCCGGTATGCAATTTCCATTTTATGGCACTTAATTTCGTTTGCTTATGTTTCAGTGTCATTTTCTGGAACTTATGGGACGAGGTATTTAAAATGTGGAACTCGCTCAATTCTGCCATATTTCGTCTTCACGAATTTTGATGCTTATTTGCTGCAGGTCATGTACTCTGATCAGAAGATAGCTGGGGACCGGCTATTTTTGCAGCTCCTTTCAAGACTTCAGTAAGATGTTAGGCTGACGGAATGAAGCATGTAACGATGGCTAAATCCTCTGCAAATACTAGGCAATCTATGGACACGGTCTAAGATTTAAAAAAGAAAAAAGAAAAAAAAAGACGCACCACGAAGGAATTATCCGAATGCGATGGAAATCGGTAAATATGATGTACGTATACAGGCGCACAAATGGCTACAATTTCAGAAAAAAATTAATAATTAATTCAAAAGAAACAGCTTCATAAATTGTGTAAGTCAATATAGCGTTGGTCCACCTCTGCCCGTTATTCAAGCATGCCGTTTTATTACACAGCAGAACCTCTTTGTTTGTTGTTCACGGCACCATTACATCACAGCGGTAAGTACACGATATTCTATGTCCCGTTTTGTTGCCCTTAATTGCAAGCCATCCTGGGCTTATATTTCAGCAAAAAAAAAAAAAAATGCTTGCTCGCTTACGACGAGGGTTTCTGCTACTTGTCTTGGTGCTTACGAGACCCTAACTTTGCGAGCAAGGTCCCCAAATCTCTCTTCCCAGTTGAGAACGTGTTGAGTATTATGGGCAGAATCCCCCAACAAGCTTGGGATTTAGAAGAGTTAACGCGCCAATGGAACAGAATTTCGCACGATATTCCACATGAGCACATCGAACAACTCTATCAATCAATGTCAAGCCGAATAATTGATTGCATAAGGGCCAGACAAGGACCAAAGCGTTACTGACTTGCTCACTTTGTGAAACTGTTTCTCTTGAATAAATCATTTATTTTTTCTGAAATTGTAATCATTTGCCTGCCTGTACATATGTATCACCTGTACCGAATTTCGTCTCATTCTGATAATTCCTCATCGGATTTTTTAAAAATGAGTATTTCCTCTACCGAAAACGATTGGCTGTCAATTCTGAGGACTGGTTTGGGTTTACACCTTTCTTGCATCACTTTCTCACGTAGACAGCTGAAATGTAATGGAGGCAGCCCACCTCTTCGCCTTAGTCTTGTTGTACTCGAAAGGAATTGAGAGTTTTCCCATAAATTCATTAGCTGACATTAATGAGTTTTTCCTGTGGTTATTTACACATGTTCTGTCTCCCTTGTTGCGTAATACGTGAATTAACGCATTTTTCTAACATTTTAGATTTTTTTCTGTTTGCCAGAAGCTGTGCATGATTTTGGTCATTTATTGTAGTGTCTGAATCTGATGACCTGAGGATTTCTGCTATGATTCCATTTTCCCCGGATGTTTTATTGTTTTTGAGTCTTCTCGTCTGGCTGGCAACTTTCTCCTCATCTGACTGTAATGAACTTGGTTCTTGCGGTGGGAATCTTTGTGTTGGTTCTCGGCAGTTAAGTAGTTGTTTGAAATACCTGGCAAGTTCCTTAACGATTTATTGATTGTTTAGGGCCGACTGCACTTTTTCTCTGTTTCTGGATGATCTCCTGTGAGGTTATGTTTGAACTTCTCATAGAAATTTTGTGTGTTGTTTCTTTCGAAGTCTTTCCTAATTTAGCTATTTCATTTTTGTTTCCCTGGTTACTCTGTTGGTCTCTTTCCACACTGTCGAGAATGTTTCGCAGTTGTCTTCTTCTTCTTTTATTATTATTATCATTATTGTTATTACCAGTATTAATGTCATGTACTACCCATGTATCACACGTATTATGCTGTTAACTTACTAATGATGCCTAGCTGGGTGTAAGAGAGGGTCTGAATGCCCTAATCCTCCAAGTGAAATAAATAAATAATATTAAATTCATTCAATCATTGATGAAAGTTTCGTAGATTCCATCAAGAAAGAGAATTTTCAGCGATGTGGAAAAAATCAAAGAAAATCAGTATATGGCACTGTATTAACAACAAAGTATCAATGTATTGTATAGCAGTATTCACTCAGATGCAATCTAAATTTAATCGAGGAAATTGGAAAGAAATTTGGTACGTTGAAAAAAATGCGGCTTCTCAATTATTTTATACAGCTGCTCTTTATCTGCTATTAGTAGCTTAATTACTTGATTACAATTATCTTTTTTAAAAAAACATGTAGTTATTTTGTAAATACTGATGGTGAACCAGCGCTTTACTGCTGGCCATGGAGCCTTAGAACAGACACTAGGACTTGTCGTATAGTCAAGAAAAATTTTCAGTTCACGAATCTACTATGTATTTAGATAATTTGTGTCAAGAGTCTGAAAAATAATTTTGCATCCTGTGTTATGATTGTGTAAATTTCAGTTCAAATGCAATGATATTTACTATCAGCAACAACTTCATTAAAGGGTAAATGTGTTGGCAAGTGAGTGAGAGTTCTAATGTCTTTAAAAAGGCTTCTGCAAGATGATACTGTTGTCTACTTTACACGGTATTCTTACTTCTCGCTTCTGCTGAATACATACTTTATTCACGTCAGGTGCATACTGGCCCAGACTATAGTTCCATAAGACATAAAGGTCTGAAAATATGCAAAATAAACCAACGCTCTTGCCTTCAGGTCAACACAATGAGAGATACTTCTAAGGGCAAAACACGCTGAAGGTTTTGATTAAACATGGACACAGCTTTCATTCAGCAGAAATTGGTCGTTGGAATAATAGCTAAGAATAGTAATAGGGCTCACTGTAAAGGCTGTTTAAAAAACTGAGTATATTTATTTCACCAAGTGATTGCATCTATCAGCCTGTTGCTCATATCTTGGACCACAGTAATAAGTATTTTACTAACAGTTACGTGCACGTTCAAGGAACAAGAGCCAGTTTGAACTTACATTTAGCAAAGAAAAAAAAACTCAAAACATCATATTCTGTCGGGAAAGAATTATCCCAGGAGATGGAAAAGATTAGTACAATACATCTGTTTAAAAAGGTAATTAAATCATACTTCATAAGTAATTTACACTACATAATTAAAGATTAGTTGGAGAACACACAGTAGAGCTTAAACGAAAAGGATAACCACATATTATCACACTACAGTACACAATCACAGTACAATTCTTTTACTAGAAAATCATGTGCCGGGATGTTCAGTGCGCGCAAGTAATATCACGTAATTTTCCTGAGCTCGACATCACACTCACCTTGGGGCGATGTTGACTCCATTTCCCAAGCAAACTGAAGGGTGAATACGAAGAAGCGCATAAGGAATAGTAGCATTTGAACTGACCTGGAGTCAGTTTTTCTAACGGGCTGAAGGGACTGCAAGGTACATAGCAGAAAGATCGTGGTCCTAGAGTCTCCAGTAGGTATTGATAGTGCGTAGTGGCGTAGATCAGAACTATGCCTTGTATTATATGTTATCTAATCCAAAAGATGGTGGTGGTCAAAAGAACACTGTATTACAGGTACCAACCGAATGACACAGTGCAGTTGTTACAATCCTGGCGTCTTATTCGAGAGGACCGATTCTGCTCTGCCCAGACATCCTGATGTAGATTTCCCGTCATTTTCATAAACCATTTCAGGTGAATGCTGGGACGGTTCCTTCAGGAAGGTAACAGCTGAAGGCCTGTCCTACTCTCGTAAAAACATACAAGTACATGTAAATTGGATATGTATGTACATTTGAATTATCAACATTCATTGTATTATGATGAGAAACCACACATCATTGTGAAACGATCCTTGAATGACTGAATAAATAAATAAATTACTTTACTGCTCGTAATTACGTTTCAGAAAAAGTCTGGAATTTGCTACTCAACAGTCACAAAATTGAACCGATCATTATTCTGCAAAGAAAAACAAATGGAATTAAGATGAGCTGCCTGGCTTTTACACTCAACTTTGCAGTAATTTCAGAAAATCTGACAGAAGCAGTTACTCAAATAAATGTTCTGGAAAAAATATATATATACAACAGGGGTCAAAATTTCAGCTTAAAAACAAAATTCATCGTAAATGCGAAAATTGTGCAAAAGTATATAGAAACACGAATAGATGAAATGGGGCACATTAGTAAATTTAAATGTGTTGGAGAAACTACGCCGCAGAAAGGACCTGAAAAACGGGCAACAGTTTTAAGAGTTAATAAAACGGAAGGAGTATATGGTTTAAAAAAAATATCTACAACAAGAAATGCATATCCAGAGAAACAAAATTACCGCAGTGGTAACACCAGAATGTTTATACACATGTGAATGCTTAACGATTAACCATAAGCTGTACGGAATAGAAATACGTGAAAGACGACTGTTTGGAGAAATCATAGGCGAGTATAATACAAACTACAGATGGTTGGAAAAGAAGAGGTAACGAGTAAAACTACAAAAACACAGGGAAAAATCAGAAGTACCGGCGAAACGAAGGTTTATCTTCTTCGAAAAACTGTACCAGACGAATTAGCAAAAGCTTAACGAAAAAATAATCCTGCATTTCTGGGAAAAGAAGTAGACAAATGCATAGATTACACAAATAAGAGAAGAACTAGGAAGAAACAGCCTCACAGAATCGCAAAAAGCAAAAGGAAATGTAAAGTTAATTTTCGTTGGCTTTCAAGACAAAAGAAACAAGATACAGGGAGAAACATGAACAGAAGAAAGAAAAGACAGGATGGGGAATGCTGGAAAAACCGGAAATAACAAATACTTGAGAATAACACTTTGTAGGAACATCAAACGGAACGATTAAGAAGGCTCAGTCGTGGGTTTATTGGTAGAATACTAGAGGAATGCAGTCAGTCTACAAAGGAAATTGCTTACAAATCACTCGTGAGACACATCCTACAGTACTGCTCAACCGTGTGGGAACATTACAGGATAGGATTGACAGGGGATTCTGAACGTATACAGCACGAATGCTCACTAGTTTGATCAGCGTAAGAGTATTACAGACATATTGAAAGAACTGAACTGGCAGACTTTTGAAGATAGACGTAAGTTAACCCTAGAAAGTCTACTTATTAAGTTTGAGGGGCTGGTTTAGAATGATGACTCTAGAAATATGCTACAACTCCCTACATATCGCTCCCATTGGGATCGTGAGGGCAAGGTCAGACTAATTAAAACACGCACAGGGACACTGAAACAATCGTTCATCCAGCGCTCCATAGATGAATGTAACGGGGAAGATTGCTAATAATTGGACCAGTGGGACCATAGGTGCATCCGGAGAAGAGATTAGAAGGAGAAGGCAGCTGCTTAGCTCCCCGCGCCCAACAGCATAGGAGCTAGTGCTGAAGAAGCCCGGATCCTCAGAACTCAGCCTAAAACTACTTTATACGATTGTTCCAGCAGCCTTAGGTTTCCTGAATCTGCCAAATGAAACTGCATTGTACCAGGGACCTATTCAGGTCTGGAACATCTATAACATCTGTTATGTACGCGTGCAGACTGAAGAGAAAATGAAAATTTATACCAGTGCCAGGATTCGAATTTGGGTCTACTGCTCACTAGGCAGAGTACTAACTACTACACACCTTGGCACTTACACAACTGCGCTGACTTCCGTAGGGCGTCTCTCTCCTCAGTCCAAATTCCCATTCACGCCTTAGCCAACTAGTATTTAAACACCATTGTAGAGGCTCTCCAACCAGGTTTTCAGATGGGATCCCCCGTTCCGTTCGATGCTAAGGCATTATTCCAATACAGTTGGACAGCCTCTGCGATACTGTCCAAGTTTGTGGGGCGTACTAGTGGGTTGAGGCGTGGCTGGGAATTTGGATAGAGGAGTGAGGCATGCTAAGGTACTCACTGCAGTTGTGGAGAGCCATTGTGTCAGGATGATGTAGTGATTAAAGCATCTACATAGTGATTAGGAGACCCTAAGTCCACCCTGGTTCGCCCCTGACTGGGACGTACTCTTTTCCCATGCACTTCACAGTGGTTTAAGGGTATGGAAGTAGATGCAGATGTGTATGTAGACCAAGGACAGAAGAGGAACCGAACTTGTTAGGTATTACTAGGTTGTTTTTTTTTGTCTCGTATTTAGCTTGTTATTCAACTGGGAAGACCGAGTAGCGAATGAAGAAATATTAAGAAGAATTGGAGACGAAAGAAACATGCTGAAAGTCATCAGAAAGAGAAAACGGAACTGGATTGGACATTTTGAAGAGGGACTGTTTTTTTTAGAGATGGGACCCCTCCACGCCCGCACCAACGTCTCGACCAGACCAAAAGTTCTACTGTCACCTCCGTCATCATGTTAGTTATCTAATAGGTGGATCACAGGATGCTGGGCTGTGATGTTATCCATGCGTCTGGGTAAGACTACGCATTAACACGGTCCATCAGGTGATAGATAGTGGACGAAACGCGAGTGAGGGTACCAATTTGAAGAGCAGAGGGAAAAAAGTGCCAAGGCTCGTGCAGTGGGAAGAAACCTCTGCGACAGTGGGATGGGTAGTAAGAGCAGTAGTGGCTTACTGGCTGCGATAGTACATGCAAGGTTGGGTTTGTCAGTATGGGTATCATGCATCATTAGCGTGGCAAGCGATGACGATGTATCCGAGTTTGCTGCAGCCGCTGCATTCCTGGAACAATCAAGATTGTTATATGTTGGTGGGAGATCGGCCATAGATCATCTCACTGTGTGGGGTGTGTGTGGAGCTTGTCTGCATGCAGTGTACGGTACGGCTTCCCTGCGTGGTGCCAGTTATTCGGCGAGTATGTTCGAGCTGGATATCCAGTAATGGTGTCTGATTAACAGGGGCTCACCTGTACCGTTGTGTTTGCGTGTACTTGGCCATAGATGTTAAGACCTTACAAGTATGTCTTTTGGTCTCTTACGTTTCCATTTATGGTTGTGGCCGTAGTTCCCCAGATTCAGAATAAACGGGTTCTGCGAGTGTCTGGAGTATCTGTGCAGACTTGTGGTGAGTTTGTGGATTACCTCCGTGAGAGTCTCAAGTCTGTATTCCCGGTGAAGGTCCACGATGCGTGAGTATCGTGGAGCGTTTCTTATGATTTTGAGTACTTTGTTTTGTATGATCTGCAGACGGCGCAGGCGTGTGGGCGCAGGGTATCCCCAGACAGGAGCTACGTACGTCATCAGGGGTCGAATAAGTGTCATGTACATTGATTTCGACACCCTTCTGTTCAGTGTCCTACGCCTGTTGAGCATAGGGTAGAGCTGTTTGATCCTCGCGCTTGCTCAGTTGGTCATGTGTTATATGTGGTCCCCCCAGAGTAATTTCCGGTGCAGCCAGACACCGAGGTATTTATATACGAAGACAGTAACTTGTTCTCGAAAGAACAGTTACTGTTGATGACCGTGCAGCTTTTCCCTGGAATAAATGATGACTAACTGAAAACCTCAGCTGCCGACAGGTATTGTTGATATACCTCGATGTGGACAGCTGAAAATGTGTGCCCCGACCGGGACTCGAACCCGGGATCTCCTGCTTACATGGCAGCGTCTCCTATGTAAGCAGGAGATCCCGGGTTCGAGTCCCGGTCGGTGCACACATTTTCAGCTGTCCACATCGAGGTATATCAACAACACCTGTCGGCAGCTGAGGTTTTCAGTTAGTCATCATCTAACCGAGGTATCTGACTTTCTCGTGGAAACGTATTGGGCGTGCATGTAGAGTTATTGGTCTGCAGTATCAGTGTTTGCGCAGTTGCTTGAGGGACTGTTTATTGAAGGACGGAACAGAAGGAATGGTGGAGGGAAAAAGGGGAAGATATCAAATGCTGGACAATATCAGAGGAGACAAATATTCAGAAATGAAGACTGGCTATGGGCAGACAATAGTGGAAGAGGCTTAACCCATGACAAGACCCGCTGTAAGGCAGAATACCATACTACTACTACTCGACTGGGGCCCAAGGAATTTTACGTGCTTTGTCTGATTTAATGCATGATAATTAATGACTACTTCTAAGAGAATGAGGAGTGAGCATGCCGTTGGCGGTTCTGCACGCCGCTTTCTTGGTTTGGGGCGCGCGTACCTGTTGGCGTCCACGGCTCGTTGGTTAACAAAGGAGCAGCCGCTGCTCTCCAGCAGTCACCTGCCGGCACCCGGGCTGGCCACTGGTGGACAGCACAACGCACTTCCGCCAGCCGCTGGCGCAACGAGCGGCATTCCTTGGACGGGACGGGACAGAGCGCTGCATAGAGGGCGGCCTTCCGGTACACGGGACGGCTGTTTAGCGCCGCCTGGGAACGCCCTTATCGCTTACTGCTGCCTTGTCCAGCAGAGCGGCCGAACACCTACCGCCTTTCCCGACAACAGGTCTGCGGGGCTGCCCGAGGGCATGACGGGAACGCAGCTAATGGAACTGATACCATCATCTACGTGTTTTTGTTGTTGTGTTCTTCAGTAGGAAGACTGGTTTGATGCAGCTCTCCACGCTACTACGTCCTGTGCGAGCCTCTTTATCTCAAAATAAGTATTGCACCTTTCATGCTTCGGAACCTGCTTACTGTGTATCTCCCTTTGTCTGCTTCTACAATTTTCACCCCCTACAATTTCCTCCTTTACCAAACTGATGATTTCTTAAATTCTGAGGATTCGTTTCGTCAACTAATCCCTTCTAATAGTCTAGTACTCCGTCTTCAGGCCACGAGTGGCCTACCATGACCATCCGACCGCCACGTCATCCTCAAGGGAGGATGCGGACAGGAGGGGCGTGGGGTCAGCACCCCACTCTCGTTATAATGGTATTCTTGACCGAAGCCGCTACTATTCAGTCGAGTAGCTCCTCAATTGGAATCACGAGGCTGAGTGCGCCCCGAAAAACGGCAACAGCACATGGCGGCCTGGATGGTCACCCATCCAAGTGCCGACCACGCCCGACAGCGCTTAACTTCGGTAATCTCACGGGAACCGGTCGATCCACTGCAACAAGGCCGTTGCCCTTTTAATAGTACTGCAATAAATTTATTTTTTTCCGCTAACTCGATTCAGTACCTTCTCATTGTTAATCTATCTACTGATTCAATCTTTAGCAACTTCTGCAGCACCATATTTCAAACGTTTGTATTCTCTTCTAAAATGAACTGGTTATTGTTGCGACCAGGAGAAAGCACTTTTGTCTGGCCTAAACTGTGGCTTCTTCAGTTATTCTGTGAGAAGGCTCATCACACTAGAATATATGAAATATGTATTAACTTTACCGCATAAATCAATAAAAGATTATCTCTCTTTTGTAGTCCACAAGAGTCGAATTAAAAAAGAAACTTAAAATACGTCTAGCCAACATTGAGCCAATTACCATCTATGGTTTGGAGTGCTGTATGATTATGAAGAGCCGGCAGGTGTGGCCGAGTAGTTCTAGGCGCTAATGTCTGCTTCGGGCATGGATGTGTGTGATGTCCTTAGATCAGTTTGGTTTAAGCAGTTCTAAGATCTAGGGGACTGATGACCTCAGAGGTTAAGTCCCGTAGTGTCCCATAGCGCTCAGAGCCATTTGAACCATTTCATTATGAAGAACTGCAAGAAGGTCGAAACTTCGCCACACTTCTTTGTAACAAGAGTATTGGTTAATTACATCTATCATGGATTAGCAGAGCATCAAGTAACGTACTAATTAATAAACGGTCCTGTTCCACATTTAAATGAAGAAGTCCATCAGAAACTTTAACTATCACGCTGGTCCTGTCCTTTGATATCGACTCCTTCGGATGAGGTTACGAACTCTGGTGGATGGGAAGACTGAGCTTTTGCTAGGTCTACACTATATTGACCTCAGTATGGGGGCGCTGCTATGCAGAGGGGGGAGGCGTGCTCTTCTGGAGCACCTCTCGTATGTCGCTACGGATTGCAGTGAGCCCTCGCTAATGGCTGTGATATCGAACCACTTGGCCAACTTTGGTGTGGCAATTCGATCTCCGTCCAGTACCACACTTTTCAGCAATGTTCCACTTCCGTACGAGGCTACACTCCAGAGATGTACCTTCAGAAAATACTTCCTCATATTCAAATTTATATTAGATGTTAACAAATATATTTTCAAATCTCCTTGCGGAACTGGGAAAATAAATGCTCTAGAACTGGAATTCAGTTACGAGGCCGCAGCGTCTAAACCCTTTTATGTTGGTGGTAGTAACCAATGAAGAAGATATCTCCTATATGATGAAGAAATTAATGGAAGAATATAGCAAATGAGGATTCGGGCTGAACATCAAGAAGACAGAATGTTTAACAAAGGGAACATGGTAGAACTTGAAATATCAAACAATCTAGCGGACAGGCTGAGCTGAAATGCCAAAGGAGACGAATAATGCTTATATTAGGAAGGTGTACAGACTGCACTTTGACTGTGAAGTCGTGGGGCCGGCCGGTGTGGCCGTGCGGTTCTAGGCGCTTCAGTCTGGAACCGCGTGACTGCTACGGTCGCAGGTTCGAATCCTGCCTCGGGCATGGATGTGTGTGATGTCCTTAGGTTAGTTAGGTTTAAGTAGTTCTAAGTTCTAGGGGACTGATGACCTCTAAAGTTAGGTCCCATAGTGCTCAGAGCCATTTGAATCATTTTTCGAGATTTCTCTTTGGTTCGCATCACTGCTTAATTAGTCTACAGGATGAATAACATGGGGGATCTGCAGCAACTCTGTCTCACTCCGCTCCCAATCTTTCATTTACTTCGACTCTTACAACTGAAGTGTGGATTCTGTACGAGTGATAAATAACATATGCCGTGCGGGATTAGCCGAGTGGTCTCAGGCGCTGCAGTCATGGGCTGTGCGTCTGGTCCTGGCGAAGGTTCGAGTCCTCCCTCGGGCATGGGTGTGTGTGTTTGTCCTTAGGATAATTTAAGTTAAGTAGTGCGTAAGCTTAGGGACTGATGACCTTAGCTGTTAAGTCCCGTGAGATTTCACACACATTTGAACATTTTTTTGACAAATAGCATTTCGTTCCCTGTATTTTATCGCTGCTACCTACAGAATTTTTCCCGAGGGCATGCAGCTTTACTGTATGGTTACATGATGATGGCGTCCTCTTGGGTAAAATATTCCGGAGGTAAAATAGTCCCCCATTCGGATCTCCGGGCGGGGACTACTCAAGAGGACGTTGTTATCAGGAGAAAGAATACTGGCGTTCTACGGATCGGAGCGTGGAATGTCAGATCCCTTAATCGAGCAGGTAGGTTAGAAAATTTAAAAAGGAAAATGGATAGGTTAAAGTTAGATATTGTGGGAATTAGTGAAGTTCGATGGCAGGAGGACAAGACTTTTGGTCAGATGAATACAGGGTTATAAATACAAAATCAAATAGGGGTAATGCAGGAGTAGGATTAATAATGAATAAAAAAATAGAAGTGCGGGTAAGCTACCACAAACAGCATAGTGAACGCATTATTGTGGCCAAGATAGACACGAAGCCCACGCCTACTACAGTAATACAAGTTTATATGCCAAATAGCTCTGCAGATGATGAAGAAATTGATGAAATGTATGATGAGATAAAAGAAATTATTCAGATAGTGAAGGGAGACGAAAATTTAATAGTCATGGGTGACTGGATTTCGAGTGCAGGAAAAGGGAGAGAAGGAAACATAGTAGGTGAATATGGATTGGGGGTAAGAAATGAAAGAGGAAGCCGTCTGTTAGAATTTTGCACAGAGCATAGCTTAATTATAGCTAACACTTGGTTCAAGAATCATAAAACAAGGTTGTATACATGGAAGAATCCCGGAGATACTAAAAGGTATCAGATAGATTATATAATGGTAAGACAGAGATTTAGGAACCAGGTTTTAAATTGTAAGACATTTCCAGGGCCAGATGTGGACTCTGACCACAATCTATTGGTTATGAACTGCAGGTTAAAATTGAAGAAACTGCAAAAAGGTGGGAATTTAAGGAGATGGGACCTGGATAAACTGACTAAACCAGAGGTTGTACAGAGTTTCAGGGAGAGCATAAGGGAACAATTGACAGCAGTGGGGGAAAGAAGTACAGTAGAAGAAGAATGGGTAACTCTGAGGGATGAAGTAGTGAAGGCAGCAGAGGATCAAGTAGGTAAAAAGATGAGGGCTAGTAGAAATCCTTGGGTAACAGAAGAAATATTGAATTTAATTGATAAAAGGAGGAATCATAAAAACGCAGTAAATGAAGCAGGCCAAAAGGAATACAAACATCTCAAAAACGAGATTGACAGGAAGTGCAAAATGGCTAAGCAGGTATGGCTAGAGGACAAATGTAAGGAAATATAGAGGGTCTATACAAGGGTGATGTACTTGAGGACAATATTATAGAAATGGAAGAGAATGTAGATGAAGATGAAATGCGTGAAGAGTTTGACAGAGCACTGAAAGACCTGAGCCGAAACAAGGCCCCGGGAGTAGACAACATTCCATTAGAAATACTGACGGTCTTGGGAGAGCCAGTCCTGACAAAACTCTACCATCTGGTGAGCAAGATGTATGAGACAGGCGAAGTATCCTCAGACTTCAAGAAGAATATAATAATTCCAATCCCAAATAAAGCAGGTGTTGACAGATGTGTAAATTCCCGAACTATCAGTTTAATAAGTCACAGCCGCAAAATACTAACGCGATTTCTTTACATACGAATGGAAAAACTGGTAGAAGCCGACCTCGGGGAAGATCAGTTTGGATTCCGTATAAATGTTGGAACACGTGAGGCAATACTGACCTTACGACTTATCTTAGATGAAAGATTAAGGAAAGGCAAACCTACGTTTCTAGCATTTGTAGATTTAGAGAAAGCTTTTGACAATGTTGACTGGAATACTCTCTTTCAAATTCTAAAGGTGGCAGGGGTAAAATACAGGGAGCGAAAGGCTATTTACAATTTGTACAGAAACCAGATGGCAGTTATAATAGTCGAGGGGCATGAAAGGGAAGCAGTGGTTCGGAAGGGAGTGAGACAGGGTTGTAGCCTGTCCCCAATGTTACTCAATCTGTATATTGAGCAAGCAGTAAAGGAAACAAAAGAAAATTTCGGAGTAGGTATTAAATACCATAGAGAAGAAATAAAAACTTTGAGGTTCGCCGATGACTTTGTAGTTCTGTCAGAGACAGCAAAGGATTTGGAAGAGCAGTTGAACGGAATGGACAGTGTCTTGAAAGGAGGATATAAGATGAACAACAACAAAAGCCAAACGAGGATAATGGAATGTAGTCGAATTAAGTCGGGTGATGCTGAGGGAATTAGATTAGCAAATGAGACACTTAAAGTAGTAAAGGAGTTTTGCTATTTGGGGAGTAAAATAACTGATGATGGCCGAAGTAGAGAAGATATAAAATGTAGACTGGCAATGCCAAGGAAAGCGTTTTTGAAGAAGAGAAATTTGTTAACATCGAGTATAGATTTAAGTGTCAGGAAGTCGTTTCTGAAAGTATTTGTATGGAGTGTAGCCATGTATGAAAGTGAAACATGGACGATAAATAGTTTGGACAAGAAGAGAATAGAAGCTTTCGAAATGTGGTGCTACAGAAGAATGCTGGAGATTAGATGGGTAGATCACATAACTAATGAGGAGGTATTGAAGAGAATTAGGGAGAAGAGGAGTTTGTGGCACAACTTGACGAGAAGAAGGGACCGGTTGGTAGGACATGTTCTGAGGCATCAAGGGATCACAAATTTAGCATTGGAGGGCAGGGTGGAGGGTAAAAATCGTAGAGGGAGACCAAGAGATGAATACACTAAGCAGATTCAGAAGGATGTAGGTTGCAGTAGGTACTGGGAGATGAAGAAACTTGCAAAGGATAGGGTAGCATGGAAAGCTGCATCAAACCAGTCTGAGGACTGAAGACCACAACAACAACAACCTTCAGAACGTCAAAAAAGATATTTTTGACGTTTTTTATAATGTAAATCACACAGTAAGTATTGCCTGACGCATTCCTACATTTCTCCAGAGCCCAAACTAATCTTCTCCGAGCTGGGCTTCCTCCAGTTTTTGCATTCTTCTGTAAACAATTCGTGTCAGTATTTTGGGAACATGATTTATTGAAACGATATTTTAGTAATATTCACACGTATCAACGTCTGCCTGCTTTGGAGTTCGAATTATTACACTCTTCTTGAAATCCGGGGGTATTTCCCCTGTCACATAATGTTACACATCTGGGATAACTACTTTGTCATGGTTCTGCAAGATCACTGAAAAATCGGTGCATTTGTCTCAGAGCAATTCTGGTGGAGCTGGCCTGCTGATGTCCCACAATTTTATCGGCAGTGGTCTCACTACCACTGTGGCTCTCTGGAGTTGACGTCACATCAGAGACGACGTTTTAAGCATTTGGAAAACATTGTCTCTGTTGTGACTTGGCAAGACAGCCAAGCCACTAGGAGTAAGCCGAAAGGCACGGGTTTAAGCTCACGCAGGCTGGCGTGAGGTCTGGAACAGTAAAGGAATAGAGATTAGCAAAATAGGTACGTAGCTTCTGGAATACTTAAATTTAATCCATAATTGGTGAACATCGGTCTGACGGTACATGCATCGAAAGATAAATAGCAAATGATAATGGCGTCTTGCTAGGTCGTAGCAAATGACGTAGCTGAAAGCTATGCTAACTATCGTCTCGGCAAATGAGAGCGTAATTTGTCAGTGAACCATCGCTAGCAAAGTCGGCTGTACAACTGGGGCGAGTGCTAGGAAGTCTCTCTAGACCCGCCATGTGGCGGTGCTCGGTCTGCAATCACTGACAGTGGCGACACGCGGGTCCGACGTATACTAGCGGACCGCGGCTGATTTAAAGGCTACCACCTAGCAAGCGTGGTGTCTGGCGGTGACACCACAGTCTCTGGTATATTGAACATCCACCCTAGAGTTCACTTCGAAAACTCGAGTACTTGTGTAAACTCGTATACGGTGTGACTCGCGTGCTTTGCACCGTTTATCATCGCACGTTCAAACTGGCAACGAAATGTCATGTTCAGATGATGTGTTTATAATCGTACCACACAATGCACCTACCTGCAACCATCGGGCGTCATACACGGCACGTCTTCTGATACGACAGTCCTTCTCGTCACTTTTGGCCACCCAGATTAAGTAGTTGCGTTTCTGTGTCTGTGGTACAAATTTCAAGGAATATGGAGTAGGGAGAACGCAATTTGAGGTCCACTGATCCGAAAACGACTGAATCGAAAGTTACGAAGCCAACTGTGTTGTCTGACAACCAGGACAGTGGAATTTTAGAAACTACGAATCATTGTTTGTCTGATATAAAAAACTGATTCATTTTGTATTTAGCAGCTAAAATTGTAAGATAGGAAAACCGACCAACATGCATGTGTGATCATCAGGGACAAGAACAGGTATCTACATCTATGTGGTGATTAAAACACGTTTACAAAATGACACGGCACATCAGCATACAAGGATGAGTAGTCACATAGGAACTGGGGGTCGCAAACGCCCCGAGAAGGCGCTATGGTCACGGAGGGCGTTGTTATTACAAACACGAGCGCTCGGAAACCGTCACCAGTCACGCCGTGGAAGCGCTGGAGAGGGGGAGGGGGGGGAGCGTGTAATATAGTTAGGTACACGTACCACGAAATGGCTGAGATGGATTTAATGTATAGCGCGGCCAACTGCAATCCTGATAGAAGGAGGTGTGTTACCACACATTATTAACCATCCTGCATCGCCGATTGTGCGAAACCGACTCGCTCCATGTTCACAAGCTGGACACTGGTCACTAACGAACAGCACAGACAGTTGCAGTGGAAGAAAGCGTTCTCGAAAGGACGCGCCATTGATGTCCCCCAGCATTCTGTCTGGCGCATTGTACACGACGAAGCACTGCGTCCGTTTCATGTCCAACGCGTCCAAGCATTGAAGCCGGTGAACTAAAACAAGCGCATGGGATTTACGTGGTGGTTTCTGCAGGAGTCCGCTGCACGCCGAAGCTTCACAGCGAGTGTTCCGTTCACAGACGAGGTTGCGTTCTCACTCGACGGTGTAACGTACGTACACGATCTTCATACTTGGTCAGAAGTGAACACAGATGCTACACGTACACATGCCACGCAGCGCAAATTTACCCCAAACGTGTGGGCTGGCATCGTCGGAGACGGTTTAATTGGCCGTGCATTCTACTGGACTGTCTTGATGGACGCACCTATCTCGTATCGCTGCGAGAAGTTCTACCGGACGTGCTGGATGATTTTCCCCATGCCTATGCGTCACTGCATTCGATTTCAGCACGAAGGAGCCCCCGCGCATTTCAGCAGAAAATAAAGGAATCATCTGCAGGAAACCTTTCCCGGCCACTGAATTGGTCGCTGTGGGTTTGTCGGGTGGTCACCACGATCACCCGAATTGGTTCCTAAGGCCGGTATTACACTAACAAATTTCTTTGTCCAATGTCTTTGTCCAAAATCTTTGTCAAAGATATTTGATGGTGTAATAGGAACTTTGTCAAATGTCGTCCAATATTTGATCAAATCTAGAGCCTCGCTGTAGATTTGATCAAAGAAATCGCCTGTCTTCTGTTCACTGCAATGTGACATGTTACCACATGGAGCGCTACCGAGCGAGGTGGCGCAGTGGTTAGCACACTGGACTCGCATTCGGGAGGACGACGGTTCAATCCCGTCTCCGGCCATCCTGATTTAGGTTTTCCGTGATTTCCCTAAATCGTTTCAGGCAAATGCCGGGATGGTTCCTTTGAGAGGGCACGGCCGATTTCATTCCCCATCCTTCCCTCACCCGAGCTTGCGCTCCGTCTCTAATGACCTCGTTGTCGACGGGACGTTAAACACTAATCTCCTCCTCCTCCATGGAGCGCTAGCATCGCTGCATTCTGTCGTCTGTAGTGTTTTTATAACCATTGCTGGTAAATACAATTGGTGTGTGCCGACAACTACAAAATTAATAGAGATGTCTGAAGCTGATGAGGCGCTTTACAACGTGAGGCACCCTGAATACAATAATAGATTAAGAAGATTGGAGACCTGACCTGACCTAACCTAACATAACCCTCTTCTGTAGCAAGTAATCGGAATGTTACAGTGAGCCTGTCTTCTGAAGATGTAGCAGTTCTTAAGTGAATATTGTGCTTTGTGATATGAGGACACATCTCACAGAGCACATACAGAAATGTATGCTCATCCATTCTTAAGTAATTGATGTACAACCTGACGTCTTCCACTGTAAGCCCATCTAACAAGTTTTGTTGAATGCTTTTGTCGTGTCGTCGTAAAACCCACGGCTTCACCCAGACTAGATTAGTTTTTCGTTCCATATATCCGTGCTGAGGAGATCCTCGTGGATGTGGAACATGTCAATTTTTTTAAGCTGAAATAACAATACTAATAGTATGAATAAATACATCATTTGCTTCTATTAAAAATTTCGTCAATGGCGTAGAAGGAGTTGGCCACTAGTAAGTCTTTCAGGTTTCTTTTAAACTGATCTATATTTGTAACTAAAATTTTTATGTTTGCTGGCAAATTATTTAAGATGAGTGTTCCTGAGTAGTGGACCCTTTTTTGAACTAAAGTAAGTGCTTTGAAGTTCTTGTGCAGATCATTTTTGTTCCTGGTATTGTATGTATGAACTGAGTTGTTTGTTGGAAAAAGAGATATATTATTTAGGGCAAATTTCATTAAGGAGTAAATATACTGAGAGGCAGTAGTTAGTATACCCAATTCTTTGAAGAGGTTTCTGCAGGACGTCCGTGAATTTACTCCACAAATAATACGTATTTCACGCTTTTGGACTCTGAAAACTTTTGTTTGACTTTAAGATTTACCCCAAAATATTATACCATATGACATTATGGAATGAAAGTAGGCAAAGTATGCAAGCTCTTTCATTTTTATGTTGCTTATATCTGCTAACACTCGAATTGCAAATACAGATTTGTTAAGGCGTTTCTGCAGTTCTGTGGTCTGCTCCTCCCAACTGAATTTGTTATCAAGTTGTAATCCCAGGAATTTAAGACTGTCAACCTTGTATGTATGGTTCCTTTTTTTCCCCCACTTCTTTTCCGCTTGTGCACACAATGCAATTGCGGTATGTGCAACTGCTGCGGTTAATAACAAGTTGTTGTCAGCCATCTTGAACTTTGACGAAAAATTTGATGACAGTGTAATACCCCTTCTAGCGCTACGTCAAAGGTCTTTGTCAAATATATTTGACGGAATATTTGATCACATCTTTGATCAAATCTTTGACAAAGAAATTTGATAGTGTAATACCGGCCTAATCGATTGTTTCCTCTGTGGATATCTGAAGGGCCATGTGCGCGAAGCATCGCCGGAGGACCTAGTGGAAAGGATTGTTGCGGCAGGTATCTTTGAGAGGGTGCGCCATTCAACACAGAGTCGATGTCAGGCATGTCTCCATGCATCTGCACAAAACTTAGAGCATCTCCTGTAGTAGTCGTCGAGTTACAGCTTGTGGCTAAATAAATACAACGCCATTTAGTAGCTCCGGATGGTCTTTGTGATCCCTCGTTCCTGTTTGATTACTGCTTCTTGTTGTATACCGATGTGCCATGTCACTTAGTAAACTCTTTTTGCGTCACCTGTACTCTGTCTGATGTTGCAAGGCCAGTCCGGTCAGTCATCCAGACTGGTGTCCTTGCAATTGCTGAAGAGGTACTTCCTCAGGATTCGCATGTTTCCCTGACCTCTCTACAGATATCCGTCCACTGTGCAGGCACCTGCAGTTGGCTGTCTGTATCGCTGGGGCACTCAAGCCGTCCTACCTCGGCGACATCCGTGATTCATGTGCTAGAAAAGTTGTGTTCCTATCTTACGCTGACGCTGACTGTAGAACGATTCTACTGCCGCTAAGGTATATTTGTCGTAGGGAGCACTAG
This sequence comes from Schistocerca serialis cubense, assembly GCF_023864345.2. Lineage (NCBI taxonomy): Eukaryota > Metazoa > Arthropoda > Insecta > Orthoptera > Acrididae > Schistocerca > Schistocerca serialis. The sequence continues at coordinate 107,756,650 of NC_064639.1, read as the reverse complement.
CGTCACACGATTGTTAGTGGAGTACTTATGTAAGTGTACAGCAAGTATTTTTTAATCAGAGCATTCCTCACTTGCTGTTACATTCTTATTTCTCCCTCGTCGTTCTTACACATATTCCCCTCTTTCCTTGTACTTTACTCCTATTTTCTCATTTTACAACATCTCACACAGTTTTTATTTCTTGAATGCTTTTTCTAATGCGAGAAGTTTACGATAGCGTCATCAGTTTTCTGTGTGGCATTATCTGACAGTGGTTATACACCGCTTGACAAAAACGTGAAGCACCCGGAAGATATGGTCGGATATCAAGTACCTTCGTACACACTATGGCGGATATGTAGATGACTGTGGTTCCAGTTCTTTGTAAGAAGCAGAACGGCCACGAGACTGTTTTACAGTTGTTCTCTTTTAATGTTGTTTCCAGAGCTGGTAGGTTATGCAAGGATTGTTGTAAAGAAATGCCCGATGATCACGAGAATGCCGCGTATTCGTGGGAGACAGTTGTCAGCAACCGGCAGAGTCTGAAGACCTCATTGTGGGTCTCCATTGGTCCGGCTAGTCGAATCGTGGAATATCCAGAATTGTGGGAGATTCACACATGAAAGTGGGACAATGCTGGACTAAATTAGAACGTGAGGACAGGCGGACTCGTCAAAATTCCGACCGAGGACGACTGACCAACACAAACGAGAATCACCATATCTTCAACCAGACACTATGTAAGGGCCATTTGCACTGCCCGTCACGGCAGAGTCACCTCAAGGTGTATTCACTCTGTCCGTCATCGCACGACACGTCGAGTCAACAGTCTTCTCGCGGGCCTTGAGATCTTTGAAAGATGGTTTTCAAGTGTTTTTTATGTGAGAATAGCACACACAAAACACTGTAGTATATATTTGTGGATGCTGTAGTCCACATTTGTACGAAAATAACGTTTAATGGAATCAAATGGTTTGCAGCTTGCAGGGATAGCTGTTACATTATAGAAGGAATACACAAGCGCAAAACAACGCAAAAAAAAGTTTCGATCCGAAAAATGTCATTACGTGGTGCAGAAGGGAAATTTCACACGTTATACAAAGAGCTTGCGGAAGAGGAATCTGCATTTTATATTTTAGAATGTCGAAGCACCAGTTTCTTGATTTGTTACGTCAAACTGCTCTCAGAATTACTAAAAGGAACACAGACTTACGAGCTGTGATCACATCCCGTGAGAAACTGGTCTGTTTTAGGTTAAGTTTAGTTGCCAGTGCAGTGCAAATTTTTGTTGGGTTGGGTTGTTTGGGGAAGGAGATCAGACAGCGAGGTCATGGGTCTCATTGGATTGGGAAAGGACGGGGAAGGAAGTCGGCCGTGCCCTTTCAAAGGAACCATCCCGGAATTTGCTTGGAGCGATTTAGGGAAATCACGTAAAACCTAAATCAGGATGCCCGGACGCAGGATAGAACTGTCGTCCTCCCGAATGCGAGTCCAGTATGCTAGCCACTGCGCAACCTCGCTCGATAGATTTTTGTCTAATAGTAATATCTCTCATAAAACCTTTCCCTTCAAGATATATAGATTTTCTTTCCATTTTGTATTTGAATTTTAATAGATCAAGTGCTTTATTTGTGCTGGGGTTAGCTAGTGAAACCATGTAAATATTGACCACTTATGCTTGCAAACCGTTCCACACACAATACAGAGAGCCAATTACAACAAATATGCCTGCCACTAACACATACACTCCTGGAAATGGAAAAAAGAACACATTGACACCGGTGTGTCAGACCCACCATACTTGCTCCAGACACTGCGAGAGGGCTGTACAAGCAATGATCACACGCACGGCACAGCGGACACACCAGGAACCGCGGTGTTGGCCGTCGAATGACGCTAGCTGCGCAGCATTTGTGCACCGCCGCCGTCAGTGTCAGCCAGTTTGCCGTGGCATACGGAGCTCCATCGCAGTCTTTAACACTGGTAGCATGCCGCGACAGCGTGGACGTGAACCGTATGTGCAGTTGACGGACTTTGAGCGAGGGCGTATAGTGGGCATGCGGGAGGCCGGGTGGACGTACCGCCGAATTGCTCAACACGTGGGGCGTGAGGTCTCCACAGTACATCGATGTTGTCGCCAGTGGTCGGCGGAAGGTGCACGTGCCCGTCGACCTGGGACCGGACCGCAGCGACGCACGGATGCACGCCAAGACCATAGGATCCTACGCAGTGCCGTAGGGGACCGCACCGCCACTTCCCAGCAAATTAGGGACACTGTTGCTCCTGGGGTATCGGCGAGGACCATTCGCAACCGTCTCCATGAGGCTTGGCTACGGTCCCGCACACCGTTAGGCCGTCTTCCGCTCACGCCCCAACATCGTGCAGCCCGCCTCCAGTGTTGTCGCGACAGGCGTGAATGGAGGGACGAATGGAGACGTGTCGTCTTCAGCGATGAGAGTCGCTTCTGCCTTGGTGCCAATGATGGTCGTATGCGTGTTTGGCGCCGTGCAGGTGAGCGCCACAATCAGGACTGCATACGACCGAGGCACACAGGGCCAACACCTGGCATCATGGTGTGGGGAGCGATCTCCTACACTGGCCGTACACCACTGGTGATCGTCGAGGGGACGCTGAATAGTGCACGGTACATCCAAACCGTCATCGAACCCATCGTTCTACCATTCCTAGACCGGCAAGGGAACTTGCTGTTCCAACAGGACAATGCACGTCCGCATGTATCCCGTGCCACCCAACGTGCTCTAGAAGGTGTAAGTCAACTACCCTGGCCAGCAAGATATCCGGATCTGTCCCCCATTGAGCATGTTTGGGACTGGATGAAGCGTCGTCTCACGCGGTCTGCACGTCCAGCACGAACGCTGGTCCAACTGAGGCGCCAGGTGGAAATGGCATGGCAAGCCGTTCCACAGGACTACATCCAGCATCTCTACGATCGTCTCCATGGGAGAATAGCAGCCTGCATTGCTGCGAAAGGTGGATATACACTGTACTAGTGCCGACATTGTGCTTGCTCTGTTGCCTGTGTCTATGTGCCTGTGGTTCTGTCAGTGTGATCATGTGATGTATCTGACCCCAGGAATGTGTCAATAAAGTTTCCCCTTCCTGGGACAATGAATTCACGGTGTTCTTATTTCAATTTCCAGGAGTGTATATAAACAAACAATTTTAATACACTTCTGATGTATGCTTCGCAGAAAAAACCATTTTGCCACCCTTGCAAAGCCTGAAGGTTTGTCTTTTTTGTTTATGAAATATTACAAATATCTGACAAATTACAAATAAATTCCACTTATTAATAGGATTCTGCCTGCCGCTCGTGGTCTCGCGGTAGCGTTCTCGCTTCCCGAGCACGCTGTCCCGGATTCGATTTCCGGCGGGGTCAGGGATATTCTCCAGCTCCGAGATGACTGGGTGTTGTGTCTTCTTCATCATCATGATTCCTCCCCATTACGGTCGGAGGAAGGTGGCGGTAAATCACCTCCACTAGGACCTTGCCTAGTATGGCGGTGCAGGTCTCCCGCACCGTTCCCCTATGCTTTCTCAAGAAGCATGGGACTTCATCTCCATTCCAATCAGATTCTACCCACAGTAATTTATTCATATTGCTACCCATTACACTGTAAAATATTAAATACGTTACCGGTATGAATAAAAATCCACTTTACAAATGTACACTACTGGCCATTAAAATTGCTACACCACAAAGATGACGTGCTACAGACGCGAAATTTAACCTACAGGAAGAAGACGCTGTGACACGCAAATCATTAGCTTTTCAGAGCATTCACACAAGGCTGGCGCCAGTGGCGACACCTACAATGTGCTGACATGAGGAAAGTTTCCAACCGATTTCTCATAAACAAACAGCAGTTGACCGGCGTTGCCTGGTGAAACGTTTTTGTGATGCCTCGTCTAAGGAGGAGAAATGCGTTGCATCACGTTTCCGACTTCGATAAAGGTCGGATTGTAGTGTATCGCGATTGCTGTTTATCGAATCGCGACATTGCTGCTCGCGTTGGTCGAAATCCAATGACTGTTAGCAGAATATGGAATCGGTGGGTTTAGGAGGCTAATACGGAACGCCGTGCTGGATCGCAATGGCCTCGTATCACTAGCAGTCGAGATGACAGGCATCTTATCCGCATGGCTGTAACGGATCGTGCAGCCACGTCTCGATCCCTGAGTCAACAGATGGGGACGTGTGCAAGACAACAACCATCTGCACGTACAGTTCGACGACGTTTGCAGCAGCATGGACTATCAGCTCGGAGACAATGGCTGCTGTTACACTTGACGCTGCATCACAGACAGGAGCGCCTGTGATGGTGTACTCAACAACGAACCTGGGTGCACGAATGGCAAAACGTCATTTTTTCGGATGAATCCAGGTTCTGCTTACAGCATCACGATGGTCGCATCCGTGTTTGGAGACACCGCGGTGAACTCACATTTGAAGCGTGAATTCGTCTTGGTATGGTGTGCCATTGGTTACACGTCTCGGTCATCTCTTGTTCGCATTGACGGCACTTTGAACAGAGGACGTTACATTTCAGATGTGTTACGACCCGTGGCTCTACCGTTCATTGGATCCCTGCGAAACCCTTATTTCAGCAGGATAATGCATGACCGGATATTGCAGGTCCTGTATGGGTCTTTCTGGATACAGAAAATGTGCGACTGCTGCCCTGGCGAGCACATTCTCCAGATCTCTCACCAATTGAAAACGTCTCGTCAACGGTGGCCGAGCAACTGGCTTGCCACAATACCCCGGTCACTACTCTTGATGAAATGTGGTATTGTACTGAAGCTGCATGGGCAGCTGTACCTGTACACGCCATCCAAGTTCTGTTTGACTCAATACCCAGGCGTATCAAGGCCGTTATTACTGCCAGAGGTGGTTGTTCTTGTTGTGGACTGGCAAGACAGCCAATCCACTAGGACGGGAGGGCGAAGGGCACGTGTTTAAGCTTACGCAGGATGGCGTGAGGTCTGGAAAACGACAAGGAATTGAGACTAGCAAAAAAGGTACGTAGCTTCTGGAATACTTAACTTTAATCCATAATTGGTGAACATCGGTCTGACGGTACATGCATCACAAGATAAATAGCAATTGATAATGGCGCCTTGCTAGGTCGTAGCAAATGACGTAGCTGAAAGCTATGCTAACTATCGTCTCGGCAAATGAGAGCGTAATTTGTCAGTGAACCATCGCTAGCAAAGTCGGCTGTACAACTGGGGCGAGTGCTAGGAAGTCTCTCTAGACCTGCCGTGTGGCGGCGCTCGGTCTGCAATAACTGATAGTGGCGACACGCGGGTCCAACGTATACTAACGGACCGCGGCCGATTTAGGGGCTACCACCTAGCAAGTGTGGTGTCTGGCGGTGACACCACATTCCTCCCCCGCAAATCGGTGGACGGTTGTGGTATAAGGCTTCCGCCCGCCGTGGAGAGGACCCCATGTTGGCGTATGTGACGAGGTGGGGACCCTAACAACAGGCGAGGCTGTGCCACCTGCACCCTGCCATTCGGCCCGAGGGGAGCTAGGAAACGCCTGAAAACCTGCTTCAGGGTGCACGCCAACAAGCGGTGTTTGCGCCCGTAGAGAGACAGGAGGGGCCGAAGGGTCGACCTCCATCGAGCCGGGGCACCCGACGGGCGAAGACGACAGATGGTCCGGAGCGGGCAAGAGTTCCATGGCGGAGGACAACTGGTCGCTGGAAGCGATCGGCGGCGCGTGACCCAGGGAGGCGCCCGGCGGCTGCAGCGACGCGTCCACTGCGGGCGTCGCCGGCGGGAGAACAGGCGGCGGCGGCGGCGGCAGCGGCGGCGGCGCGTCGCCATGGGGCAAAATGGAAGGCATCGTCGGTAACACCTGGGGCTGAGGCGGGCCAGTAGATGGGTCCCCAGGGCGCTGACCGGACGGCACCGTCGCTGAAAGCAGACGGGGAGCGGCAGATCCCGTGCGACGACAGAGGCGCAGCTGATTGAGATGCCGACGCACCTCACCAGAGGCCCCCAAAACCAGATACATAGCGCGGCCGAGGCAGCGAAGAATGCGCCCTGCGAGCCAACGCCGTGAACCTCGATAGTTGCGATAGTATACAACGTCGCCTGGGGCAAAAGCAGGTGTCTGCCGCTGCACAGGAACCTGATGCGGCGGATGTAGCGAAGACATCAAGGTTCGATGACGGCGACCGTGCAACAACTCAGCCGGCGGGCGACCATCTCGGGGCTGAGAGCGATACGTGGACAAAAAGAGCAATAACGCGTCCTCCCGTGAATGAGACTCTTTCAACTTCAACATCTGGGACTTGAAAGTCCTGACCAATCGTTCAGCAGCACCGTTTGACTGTGGCGAAAACGGCGCGGACGTCACTTGTTGAATACCATTGGCCTTGCAGAATGACTGAAATTCTGCGGACATGAATTGTGGACCATTGTCGGAAACAATAGTCTGTGGAAGACCTTCAATGCAAAAAATAGCAGATAACGCTTGGATGGTGGCAGATGACGACCAGCAAAATCGATGTGTAAACGTTGCCAAGGGGTAGTGGCTTTCGGCCATGCAGAGAATTTCCGCGGCGGTGCGGACTGTTGTTCAGCACACACCATGCAAGAAGAGCACATATTCGTAATCGCAGCATCGATTCCGAACTAACTACAGTGCTGACGTGCAAGTTGTTTCGTGCGCACTATACCTCGATGTCCTTGGTGGAGAAGCCGTAAGACAGAGAACTGTAACGAACGTGGGACCACGACCCTGGACTGATCATTATCGGAACGCAACAGCAAAACACCATGTCGTACAAAAAGTCTCTCCTTGTGAGCAAAAAATCGGCGAACCAATGGATCCTCGATCCGTGACTTTGACAAGGGCCTTTGAGTAGTAACGAAACGCAAAATGGTAGCAAGGACAGGGTCGGCAGCTGTGGCTGTAGCCACACGACGAAAATCAATCGGAAACGAGTCGACCACGTCATCGGTTTCCGAATCAATGAGCATGCAAGCAAGTTCGGAGGAATCGAATGCTTTATCCTCAGCAACATGCAAATGGGACAACGCATCGGCGTTTCTGTGCTTAGCAGTGGACCGATACAAGATATCGTAGCGGTACTGCGAGAGGAAAATAGACCAGTGAATGAATTTCTGCCCTGTACGTGGAGGTACAGGCTTGTTCGGATGAAAAAGCGATGTCAAAGGTTTGTGGTCTGTGATTATGGTAAAGTGACGACCATACAAGAAATCGTGAAACTTTGTAACACCAAATACGAGAGCCAAGGCTTCTTTCTCCATCAGTGAATAATTTCTTTGCGCAGACGAGAGCAATTTGGACGCAAAGGCAATAGGGCGATCGTGCGAACCATCTTTGTGCGCAAGCACAGCACCGATCCCGAAATCCGATGCATCCACCATCAACAAAAGGGGCTTCCGGGGATCGAATGGCGTAAGACAAGTTTTGGAAAGCAACGCCGATTTCAACTGGCGAAAGGCGCGTTCGCATTCCGTCGTCCAGACGAACGGAACACCTTTACGGCGTAAGCGATGAAGTGGAGCTGAAAGGGAAGAGGCGTAGCGCACATAGCGATGATAATAATTGATTTTTTCCAGCACACTCTGTAGCTGCTTCAAATTCTGCGGCGAAGGCAAGTCTTGTAAAGCACGGAGGTGCTCAGGACTGGGATGTATGCCTTGGGCATTGATTACATGTCCTAAATAGTGTAAGTCAAGAGCAAAAAACACACATTTACCCTTCCGCAAGCGAAGACCATTTTGTCGCAAGACCTGAAATAATGTTCTGAGATTGGCTAAATGTTCTTCTTCCGTCTTTCCGGAGATCACAATATCGTCCAGATAGTTTGCTGCAGTAGGGACCGACGCACAAACAGTTTGTAGATATTGCTGAAACAATGCAGGGGCAGATGCACACCCGAATGGCAGTCGTTTGAATCGGTACAAACCAAGATGCGTGTTAACCACCAAAACGCGCTGGGATTCTTCGTCCACCGGTATTTGCAAGTACGCGTCTGCTAGGTCCAAGTTCGAAAAATATTTACCCGGGCACAGTTTGTCAAAAAGACCTACCAGGCGGGGTAGAGGAAAAGTTGCAATCACTAGTTGTGGATTCACTGTTGCCTCGAAGTCCACACAAAGTCTAAATTTTCCGGAAGGTTTTGGCAAAATTACTAAGGGTGATGCCCAGAGAGAAGCCTGCACACGTTCAATCACACCTTGTGATTCCAAATCGTTTAATGTTCTTGTGACCTCATCACGCAATGCGTGGGGAACATTGCGCAATCTGAAAAATTTCGGTTGCGCATTTACTTTCAGTTCCAAATGTGATTTATAGCTCTTAGCGCTACCAAGGCCCGGTGCAAAAATGTCTGCAAACTCTTCACATAGACGAGAAACACTGTCTGAAGGCACAGTCTGGTTCACTGATAGGACCTGATTGACTATAGACAAGTTAAACAACTGAAATAAATCCAAACCAAACAAGTTCACTGCAGAAGAAGAACGAAGGACGTACAATGACACAAGTTTCGTTGTCCTTTGTATGTTGCAAGAAGACTGCACTGTCCTAACACAGGGATTACTTGTCCTGAATAACTACTGAGCTTAACATTTGTGGCACGCAACGGAGGTGTGCCCAGCTGTTTGTACGTGTCCTGATTGATCAGTGAAACTGCAGCTCCGGTATCGAGCTGGAATGGTATCACGTTGCCGTTAATGTCCAAGTCTACAAAAAGTTTATAGTCCTGTTGACGACAAGAGCGACTGTCTTGTGCAACATGAACCGACACTGGTGCAGAATCACTTGCGACTTGACGGGATTTCCGGCGATGTCGACGCACACTATTTGTGCGATGAACACAGTCACTGTTAGAGAGAGTGGCACTGGGTGGAGTAGAATGAACTACATGAATTTCCATGGGCGAAGGTTCACGAGCCCAAGTATTCTTGGTTCGATTCCGGCGCGAAGCAAAGGGCCTGGAATGGTTGTGAGTGTCCGATTTGAGCTTTTTCTGGCAAACACTTTGAACATGGCCTTTTTAATTACAGAAAAAGCAAATAGCCTGGCATGACAGGCAATTCTCACGCGAATGTCTAGTAGCACACCGCGGGCATGATTTCACTGCATTTGCTTGCCAGCGCAGTACACGTGGCTGAGAGCCTGGTGGCAGCTGCGCGGACGGGCGTGAGGGCTGTTTACTGTTCCGTGCAGCGCGCCCGGCGGGCCGGTTAATGTGACACATGGGTGGCGAAGTTTCAAATGATTCCTGAGCAAAGTCAATTGTGTCCTGCCGATCCAATATGTCCATCACTTGTTTAAGGGGGGGATTGTCTAGTTTCAAAATCTGTTCCCTTATACGAACATCAGAAACGTTCTGTGCAATTGCATCACGTACCATAGTATCTGATAAGGGAGTCTACATTGACACTCAAAAGCACAATCCCTAATAAGGCCTTGCAAGGTTGCAACCCACTCCCGATTAGTTAGACCGGCCGTACGTTTTGTACGAAGAAGGTATACCTTTTTGCAACTACATTGACTGATTCTTTGAAATAAGCATCTAATGCAGACAAAATTTCGTCGTAGGACAGAGTTTCTACGTCGCGTTGGGGAAATAATTTGACTATCACACGGTGCGTGGCCACTCCAACGCAAGAAAGGAGAAAAGGCTGCCGCTCATTACCTTGAATTCTGTAGGCGGCGAGATGGAATCCAAATTGGCGTGACCACTCCGTCCAGCTTTCCAGCACAGCATCAAAAGGACGAAAAGGTGGTGCAACAGCGTGTTGTGGCTGCGTGAGCGGTGAAGCGGCGGCTGCCGCATCGTTTTGCATTGCACGTTGACCTTGGACGAGCTGTCCAAGTGCATCCAGTAAGGCCTGCATCTGCTGGTTCTGTAAGCGATAAAACTCGTACAGTACATCTGGAGATTGTGGCGAAGCCATGACACAAGTAAATCAGGGCAATATCAATATGAACGCAAAATACTCGTCGTCAACTGTTGTGGACTGGCAAGACAGCCAATCCACTAGGACGGGAGGCCGAAGGGCACGCGTTTAAGCTCACACAGGCTGGTGTGAGGTCTGGATGACTTCACGTCCAGGTTGGTCGTGATAGAGGGAATTCTGACGGCACAACGGTATGGGAAGAACATTCGAACATTCTCCGTCTACATCTACATCTACATTTATACTCCGCAAGCCATCCAACGGTGTGTGGCGGAGGGCACTTTACGTGCCACTGTCATTACCTCCCTTTCCTGTTCCAGTCGCGGGAGGAACGACTGTCTGAAAGCTTCCGTGCGCGCTCTAATCTCTCTAATTTTACATTCGTGATCTCCTCGGGAGGTATAAGTAGGGGGAAGCAATATATTCGATACCTCATCCAGAAACGCACCCTCTCGAAACCTGGCGAGCAAGCTACACCGCGATGCAGAGCGCCACTCTTGCAGAGTCTGCTACTTGAGTTTGTTAAACATCTCTGTAACGCTATCACGGTTACCAAATAACCCTGTGACGAAACGCGCCGCTCTTCTTTGGATCTTCTCTATCGCCTCAGTCAACCCGATCTGGTACGGATCCCACACTGATGAGCAATACTCAAGTATAGGTCGAAAGAGTGTTTTGTAAGCCACCTCCTTTGTTGATGGACTACATTTTCTAAGGACTCACCCAATGAATCTCAACCTGGTACCCGCCATACCAACAATTAATTTTATATGATCATTCCACTTCAAATCGTTCCGCACGCATACTCCCAGATATTTTACAGAAGTAACTGCTACCAGTGTTTGTTCCGCTGTCATATAATCATGCAATAAAGGATCCTTCTTTCTATGTATTCGCAATACATTACATTTGTCTATGTTAAGGGTCAGTTGCCACTCCCTGCACCAAGTGACTATCCGCTGCTGATCTTCCTGCATTTCGCTACAATTTTCTAATGCTGCAACTTCTCTGTATACTACAGCATCATCCGCGAAAAGCCGCATGGAACTTCCGACACTATCTACTAGGTCATTTATATATATATTGAGAAAAGCAATGGTCCTATAACACTCCCCTGTGGCACGCCACAGGTTACTTTAACGTCTGTAGACATCTCTCCATTGATAACGACATGCTGTGTTCTGTTTGCTAAAAACTCTTCAATCCAGCCACACAGCTGGTCTGATATTCCGTAGGCTCTTACTTTGTTTATCAGGCGACAGTGCGGAACTGTATCGAACGCCTTCCGGAAGTCAAGAAAAATAGCATCTACCTGGAAGCCTGGTCTGCCTGTGTTACGTCTCATATGCCAGTACTTCCAACTGGACAATGCTCATCCACAGATGGCAATGTCTTTATGAACTCTCTGCGTGATGTTGAATTACTCTCGTTGCCAGAAAGATCCGCAGATCCCTCCCCGGTGGAACATGTGTGGGACTACTACGGACGTCAGTTCTGTCCCAGTGCGGATTTCCAGGATACCAAGGACCAGTTACAACAGTCGTAGACCGTACTGCCTAAGGAGAAGCTGCAACAGCTTTACGAGACATTTCTCAACCGAATCATCGGACGTATCTTGGCCAGTGGGTATGCAACGCCATACCGGTACTGATAAGTGGGTTCGTACTGCCAAGGTCTTTCGAAATTTGAGTAGATTTTGAAACCACCCGTAGAGCTTCGTTCTGTTATCTCTTCCCTTCCCAGTGATTCACTTTTTTGGTGAGGCAGTGTATACTCTGAGAAACGCTGCGAACGTAACACATGACACGACGTATTAAGGTTTCTTCCCACTCCGCTAGCCAATGGAGCGCGGGAACAATGTTTAAATGTCTCTGTTCGCTGTGTTACTATCGCAGTCCTCTCTTTCAGGGCCCTACGGGAGCGCGACGTAGGGTTTTGGTATATTCCTAGATCCCTCACTTCTCACTCTTTGTTGACACTCCGCAATTAGGCTTCCACTGGAAAGTTTGTGCCTGTCTTGAAGCAGCTGCAAGTGCAGGTTCTTCAGCGTCTCACCGACGCTCTCCCGTCGCTCAAAGAAGCCGGTCACCATTCCTCCCGCTCCTTTTGGTGTACGTTCAAAATCACCTGTTAATCCTGTTTAGTGCGGGTCCAAACATTTGAGCAATATTATAGGATGCTTCACACAAGTGTTTTGTAATGAAACTTTTTCGTGGATTCGTTGCTTCTTCTCGGCATCGTATCAATGATCCGAAGTCTACTACCTTCTTTAATACGAGCATATGTGATCATTCCATTTCATATCCATATAAATTGTTACACACTGGTAATTTTATGAGTTTATTGATTCAAATTGTGACTCATTAACGTCGAAATCATAGAATACTACGCTTTTGCGTTTAGTGAAGTGCAAAATAATAAAATTTCTCAACATTTAAAGCAAGCATCCAATCTTTGCATCACTTTGAAATCTGATCTAACTGTAACTAAAAATTTGTGCCAATTTTATCTACAGTACTTCATTCTGGATAACTGAACCATCAGATAGTCTAAGGTTACTATTAACATTGTCTGCTAGGTAATTAAGATACAACATGAACAACAAGGGTCCCAGCACAGTTCCCTGGGACACGCTTTTAATTACTTCTACGTCTGTCCATGACTGTCCATCCAAGATATCACAGTGCTTCCTCAGTACCAAGAAACCTCAGTCCAAACAAAAGCCGGCTACTGTGACCGAGCGGTTCTAGGCGCTTCAGTTCGGAACCGCGCTGCTGCTACGGTCGCAGGTTCGAATCCTGCCTCGAGCATGGATGTGTGTGATGTCCTTAGGTCAGTTACGTTTAAGTAGTTCTAAGTCTAGGGGACTGATGACCTTAGATGTTAAGTCCCATAGTGCTTAGAGCCATTTGAACCATTTTTTCCGAACAAAAATATCATTCGATACTGATAGTGGCTTAGGTTTCTCATGCTCAGTGTTGTCACAAACCAGCCTGTTTTGCATGGATAACTTCATTTCATTCAATTAAGTAACTGTGTGTGAAATTAGAATATACGGTGCTTAAGAATTCTGCTACCAATAGAAGTAAGTGGTTGTGTAGGGTATTTCCTACGCTCAGTGCCGCTGCTCTATTTGTAAACGCCATTATCTGTCCTGTTACCCTCCGCTGCCGTGATGCATTTATGATTCATTAGGATTGGAGTCCAACAACTACACTCCCTATAAGACCCGTGTGTAGTTGGTATGTGAATAAAATAACTTGTTTTATGGCATGTATGCTCAAAACTCAACGTGTTGTTAATAGCCAGATCATAAATCACGAAATTCTCTTGGAGAAGTACTGCAGGAGCAGCCCAGAATACCTTTGGCGAATTTAGGAATTGTTGGGACGAAAGGTCCCCGGTCGGAAATTGAACCACACTCCCCGTAAACAACAAATGTTATAAACTGCACAACATCCCGAGGTAGTTGTACTTCATCTGCGGCTTTTATACAAACCTTCACTGTACAAAGTGTGCCCAGCCTTCTTTCTTCCGTAGCCCTATTCAAACACACGTGTTCTCCCGGTGTGGAAACATGCTGCGGCCACAGTTCCCGTTTCAGAGGCAATGCGATACTACAACCGCAAAGTTACGAGTCGAGGCTGCAGGGCGTCAGAAGGTTTCCATGTAGTAGTATACATGCCATCACCCTCCACTGTTTCATCATCCGGGGAAACACAACTACTAAATACTGGTTTCTCGTACTTCTTCGGAGCATGTGTCATCATTTTTTTCGCCGTAAGTGGGACTTGCGGCTCAAAAGAAACAGAGGACTGCAGGAATTACTTTATTAGTTAAAGATTTTCATCGAAATTAGAATACCTTGTCTACTGTAAGTTTTCTTTTGTCTAATAAATACAGTACTTCTTTCTCTTAATGACTGCGACAATAACCTGAGTATCTGAAGAACTTAGACTGAGCATCTAGTAGTTGAATGTAACCGTAAAACTGAGGCAGCTTGTTGTAAGAGTTCTGAGTGTGGTCAGTGCTGTCTAGAACTGTAGTTCTAACTGACCCATTCCACTTCCCTTGACCAGTGACCCACTAGTGAAAAAAAGACTAATCAGCAAAAGAAGTACGACACTACAGCATGTCCTGTTTTAGTAATTTTTGAAATATTGTTATAAATCGATAAACAGCCTGTTGCAATATTCGAGTGCAATATAGGAAAAAATATAAAAAAGATGAACATTAGATGCGAACATTTTAGGTTGGGCTTTACTGTGACTGTTACTGACATTAAATGAAACAGCAAGTTTACTGTTAACACACACACACACACACACACACCAACACTAATATTTACCACAAATATTTAGTTATGTTATCACAATAGCCCCCGAGTGTACAAGATATTGACCTCATTTACAGATATATCAACACACCAACAGCTTGTACCCCTTGTCAGCTTGAAACTATTTCTACATCGAGTACTGGCACAAGGTGCACATCCATCTCCATATTATTAACCATTAAGCAATGTATTACCGCAACCTTTAGGCAGTTGTTACATGTAACATATGTAATCTTATGACCACATGTCTTGTATAGTTTGCTCTCATACTGTCACTCTCACTTTTTCTTTCTCTTCCTCCACCTCTGCCTCCAGCCTTTCCTATCCATCTATGAATCCCTACCAGAATTCGTATTTGTGTGTAGTTTTATGAAGAAAAAATAACTGTTCTAGCTACAACGAGTCCAGGTCCATGTCTCGCATTTCATACCTCACACGCACTGATGGGACAAAATATCACAAACGTCATGTTGAAAGCTTACTATCGCCAGTCTGGAACGCAATTCATGGATTCAACAAATCCTTGGTAGGATTCAAGAAGGAAGGAAGATTGGGCTTGTAGTCCCATCGACATCAATGTCACTGGAGACGGAGCACAAACTCGGACTGTTTCAAGTAAGGGGCAGGAAATCGGCCATGCACTTTCGAAGGAACCATCCAGACATATGCCTGGAGCGATTTAGGTACATCAAGGAAAACCTAAATCTGGTTGCCCAGACGCGGGTTTGAACCGTCGTTCTCCCGAAAGCGAGTCCAGTGTGCTAACCACTTCACCTGCTCGCTCGGTAGTATTCAGGAGGTATGTGCACCACATGCCTACACACAGGTCACACAAATCCCGTAAATTATCATCTATGGTTTATGAGTACGCATTTGGCGCCCGACAACGTTCCAGATGCGTTCGACCGGATTCAGATCATCCGAGTTTATTGGCCAAGACATCAACCTGAGTTCGTTATCATGCTTCTCAATCCACTGCACCACTTACATGGCCGTCAGACATGGAAAGTTACATCACTGGAAAATATCATCAACGTTGGGAAAGACATCCACATCAGAGATGAAGGGGCGCAGGTGGTCCGTAATAATGTTCACTCAGAGCAAAGCTGTCGTGGTTTCTTCGATTATTACCACAAGCCCCGTGGAAGCCCCCACCGGCCTGCGTGCTGCGGTCCGCGTTTAGAGCAGTGATGGCTTAGGTGACTGCGTATCCGTACATGACCGAAGACATCGCGTAACAAGAAACAGACGAGAGACTTCTCTACTCTCCGTGTCCACTGCAGACGTTATTGACTATATCATTGGGTCAACAGGGGAGCACATAGGAGTTGACTGCTGCGGAACTATATGTTGAGTAACGTGCACTCAGAAACACTTCTCCCTGAACCAATAACATACAACTGTCGTTAGGTCTGCCACAGGTTGCCACCTATCCTGCTTCACAGAGAGGGCAAGCCTCCGATGTCCACGTCCTGTGATTAGTAGTGGACGTCCAGCACCCTGTCAACCACTTGTCGTTTCACCGCCCTTCAACCACTGTTTATAGATGTTCATGGTAGTGGCTCGCCAACAGCTGCCCAGCTTCGACGTTACCGAGATGATCGGTCCCTTGCGCCGGGTCGTGACATTCTCCACTTTGTTAAAATCGCTTATGTCAGTGGATTTCCCCATTTGCATCTCGTATATTCCTTACAATAATTTTCCAATGTATTTGCTTCGCTTAACAACGGCTTTGCCGCAGTGGCTACACCGGTTCCTGTGAGATCACCAAAGTTAAGCGCTGTCGGGCGTGGTCGACACGTGGATGGGTGACCATCCAGGCCGCCGTGTGCTGTTGCATTTTTCGGGGTGCACTCAGCCTCGTGATGCCAATTGAGGAGCTACTCGACCGAACAGTAGCGGCTTCGGTCAAGAGCACCATCTTACGGCCGGGAGAGCGGCGTGCTGACCCCACGCCCCTCCTATACGCATCCTCCACCGAGGACGACACGGCGGTCGGATGGTCCCGGTAGGCCACTCGTGGCCTGAAGACGGAGTGCTTATTTGCTTCGCTTAAATCGGGGGTGTCCAACGTGCGGACCGCAGGCCGCTTGCGGCCCAAAGCAAGTATCAATGTGGCCCAGTAAGTGAGCGTCTATCACACAACCGGAAAAAGTCCTTTTATGAAAACTGATGATAAACTCAACACTTTCAATGGAAACTCTCGCCACACGATGCTACACTCCCACCGGTCCCCTCCTTTTCTTATAGTGTTAAGAATATTATGTGGGGTCCAAAAATACACGTCTTCTTCCATTGTGGCCCAGGTGAGCCGAAAGGTTGACCCGGGTGAAATACTTTCTGAATCACGTCACGTGCACGTCACCAAACAGCATTCATACGGTATTGCAGTACCTCTGTTATTCCGAATTACTAAGCAAAGTTCCTTCGGACATGCATACATGTCCAAAAAATCTTCGCGACGTTATTCAGAATAACACAGTCACTGCAATATTGTATTTATCCACCGACACCGGGCAAGCGCCTTTCAAGTCAAATGTCTCCCCTGTACGGGAATATACGTAATGGATGTACGAGTACAGGTTGTAGACGCATGGTTGACGGCGTATAGAAATTTTGGTCTGGCCGTGAGTAGTGTTCACACAGCCAAATGATAAGGTGACCAGTCGCGATAAGCGGAAAATCCGGGTTCGAGTCCCGGTCCGGCACAAATTTTCACTGTCGTCACTCCATTATAAAGTTGATGGTTGTCCAGGTTCGCAACTGCGAATACATTTCTTGTAAACAGCATTCCTAAAGGCAGAGGGCATAATGATTTTGGCTAGCCAATGTATAATCCAAGTGAAGATGACCTGGCGATCTTCTTACGACGTGCCAAATGTTTGTTTGTGACTGTGGTAAGTGCTTTTGTCGTGTTTCGTGTTGTAAAGAGTTTTTCCTGTTGAGAATTGAAGGAAGGCACTCTTCTCGAGTAGATCTCCTGTATCTTTGAAAGACGATTCCGGTTAAGGGGCTCCGGAACGCCCTATACTTGCAATGTTAAAATAACGCTTATAAATTACATCTTTCCTCACAAAGTATTTGAGGTAGGAAGTTGAACTTTTTACAGATTATTTATTGGAATATGGGCTACAACTGTTATTAAAGATGATTTTTTTTTCAATTGTAATGAAAATTCACAACATTTCTTTGCAATTTTTTATTTATATATTAAAAAATACACAGTTTTTTGGAAGGCTGTGTTAAATTATGCAGAAGGTACTGTGTAACATTTACTGAAAGTTTGAAACAAATATGTTTGGAGGATCCTTAGAAAACATGTAATTAGTATGAGAAAATAAAAGTTTTGGGAATCGAGCGACAAAGATTGGATTAACTTTTTAGTGCATTCCAGGTCCATAGGATGGATTATCTTCATCCTCTGCAAACTCCTCCTCCAGCTTCCTCTTGTTCCTCCTCCTGTTTACTCTTGCTTGTATTTCTAGACTCTTTACAGCCCTGTCTGCAGCCCGAAGGCGTTCCTTGTCTAAAGCAAGCATCGCTCGTACCATGTTAGAACCTATCTTCATTCCCATATTTCTAAATACCTTGCACCTTACAATGTTGCCATCATTGAAAGTCGCAACAGCATCATACACACCAAAGTGAAGTGTTTCTATTCCAACAAATACAGTCTTGGGGATTCTCGACCATATAACAGTATTTACACTTTCATTGTGGTTTTGAGTTTTTCCGTGAATACACTTTTTCAACAGTTCAGGTGCTGCTAAGTCTCTGAAAATAGGTTTTATCACCTCCATTATTGCATGAGGCAGACTATGCTTATGAGTGTACACTTCACCAGTTAGCAATCCTTTGTTATATTTACACCAACTGTCTTCTTCTTTGGGACACAAGCTATGTTGGGGATTTTCATCGGTTGAAGAAGTATGAAAAAAAAGAGCCCAAACAGCCTTCTTCATTTCGTCGACACTTTGTGTATTTTGCCTAATAGCCATTCCATAATAGTTCTGTATTTTGACAATTACACTGTAAGTTAACCTTCCCTTCCCATCCAACCCTTTACCATCACTGAGGTTTTTTTTTTTTTTTTACGAAGCTTTCAGTCGCCGATATCTTGTTCCCATTCGCTTCTGTACGTGTCCAATACACTCAAATTTCCGCACTACAACATCATCACCATAGGGCTTCAGTCCTTGAACATGTTTGAAACTTTTAGAATCACCGTCACCAAGGTAATTAACATATCGCCCTTTATCACACGCCTCAGAACGCTGGAATATACTGGCAACACCAGCCACTTCCATTCCTCCACTACTGCCAGTATAGTTATCTTTGTAATTATTTTCATGTGTACCTTTATATTTTTGTGGACATCTACAATACTTTGATATTACTGCTACATCTAAAACTTTCCCTGTATACATACTGGTGGCATGAAGAGATGTGTGTCCCCATTTATGCCAGGTACCATCGAACGCTGCAGTCAAATCTCTGTTACCATTATTTTCCATTACTGCCTCTTCCACAGCGTTCTTCATAGATTTTATACAGACATCTTCTACTTTAGACCCTATTAATTTATTATAGGTCGTAAACTTGGTTGGGGGATTTGGAAGATTCATGATGCCACAGAAAATTGTACCTGCAGTAGCACCCTTACCAACTGAACGCAAGGAATAAACAAATCTAATGTTGTGTTCGTAGATTTTGCTACTATTTTCTTCAGTTGCAGTTACTGCAACACTGTTCCAAAAGGTGGTCATGTATGAACACTTATCACATTTCAGTTGTATTTCACTAGCAAGTCCTACGTGCTTTATTATGGAGAGTTCCAGACCAACTTCACTACAATGAATACATCTTACACAGTTTGAAAAAATTCCTTTGAGAACCGACATGTCAAATATTTCATTCACATCCGATTCGCCCATAAAACATTCATAGTTTTCACTCATTGAACCAAGCTTCTTCTGTGAAGTATTTTCTTTCCCACTTTGACTGCTATGGGCAGGTGTACTTGAGAGGTTAGGTTCACTCACTTGGTTACCGTCTTTATTGTTTACAGTAATAACACATACCTTTGGCTTTCCAACATTTCTCCTTTTCTTAAAAGCCTTCAGAGGATTTCTAATAACTTCACTTTTACTCATTATTATACTTCAACAAAACAGAGACTCAAGAAACAGAATTAATTACGAATATTTTCGAGATAACGACAGAGTAAATAAACATGAAACAATCGACAATCACACCAGCGATATATATTGAACCATCACAGGTTAGCCACAACACATACTTTATCCCACATCAGTAAAATGTACCTGATGAACACGGACGTTAATAATAACACCATTTGACAGCAGTTTAACAGCGCCACAGTGGGTCACGCCCATGTAGAACACATTTTTGAAAAAATTTAAAAATAGTTGTAGTCTTCAGAATTGAATAAATTATATATCTATTAAAATGTAATAGTCTGCAGATTCAGAAAACGCAAAAAAGTAAAAATTGAACTTTTCATGATTTTGAGCCTTTCCGGAGCCCCTTAATGAAGTAAAAGTCCACGCAGTGGACACCAAATGAAAAAGCTACTCCTTATGTTTCTGATCTAGACTGCCATGAAAATGCGAAGGAACTGTTAATCGGAACTCAGGGAGAAGTTGTAGCCTAATTCACAATCGATTTATTGATCTTAAACAAGACAAGACAACAAAATTATTAAAGAAACATCATACAAAAAATATTTATTTAACAAAAGCCTTACTAAAATAGGATCTACAGTGGACAAAGTGATCTGCTGGGGATCGACACACGACACTAACCAGAACACTACTCGCTCTATCTCACTTCATACATGTGAATCCAGGTTATGGCATCAAACTACGCCACCACCAAGCATCTATATTCTACCATACAAAAAAAAAAGGAAAAATATGGCTCGAAAGTACAGGGTGCTGACAAACAGATATTATAGCCCTACTTCGCAGCAGCGAATACTTTACCATCCTACTGGTCAAAGCGCCACACTACGATGGGTTCGGCGACTGAAGTCATGGACGGCGCCAGTCTCTTATTAAATGCGCGTCCCCGAAAAATGCAAGTACGAGGTTCGGTTAATTCAGAATGCAGGTACTTCCCTAAGATCCCTGACGGATTCCAGTGTGCAGGTGGACCCGTTTGCTGGTCTGCCAAACCAATTTGACTCCGTGCCAGAACTGTGCGTGTCGGAATACGTCAAGCAATGATATAAGCAGTACCTCTGACGGTTCAGAAGGTGATTGGCACAGGCTCTAAGTCGCGCCCTAGCAATGGACACAAGACTCATCATTTAGGTAGAGACCGGCAGTTCTTTACTAGCGAAGCGCCACTACAAGAGACTTGTACAAGAGTGTCACGATCTCCCTTTCTCTCGGTTTCCTCGTCATCTCGGTTCCAAAAGCACATTTCTCTTTTTGGACTTCCCCCAATTTTGCACAAGCCAATCACGAGCTGGAGCCCGGCATTCTAAGCTCGGTGAATGGTCTTTGCACTGCAAACCGATTTGACCAATCAGAGACTTAAAGTTAACTGGCAGAAAACGGAAAAAATTCAGCTTTGCGGCCTCTTTCCCACACGTTTGCCATGTCTTTTGCTAACACAATACAGGGTGGAAGCACAGCCCTCTATAAACAGCTTGTTATCTCCCCTGTAGCGTCCATTTCAAAGTTTGCAAAGAACGGCCATAAACTCGCATTGGCAAAAGATGTTTTGAAACAGAGTCTGGACGTTTGGGCCCCAGTTTTCCTGTCCCACCGACACTTGCAGAACGTTTACATTCCTTTTGGCGGCTTGCTCGCTAACAAGGCCTACAATGCACTGCCGGCGACTTTTCGGCGCTAGGCTATATATCCTAGATGTCTGGCTCTGTCCGTGGCGCCAAGCTTAATGTGTTTCTACACAATAAGACCGCGGCACAGGGCCGTCTGGAAATATCTCTTCATCGTTCTCCAGAAAAAACGCGCATTGTCGCACCACCAACGCCGTGCTTTTACTGCAGTCCTTTAAGTCGGCACCCTGTTCCTTTGAAGGCAGGTAAAGCTTACCATATTTCTTTCCCTAGAGGACACAAACAAGACCATAAACTGCTTCCCACCATTTCATCACAATGTATGAAGTCAAATCGCCATAGGTTGGATTCCTTACACCGAATCAGAAGTGAGAGTGCCCTGCAATCTCTCAACTTTATGGCAGATTAAAACTGTGTACCAGATCAGGACTTGAACCTGGACCTTCCCTTTCAGGGGCTTAGGAATGTAGGAGAGAAACATTGGCCAAAGTGGAGCTGTGAGGGTGTGTCGTGAGCCGAGCCTGGATACTTCAGCCAGTAAAAAACATTGTCCCCGAAAGGTAAGGTTCTGGGTTCGAATTTCGACTCGGTGCACACTTTTTATGTGGCATGGATTTTCTACCTCTGGGTAGATGACAGCTCAGCTTAAACTGTCTGAGGTTTTAGTAAAGGTTGTCGCATTTACCTAGGGTATAATAAACACTGCTAAATAATTTTACAGGTCTTCACCATTTGATACAGTAATTCAGGAAAAAAGTTCCTGACCTTCAATTGAGCCTTCATTGTGCGCTAGTGTGCGCCACTAATGTCGGTTAGTGTGTTCCCAGTCTTTAGTTTAGTTTAATTATTTGCGTGCTACATTCATCACAATTGTGAATTCTCGTTATGGTATCTGACGAGTGGACTTTAGTTTTCTAATATATTTTCTCAGTGAAATGTACGAAAACATGCTAAACATTTACATGAATGTCTTACTGTTTCTTTTTTCATCGCGTAATTTATGCATAACAGTGTTCAGTCTTTCTCTCTCTCTCCCTCACCATCTCTCTTACAAACACACACACACACACGTACATGTACACACACATACACCATATAGAGTTCCTTTTCTGGAGCAGAAGAAGTTGTCAGCAGATATTATTCCAGATTGTGTTTGAAGCTAATTTCACTGTCTATTAAATTTTTCATATCTCTGTGTACATCTTGAAAGGCTTTTTGTCTAAATACAGCACTTCCTTCTGTGTCACGATAAGGCTGAGTGATGGGTAGTATGAATCATTCCTTCTTACAATATCGTATCTGTCTATGTTACTGTTGTTTCAGAACTATGACTGATGATTCACAACGGATTTCATAAGCTCCTGTTATCCGTTTTGTACAGTGGTTTGGAAAATACTACTGCGTATCACATAAAAGATAAAACACTTATATATGTCAATCACCTTTAGTTTCTCCCGCGACGCATTTTGATGGCTGAAACCTTCTTCTTCAGGTGGCTCAGAGGATTACATTATGTATTTTACTGTAGGATGGAACCAGCTTCCTGTTTTACATTTTATTTCGCAGCAAATCAAGTTTGATTCTCACTTGTTCCATTAGAAAGAACCTTAGGGTTCGTTTCAAATTCATATTTTCATTATTAGAAAGCGCACAAACACGAAACAACAACACAAATTGCTCTTCATTTGTAGTGAAATGAAGTTCAAAACAGAAAACCGGCAACATACAGCACACAAAAATGTAATTTAGTCCATTGATTCACCGGAAGATGAGGGTGTAAGCCGTCTCTAAACACGTGTTGGGAGAAAATAAAAGTGATTGACATAGGTAGTTGTTTTAATTTGTCTTTTATGAACGTAATGAAACAGTTGTACAGTGAGGCTCTGTCAAATTGCTCAGTTGCTTAAAAAGCTGTCTACGAGATGTTGCAGCGTGGGCACCAGGTAGTAGATCTTACAATGCGGTTTAGTGGTACAAGTAGTTTTTTCTTGAATGACGGGGCACACTGGGATATGATGCCATAGGTCATTAGTAAATGAAAACAAAACATTTTCTTCTCCAAAATCTGATATTATTTATAAAGCTAAGGTTGCAGATCTAAGAAGTTTAGGAAGATCTCTAATTCGTGACCCGCAGTTCAGATTTTAATCGGTATCAACACCCAAAAACTTACAATACTATGTTTTATCTATTGATGTACCTTGATACATTATTTCTAAAGTTATATCCAGGCATTATGCAGTACAGAATTGCACCTACAACTGCGTGGTGAAGCGAGCTCGCTTTCATTATTAATCTTTAGCAAAGAATATATTTTCTAGTGTTCCAAACAAAGGAGATGAAAATAATAGAACATGGCGTTACGGAATTAAGGTGTACGTGGCTTTGAAAGCAGCGCCGCCACATTAGATGTCCCAAAACATCAGCAGACTTTTGTTTATATTGAGATTCATTACGATTGCTTTTTGTTTATAGTTTCTGTCCTGTGCAAGAGACAGTTGTCTTAAATAATGTATGCTACAGCGCTTGCGCTGGTGAAATATTGTTAGATATCCATTTCCAAACGTTCTTCTCTCCTTAAATTCGTATCCAGTAACACCATCCAGTAACATCACATTTCAAATAACCAAGACGAGAAGTATGTTATGTGAAAAGAACGCTTTCGTAATGCATTTAAATCCACTTTCACTGTATTTGCGTCGATAGCTGATGGGCTAGAACTCCGGAAATAATGCTTGCTCGGTTACTAATATTGAATCTACATTTTCAACTTTCAGACCATATGCACATGTTTAATGTTCGCGTCTGCAAAAAACTAACTTTCGTTTTCTTCCCTAGCCCATAAATCAGTGCAGTGAGAGAAGAAGTAAGCGAGGCATTGTATCATGACTTGTGGGTGTCAACAAAGTGAAAGATCTTTCAAATATCGATGGAACAGACTGCGTGGATGTATACCTCTATCCAGAATTGTGTTCTTGTTGTAGTAGCTGTCAGTGCGTCAATGTCATTGTAGTTTATCTTCACTCTTTGAAATGGTACCTTCGATGCCTCTTTTAGTGTGTGGTCAATAAAAGCAAATAACAAGTCACTTTTGTAAGCATGTTACAGTAATTTGCAGTTCAATAAATGTCACCAGTAGGCAGTTATGATGGTATTAATGAGCATTTAAACTAATACGTCTATGTTAGTTAATGCAAAAAACTGTTTTGTGAGTAAAGTAAGGGTCTCAGTTGCCTAGACAATGTACAACTGATATTTTTCTTTAACAAGTACGTAACTCATTTTTATAGTAATGGTAGTCAATCCTTTGTAGTATGTCCACGCTCCTTAACCAGGCGTTTTACATATATTTAATAAACATTTAAGTATCATCATACAGTTCAGTATTTGATTTCCACACTAAATCGTTGTATGTTTTAACAATAATCTATTTACTTCATTTCCCAGAATATTACATGCCAGGACGTTCCTGTGTCAGTTTTTCAGGAATAACCTGCTTGATTCTACTTCTGAATTTCATTTTGAGGTTTCCAGAGTACCTAAGCTTACATCAACCTTCGGAATAAAGGAATAATAACATTAGAAAGCCGTGCAACTATTGCTTTCCTTCATTCGTCCACTGTACAGGAGATGTGTTACAATGTACTTCTCAGGCACAATCGTGAACAGAAGTGTGCATAATAAGAAATGTGTGTGCGTGTTCAAAATGGTTCAGATGGCTCTTAGCACTATGGGACTTAACATCTATGGTCATCAGTCCCGTAGAACTTAGAACTACTTAAACCTAACTAACCTAAGGACATCACACAACACCCAGTCATCACGAGGCAGAGAAAATCCCTGACCCCGCCGGGAATCGAACCCGGGAACCCGGGCGCGGGAAGCGAGAACGCTACCGCACGACCACGAGCTGCGGATTGTGTGTGTGTGTGTGTGTGTGTGTGTGTGTGTGTGTGTGTGTGTGCGACAATCAGTGCTAAAGTTTTTGAAGGCGTTGTGGATTGCATAAAAGTGATCGGTAGGGGCAGCTTAATCAGCCTGTGTAATATGGAGTACGTCTTTCAATGAATTGATATGATATTTTTAAATAACTTTCATTAGGTTCACTTGCACCAACGAGACACAAAGTTAGGCCACATAATAAAAAGTCTTGACTGCAAAAAATGAACTTGCCTCGTGAGTGGTGAAGAACAGGCTGAATACACGTTATAAGATGTACATAACATTGAATAAACATTCATTTATGTCACAGTAGGAGCATAATCGCCGTAGGAGATGGGGCACAATTTCAGGCTTCTTGCTGCGGTTGACAGCAATCGACCAGCCGTTTACTGTAATCCGTCGACGTGACGAAAACAGACCACATAAAACATAGCCGTCAGCGCTCGCAGACAAAGTACATGAAGCACGCAAACAAGTAAAACACTTCGTAGTTTATATTACGCAAAAAGGTTACTGTGATAAATTCATTACATTAACTATGTATAGGGACAAATTTCTCTGTGATAGTGCACTATAATTAGATTTTTGTCAAAGTTTAGTGACAGCTTATTTGCATAGAACCAGTTACAAGTTTCCAGCAGAATGTCATTTTCATTTTCAAGCGCTGAATGTTTTCCATTTGGCGTAACGGTATTACTGGCATCGTCAGCGAAGAAAATTACTTCCTTTGTATGGTCATATCAGAAGCGTTCAATAAGAAATGCAACACTTTTTTTCTTGGCCAATTTTGATTGAAAAGAATGCTCTGGGTCATCGTAGAATATTTTCGCTTCAGTCCCTATAGTCTCATGAAGTTCCGACATATAGCAGCGCTATACGTACGTTTCAAAACGGCTTCTGTAACGGAGGTGATTTCCAAGCAGAGGGCCGTCATTGAGTAAGCCAGAGCAACGCAGGTATTCATAAGCGCTTACAGGATGTTTACGTAGGCCTCGCAGTGAACAAAAGCACGGTAAGTCGTTGGGCGAGGCATCGCTGATCATCGCAAGAAGGCCGTGCAAACTCGTCCGATCTGCCACGTGTCCGCCGCCCCCCACCCCCCGCTGCGATTCCTGCAATGCTGAAACGTGCAGAGGCTCTTATTCGACGTGATCGACCGCTCACAATCAAATACCTCGTAGCACAACTGGACGTCTCTGTTGGTATCGCTGACACATCCGTCCACCGGTTGGGATAGTCAAAAGTGTGTGCCCGCTGGATTCCTTGCCGCGTAACAGAAGATTATAAAGAGCAACGAAGGACCGTCTGTGCAAAATGGCCTGCGCGTTACGAGGCCGATCGTGACAAGTTTTTCTCGAACACAGTCACAGTCGATGAAACATGGGTTCATCACTTCGAGCCGGAAACAAGACAATAATTTTTGGAATGGCACCGAACCAACTCTCCTCCGAAGAAAAAGTTCAGAGTTGCACCCTCAGTCGGTAAATTCGTGACGACTGTCTTCGGGACTCTGAGGGGGACTTCCTCAATCGTGGGGCAACCATCAACTCTGAAGTCTATTATGCTACCCTCATGAAATTGAAGAATCGACATCAGCGTGTTCATCGCCACAAAAACGCAAAAGAACTTCATTGGACTATTCTTCCCCACCCAAAGTCGATACACACGTTTCGACTTCCGTCTGTTTCGCCCAATGAAGGATGCACTCCACGGAAAGGTGGACGTGGATATTGGGGACGTTATTGACGCAACAAGACGTTGGCTCCGGCATCGACCCCAGTAGAGTGGCACTGTGGCGGCCCGGCACAGTCTCACTATACCAGAATGAAGTAAGTACGAACTGTGTAGCGCAACCGGGACGTTAACGACAATGGGTTGGTTATAAATTGCTGTAAGCCTTTATATCGGAGATGAGAGGGAGAGAACCTCCTTGGTTTGAAGCAAATACGTTTCCTGAAAATAGGTTACAGAATTGCAGTAGGCAGAAAAGATTGGTTATTTCTATCAAGTTTAATCTCACATATACCGATGTTAGGTGTTGGACCATAAACCCCTTAGTAAGATTCAGTCTATTTATTCGGACTTGCTACTTCAAAGCTAATTGCTGGTACATATAAGAAACAAGTACAAAGCAATCGCTTGTTCTTGGTTAGCACTGAAATCTCTCGAAGTAATTGAGACAAAGACTGACAGCCGCTGTTCAACACTATTCCATAGAAACTCTAAAAATCCTACTTGACCTGCAGTTCCTGAGTGTCCACCAGAGTCTGTCACCGTCTTCTCTAGTTGATCAGCTGTATCGGCTGCTATGGGCCTACTCGGCCCTGCTGGCGTCTCCCTGCAGAATCTCCAAACTGTCGGCACTGGCTCTGAATATGCGTCTGATTCTCTGCCTCTAGCTATTCAGCTGCCTGGTCTTTTATTTCGTTTCTCATGTACTTGGGTGCACGCGATTTAATTTGTTTCACACGACCCTTTCATTTCTAAGTGATCGGATTGCACAAGAATGCCTTTGGTTACAGACGACACTCTCGTCGCTAATTGATCGGCTTGCGCTAGAATGCCTTCGATTCCACATGACACTTTCGTTTCTAGCCGCACACAACTTAATTTGGTTCCACACGAGTCTTTTCTGCACGTGAATTACATTCTCTCTTGCTGTATTATCGCCCTGGTGTTTGTGTCTTCCATTGTGCAAATGTGATTCATGCTGCTTCCTCTGGCAGGAAGTCAAACACTAAGTTATTTGATGAACAAGCCATACTTGGCAGCCTCCGCCGCTTGTCACTACGCCCTGGTGGACTATTTCTTAATGTCGGCTGGCTGTTTGCCTATGGAGCCTGGACTCTTATTATGGTCACAAAAGAAACAATAAAAATTAAAATTTTCTACAGTCACAACAGCACCATGCCGGCATACAGGCCCTTCCAGTACAGTGGAGTAGGACCGTCGCCTTAAGCGGTTATTGTGTTGAAAAATGGGTTCAAATGGCTCTAAGCACTATCCGAGATTTACGTTTAAGATTAAGTGCCAGAGCCCATACCATTCACAAATCCTCTGTGGGGCATTCTGAAAATCGATACCGCCTCCTGGCATTGCTACTTTTTTGTAGACAACCGCAACAAAAATGGTTCAAATGGCTCTGAGCAGTATGGGACTTAACTTCTGAGGTCATCAGTCCCCTAGACCTAGAACTCCTTAAACGTAAGGACATCACACACATCCATTCCCAAAGCAGGATTCGAACCTGCGACGGCAGCAGCAGAACAGTACTGGACTGAAGCGCCTAGAACCGCTCGGTCACCGCGGCCGGGTGAAAAATGGTATTTTGTAGCCTAAATAGCGGGGAAAAATATGATGTATTGGAATCCTGAATAAAACCGACCTACTTGCGTTAGGTGCTGAACGCTCCTCGTAGGTTATTTATAAATAACAAGAACAAGAGAGGAGCTAATATCGAGCCCTGTGGTACACTGAAATAAAGAGCGGACGCAGCTACCTAGAGAGAGCGTCAGTCTCTAAATATACAGAGGTATGACATAAGGCGAGTAACAAAGAAAGACAGCACAAAGGGGACAGGAGGAGAGAGAAAAGTGGCGGCGGCGAGGGAGTTTAATTAGGCGAGTCCCTCGCGGCGAGGCGCGGGCAGACAGCGCGGCTCCCGCAGCGAGACACGGTGCCAGGAGTGGCGTGGCGTGCGCCGGCGTCTCAGCTGGCGAGGCGCTGACGGGGCGGGAGGGCTGCTGGCTTCCTGGAAGCGCGCAGCCTCTGCCAGGCCGGCAGCCGCCGTATTCATAGCGGCCCGGCTCAGAGCTAATGAACTCCGCTGCCCTGTCCCTCCCGCCTCTGTCCGCACTCACTGCACGGCGGCGGGCGGCGGGTTCAGTGGCGGCCGCAGCTACTGCTGCTACAGAACTGTGCAGAAACTCTGGTGTCTCTCAGTTTATTTCTTCTGAGAAACGCAAATCAGTGCCCACAGAAGGGAAGTTTCAGCTGCGTATTTCAATGTTTTCTACATTACTCGCCATTAAAATTGCTACACCACGAAGATGACATGCTACAGACGTGAAATTTAACCGACAGGAAGAAGATGCTGTGATATGCAAATGATTAGCTTTTCGGAGCATTCACACAAGGTTGGCGCTGGTGACGACACCTACAACGTGCTGACATGCGGAAAGTTTCCAACCGATTTCTCATACACAAAAAGCAGTTGACCGACGTTGCCTGGTGAAACGTTGTTGTGATGCCTCGTGTAAGGAGGAGAAATGCGTAGCATCACGTTTCCGACTTTGATAAAGGTCGGATTGTAGCCTATCGCGATTGCGGTTTATCGTATCGCGACATTGCTGCTCGCGTTGGTCGACATCCAACGACTGTTAGCAGAATATGGAATCGTTGGGCTCAGGAGGTTAATAATGAAAGCCGTGCTTGATCCCAACGGCCTGGTATCACTAGCAGTCGAGATGACAGGCGTCTTATCCGCATGTCTGTAACGGATCGTGAAGCCATGTCTCGATCCCTGAGTCAACACTTGGGGACATTTGCAAGACAACAACCATCTGCACGAACAGTTGGACGACGTTTGTAGCAGCATGCACTATCAGCTCGCAGACCATGGCTGCGGTTACCCTTGACGCTGCTTCACAGACAGGAGCGCCTGCGATGGTGTACTCGACGACGAACCTGGGTGCACGAATGGCAAAACATCATTTTTTCGAAATGAATCCAGGTTCTGTTCACAGCATCATGATGGTCGCAACCGTGTTTGGCGACATCGCGGTGAACGCACATTGGAAGCGTGTATTCGTCATCGCCATACTGGCATATCAGCCGGCGTGAGGGTATGGGGTGCCATTGGTTACACGTCTCCGTCACCTCTTGTTCGCACTGACGGCACTTTGAACAGTGGACGTTACATTTCAGATGTGTTACGAGCCGTGGCTCCACCCTTCAATCGATCCCTGCGAAACCCTACATTTCAGCAGGATAATGCACGACCGCATGTTGCAGGTCCTGTACGGGCCTTTCTGGATACAGAAAATGTTCGGCTGCTGCCCTGGCCAGCACATTCTCCAGATCTGTCACCAACGGAAAACGTCTGTTCAATGGTGGCCGAGCAAATGGCTCGTCACAATACTCCATTCACTACTCTTGATGAACTGTGGTATCGTGTTGAAGCTGCATGGGCAGCTGTACCTGTACACGCCATCGAAGCTCTGTTTGACTCAATGCCCAGGCGTATCAAGGCCGTTAGTACGGCCACAGGTGGTTGCTCTGGGTACTGATTTCTCAGGATCTATGCACCCAAACTGCGTGAAAATGTGATCACATGTCAGTTCTAGTATAATATATTTGTCCAATGAATACCCGTTTATCATCTGCATTTCGTCTTGGTGTATCAGTTTTAATGGCCAGTACTGTATATCAACGTTCCAACATTCCATTTACGATATGCCATAGTCGTGTGGTAATATGAGAGTTACCTGTGATTAATTTCGGCACCAGAATGACACCAGGCACAGAACCACCCTCCAGGTACATTACTCTGAGGTGATCAAAGTCACGGGATAGCGATATATATAAATACAGGTGGCGGCAGTATCACGTAAACAAGGTGTAAAATGGCAGTCCTTTAGCGCAGCTGTCATTTGCACTCAGCTGATTCTAGTGAAAATCTTTCCGATATGATTACGGCCGCAAGACAGGAATTAACAGCTTCTAAACGCGGAATGACAGCTGGAGCTAGACGCATTCAGTTTCGGAAATCGTTAGGGAATTCAGTACTCCGCGATCCACAGAGTCGGAACAGGGTGTCGAGAATGCCAAATTTCACCACGACAATGCTGTGGCCCACGGCCTCGGCTTGACGACCGACAGCAGCGGAGTTTGCGTACAGTTTTCAGTGTTAACACTTTGCCGTCCCCACGTCTCGTACAAATTTATTCGCTAGGCGCCAGCAGCGCTAATTCGAATTACTTGGCTTGTCGGTCGCCGCTCTTCACATTTCCTTTGATGACAAGCTTCAAACACATTGACTTTAATTTTTCCGGAAATCCTCTATTTTACCATATCGTTGCACAAACTCGAATGTTCTTTTCAAGTAACTTCTCTGCAAGTTCTGCACAGTTATAATAATTATGCATGTAGAGGTGATGCCACTTTCCATAGGAAGGTGTCAATAGTTCCATCACTGTTTTTGCTAAAGGTTGTCCAGCGCCGGAATATATCTTCAATGAGGAAATGAGTCCCGTACTCTAATCACAGAGCATCCGAATGAGTATGCCAAGCCGGCCGGAGTGGCCGAGCGGTTAAAGGCGCTACAGTCTGGAACCGCAAGACCGCTACGGTCGCAGGTTCGAATCCTGCCTCGGGCATGGATGTGTGTGATGTCCTTAGGTTAGTTAGGTTTAAGTAGTTCTAAGTTCTAGGGGACTTATGACCACAGCAGTTGAGTCCCATTGTGCTCAGAGCCATTTGAACCATTTTTTTGAGTATGCCATATTTTCGACAGACTGTAAACTTTAAAATTTAACTGTCCACGCCACGGTATCATTCCTTCATCAACTGAGATGTTTTGACTTAGATTGAACGTTTCTTTAAACTTTTTGTAAAAATGATCAGTTACGAATTGCACTTTGGAAAGCCCGTCGGTATTATCCGGTTTATTGTTCCTGTCGGAAAAATGTAAAAATGATAATATTTGACTGAATCGGTTGTGGGACATCGTTTCGCGAAATACCGGTGTGTCTATCAACAGATTCGTTGACCAAGAAACATCGATCCTTGCTCTTTTTACAATTCCCGTAAGGATAGCAAGGCGAAACCATTTTCTAAGTTCGGGTCCCGTAACGTCGACAAATTTGGCACTTTTTTTATCCAGTTTCCTTCTATTCCAATTCTGACTGTTAAATTGTTGGTTTCGTTGCTAATATATTCAAACAGCTCCTTTCCAATATATAATTCTACGATATCCACTACGCTCTGTGTATCTTTGGGAAATATGTGTGGACCCGGAGATCCTTCAAATTTATTACTGGTCCTCAGTAAATCATAGTCTGTCTTCTGATCTTCTGTCTTCGTCCGAATCAGTTGGCAACTGCAGCGTTCGGCGAATTCTTCTTGGACGTATTTCACTACCAAAAATGGTTCAAACGGCTCTAAGCACTATGAGACAACATCTGAGATCATCAGTCCCCTAGACTTAGAACTACTTAAACCTAACTAACATAAGGACATCAGACACACCCATGCCCGAAGCAGGATTCGAACCTGCGACCGTAGCAATTTCATTATCTTCCGACGATTCCACTTCACTTTCATTCTTTTGATATCCAATGTCTTCTTCCCAATCGGCCAAATCGTCAAAAACGTCGGTCAAGACGACTACGCATTCATCGTAAGTAATCGTATCGTCTCTTTCGTCTGCCATGATGAAAGTGCACAAGTACTTATAAAAACAAAAAAACTTGATAACGTGTGTAACTTTTTTTTTTTTTTTTTTTTTTTTTTTTTTTTTTTTTTTTCATCAGTCTACTGACTGGTTTGATGCGGCCCGCCATGAATTCCTTTCCTGTGCTAACCTCTTCATTTCAGAGTAGCACTTGCAACCTACGTCCTCAATTATTTGCTTGACGTATTCCAATCTCTGTCTTCCCATACAGTTTTTGCTCTCTACCGCTCCCTCTAGTACCATGGAAGTCATTCCCTCATGTCTTAGCAGATGTCCTATCATCCTGTCTCGTCTCCTTGTGAGTGTTTTCCACATATTCCTTTTCTCTCCGATTCTGCGTAGAACCTCCTCATTCCTTACCTTATCAGTCCACCTAATTTTCAACATTCGTCTGCAGCACCACATCTCAAATGCTTCGATTCTCTTCTGTTCCGGTTTTCCCACAGTCCATGTTTCACTACCATACAATGCTGTACTCCGGACGTACATCCATAGAAATTTCTTCCTCAAATTAAGGCCGGTACTTGATATTAGTAGACTTCTCTTGGCCAGAAATGCCTTTTTTGCCATAGCGAGTCTGCTTTTGATGTCCTCCTTGCTCCGCCCGTCATTGGTTATTTTACTGCCTAGGTAGCAGAATTCCGTAACTTCATTGACTTCGTGACCATCAATCCTGATGTTAAGTTTCTCGCTGTTCTCATTTCTACTACTTCTCATTACCTTCGTCTTTCCCCGATTTACTCTCAAACCATACTGTGTACTCATTAGACTGTTCATTCCGTTCAGCAGATCATTTAATTCTTCTTCACTTTCACTCAGGATAGCAATGTCATCAGCGAATCGTATCATTGATATCCTCTCACCTTGTATTTTAATTCCACTCCTGAACCTTTCTTTTATTTCCATCATTGCTTCCTCGATGTACAGATTGAAGAGTAGCTGCGAAAGGCTACAGCCTTGTCTTACACCCTTCTTAATACGAGCACTTTGTTCTTGATCGTCCACTCGTATCATTCCCTCTTGGTTGTTGTAAATATTGTATATGACCCGTCTCTCCCTATAGACGTGTAACTTATTGTTACCTAAACAAAACACCAACAGAATGAAAAAGATACTAAAGTGCTGTCGCCGGCCACTGTGCGATACTATGCACACGACACCACTTTGGCGTCGCCGGCCGTTGACCGCTATTTTGCGCACGACACCAGTGTGGTGTCGCCGGACGGTAAAGTGTTAATACACAAGCAGACTGCGTGAAATAGCTGCAGCAATAAATGTGAGATCCACGACGGACGCACCAGTTACGACAGTGAAGCAACGTTTGGCGTTAATGGGCTATAGCGGCAGACGAACAAAGACAGTGCATTTGCTAACAGCGCGACATCGCCTGCAGCGGGTCTCCCGGGCTGGTTACTACATCGTTTACGCCCTCGACGACTGGAAAGCCATAGGCTGATCAGGCGAGTCCCGATTTTAGTTGATAAGAACTGACAATAGGGTTCGAGTTTGGTGCTGACCCCACGAACCCATGAAACAGTCAATAAGACACTGTGTAAGCTGGTGACTCCACAATGGTTTAGCCTGTTTTCGCATGGAATGTACTGGTTCCTCTGGCCCTGCTGAGGTGGGTCATATTATGTACGGCCATTCATGGACTTTCTTTCCTCTTCGCGCGTAAATGCTACCAATGTAAAGTAGATCCCTTTGGCTTAAACCCTTCAGTTTCCGTGTTCATCAGGGAATTAGACAATGTATATTTCCAAACAACGATTGCATTTTTATGACTGACGATGTGCCATGTCAGTGGGCCACAACTGTGTCAGTTCATGCACAAAATCCTGCACTGATAACTCTTTCGCCGTTATGGACAACTACATAGCCAGCATGGCTCAGTACTTCTGCAGGGGGCTTCCAACGACTTGTTGATTCCATGCTACGTCAAAGTCTTGCACTACAGTGGACAAAAGGAAGTCCGACTCTATATTAGAAAGTTTCCCATTATTGATCTCACCTCAGTGTAGTATCTACTGAAATGAAGGAGGTTAGTCGTTTTGACATGGATTTATTGCAAAAGAAGGTGTATGAAGTTTGATGTTCTACCACAATAATAAAGAGCAGATACGCAGGTAACACCGCGATAAATCACAATCATATAAGTACTGACGATCAGTCGGAAACGTTGGTGGGACGGGGTGGCATACTCCATACAACGCCTCCCTCCTTGGGTAGCAACGTCAACGCTATCCGACTGATTGTATCTTAAGTGACAGTGATTGTCAGGCCCTAAACTGTAAGACTGTGCTACATGCGTTAATTCAACAACTGCTGCTGCGGATCGGAAGAACACGCCGCAGAGGGTGCAAAGTACTTTGGAAAGTTCTTCATGTGCCGGAGCTGCGAACATGCTCACCACAGACAATCACCCACCGTGAATAAATCCTGTGCTCGACGCTACAAATTAGGAATGGGGAAAAACCGGCTGGTTAAAACCGAGAGCAGTATTTTAGTTCTGAATAACCGCCTTTTTTCTATATTTGTTTGGTCTTGGTTATAACAGGTGTTTTTTCTTATTTTTTTACTAACAACCGGATTAGAAACTTAATATCAATCAGCCATAACAGCAATCCAAAAACTTTTTCTTTCCAAACAAACCTTCTTAAGAAAAGAGTAATTTTTATATGTAAAACTTCGATTTCTCTGAATTATTACGTTATTACATAAATAGGAAAAGGAGATCAGTGCCGTTTTAAGAACAATAGAGACAGAAAGGAGCAACAAACACATGAGATAAGAAGTGGTGTAGCATTACTGAGATGTTACCACGTCTCGTGGCCTATTGGGTGGTACACATACACATGCACTGTACGAGACTCGCCCTATCTGTTCTCAATGATAATTTATCGCTGCTATAGTCGGACGTTAGTCGTATTATAGAATGGCACAATCCCTACTCTGGAAGTATCTTACAATGAGCGGTACCTGTTGTGGACTGGCAAGACAGCCAATCCACTAGGAGGAAGCCGAAACGCACGCGTTTAAGCTCACGCAGGCTGGCGTGAGGTCTCGAACAGGACAAGGAATTTATAGCAGCAAAGAACATACATAGCTGCTGGAATACTTAACTTTAATCCATAATGGGTGAACATCGCTCTTGACGGTACATGTTTTACAGCATTAATAGTAACTGGTAACGGCGCCTTGCTAGGTCGTAGCAAATGACGTAGCTGAAGGCTATGCTAACTATCGTCTCGGCAAATGAGGGCGTATTTTGTCAGTGAACCATCGCTAGCAAAGTCGGCTGTACAACTGGGGCGACTGCTAGGAAGTCTCTCTAAACCTGCCGTGTGGCGGCGCTCGGTCTGCAATTGCTGATAGTGGCGACACGCGGGTCCGACGTATACTAACGGACCGCGGCCGATTTAAAGGCTTCCACCTAGCAAGTGTGGTGTCTGGCGGTGACACCACAGTACCAATGAAGCGCAGTGCTCCATTTGGTTGAAAAGATTAAGAACGGCAGGAGCCACAACAGATATGCGACTTCATGTAAGGAGAAAACTTAAAACTTAACCACTCATTCGTAGTTAATAATAAAAATTGTAAGCAGCTGATCTGTTGCCTGTGACTACATAATATGCCTTTATCTGCTTGTAGCCCTTGAAAAGGGAGAAATTAACGCAAAAAATAGTCCCCAAACCTCAGTTTTTCACCGTGTGGGACTGTCTGTTCGTAATACCCAAATATCAGTATGATCCACGATTGCAATATGGCTTCTGAGCAGAATTTCAAAAAATTAGAATGAGTGGGAGAACACCAGTGGTTTTTGCAGTATTCAACCACTTATCACTTTTTGAGAAAAACAGCGAGCTGGGACCGACAAATTTTTCGTTTGTTCGTATATTTAATGTAATATTTTGATTCTATGTATCTTGAAGTTGGGGGAGGTAAAATTTTTCAGTCTTTGTTCGATTTCTAAGTTTATTACAGGAAACAATAGAAATTAAAAAACGCGTATTTCAGCAGTTTTAACGCTCACATTTAACATCGAAAAACACGTATATTACCGGAAACTGGTTGTTTTAGCGACAACCGCCAACTCTAAGCGGCGGCAGCACCTCCAGCAGCTACAGAACTGCTATGGAAGCGGAGTTTATTTGCTCTGAGCAACACAAAAAAAAACACAGAAAGAACGTTTCGGCTGCGTAACTCAATCGTTTTTATACCAACGTTTCAGCACTCCGTTTACGAAATGCCATGGTGGTGTGGTAATGTGGAAATTACTTGTGTTAATCCCTGTACCAGAATAGCCCCTGACACAGAACCACTCCTAGGATACATTACTCTAATCTGCAAGCAGGGAGTATATACGCGGTATCGCCTATCGATAACACCCTGCTGGCGCATCACAGTTGCTAATGGAACTGCAACTTTCCATCCAACACTGACAGCAGCCGTGCGGGATCTGGCGGACCCAGTGGTGCACACCTGCTGAGCCACACCTCCAGCAGCTGTGGACTACGAGCGCCCCCTGCTGCCACCATATAGGACAGTCGGCGGCAGCAACGTAGTTCGCAAGGGAACCTCCCCACCGCACCCCCCTCAGATTTAGTTGTAAGTTGGCACATTGGATAGGCCTTGAAAAACTGAACACAGATCAATCGAGAAAACAGGAAGAAGTTGTGTGGAACTATGAAAAAATAAGCAAAATATACAAACTGAGTCGTCCATGCGCAAGATAAGCAACATTAAGGATAGCATAAGCTGCAGAGCGCCGTGGTCCCGTGGTTAGCGTGTGCGGCTGCGGAATGAGAGGTCCTTGGTTCAAGTCGTCCCTCGCGTGAAAAGTTTACTTTCTTTATTTTTGCAAAGATATGGTCCATTCGTTCATTGAAGTCTCTGTTCACTGTAATAAGTTTAGTGTCTGTGTATTGCGAACGCACCGCAAAACCGTGCGATTAGTAGACGAAAGGACGTGCCTCTCCAATGGGAACCGAAAACATTTGATCACAAGGTCATAGGTCAACCGATTCCTCCACAGGAAAACACGTCTGATGTATTCTATACAACACTGGCGACGGCATGTGTGTCACATGACAGGAATATGTTGTCAAACCACCTAACTTGTACACTTGGCGAATGGGTAAAAAGATTCTTCTACCTTGCCCGATTTAGGTTTTCTTGTGGATGTGATAATCACTCCCAAAAAGTGATGAAAACATAAGCGTTTGTCACATAAACTGAAAAAAGTTAAACTTTTCACCCGAGGGAAGGCTTGAACCAAGGACCTGTAGTTCCACAGCTGCTCACCCTAACCACGGGACGACGGCACTCCTGAGCTTGCTCTTTCCTTGTTGTTGCGTATCTTGCGCATGGACTACTCAGTTCGTATATTTTGCTGATTTTTTCATAGTTCCACACAACTTCTTCCTGTTTTCTCGATTGATCTGTGTTCAGTTTTTCAAGGCCTATCCACTGTGCCAACTTATAACTAAATCTGAGGGGGGTGCGATGGGGAGGTTCCCTTGTGAGTAGTGCTTGGACCCACGAAGCTACGCAGACGCCGCCTGGTCGCACCTTTGTCACCATCGTTGTTGCTGTGGTATGACCTGAACTCTATCTCTCGTTGCATCATTTGTGGTGAGTCTTCAAGTTCGGAGAAATACAAGTTAAAGAAATCCTCTGTTTGCTATGTTACTTGTTCGCTAATCATGTATGCTACTGTCCGGCTTTTACGACAGTTGCCGCATCATTCTGAAGCCCACCTCATCTTATCATTGTGTACGGAGTCTAAATGCGTATTAA
Source organism: Schistocerca serialis cubense (assembly GCF_023864345.2). Taxonomy (NCBI): domain Eukaryota; kingdom Metazoa; phylum Arthropoda; class Insecta; order Orthoptera; family Acrididae; genus Schistocerca; species Schistocerca serialis. Next base: position 107,718,334 of record NC_064639.1, on the reverse strand, counting down.
TAATGAGTGGCCCCAGTAGTGAATACCAAATTGGCAAATTCGTAATAAAACAATAAATGACATAAAATATCCCACGGTAAAAGGGTCAGACTGTCAAGCGAACAAGACGATTACCAATGGTATTGAAATGAGAAACGATATTCATTGTGATGACGTATTTATTGTGAAACAACATGCTTGAAGCGTGACGCTCAATGACAATAATAAAGAGCAGTTACACAACTGAAACACCTATAAATCACAATAACATAAGTACAGGGTTATTACAAATGATTGAATCGATTTCACAGCTCTACAATAACTTTATTATTTGAGATATTTTCACAATGCTTTGCACAACATACAAAAACTCAAAAAGTTTTTTTAGGCATTCACAAATGTTCGATATGTGCCCCTTTAGTGATTCGGCAGACATCAAGCCGATAATCAAGTTCCTCCCACACTCGGCGCAGCATGTCCCCATCAATGAGTTCGAAAGCATCGTTGATGCGAGCTCGCAGTTCTGGCACGTTTCTTGCTAGAGGAGGTTTAAACACTGAATCTTTCACATAACCCCACAGGAAGAAATCGCATGGGGTCAAGTCGGGAGTGCTTGGAGGCCATGACATGAATTGCTGATCATGATCTCCACCACGACCGATCCATCGGTTTTCCAATCTCCTGTTTAAGAAATGCCGAACATCATGATGGAAGTGCGGTGGAGCACCATCCTGTTGAAAGACGAAGTCGGCGCTGTCGGTCTCCAGTTGTGGCATGAGCCAATTTTCCAGCATGTCCAGATACACGTGTCTTGTAAAGTTTTTTTCGCAGAAGAAAAAGGGGCCGTAAATTTTAAACCATTAGATTGCACAAAACACGTTAACATTTGGTGAATTGCGAATTTGCTGCACGAATGCGTGAGGATTCTCTACCACCCAGATTCGCACATTATGTCTGTTCACTTCACCATTAAGAAAAAATGTTGCTTCATCACTGAAAACAAGTTTCGCACTGAACGCATCCTCTTCCATGAGCTGTTGCAACCGCGCCGAAAATTCAAAGCGTTTGACTTTGTCATTGGGTGTTAGGGCTTGTAGCAATTGTAAACGGCAAGGCTTCTGCTTTAGCCTTTTCCGTAAGATTTTCCAAACCGTCGGGTGTGGTACGTTTAGCTCCCTGCTTGCTTTATTCGTCGACTTCCGCGGGCTACGCGTGGAACTTGCCCAAACGCGTTCAACCGTTTCTTCGCTCACTGCAGGCCGACCCGTTGATTTCCCCTACAGAGACATCCAGAAGCTTTAAACTGCGCATACCAACGCCGAATGGAGTTAGCAGTTGGTGGATCTTTGTTGAACTTCGTCCTGAAGTGTCGTTGGACTGTTACGACTGACTGATGTGAGTGCATTTCAAGCACGACATACGCTTTCTCGGCTCCTGTCGCCATTTTGTCTCACTGCGCTCTCGAGCGGTCTGGCGGCAGAAACCTGAAGTGCGGCTTCAGCCGAACAAGACTTTATGAGTTTTTCTACGTATCTGTAGTATGTCGCGACTATATGTCAATGAATGGAGCTACAGTGAATTTATGAAATCGCTTCAATCATTTGTAATAACCGTGTACTGATGATCGGTTGGCAAAGCAGACGGGAACGAGTGGAATTCTCTACACGACGCCTTCCTCTTTGTACATCAACATTAACGCTACCTGAGTCATTGTATCTTAGGTGACAGTGATTTTGAACCATTAAACTGCAAGCCTTGGTTACATGCATTAATTCAACAACTGCTGCTGCATGGCGGCTGCAAAGCATCTTGGGAAATTCCTGATGTGAGGGAGCTGCAAAAATACTAACCACAGGCAACTGCTCATCGTGAGTAAACACTGTTCTCGGCGCTACAAATCCACAAACCGGCGACCAAAACACCCGAGCACAGCCTCGAACATTGGACTCCTTCTTGATCACCAACTCTAAGCGCGCGTTTCGATCATCACTTCACGCTGTTTCTGGACCAACCCTCCCTCCTAAATGTCTCTCAAAACCACCTCCTCCAGAACCGCTACATGTAGAGCACCTCGAAAAATTGTAATTACCAACAGTGTGCGGCGGGATTTCTCCACACCAGTTCCATAATCAAATATCGGCACACACTCTCCCCCCATAAGACTGGTAAAAATTATTCCCCCAATAGAGAGGCTTGCCGTCAAACATTACTGACGCCCCTGGTACATCTTCTCGTGTCATCATCCGAGCCCCAATCATGGCGCTTATTTTACGTGCACATGAGAAATTCAGGGGGTGTTGTGCATCGGGTTGTCACTCGCCTGCTGTTACAAGCCAACGATCTCTACACAGTGTCGACATGTTGCCTCAGCCGACTCGATTACCAGATCTGTGTCCAGTCAAGCACATATGAGACACCATCGGACGACAACTACAGCGTCATCCACAAACAGTATAACTGCACCTGTATTGACTGGCCAAGAGCAACAGATAGGGAACTCCAACGGACAAACTGACCTCCGGCAGCTACGCACCACTTCATTCATAATTCTGGCGGTCATGCCGGTTATTAATGTACCAACATTTCAAATTTACAATGACTTATCTCACACATTAACCTGCGATAATGCAAAGTTAATCACGTAAATACGTTATCTAGACAAATGTGTTGAAGAAGTTCCATTACTCTACATTAATTATTGTTTTGGTGTTGCGAATTTTTCCACGAGTGTATTTAGACGATAGTGCATTAAAATGCCCCCCTACCCATGATATGAATCAGTTAGAAATGAAAGGAGGCAAGCATATAGAACTTGCCATCGTTCACATTTACGACATTATCTAATACAGGGCGCTTAAAAGATATTCATCCCATTTCGCAACACAATATTGTGTACATAAATGAAGAGAGCGGTAATTTTTGTTGCTGTCAATCACAAGATTTCTTTATTGATATCTTGGGCGAGATCTTTCACTTTCATTCGTGTATTCTGGCATTTATACGTGATGTTTTCATGTGCACAGCGCCATATTATTCTGTTGCCTTTACTGATAGTATGTACGGGGCTATTACAAATGATTGAAGCGATTTCATAAATTCACTGTAGCTCCATTCATTGACATATGGTCACGACACACTACAGATACGTAGAAAAACTCATAAAGTCTTGTTCGGCTGAAGCCGCACTTCAGGTTTCTGCCGCCAGAGCGCTCGAGAGCGCAGTGAGACAAAATAGCGACAGGAGCCGAGAAAGCGTATGTCGTGCTTGAAATGCACTCATATCAGTCAGCCATAACAGTGCAACGTCACTTCAGGACGAAGTTCAACAAAGATCTACCAACTGCTAACTCCATTCGGCGATGGTATGAACAGTTTAAAGCTTCTGGATGCCTCTGTAAGGGGAAATCAACGGGTCGGCCTGCAGTGAGCGAAGAAACGTTAGAACGCGTGCGGGCAAGTTTCACGCGTAGCCCGCGGAAGTCGACGAATAAAGCAAGCAGGGAGCTAAACGTACCACAGCCGACGGTTTGGAAAATCTTACGGAAAAGGCTAAAGCAGAAGCCTTGCCGTTTACAATTGCTACAAGCCCTGACACCCGATGAAAAAGTCAAACGCTTTGAATTTTCGGCGCGGTTGCAACAGCTCATGGAAGAGGATGCGTTCAGTGCGAAACTTGTTTTCAGTGATGAAGCAACATTTTTTCTTAATGGTGAAGTGAACAGACACAATGTGCGAATTTGGGTGGTTGAGAATCCTCACGCATTCATGCAGCAAATTCGCAATTCACCAAAAGTTAACGTGTTTTGTGCAGTTTCACGGTTTAAAGTTTATGGCCCCTTTTTCTTCTGCGAAAAAAACTTTACAGGACACGTGTATCTGGACATGCTGGAAAATTGGCTCATGCCACAACTGGAGACCGACAGCGCCGACTTCAGCTTTCAACAGGATGGTGCTCCACCGCACTTTCATCATGATGTTCGGCATTTCTTAAACAGGAGATTGGAAAACCGATGGATCGGTCGTGGTGGAGATCATGATCAGCAATTCATGTCATGGCCTCCACGCTCTCCCGACTTAACCCCATGCGATTTCTTTCTGTGGGGTTACGTGAAAGATTCAGTGTTTAAACCTCCTCTGCCAAGAAACGTGCCAGAACTGCGAGCTCACATCAACGATGCTTTCGAACTCATTGATGAGGACATGCTGCGCCGAGTGTGGGAGGAACTTGATTATCGGCTTGATGTCTGCAGAATCACTAAAGGGGCACATATCGAACATTTGTGAATGCCTAAAAATACTTTTTGAATTTTTGTATGTGTGTGCAAAGCATTGTAAAAATATCTCAAATAATAAAGTTATTGTAGAGCTGTGAAATCGCTTCAATCATTTGTAATAACCCTGTATATACTGATGAGCCAAAGAAACCGGTACACTTGCCTGATATCGTGTAGGAGCCCTGCGAGCACGCAGAAGTGGCGCAACACGGCGTGTCATAGACTCAACTAATGTGGGAAGTAGTGCTGGAGGGAACTGACACCATGAATCCTGCAGGGCTGTCCATAAATCCGTACGATGGGGCGGAGATCTGAACAGCACGTTGCAAGGCTTCCCCGATATGCTCAATAATGTTCATGTGTGCGGCGTATGGGGGCAATTGGAAACGTTTAAACTCATAAGAGAGTTCCTGGAGCCACAATGTAGCAATTCTGGGCGTGTGGAACATCGCATTGTCCTGCTGGAATTGCCCAAGTCTGTCGGAATGGTGATAAGGTGATAAGACAGGATGCGTATGTACGTGTCAAGTGTCAGAGTCGTATCGAAACACATCAGAGATCCCATATCACTCCAAGTGCACACGCCCCACGCCATTACAGAACCTCCACAAGCTTGAACATTCCCCTGTTGACATGCAGAATTCATGGGTTCATGAAATTGTCTCCATACCCGTAGTCATCCATCCGCTCGATGCAATTTCAAACGAGACTCGTCCGACCAGGCAACATGTTTCCAGTCGTCGACAGCCCAGTGTCGGTGTTCACGGGCCCAGGCGAGGCGTAAAGCTTTGTGTCCTTCAGTCATCAAGGGTACACAAGGGGTCTACGGCTCCAAAAGTCCATATCGATGGTGTTGATGACCCAACATTGAAATCTGCAGCAATTTACGGAAGGGCTGCACTTGTGTCAAGTTGAGCGATTCTCTTGAATCGTCGTTGATGCCTTTCTAGCAAGATCTTTTTCTGGCAGTAGCGATGTTGGGGATTTGATGTTTTACAGCATTCCTGATATTCACGGTACACTCGTGAAATGGTCGTACGGCAAAATCCCCACTTCATCGCTACCTCGGAGAAACCGTCCCGGCCAATGACGCCAAACGCCCATTTCTATTTTTTACTTCACTCTTGATAACCTGCCGTTTTAGCAGCAGTAACCGATGTAACAGCTGCGCCAGACACTTTTTTGTCTTATACAGACGTTGGCGACCGCATCGTGTATTCTGCCTGTTTACGCAACTCTGCATTTGAATGCGTATTCGTATGCCAGTTTCTTTGGCCCTTCAATGTAAACTCTTGGAAATAGAAATAAGAACACCGTGAATTCATTGTCCCAGGAAGGCGAAACTTTATTGACACATTCCTGGGGTCAGATACATCACATGATCACACTGACAGAACCACAGGCACATAGACACAGGCAACAGAGCATGCACAATGTCGGCACTAGTACAGTGTATATCCACCTTTCGCAGCAATGCAGGCTGCTATTCTCCCATGGAGACGATCGTAGAGATGCTGGATGTAGTCCTGTGGAACGGCTTGCCATGCCATTTCCACCTGGCGCCTCAGATGGACCAGCGTTCGTGCTGGACGTGCAGACCGCGTGAGACGACGCTTCATCCAGTACCAAACATGCTCAATGGGGGACAGATAAGGAGATCTTGCTGGCCAGGGTAGTTGACTTACACCTTCTAGAGCACGTTGGGTGGCACGGGATACATGCGGACGTGCATTGTCCTGTTGGAACAGCAAGTTCCCTTGCCGGTCTAGGAATGGTAGAACGATGGGTTCGATGACGGTTTGGATGTACCGTGCACTATTCAGTGTCCCCTCGACGATCACCAGTGGTGTACGGCCAGTGTAGGAGATTGCTCCCCACACCATGATGCCGGGTGTTGGCGCTGTGTGCCTCGGTCGTATGCAGTCCTGATTGTGGCGCTCACCTGCACGGCGCCAAACACGCATACGACCATCATTGGCACCAAGGCAGAAGCGACTCTCATCGCTGAAGACGACACGTCTCCATTCGTCCCTCCATTCACGCCTGTCGCGACACCACTGGAGGCGGGCTGCACGATGTTGGGGCGTGAGCGGAATACGGCCTAACGGTGTGCGGGACCGTAGCCCAGCTTCATGGAGACGGTTGCGAATGGTCCTCGCCGATACCCCAGGAGCAACAGTGTCCCTAATTTGCTGGGAAGTGGCGGTGCGGTCCCCTACGGCACTGCGTAGGATCCTACGGTCTTGGCGTGCATCCGTGCGTCGCTGCGGTCCGGTCCCAGGTCGACGGGCACGTGCACCTTCCGCCGACCACTGGCGACAACATCGATGTACTGTGGAGACCTCACGCCCCACGTGTTGAGCAATTCGGCGGTACGTCCACCCGGCCTCCCGCATGCCCACTATACGCCCTCGCTCAAAGTCTGTGAACTGCACATACGGTTCACGTCCACGCTGTCGCGGCATGCTACCAGTGTTAAAGACTGCGATGGAGCTCCGTATGCCACGGCAAACTGGCTGACACTGACGGCGGCGGTGCACAAATGCTGCGCAGCTAGCGCCATTCGACGGCCAACACCGCGGTTCCTGGTGTGTCCGCTGTGCCGTGCGTGTGATCATTGCTTGTACAGCCCTCTCGCTGTGTCCGGAGCAAGTATGGTGGGTCTGACACACCGGTGTCAATGTGTTCTTTTTTCCATTTCCAGGAGTGTATATACAAACAGGCGTAATTTTGTAATGAATAATGCATCCTTATATACAGTTAATGATGAATTTTGGGAAAGAATATGTTACTTGCTGTCTTCTTTTTACTTAAATCTTGATAACCTGCCATTGTAGCAGCATTAACCGATGTAACAACTGCGCCAGAAACTTTTTGTCTTATACAGGCGTTGACGACCGGAGTCCGTAATCTGCCTGTTTACGCAGCTCTGCATTTGAATACGTATTCGTACGCCATTTTCTTTGGCGCTTCAGTGTATATACAAACAAGCGTAATTTTGTAATAAATGATGAATCCTTATCTATAGTTAGTGATGAATTTGGAGAAAGAGTATGTTACTTGCTGTCTTCTTGTTGTCAACTTAAGCTAAGACTCACGCATTTCAAACACCAGTCACGCAATGAACGAACAATAGCAAATAGTCACAAAGTCATTTATACATAGTTAACAGAAATAACACTATCGATCGTCCACAGAGTATGTATACTATTCTTCAGCATAGACAGAATTTTTTGTATGTAATATGAATTATTAAAAATCATATATAAGCGAATAATGATTCGCTTTACAAACGAAAAATATTTCATGTACGAAAGAATTGTATGCACCGTCTGATCAAAGTATTATACCTGATCAAAAGTATCTATACACTTTTTAATCCCTGCGAACAGGTCTCAGAAGTCTCTAACGGTACTGACCGACCGTCATGTCATTCTCTGCCCATAGCCGTCACTGATTGGGATACGCAAGGGCGTGTGATCAGCACATCGATGTTCCGGCCGTTGTCAGTTTTCGCGTCCGAAGCCGCTACTTCTCAGTCAAATAGCTTCTCAGTATGCCTCAAAAGGGCATTTCCTGTATCGGGAGTCCGATTATGGAACAATCATCCTCAAAATATTAGAGAAATTAAAACGCTTTCAAGCTTCAAAAGACAATTTATGGCTCACCTTCTGTCACAACAGCTACTTCTTCTTCTAGCTCTGTGTTGTCAACCCTCCCTCTTCCACCACTTTTCCCTCCTTTTGAAATTCTCTTCTTTCCTAACAGTCATTACAGCTTTCATTTCAATCCTCTTCTCTGTCATTATCCCTTCCACTTCTTTTGATACCAAACAAGGCTTCCCAAATGCTGAAATAATCAGTAACTTTCTTAATGTCTCCGTTATTTTATTATTAATGTTACTGTTGTACTATTATTGTTAATTATTACTTTTGTCAACAATCCTGCCGCACGGAATAGCCGCGTGGTTTGAGGCGTCCTGTCACGGACTGCGCGGCCACTCCCACCGGAGGTTCGAGTCCTCTCCTCAGGCATGGGTGTTTGTGTGGTTCTTAGCATAAATTAGTTTAAGTTAGTTTAAGAAGTGTGTAAGTCTAGGGACCGATGACCTAAGCAGTTTGGTCACATAGGAATTCACACCCATTTGAACATTTAACATTGCTAACTATTATTATTAAGTTTTATGTAATAACAAATAAATATAGTTTTAACTCTTCCACTATTTTATCATCATTATTAGTATTATTATTGCCAATTACTATTTTTGTCAATAATGCAGATTGTTGTTATTGTGTTTGTTATGTAATATTTTTTTGTATGTGTTGTTCCTCTTCAGATGCAAGACAGGGTCCTAAGGCCCTACTCTGGTCAGCCTAAGTAAGCAATTAATAAATAAATGCACTACGACATTGATCTATCGAAACTAGTTTTGACTTTTTGTGGACTAGTTCATATACATGGCTGTAATGCGGTGGGACAAATCTGCATACTGGAAGTTTAGGTCAGTACACCTTTAAGAACGTAACAGACTCGAAATTTTGAAACACCGTTTTCGATTTGCGGCCAGAAGCGCACTTATTACCTACTTGAAATGTGAGATCATTTCAGCTCTCCTCCTACGCTAATCGGTCTTCCACCGCTGTCAGCTCTTTTTATAGACCCTTTACCGTTCTAGTTATAGCACAGGGGCTTGACTGTGAAGTTTTCTGAAATTGCCCCATCAATCTTCTTAATTGAATGAGGGAGGGAGGCGGGCAGTTCAAATAGCAGCGCGCCCAGCTCGTCGCCATGATGGATTGCCACGCGCCCGCAGTTGCTCAGGTGATGATAGCCCCGGTCCGAATATCGTGCCCGATGGTTATCCTTCCATACTGACAGCCACTTCCGCCCAGAATGCGACCAAAGCTACTTTTTCCTATCAACATTTAGTTAGAAAACATTGTGTTTATAAATTAGTTATACAAAAGTAATCCTTATAGAAAAGTACCCTAGGGGTTAATATCTTACAGAAATGTTAGTGTATCTCCAAGTTTTATTTACAAAAGTTCAATGCGGATACCTTTTGTAACACGTCAATGTCCCATCTGTAATCAGTTTCCTGCGAGATCCTATGAACTAAGAATTGATGTATGGTGACAGCTGCTTATGTTATCCGTTGTCGCAGCTCAGCGATGTTTCCTGAAAGCGGAGAACAAACACTATGTCCTTAATGTAACTACACACACACAGAAAACGATATTTCAGTGCCTGTGTTATTCTGAACTACGATGCAAAGTTCCTTTGGACATGCATGCATTCATGCCTCACCTGTGTGGTAATATACGTAACTGATGTACGAGCACAGGCTGTAAACGCATGGTCGGCGACGTATGGATGTCTGGGTCTGTGGCTGAGTCGTGCGTGCATAGTCCAATGGTGAAGCGACGGCTGAGCTCTAGCTCCGATCCGGCACAAATTTTCGTTGTCGTCATTCCATTCTACAGCTGATGGTTGTCCATATTCGCAATTGCCAATAAATTTAATGGGATCTATACACGGAAGTCTAGTAGAGTTAAGCGACTGTGGTCGGCAGGATATCGTTGCAACATGTCCAGTACAAGTCGGCACGTTCCTACGGAAATAGGCCACAACTTCGCGATATAATGTGGCAATGAGCCGTCTTGCTGAAAAATAAATTCTGTGCCCATATCCTGTCGTAATTCAGGCTTTAGATAATGTTCGAGCATGTCCAGGTACAATACGCCACTTACAGTTGACTAGCAAAAAGGAAAGGACCGTAGATCGCTTTACACTTTACAGCAAAATGTTCAAATTGCTCTGAGCACTGTGGTCATCAGTCCCCTAGAACTTAGAACTACTTAAACCGAACTAACCTAAGGACATCACACACATCCATGCCCGAGGAAGGGCTCGAACCTGCGATCGTAGCGGTAGCGCTGTTCTAGACTGTAGCGCCTAGAACCGCTCGGCCACCACAGCAGGCGATTGTATCAATTAATAACAGTTTTTCTTTGAGGTGGTAGCTTACGATATTTAGTCCTCAATTTTCCCTGCACTGTAGAAGCGGATTTGGTTTCCTGAAATCATAAACAACACCGCGCACATTTTGCACCGTTAGACGATTCTATGATGACTACTGGAATAACGCATTCGTGCATGTCACCTGGCGGGAAGGTAGAGAACTAACAATGTTAGGCGGGAATAAAACTTGAAGATACACTGCATTCAGCACTGCATCAAACATTTCTATCATTTATTTACTCTTTGCACAATTAATGGTTATTTTGTATAACTAATTTATAAGCATCCTGGATTTTATAAACGATTCGCAATAACCAACGTATTCCGTCCCGTGTTCCAACATTTCTACGGAAACCAAAGAGATGTTCCCCGAGGTTGGCTTCTACCAGATTTCCCATTCGTCTGTACAGAATTCCTGTTAGTATTTTGCAGCCGTGGCTTATTAAACTGATAGTTCGGTAATTTTCGCATCTGTCACCACCTGCTTTCTTTGAGATTGGAATTAATATATTCTTCTTGAGGTCTGAGGGTATTTCACCTGTTCCATACATCTTGCTCACCAGATGGTAGAGTTTTGTCAGGGCTGGCTCTCGCAAGGCTATCAGTAGTTCTAATGGAATGTTGTCTACTCCCAGGGCCTTGTTTCGACTTAGGTCTTTCAGTGCTCTGTCAAACTCTTCACGCAGTATCATATTTCCCATTCCATCTTCATCTACGTCTTCTTCCATTTCCGTAATATTGCCCTCAAGTACATTGCCCCTGTATAGACCCTCTATATACTCCTCCCACCTTTCTGCTTTCCCTTCCTTGCTTAGAACTGGGTTTCCGTCTGAGCTCTTGATATTCATACAAGTGGTTCTCTTTTCTCCAAAGGTCTCTTTAACTTTCCTGTAGGCAGTACCTATCTTACCCTTGTGATATACGACTCTACATCCTTACATTTGTCCTCTAGCCATCCCTGCTTAGCCATTTTGCACTTCCTGTCGATCTCATGTTTGAGACGTATGTATTCCTTTTTGCCTGCTTCATTTACTGCATTTCTGTGTTTTCTCCTTTCATCAGTTAGATTCAATATCTCTTCTGTTACCCAAGGATTTCAATCGGCCCTCGCCTTTTTACCTACTTGATCCTCTGCTGCCTTCACTATTTCACCTCTCAAAGCAGCTACCCATTGTTCTGCTGTATTTCTTTCACCCATTCTTATCAACAGTTCCATAATGCTCTCCCTGAAACTCTCTACAACCTCTTGTACTTTCAGTTTATCCAGGTCCCATCTCCGTTCCCACCTTTTTACAGTTTCTTCAGATTTAATCTACGGTTCATAATCAATAGATTGTGGTCAGAATCCACATATGCCCTTGGAAATGTCTTACAATTTAAAACCTGGTTCCTAAATCTCTGTCTTGCCATTATATGATCCATCTGAAACCTTCCAGTATCTCCATACTTCTTCCATGTATATAACCTTCTTTCATTATTCTTGAACCAAGTGTTAGCTATGATTAAGTTATGCTCTGTGCAAAGTTCTACCAGGCGGCTTCCTCTTTCATTCCTTACCCCCATTCCATATTCACCTACTACGTTTCCTTCTCTTCCTTTTCCTACTATCGAATTGAAAGGTCTCTGTTGGATTCCTTTCATGTTAATTTCTTAAATCTGTTGTCATTTACGGCATAAATCCCTCTTCTAAATTAACTGTGCTGTTTCTGACTGTCTGGGAGGAGACTGAGCAGTGAAACGTGCTACTTTTACACATAAACAAGAACGATCTGTCACATTACTACACTTTAAAACACAGTTTATATGTAATTCATGTCACACAGTCTCATACGGAACCTACATCCGCTTTCTTTTATATACTGTATATGATAAGATACTGTCATCCCCCTTCCCTTCTGTGTGAGAGGATGAATGAGCAAATGTATTTCTAATTGCATGCTGGATGGTAGCAGACAAGCCTGTCTGCTAGAGATCAGTAGGACCAACGTCGGAACATGTAGCTACGCTTTCTAAAAGCAAAGAGGTTTCTATCCTTAGTATGGTCCTGTCCGTCCCTTGTCATGTTGGTATAGGAAGCTGCCTCTCTGGTCACTTCCGTTTTGTATACAGAAGCACCCTTGGTAGGAGCCCAGGTCAGTCTGTCCGCGGCGAGCGTCTGAAGTGGTAAGGTCTCCGGCTAAGCGCGTGTCAGCTAAGTCCGTAGGACAATGGATTTCTTAAGATCAGCCTAACTGAAAATTTAATCACCTTTATTTCAGGTTTAGCTCTAAAATATCTAATGTTATCTTAAATTGCTACGCAGTGTAATTCGAGTGTGAAGTTCAGAATATATTCTGGTAGTTGCTTTGTCACTACTTTGTGAGTAAAGTGGGACCACGCTTTGATCAGTAACTCTAACTAAGATCATCAATCTTAAATGCGAATGTGCGTGAGATTATAACGTCTCGTCTTGACAATATTTTTCAATATAGCAACTTTTCTTTATGTTCAACCCAGGTGGGGTGTACTTTGTGAGACCAGTACCACGTGCTTATACAATTGTTTGACCCATCAGGTTAATAGTAAGACGATAGTAACCAGTTCGAGGTTTTTCTTTTGTAAATTGCTTTTCGATCTAATTTATTTTAACTATCAAAATTATTGTGGAGTTACACCCTTTGTGTAAACCAAGTTGACCACGTGAAGCATGTGGTGTAATCATCAAAGTATCCCTCAGCTATTCTTTTGTGTGGTAATTACATGACGGACAGGATTGCGCTACGAACGTAACTTCTTTGGGTGAAAATTGAATCGGTTGGTTGTGGTTAATTTCCTCTTGCATATGTTTCAACATTCTTCGTGTGTTGTTTTATGAATGCAGTGTTGTATGCAGTCTCCCAATCTTGGCTCCGTATTTGATGTGTCCCGTAAGATTACAATCTCACATTTTCACAATCCTAAATAAGGCACCAGTTTAGTTATGAATGAAGTTTAATATTCTGAAATTTCAATGATCAATGTTATAATAAATTTCCAAATATAAACTGATTTATTTCTTTTTATTTTAATTCTCTTTATATATATATATATATATATATATATATATATATATATATATATATATATATATATATATATATCACCGGTTGTCGTATGACTATTAAAAGATTATAATTAATGTTAGTCTGGTTGGGAATTTGGTAAGCTAGACTGGATACCTGGTGAAACAGTTGCGCAGTAATGCAAGGTTAACTTCCTCAGATAGCTCACAGCTTTTAACCCACTTTTATGGTCTTGAATAGCAGCACCGCTTGCAGAATAAATTAGTGCAACAACATATCAGAATTCCAGTCACCTGTGACTATTAAATTTTCGTCTCCCTTCACTATCTGAATAATTTCTTTTATCTGATCGTACAGTTCATCAATCTCATCGCCATCTGTGGAGCTAGTTGGCGTATAAACTTGTACTACTGTGGTTGTTTCTTATGAAGTCATTATGCTGAATTAGATGTCGGATGAATTTAGCTTTTGGTTGCTCCATGACGTCCACAAGACACAACAGTTTTCTGAAATTTTAGGAGTACATTCAAAGACAAAAGAAGCACCTTTAGAAGAAGAGCTGGAAGTGAATTGAGGCTCCACGAATTGAGAAGCTACTGGGTTATTGCGTTCTGCAACTGTAGAAGTACATTCACTGAAAACGGAGTAAAAGCGCCTAGAACAGGAGCAAGAAGCCCAAAGAAACTTCACACGTTTAAGTTGTGCGGCTTGGTTTCGGTGATTGCATAATCAACGTAAATGCATAACGGAATTGGCAGTACAATTGCACTGCTGTTACCTTGACAGCAAGTTGTTGCGTCCATATGAGACGGAATGCAGGCACTGATTGGATTGTGAAGTTCGTCGTGCGGACTCTGCATTATCTTCCGTGGTAAGCTGACCCATAGCTGTTGCAACTCGCCGCGGATCTCCTCCGTATTGATAATGATACGGAGCTGAAGACCGTGCTGATCTCACGCACGTTAAATCTGGGACACACCTGGGCACCTTACTTCTAAATACAGGACTATAGCGGAACATCACGGTGGCACGTGCCGCGTGAGGTCGAGGGTAGTCCTGCCGAAAGACTGCACCAGGATACGGTATCATGAGAGGAAACGCACTAGGACGAGCAAAGTCTGTGACGTATCGCTGTGTCGCTACAGTTTCCTGAATGGTGCACTGATCCTACACTCAATGAAGACCTCACACAGTGACAAAAATCTTAATGCCGGTGTGTCTTCTCCCTCCCCTGGTGCCATACTGGCAGACGGTGGTCATCCGAAACAGTGCAGAACCGAGATTCAGCACTGAAAAGGAAGTGATGGCACTTATCAGAAGTATATTCTTGCCAAGTGTGGCACCACCTCAAAGGCAACCCCCTGTGTTCTAGTTTTAATGTCAGCTTAGTCGTTGAATACTGATTCGGTGGCCTCGTTTCTACTAGGCTCTGACTAATGGTGCGTTATGAAATTGGGTCTTTACTTGCGCTTGGATGGAGTGTGCAGATGAGAAGAGTTCACCATGTGCTTGATGTATAATACGGCAACGCTTCCTTCATACGGTGAGTCCAACATTGGGCTTCTTTCACATCCAAACGCCCCACATGCCTGGAATTTGCATAGTTTCACCAACTAGACACAATCAGATCCAAAAAATATGCACTCTTTTAAACTCTGTCAAGTTCTGATGACGTTATCTCACACGAACATTGACATTCTGCCTGCTACTTCGCAGTTCTTACTAAGCACATGACGAAGCGCATATTGATACTCATGTGACAGCATGTGCTTCTTAACATATTCCAGAAAACGCGATTTTTCTAGGGCTCTTACCTCGGGTTCTGCTGCATAAAGATAGAGGCAAGTGTTTCGGATAGCCCATGGGCTACGAATCATTCGTATCCCAACAGAAGGATTGTTTTACTGTAATTATGCTACAGTAAAGGATCAAAGTGTGAATGTTACACACTTCCTCCAGCTTAGGTAAATGGAGCAAATCGGTTGGTTCTTTGTGCATTTGGTCTACGGTGCGCCTTAAGGGGCTTATGGAGGAACCACTTAGTTCAATTGCCGGCTCCTCGGCAAACCCGAGAAGCATGGTTTTTGGGTACCAAAACCGAGCCGCGGGTGCACAGCGAATGACTGTAATTTTTACGATATATTCCTAAGGTCCCGATACCAACCTTGAGAATTTGTTGCCATCTTTATCTATACCGAGATACAGAGGTTCAAACTTACCTTACCTGTACACATAAAATACGTATGTAAAATCCAGTGTGAGACGAAAGCATAGTTTATAAATTGGCGTAACACAGGGAAATATGCTGTAAAGTGTTTCTGTTATCATCAAAAGGTTCCTGGAAATCCCATGTTACAGTACTGAAATATCCACAAAATTGTTTCACAAAAAATACGCTCTAATATATAGGGTGAAGCGAAATTCGCGCACTCGGGTTTCGCAGCGCAACTCCTCACATACCAGAGATAAAAAAATGTCTGTCACAAAATTTCGTCTGGCGAGTACGTTCGGCAGAAAAAGGGTACTAAAAAGTGACAATCTGGCAACACTGTAGCCACATGTATGGTAACTATTTCTGTCAGCACACAGTCTTTGTGTTGTAGAGTTTGTGCAGAGGATAGGGTTTTGGGTTGGCATGCAGCAGGTCGATGGTTCGATCCTGGGTTGAGGCCTATGTTTTTTATTTGGTAAATGTAGTGCAGGTGGTACGGTTTCTGTCATCTTAACCGTCAACAGCTTTTCCACAAAAATGTATAATAAGCAGTGACAGAGCGAATACACTGAAGTGTCCCTTCAAGAGTAAAGCTATTCTGAAAACAGTTAATTCGCTCAGCTATGCTAGTACAGGTTTATCGCAAAATTGCTTTGTATGTACATGAGACTGCCTCATTCGGTAACACCGCTCCATGTGGCTCAGTGACGAAGATATTACACTTTCGCTCGGTTGGTACAAAGCTAAGATGTCCATACAAACATTTTGACTTTTTCCCTGTTTTCTCTAGATCAGTTCAGTCCATTGCTGAACTCCATCTTTTGACACAAACTGGTATAAGTTTTTGGCAGTAATGTGTTAGTTTGAAACTTAAGCCGTGTATTTGTATGACCATCGGTAGTATGAGCTGTTAAGTTTCCTTCAAAGTCATGGTTATTTTTTCCCCAGCAGTCTGTGTGCAAGCTCTGGTTGCTAAGCAGCTATGAGGAATATGCTGAAACCTGTCAGAATATTGTCAAATAAGCAACACATCTAACAGAAGGCGGCGTACATCTGTTACAGAATAATATCGTGTTGTGTCGCTGAACTAAAAGTAGCCAAACAATGTTACCCTTACGTGCGACTCTGTCGTGTGAGCGGTTTTAAGACGTCAGCAAACTGAGGTGGAATCTCTATCAGAAGCTAACAGCACAAGCGGAAAACTTCCGTCCCATTTCATTATTGGCAATATTTTCAAAAGTGTTTGAAAGGGTTATGTACAATAGACTCTATAAACACTTGTTGTTGTTGTGGTCATCAGTCCTGAGACTGGTTTGATGCAGCTCTCCATGCTACTCTATCCTGTGCAAGCTTCTTCATCTCCCAGTACTTACTGCAACCTACATCCTTCTGAATCTGCTTAGTGTATTCATCTCTTGGTCTCCCTCTGCGATTTTTACCCTCCACCCTGCCCTCCAATGCTAAATTTGTGATCCCTTGATGCCTCAAAACATGTCCTGCCAACCGATCCCTTCTTCTAGTCAAGTTGTGTCGCAAACTTCTCTTCTCCCCAATCCTATTCAATACCTCCTCATTAGTTACGTGATCTACCCACCTTATATTCAGCATTCTTCTATAGCACCACATTTCGAAAGCTTCTATTTTCTTCTTGTCCAAACTACTTATCGTCCATGTTTCACTTCCATACATGGCTACACTCCATACAAATACTTTCAGAAACGACTTCCTGACACTTAAATCTATACTCGATGTTAACAAATTTCTCTTCTTCAGAAACGATTTCCTTGCCATTGCCAGTCTACATTTTATATCCTCTCTACTTCGGCCATCATCAGTTATTTTACTCCCCAAATAGCAAAACTCCTTTACTACTTTAAGTGTCTCATTTCCTAATCTAATTCCCTCAGGATCACCCGATTTAATTTGACTACATTCCATTATCCTCGTTTTGCTTTTGTTGATGTTCATCTTATATCCTCCTTTCAAGACACTGTCCATTCTGTTCAATTGCTCTTCCAAGTCCTTTGCTGTCTCTGACAGAATTACAATGTCATCGGCGAACCTCAAAGTTTTTATTTCTTCTCCATGAATTTTAATACCTACTCCGAATTTTTCTTTTGTTTCCTTTACTGCTTGCTCAATATACAGATTGAATAACATCGGGGAGAGGCTACAACCCTGTCTCACTCCTTTCCCAACCACTGCTTCCCTTTCATGCCCCTCGACTCTTATAACTGCCATCTGGTTTCTGTACAAATTGTAAATAGCCTTTCGCTCCCTGTATTTTACCCCCGCCACCTTCAGAATTTGAAAGAGAGTATTCCAGTTAACATTGTCAAAAGCTTTCTCTAAGTCTACAAATGCTATAAACGTAGGTTTGCCTTTTCTTAATCTTTCTTCTAAGATAAGTCGTAAGGTTAGTATTGCCTCACGTGTTCCAACATTTCTACGGAATCCAAACTGATCTTCCCCGAGGTCCGCTTCTACCAGTTTTTCCATTCGTCTGTAAAGAATTCGCGTTAGTATTTTGCAGCTGTGACTTATTAAACTGATAGTTCGGTAATTTTCACATCTGTCAACACCTGCTTTCTTTGGGATTGGAATTATTATATTCTTCTTGAAGTCTGAGGGTATTTCGCCTGTCTCATACATCTTGCTCACCAGATGGTAGAGTCTTGTCATGACTGGCTCTCCCAAGGCCATCAGTAGTTCTAATGGAATGTTGTCTACTTCCGGGACCTTGTTTCGACTCAGGTCTTTCAGTGCTCTGTCAAACTCTTCACGCAGTATCTTATCTCCCGTTTCGTCTTCATCTACATCCTCTTCCATTTCCATAATATTGTCCTCAAGTACATCGCCCTATAAACACTTAGTACAGAAAAATGTTCTCATTCGCAGTCAGTTTGGATCTCGGAAAGGATTTTCAACTGATCAAGCTATATTTACTTTTACAGGTGATATGTGAGAATCAATAAATCAAAAGTTATTACCACTTGGAATATTCTGTGATCTGGCTACAGCTTTTGATTGCGTTAAGCATGATATCCTTATACAAGTTAAAGTATTATGGGATACCAGGAGTAACAGGCTCATGGTTCTCATCCTATCTTTTTAATAGAAAACAATGTGTGTCTGTATCAGACTTCCACATAACAATAGTCATTCAAAATATGAAACCATCAGACAAGGGGTGCCGAGGGCTATATTTTATTAGGTCCCTTGTAGTTCCTATTATATATTAATGAGTTTCCATACGCAGTATCACAAAATGCAAATTTAATCTACTTTGCAGATGATACAAGTATTGGTATAAAAACAGTAACCGTGAACTCACTGAGCAATCAGCGAATGAAATATTTGTATCAGTAGGTGGCTCACAGAAAATGGATTGTCACTGAATTTTGACAAGACCCAGTACATACAGTTTAGCACCTCTCAAAGAATATCTGATCCTATAAGAATAATGTATTCAAACAATGAAATTAAAGCTGTAGACAGTGTCAAATTTTTAGGGCTACAAATTGATCACAACCTAAATTGGAAAACCAACACTCTAGCCACATTTGCAGTACGCATGGTAGCAGAAATAGGTGATTTAAAAATGAAGAAGTTAGTTTGTTCGGTCTACTCCCATTCACTAACGAGTTATGGAATCATCTTTTGGGGAAATTCCTCTCACAAAGAGAACATTTTAAAAATTCAGAAACTAGTCCTTAGAATTATAACTGGTGTCAGTCCTACATCATCATGCAGATACCTCTTTAAGAAACTTGCTATTCTAACTACCACTAACTACCACTTCTCAGTACATATACTCACTAATGCCCTTTGTCATTTCCAACATGTCTCTTTTTATGCAAAATAGTGCAAAACATGATTATAATACCAGAAACAAAAACAACCTGTACAAGGATTATAAAAGCTTAACATTAGTACAAAAAGGGGTGAAATACACGGGTACTCATGTATTCAATAACTTAGTAGAGCATATCAAAGGTCTTGTAAGTGATAAAGATCGGTTTCAGAGTGAATTAGAGAATTTCCTGTTGGCCAACTCCTTCTACTCCATCGATAAATATCTTCACAAGGATTATAGCTCATAACTCTGTCTGCGTTATAACTGTACAATATCCATGTATCTGAGTTTAAAAGAAAAAAAAAAGAAAAAAAAAACTTTGACTCTTTCCACATTCCAGAGACTCCTCTGCAACGGATCCATGGAAAACGATAAATGTAATGTAATAAAGTATAATACTAGAATTTTGAGATGGTAAAAACTGGGATGAAGACTTAGGAGATTCTGGGCGTGCTTCAAGAGAAGCACTACGTTCGATGTAGCAAGCTTTAACACACCGAACAGTAATTACACTTGGGTACACTTAGTCGATAAATGACTCAGTTAAGAACTAAACCGAAAAATGAATACAATCGTACATGAAATACATTCAGTCGACTGCCAAATGAATTTAATTGCTGCTTATATTCAGTAAAATTCTGAAATACACAGACAAAATTTAGACGAGTAGCGTGGTTATGTGTTGACTCATGCAACGCCTCTCACTGGGTCTTAATTCCTAACTCCCACTAGACGCATCACCCCATATTACGAAGGGCTTTCAACAACTAATGCAGAATTTTTTTCCCAAAGCAGGTTAGTTTTATTCAGGATTCCAATACACCTTACTACTCCCCACTCTTTTAGCTACACAAACCTGTTTTTCAATACAATCTCCGTTCAGTGCGATGACCTTACGCCATCTTATTGGCCTGGATGCCCGCACAACTCTAGTGGTCGAGTGCGTCAATAACCTCCCCATCGTCCACAAACTGCTCCCGCACAGTGCATCTTTCACAGGGCCAAACAGATGGAATGAGGTTCTCGGGTTCGCAGACTTGTGTGGGGCCTCGTGTTGTCGTGGAGAAGGAGAAGGTCGTTTGCACTTTGGGGCAATGAACACGCTGAAGTCGTTTCTCCAAAATCCTGGGAGAAACACAATACTCTCAGACTTGATCATTGCACCATGAGGCAGAACACCAAACAGAATAACCGCTTCAGAGTGCCAGAAGACCGTCTCCATGGCTTTACCGGCTGAGGTTGCGGCTTAGAATTTGTCTTCGGACAGGTGGCGTGGCGCCACTTCATGGACTGCTGTTTTGTGTCCAGTACGAAATGGTGAACCGATGCTTCATTTGTCACGATCAGCCTCGTAAAGCGCGAGGAATTCCGCACAGTTGATCCTTCGTTCCTCTTTATGGTCTTCTGTTAGGCGGTGAGGAACCAGAGGGCACACGCCTTTGAGTATCCCAACTGGTGGACGAGTATTTCAGTGTTACGAACAGAGATGTCCAGCTGTACTGGGAGGTGTTTTACTGTGATCCGCCGATCACCTCGAATCATAGCATTCGCACGTTCCAACATTGTAGGAGTCAACAGCTGTGTGTGTGTGCCGAGCACGCAGGAGATCGGACAGGTTTCCGCGAACTAGTTGCGATTATGACAGTCACATCGCCCAACGACTCACCGTGCTTTTGGTCACTGTCTGGTCTCCGTAGACTTCCTGCAAGCGCCTGTGATAATCTGTGGACTCTCTTATTTTCCCACCAAAAGAGATTCAGTAACAGCTCTCCACTTGGACCATACCTCCTCAACTAACTCCATTTTCAAGATTACGTGTTGCGTCACTAAATGTCGGAATTTCATGAAACTAAAGAGGTCAAAGTGGGATGTCCCACAACAGATCCCTAATTTCTCAGCCGAAACTGGCCTAGAAGAAAAATATGCAGCATTACTCATTGAACGCCATTGATAAACTCACTGATTCCCGGACCGCCAGTCCAGGAGTTGTAAGCTACTCTTCGCGACGTGAGACCTGCCCAGTGGCAGATCACGAGATGTTCATACGTCGTATTCCAGCGACCGTCTAGTGGCATCCAGAACGTTCTCCAGAAAGTCACTGGCTTATGTACGACACGTATCGCATCTGCCAAGCGCGCCTTTTCCCTTTGACACAATTATCTTATTTCCTGAGTCATGCTAACCCAGAGCGGTGCTTTTGTCGATAACAGTATTTGAAATACAGCTCGACCTTGAGGTTATTCTGGAATACTCAATGAATGCCCACAGTCCTCTGGCGGCGCCTTCAGACGAGTGTTATGTCCGCGTACACAGAATCCATAGACAGCGGCCGTAGCTGCATCTGCGCTTTTGCTAACTTACGCTTGCCTATATTTTAGAGATGCGAATACCCCGCGCGTAAGCGACGATCAACTTATGCGCAAAGCTAGGCGCCAAGCTAGTTGGCACAATGATTAAGGCACTGGAATCACACATGAGAGGATGGGGGCCCCATTTTACTTTGAGTCATCCGAGTTTGGGTTCTTCGCAGTTTCCTAAAATCGATTAAGGCCAAACTCGTTTCGTTCTTCCCAAAAAGACACTTTCCCTCTTCTATCCCTGCCGAACTCCAGCTCTGACTCTAATGACCTAGTCACGAACGGGATGATAAATCTTTTGCATCCTTCTTCTACACAAAACTAGCTACAGATACAGTAAATACGCCGGCCGAAGTGGCCGTGCGGTTAAAGGCGCTGCAGTCTGGAACCGCAAGACCGCTCCGGTTGCAGATTCGAATCCTGCCTCGGGCATGGATGTTTGTGATGTCCTTAGGTTTAACTAGTTCTAAGTTCTAGGGGACTAATGACTTCGGCAGTTGAGCCCCTTACCTTGCGCAAAATTCAATCTCCTGCTGCTTTTAAGAAGAAGTTGAAGCATTTCCTACTATCATCCTCATAAAGTTCTCCACAAAATTAATGTACCAGGCCAATCCTCTCATCTGTCAAATAGCAAAGCTAGCGTCTCCTATCTTGCTCCTGAGATGCCTTCCCCTTCATATATCTCTATTAGCCACGCAATCTTCTTTTCCTTTATATTTCCTTAATTATGTTTCATCATGTCTCTCTATTCTTCTTCTCCCTTCACCATGAGTCTCCCTCATACTCCCTGCTGCCAGCACTCCTATCTAAAATTTGTCTCTTCAATAATGTCTAATTATAACAGTACTTATGATCTACGAATATAAACTCTATATGTATGTATTTTTCCAGGTGTACCTTTCTAATTGTTTATTTCACTTTTTGTACTAGATATAGTCTAACATGCCTACTAAAACGTATGAATGTAAAATAAGTAGAATGCCTGGTTAGATGTAAGAGAGGGCCTGATGGCCCTAATCTTGCCAGGTTAAATAAATAAATAAATAGTTCTCAGAGCCATTTGAACCATTTGAACAGTAAATACGTCGTACATTCGAGAACTTATTGACCAGTCATCTATAAAATATTGATAAATAGGTATTCCATTTGTAGCTACGAGGAGAAGAGCCGTTACTCTCCTTCAGACATATACAGCAGTGCCACAAAATTTGTAAAACTGTAAAATTTTCCGGCCTTCAGCTGTAATTATTTTTTGAGCATTTTCTGCAGCTGTGTCTTTTCTAGTCGTAGCTGCAAAGAAGTGAAAGAAGGGGACGTTATTAAACACGAAATTGATAAAGAAATGTGCAGCACATGACAAGATGCGATGGTTACACTACTACACTGAAGTAGTGCAATTTACTGGACGCACATGGGCACAAGCCAGACATAAAACTAGGTGTACGGTCATGAGTCTACGACATCAGCGGAGGCTGACACTCGTATCAGAGTTTTCATTTGTCTCGTTTATTTCCTTTATTGTGTCGCAGTTCAGGCGTGCAGACTGCTGGGTTAGAAGATTAGTCCTGGAAAGAAACGTGCTGCCACACGTATTGCACATAATAGAGGATGAAGAGCGTGGCTGGGCTTGGCGAAGTTTGCATCGCTAGCGCTTATCTTTCAGCTTTCGACGTCGCTGCTCAATATGTATAACAGCAGCCGAAGTAGCTGTCAGCGAGAGAGTACTCTATCTTCTGCAGCAACGCACCAATTACGCGGATAAGTGTTTGGGTTGCTTAGGTTCGTCTTCAACTGATGCTTGCGTATAGCGCATCAGAGGAGCACTGCGCAGCCTTCCACCTGTGCTCACTTAGCTATGAAAAACTTGTCAAGGAAGTCTGACGATTCTCATCTCTGTAGATGACCAATCCATCTGAGTTGGTGACAGTAGCTTCGATAACGTTCATTTTCGTCTTGCGAGAAACAGTTGGGCTTCATATGACGTAATCCCACATATAAATAATAACGCCTTAAACAAAGCATGAGCTAGTAAATGGAAAAAGGCAAGTATTGGATAACCCTTCGCCAAAATTATCATTATTAAACCTGAAGTGTTGGCAGAAGAGCCAACATCGTGTTGCTAGAGGAGGCCAAAATGCACGCATTTAAGCTCACGCAGATTGGCGTGAGGTCTGGAACAAGGTAAAGTAATTATCCTATAAAGAAAAGAGCGTAGTTCTTGGAATACTTAACTTTAATCCACAATTGGAGAACATCGCTCTTGTTTAGACATTAATATAAACTGGTAATGGCGCCTTGCTAGGTCGTAGCAAATGACGTAGCTGAAGGCTATGCTAACTATCGTCTCGGCAAATGAGAGCGTATGTGTCAGTGTAGCATCGCTAGCAAAGTCTGCTGTACAACTGGGGCGAGTGCTAGGAAGTCTCTCTCTAGACCTGCCGTGTGGCGGCGCTCGGTCTGCAATCACTGACAGTGGCGACACGCGGGTCCGACGTATACTAATGGACCGCGGCCGATTTAAAGGCTACCACCTAGCAAGTGTGGTGTCTGGCGGTGACACCACAAAACCACGTTGTTTTAAAGCAGAAAGAGCAACAATCTTTTTTTTTTAATCAAACTCAAAATTAGCTCCTACGACAGCCATAAACATAGTCATACAACCAATCGATAATAAAAACCAATCGATTTGATGCTCATAATGAAACTAAGTTTCTCCTGGCTGAATGTTTTTACTTTCTTAAGCTCTCGGCGAAATAGCTTCCAGGTTTCGCAACCACAGAGTTGGGTAGAATCAACGACTACTGGATACACAATCAGTTTGGTCCATAGTATCAGCGAATACCGTTGTTTTTAGGATGCTAGTGGTCAGGCCAAATTGTACATATGCATTGCTGAAACAATTTGCAGGCAGTTGCAGCTCTGCGGGTGTATCAGGTGGAGAAACATTGTCGATTACATATTGCAGTTCATTTATCTGGTCTGATTAAATAGTCCTCTGTCAAATCTGTATTTAACTTCCGTACCAGCAATGGCTGAAGACAATGTCTCGTAACCCCGGCTGTGAAGTACGGAGGAAACAATTTTGGGGCTATGAAATATACGTGTTTGATCCCATTGGTAATAGGGAATTTATTACATCTTTCATTTTGTTACAACTCTTGCCCAAACGTGATCATGTAGAGCTTCAATCTGTCCAACAAAGTATTCAGGTCAGCCGAAACATAAGGCCTTTCATATAGTTTGTCTGGGCACTGTAGCAAAGGGCTTTTCTAGATCATATAACATTAATGATAAGTGAAACTCTATATGGTTCCAGAGACCTTCTCTAGCCTCAAACATATATGGTCTACACATACAGGGTGGTCCATTGATCGTGACAGGGCCAAATATCTCAAGAAATAAGCGTCAAACGAAAAAAACTACAAAGAACAAAAATGGTCTAGCTTGAAGAGGGAAACCAGATGGCGCTATGGTTGGCCCGCTAGATAGCGCTGCCATAGGTCAAACGGATATCAACTGCGTTTTTTTTTTATAGAAACCCCCATTTTTTTATTTCATATTCCTGTAGTACGTAAAGAAATATGAATGTTTTAGTTGGACCACTTTTTTCGCTTTGTGAGAGATGGCGCTGTAGTAGTTACTAACATATGGCTCACAATTTTAGACGAACAGTTGGTAACAGGTAGGTTTTTATAATTAAAATACAGAACGTAGGTACGTTTGAACATTTTATTTCGGTTGTTCCAATGTGATGCATGTACCTTTGTGAACTTATCATTTCTGAGAACGCACGCTATTACAGCGTGATTACCTGTAAATACCACATTAATGCAATAAATGCTCAAAATGATGTCCGTCAACCTCAATGCATTTGGAAATGCGTGTAACGACATTCCTCTCAACAACGAGTAGTTCGCCTTCCGTAATATTCGCACATGCATTGACAATGCGCTAACGCATGATGTCAGGCGTTGTTGGTGGATCACGATAGCAAATATCCTTCAACTTTCTCCACGGGGACGTCGGATCCGGTGAACGTGCGGGCCATGGTATGGTGGTTCGACGACCAAATATGCTATTCAATACTGTCATGAAATATGCTGTTCAATACCGCTTCAACCGTATGAGAGCTATGTGCCGGACGTCCATCATGTTGGAAGTACATCGCCATTCTGTCATGCAGTGAAACATCTTTTAGTAACATCGGTAGAACATTGCGTAGGAGATCAGCGTACATTGCACCATTTAGATTGCCATCGATAAAATGTGGGTCAATTATCCTTCCTCCCATAATGCCGCACCATACATTATCCCGCCAAGGTCGCTGATGTTCCACTTGCCGCAGCCATCGTGGACTTTCCGTTACCCAATAGTGGATATTATGCCGGCTTACGTTACCGCTGTTGGTGAATGACGCTTCGTCGCTAAATAGAACGCGTCCAAAAAATCTGTCATCGTCCCGTAATTTCTCTTGTGCCCAGTGGCAGAACTGTAGACGACGCTCAAAGTCATTGCCATGCAATTCCTGGTGCATAGAAAAATGGTACGGGTGCAATCGATGGTGATGTAGCATTCTCAACACCGACGTTTTTGAGATTCCCGATTCTCACGCAATTTGTCTGCTACTGATGTGCGGATTAGCCGCGACAGCAGCTAAAACACGTACTTGAGCATCATCATTTGTTGCAGGTCGTGGTTGACGTTTCACATGTGGCCGAACACTTCCTGTTTCCTTAAATAACGTAACTATCCGGCGAACGGTCCGGACACTTGGATGATGTCCAGGATACCGAGCTGCATACATAACACACCCCCGTTGGGCATTTTGATAACAATAGCCGTACATCAACACGATATCGACCCTTTCGGCAGTTGGTAAACGGTCCATTTTAAAACGGGTAATGTATCACGAAGCAAATACCGTCCGCACTGGCGGAATGTTACGTGATACGTTTGTGACTATTACAGCGCCATGTATCACAAAGCGAAAAAAATGGTCCATCTAAAACATTCATATTTCTTTGAGTACTACACGAATATGTAATAAAAAATGGGGGTTCCTATTTAAAAATACGCAGTTGATATCCGTTTGACCTATGGCAGCGCCATCTAGCGCGCCAACCGTAGCGCCATCTGGTTTCCCCCTTCAAGCTAGACGAGTTTCGTTCTTTGTAGTATTTTCATTTGATGCTTATTCCGTGAGATATTTGGGCCGGTCACTATCAATAGACCACCATGTACAGACTAAAGCAGTGAATGGAAGTTCGTACCACGGCAGCAGTAGAACCAGGCTCTCCTGCTCTCTAGGCAGATGCAATAACCACTACACCTCCCCGACACAGTGGCTTTACACAGTTGCATGGGCTGCCCTACCACGCCGCCCTGCTCAATCCAATTCCTATTCGCGCCTCTGCCCACTTGTTATTCCCCCTAAACCACCATTGCAGAGACTTTCCAAATGTATTCTAGTAGCGAGGAGCGAGGCCTTGCTATGGTAGTCCACGCAGCTGTGTAAACCCACTGTGCCAGGATGACGTAGTGGTTAACGCATCTGCCTAGTCACCTGCAGACCCAGGTTCGAATCCTGGCCTGGTACAAATTTTCATTCGTAGCTTCGGTCTGTATGTATACATCATAGATATCTGATTCTTGAATAGGTCTCTGGAACCATACACAGTTTCATTTGATTAAAGCACCTATGCCTGGGTTTCAGGAAGGATCGCCTATTTCATTGAATGCTCAGGCGCTATTCCATGCCAGTTGGAGACCTTCTACAATGCTGTTTGAACTTAGGGGGAATAGCAACTGAGCTGAGACGTGAATCGGAATTTTGATTGTGGGGGGAGGCGTGCAGGGGGAGTCCGTGTTGTTGTGCGAAGCCGTATTGACAGGGTGGTGTAACGGCTACTGCGTCTGCCTGGTGAGTCGTCGATCTGGTATAGAATCCCAGCGTTGATGCAAATTTTCATTCGTAGCTTCAGTCTGCTCAAATACTCGTACCCCATAAATAGGTAAGTGCTTGTTCGTTTCTTTCGTTTCTCCTGCAATTGTCGCACACAGAAGATAAAAAAATGGCTCTGAGCACTATGGGACTTAACTTCTCAGGTCATCAGTCCCCTAGACTTAGAACTACTTAAACCTAAATAACCTAAGGACATCACACACATCAATGCCCGAGGCAGGATTCTAACCTGCGACCGTAGCAGCAGCGCAGTACCGGACTGAAGCGCCTAGAACCGCTCGGCCACAGCGGCCGGCTACAGAAGATCATATCGGTGGCGCCTCTGGATGGGCGAAATAAACACAGGGATTCGGAAAGTACAATTTCGAAAAAAAAAAAATGGTTCAAACGGCTCTGAGCACTACGAGATTTAACATCTGTGGTCATCAGTCCCCTAGAACTTAGAACTACTTAAACCTAACCTACCCTAAGGACATCACACACATCCATGCCCGAGGCAGGATTCGAACCTGCGACCGTAGCGGTCACGCGGTTCCAGACTGAAGCGCCTAGAACCGCACGGCCACACCGGCCGGCTTCGAAAAAAAGTAGAGTCGATTCAACAGGGCTCTAGCAAAAGTTTGAAAAGGCACAGACAGCATGGATATGCCACGGTAGTTATCACAGATGCTTAAGTCTCCCTTTAAAATGATGGTGACAAATGTGGAGTTCTTCTTGCCAGCTGGTATCTTTCAGGTTTCCCATATTGGAAGAAACAGAAAGAAGGGCCTGGTTTTTAGAGGCAAGCCAATACTTTGCATGATCTC
Source organism: Schistocerca serialis cubense (assembly GCF_023864345.2). Classification (NCBI taxonomy): domain Eukaryota; kingdom Metazoa; phylum Arthropoda; class Insecta; order Orthoptera; family Acrididae; genus Schistocerca; species Schistocerca serialis. The sequence goes on along the minus strand of NC_064639.1, from coordinate 107,689,826 downwards.
CAGGAAGAGATGTTGTCAGGTCCGGGTGCCTTTTTCGATTTCATACTATCTGCAGCCTTGCTAAATTCACGAAACGTCGGTGGGACTATCATCCAAGGTTGCGCTGCATGTCGTAGGGCATGTTTGAGTAATCGTCAGCAGTAGTAGAACAACGGTTTTAGAGTGAGCTAAAATCATGCGTACAGTTATTATGAAATGCTTCAAAAATAGCTCTTATTTGTTACAAGATTGCCGATGCTATGGAAGCTTATTTTATGACAGTTGCACATGGCGATGCTCTCATTTCAACTACTATTTTAAAGTGGTTTTATGCTAATTGTGTGCTTGACAGCCGTCATAAGTTTCATTTATCTGGTCTATATGTTCGTACCTGCACAAGTCAGTGGCTTGTGCTCGCACAAGTCAAATGAGTTTCACTGATTCACTGTACGGGTGTAACACCCATTTCTTGAAATTCTGTTATTTTTTATTTATTATTCGGACAATAGTATATGTAATTACCGTCCGTTTCGTACAACTACCACTTGAAATGGCTCAACAGCCAAAATTAGCCAACAGCGGAAAATAACTAATAATCGCAAATGAAACACGGCCGCCATCGCGCTATCTTTGTTTCATTTCTGCCTCCCACGCGAGCCACGTGTAACTCACTTGTTCCTCAGAGATTCTCGGTCGGTAGCGAATTACGTGTGCTACAGGAGTATACCCTGCAAGCCATCGCGAGGTATTCTTGGTTGCACGAGCAGCTTTGACCTTTCACAGCCAATTAGGACCTCTTCCAGTAAGAAAATGCTCCCTTGGCTCTTGCTCTTCTTCTACTGACCTGGTGTCTGGCGCTGACATGGAAGGCGTATAAATCCCATGTCTTCTGTGTAGGACGCATTCAGCTTGCTACTACAAAGGATTTGGTAAATTTGCTGGTTGTCTCGTACATCCACGTTTTATCTGAGTGGCTGGAATTCACATACGCTTGGAAACTGTGCAAACTCAAGTTCGTTTCGACGTTGCAATTTCATTCGAATTGCTGTGGGTTAACTTGACGCCTCTGTAATTCGGTACCACCATAGCACGTGGCAATCTGTATCCGATTCTACACTCCTGGAAATTGAAATAAGAACACCGTGAATTCATTGTCCCAGGAAGGGGAAACTTTATTGACACATTCCTGGGGTCAGATACATCACATGATCACACTGACAGAACCACAGGCACATAGACACAGGCAACAGAGCATGCACAATGTCGGCACTAGTACAGTGTATATCCACCTTTCGCAGCAATGCAGGCTGCTATTCTCCCATGGAGACGATCGTAGAGATGCTGGATGTAGTCCTATGGAACGGCTTGCCATGCCATTTCCACCTGGCGCCTCAGTTGGACCAGCGTTCGTGCTGGACGTGCAGACCGCGTGAGACGACGCTTCATCCAGTCCCAAACATGCTCAATGGGGGACAGATCCGGAGATCTTGCTGGCCAGGGTAGTTGACTTACACCTTCTAGAGCACGTTAGGTGGCACGGGATACATGCGGACGTGCATTGTCCTGTTGGAACAGCAAGTTCCCTTGCCGGTCTAGGAATGGTAGAACGATGGGTTCGATGACGGTTTGGATGTACCGTGCACTAATCAGTGTCCCCTCGACGATCACCAGTGGTGTATGGCCAGTGTAGGAGATCGCTCCCCACACCATGATGCCGGGTGTTGGCCCTGTGTGCCTCGGTCGTATGCAGTCCTGATTGTGGCGCTCACCTGCACGGCGCCAAACACGCATACGACCATCATTGGCACCAAGGCAGAAGCAACTCTCATCGCTGAAGACGACACGTCTCCATTCGTCCCTCCATTCACGCCTGTCGCGACACCACTGGAGGCGGGCTGCACGATGTTGGGGCGTGAGCGGAAGACGGCCTAACGGTGTGCGGGACCGTAGCCCAGCTTCATGGAGACGGTTGCGAATGGTCCTCGCCGATACCCCAGGAGCAACAGTGTCCCTAATTTGCTGGGAAGTGGCGGTGCGGTCCCCTACGGCACTGCGTAGGATCCTACGGTCTTGGCGTGCATCCGTGCGTCTCTGCGGTCCGGTCCCAGGTCGACGGGCACGTGCACCTTCCGCCGACCACTGGCGACAACATCGATGTATTGTGGAGACCTCACGCCCCACGTGTTGAGCAATTCGGCGGTACGTCCACCCGGCCTCCCGCATGCCCACTATACGCCCTCGCTCAAAGTCCGTCAACTGCACATACGGTTCACGTCCACGCTGTCGCGGCATGCTACCAGTGTTAAGACTGCGATGGAGCTCCGTATGCCACGGCAAACTGGCTGACACTGACGGCGGCGGTGCACAAATGCTGCGCAGCTAGCGCCATTCGACGGCCAACACCGCGGTTCCTGGTGTGTCCGCTGTGCCGTGCGTGTGATCATTGCTTGTACAGCCCTCTCGCAGTGTCCGGAGCAAGTATGGTGGGTCTGACACACCGGTGTCAATGTGTTCTTTTTTCCATTTCCAGGAGTGTAGTTCAAACATCGATGCATTCAAGTGATTTAATGATTCTCTATCAGAGAGAGGTGTAAGATGATTCTGAATTTTTTTTTTGTATGGTGACGTAAAGCTGGGATGTTGAAAAATTAACTGTCATGCACTGTAACCACCCTTGAAGGTATCTAATTCTGAACTCTCTCCTTGATCATGATACGAAGTTTACAGTGCTTTTGTCACTCCTCACAATTATTACTTTTCATACTTGCCTTTGTCTAGGATTCCGAGCACGTACCCCTCTCCTACAATGCGCGTACTTAAAACTGCTTCATGGAACAGTCCCGCATTCACTTATATTGCGTTCTACTCAGGAGCAACTACATAATAACGTAGCTTTCTCATTATTTTCTCCTGCAAGATTTTCTCAGCACTACATGTAAGGCTACGTGATGCAATACCGCGAGACATACTGTTGTAGAAGCGGCGTCGCTGGATCTTACTTTCTCCACCACACCAGCTCGCAGATTAATAGGTTTTTCGTGCATTATCGGTCACAAATGGCAGCCAAATTTGTCCTGCGCAAAGTGAATCTAAAAGGAACGGCCGAATACACGAGGAAAAATCACTGTTGCGTCTTAGTATCCAGTATTGAAATCTAAATTATTCTGAAATACTTCACATTAACCCGTGCAGTTGTGCCTGGGAGAGTTCTACCATCCAATATCTACCACTCTTCTAGTCGCATTGCGTTATCGAGCGTCTTATCCAATATATTGAGGTGAATTTCGGTGTGCAAACGGGTTCGTAATTTTCATGAACTTGCTGGTTCAAACAGGGCAATGAATGGTAGGCTTTCAGAGTAGAAGATGTAAAATATCGTAAATACACAGAAGAGCTGTTTACGTATGATATGTCAGAACTATATGCAGGAACCAGCAGTTTCGCTGGTAATGTACAGCCAGTTAAGTACCAGCGAGAACAGTTCCTCAATTGAGAAATTAATTAGGTGGAAGTCGGGCCTAAACCTCCCACTGACATCCCTCATATTTATTTTCCATCGAAATCATTTTATATACCCTCACGATAAGGTGGAAACAGACTCGCCTCTCCGTTCAGGGTATGCAGTCAGGTGGTTGACCGAAATGCAAACGGAATTTGGAGTTACTGCCAGCCGTCACGTAAAACAATCTATTGTTGGCAGACAGGAGATTTCAGTTTAGAAGGTCAGTGAGTACCGAACGGTGCACGGAGTGCGACGTGCTTTAGGTGTCTAATTTGAAGTCACTGGTCACAGACGCTGCCTCGCAGCCCGGGCAAAGGAGCAGCGCGTATTTTTGGTGTGAGGCTGGGAAGACCCATCAGTACAAGCAGTCGCTGCCAGGAGGCTTCCTGGAAAGTCGGGAACTCCGCGTCCTTCTCAAGTCGCCAGCGACAGAGCTCCAACAAACATCGCTCACCACCAGCTCTGGAGTGACAGCGATCCACTCACTGTGGCCGAGATTTTTATTGCAAGGACTGATCAAAACAGAATGATACTGATTTTTTTCGCAGATGTTAATTAATCTATTTAAGTTTTTACAAGATCTTCTTCAAAGTATTCACCCCTCCCCCCCCCCCCCCCCCCGCCCTATTTGAAAACAATTTTTATAGCGCCTCTGCCAGTGTCCTACAACACGTGGTGCAGGTCATTCTTTGTCAGGTCCTTGAGGATCGCCTCATTGTTCTTGAGCACTGCGTCAGACTTTTCAAATCGAAAAACCCGAAGCCTTGCCTTTATTTATGGGAATAAAAAAGCAGTCACAGGATGCAGGATCGGAGCTATAAGGCGAATGCGATACATAGGTAATGCTGAATTGAGACAGAAACTGCATGATCGATTTCCGACGTGTGGCCGCGCATTGTCATGATGAAGTCGCCACCCAGACTGAGAAAGTTCTGGTGGTTTCCTTGCAGTGTGCTGCCTCAGTTCAGCCAGAAATGACGTGTAGTGTGATGCTATAGCAGTAGAGTGAGAGAGAACTGAAAGCTGGTAAATGATTCCAAGACAGCCAAAAAATGTGATCACTATCATAGTCGCTGCAGGTGGAACAATTTCGCCATTTTGGTATTGGAGAACCTGGTGACTTCCACACCGTAATGGTTCGTTTTCCTTCGGGATGATATTGATGCAGCCCCGACTCATCACTGGTGATAATGGATTCCAGAAACGCATCCCCTGCATCAGCAGCACCTCACGGCTTGTCTCCATTCGCACAGCCTTTTGTTCGGAAATCAACAAACGTTAACCCAACGGGCACAAACACAGATCATATGGAGACGATCATGAATAATCGTAAAAACAAAGCCATATGAAATTCTCAACACTCTGCTGAAGTTACGTAATGTTATACGTTCTCCTCATGGGCAATCACAGCATCTGTGGTGATGTTGACTTCAGTCACAGCAGGAACCGAAACACCAGGCCTACCTTACTTATCACAGACAAGTCGCCCTTCTTTGAAGTCCTTGAACCAGCTAAACACTGGTGCATGGGGTAACACATCTTCTCCTTGCACTTCCTGCAGTTTTTCGTAGGTATCAGTGGCTGTGTGGTTTAAGAAAACACCGAAATTTATTTTGTCGTACTGCTCCTCTCGCGTCACATCCATTCTTTGGTATGCGAAATACAACGAGCGTCTACTAAACAGTGCATTACTACCAACCTACGCATACGAGAGTGCTGCCTCCTAAAGACATTGTACACTAAAAAAAATCCACTTTTTTCAAGTAGTCGTGGTACAGGTAGGATACTATCACAGAAGCTATAGCAAAAAATCTGTTTCAGCCTTTGTTGATCAGCACTCCTATTTCTTCCACTTATCGTGCTTAAGATTCCACTTTGTAACGTCGTTGTAAAAAGTAAAGTCGTATGGCATTGTTGTCTGCAACATCCCACAGGACAGGGACAGCAGCCTAATTGGAAAGGTTTTCCCATCCTCCAAGCATAATCACAATTTCTTTCGAAAAGTATAAGAGTTGTGTGTTTAGGTGTAGGTAACCGCGACGGGGCTGTGTGTAGTTGGATGTTGTGTTAATGTTGGCTGACGATGAGCAAAAGGAGAGGATAAAACCCGGCGCTGGCATACAGCCTACTGTTCTCGAGTCTCCTCTATAAAAGTTAACATGGGTTCCGCGAACAGAGATCCTGCGAAACTCAGCTCGATCTGTTTCCACACGAGACCCGTAGCGTTCTAGACAACGACGCGCAGGTTGTCGCCGTCTTCCTTGACTTCAGGAAAGCATTTAATACCGTCCCGCACTGCCATTTAGAGAAAAAAGTACGAACTTATAGAGTACCGCACCAGATCTGCAACTTGATTCAAGACTTCCTTGCAGAAATAACAACATGTCGCTCTTAACGGAATAAAATCGACAGACGTAAAGGTAATTTCCGGAATATACCAACGAAGTGAGACAGGACCGTTATTAAAACGTCGTGCTTGGGTAGCTCAGTTGGTAGAGCACTTGCCAGCGAAGGGCAAAGGTCCCGAGATCGGGTCTCGGTCCGGCACACAGTTTTAATCTGCCACGAGGTTTCATATCAGCGCACACTCCGCTGCAGAGTGAAAATCTCATTCAGGATCGTTATTGCTTACATTTGTGAGTTAATGAGCGTTGTGTTCTCATTTAAATATGTGGCCGAAAGAGTCAGCCTACAGGAATTGTAAAATGACTCCAACCGTCCAGGACCGTGTGCCACAAAGGACACAGATTCACCATGAGGTGGGGAAACTCACAGGCGTCTGTTGTTTACTGAGACCTAAGCGCTGTAGTGTGCGAGTGAGACAAACGAGACCATACGTCACAGGGAAACGCAGTAGAAGGCGTTTGTGGCCAGGGAGACGTAGCAGTGTTAAATATGGCGGACCTAAGATCGGCCATAACGGGAAACATTTATGGAAACTATTTAATTCTGTAGTGTTGCAGAGAATGAAGCCACAGTAATTTTAATGTACCATGCTTCATAAATTTTCATGGTGATCCGAATAAAACTTGAACATTGATCATATCTATAATAGTTTGGAATTTACTGTTCAAGTGAAAATAACAAGTTTTGTAACAAAGACCTCAATGCTAAAATCTGAACGCTGTAGTTGATCTTAACGATTGACATCTCATATAGAAGCACATCATTAAAATGACAAATGTTGTTAATATCAACTCTGTCACTTGATTTGTTTAAAAGATATAGTAAATTTAAATTATCAGTATTTTCAGTTAAGCATCAGATCATCATTTCCTCCACACAAAAAACATTGAACGATGACAGCATGACATCTTATTGAATAATTAGGTAATAGAATATTTGTTATAAAGTTTAGTGCATAATAATTACTTTCGTTCTTTATTTATTTATCAGGAAGCAGAGTGGTGCAAGGCTACTGGCCGTGACATTCAAACTTAAGAAGGGAATTGTATTGGTTTTATGTAAAAGAATTTTACGTTTATTATGTGGTGTCACCGCCAGACACCACACTTGCTAGGTGGTAGCCTTTAAATCGGCCGCGGTCCATTAGTATACGTCGGACCCGCGTGTCGCCACTGTCAGTGATAGCAGACCGAGCGCCACCACACGGCAGGTCTAGAGAGACGTACTGACACTCGACCCAGTTGTACAGCCGACGTAGCTAGCAAAAGTTCACTGACAAATAAGCTCTCATTTGCCGAGACGATAGTTAGCATAGCCTTCAGCTAAGTCATTTGCTACGACCTAGCATGGCGCCATTACCAGTGTATATTGAAATGGAGATTATATCTGTACAAGAGCGATGTACACCAATTATGGATTAAAGTTAAGTATTCCAGCAACTACGTACTTTTCTTTATAGCATTCATTACGTATCCTGTTTCAGACCTCACGCCAGCCTGCGTGAGTTTTACCGCGTGCCTTTCGGCCTCCTCAAGAAACACGGTGTTGGCACTTATGTCAACACCTCATATTATGTAATGGATATTATTGTTACTTTATTTAGAATGTGAAAGTGGTCAAGCTTTGATTATTTAAATATTTTAAAATGTAAAATAATGTAGAATAAGCTGTAGCCAACCAGATGGACGGCTTCAGGAAAGGGAACTGCCCTAGGCAGTTGAGTGAGGACATTCGGCGCGCGGGAAACGCGGCCGGGGATGGGCAGAGGGCCAATGCTGGTGCAGACGTGAAAGCAAACAATTCGGCTGGAGACAACGAAGGGGACAGTTCGGCTCGAGACGCGAAAGCGAACAGTCGGTCTTTAGGCAGCTAGGAAGTGAAACGACTTACAAAATTTCGCGTTGTATGGTATCGCGGGACTTAATCTCTGAGCGGAGAGCAGCCGCGAGCTTGGTGTGAACTCTTCGTGTAAATATCGAGGTGGAGTACTGAACTTGTATTTCGCGATGAGGTTGTGAGTGATCGAACTATTTCAAATGGATATGTGCTCGAGTGTAATAGTAATTCCAAATACGACCATTTTCGCTATTAGTTTTCTTTCTGAATAAACATTATTCTGACCAAATAGCAACTGTGTGGCCTACATCATTTATGGGTTGTTAATTTAGCTTACTATATTATTATTACGGTTATGTTAACTTCGTATTTCGCAAACTTGCTTTGAGCCAGACAATTTAACCAAAGGCTCGCAAGTGTCTAATTTAGGGCGAGTAATGTGACACATGCGGTTCAACCCCTAGGCGAGTTTGGGCCAAGACATTTCGACGAAGAGGAACCGCATGTGAGCCCGAACATCTTTGGGATGTTAGCTCGCACATTTTATATTAATGATATACTAAAATGCGTCGCATGATCTTTAAGACTGTTCGCAGATGATGCGGTTGTCTACCAGGAGATGGAATCGATTTTCAGAATGCCCCAGCCGAGGATTTGTGAACGGTATGGGCTCTGGCACTTGATCTTAATCGTAAATAAATGTAACATACTGTGCATGCATAAGAAAAGAAAGTCACTACTGTACAGTTACAATATTGATGAAAACCTGCTGGAGACAGTATCTACAATAAAAAATCTAGGAATAACTATCCAGAGCAATTTTAATTGGAAAGATAACATAACTCAAAGAGTAGGAAAAGCAGATGCCAGACTGAGAGTCATCGGAAGAATCGTAGGGAAATGTAGCTCATTCACGAAGGAAGTGGCTTATAAGCCGCTTGTTCGACCGATTCTTGAGTATTTCTCAGCAATATGGGATCCTTATCTGGTAAGAATGAGAAAAGAAGTAGAAAGTTTCAATGAAGAGCGACACGTTTCGTCACGAGATCGTTTAGTAGGTGCGAGAGCGTACCCACATGCTCAACAAAGTCCATTGGCTGTCGTTACAAGAGAGGAGTTGGGCACCACAGAGATGTTCACAACTGAAATTTCGAGAGAGCACTTTCCAGGAAGATTCGGACAACATATTTCTTCCTTGCACATACATCTCACGTAATAACCACGAAGAGAATATTTGAGAAACTAGAGCCAATACAGAGGCTATCTCCATGAACAATGCCACATCAGATTTAGTCAGACATTGTGGAGAGGTTTGGAATTTAATCCGAAACACTGATCCAAAAACTGGCAAGCAGGAGTTGTATCTCCACTATCCTCTTTTCCTTTGCCGTAAAGCCAAAGGGAAAGCTGCCAACAGCACTTGGCATACCCAGGCGGTTACCCATCCAAGTACTGGTGGCGCCCTACTTCGCTTAACGTCAGTGATCTGACGAGAAACGGTGTATCCAGCGAGGCAAGGTCGTTGGCTTACTTTACTGTTATCACAATTGTAAATTTTGTCAGCAGTTTAGCGCCTGAGCAAAATGCTGTCTTAGCTTAGATGTTAGACAAGCACTCGCGATTTCTCTGCTAGAGTGCATCTTCTTTTAAGGGTTTCCTTTTTCTGTGTTATTCAATCCAGACAAAAAAGAACCGTGTTTGACATATTGATGGAAGGTCAGTGACTGTGCTTAAGGCAATCAGGAAGAATATTTCCTGAAATACCTGCAAGCATTCGCCTTTTGTGATGGTTCAGTTTTTGTTATACCACGACCGGTTTCAAGTCGGCAAGCGAGTTATCATCATAAGGTAAGCAATTTTGATGATTCTTTGTCGTACTGTGTGGGGTGGTTGTATATCTGTGGAAAGATACTGAAAACGAAACAAATGAGCGCTGTATGTGGCGAGGTATCAGATTATAAAAGAAACAAGTCAGTATTGAATGTGGTGAATGTGGCAAACTATTAGGAATTATTTACATCATAAGATGACTTGAAGTCAATAGTTACAGTTATTATCATCCACATAGGTTCAATCCAGGTGCACATACAGCTCTGGAAAACATAATTTATGTTTCTCACGTATGTTAATTCCACAGCACTGTACAAACTTTGCCTCAAACAACAACTCCCGCGTGTTTTACAGGATGTAAGGAGAAAAAAAAATACAGTTTTGCGCTGGAGCAGAGATTCTATTTGGTGAAAACTTTCAGCTACAGAAGCTGCGCACTGATTACAATAAATATGTAAATATCGATTTAGTTTACATTCTTTACTACAAAAGTAACATGTATTCATTTTTGCAATGTTAATATGGGCTATTTACTAAATCCATGAAACCAGAGTTCAAGATGACGCATCTTCTCCAATTTTTGCCACTTAATTTGCATGTAACAGTTTATTCTTGCTTCATATGTGTTAATTATAAACTAGATATCAGAGTTTAGCAAATTGGAAATTTGTGGTAAGTTCCTACGGGAACAAACTGCTAAGGTCATCGGTCCCTAGGCTTACACGCTATTTAATCTAACTTAAACTAACTTACACTAACGACAACACACACACCCATTCCCCAGAGAGGACTCGAACCTAGGACGGAGGAGCCGCGCAAACCGTGTGAAGGTATCTTAGACCGCACGGCTTCCCCGCGCGGCCAAAGTTTAACATGTTGGTGACTTCTTTTAATTATTATGTTATGTGGGCTGTTGGTAGGGCGGTACTGGGAGTGGAGGGCTTGTGTGTGTGTGTGTGTGTGTGTGTGTGTGTGTGTGTGTGTGTGTCAGGGGAAAATGTTTGTGTGAGCATGTTTTTGTGTGTGTTAAGCTTCAGAGTACCTACTTAGCTTTTCAAGGTTAAAGATTTTTTAACATTCCGAAAAAAGGCTTGTTTGCTAAGACAGTCTCTTCATTTAAGACGGTGTGGAGTGATTTACGCTTAGGGGTGAAAATCTCTGATCGATCTGAAGGAAAAAGTTTTATTAATAGAGTTATGTACATAGTTGCAGGTCCTTCCAATAGACATGAAGTAGTAATTCCTCTTTCATTACAATGGACTCTCCACCCAGCAACAGACTTGGTGTGATAGTGCCTCTTCCATTACCGTGGGTGCTAATGGCTCGGTTCGTAGACGTTAGACTATAAATCTGGAAGTCAGGAGTACAATCGTCACTCGGCCGTAACACTTTTTTTTCTGTCCATTGCTGCTTCTTTCCCTCTAGCAAAAATTTGTATATGAGCTAAAATACCAAGTCGCACAGTGCTTTGCAGTCACCGTTAAACTGTAGGTATAACTACAATAGCCGTGTAAGTCAGTTCAGTGGTCGTACGTAGGCAATGACGTACCACTTCCTAAATGATCATGCTGAGTCTAACGTGACGACGTACAAATAAGCCTTTGGAACCAGCTTAGCTTTAGCGTAGAAACAGTCAGACTGCTCAAAATCCCACTGTTTGCATGAAAATGTTGTACAGAATCCAAGGATGAACTAAATTTGAAGGATCCTCATACAGGCAAATATTTTGATGTGCAGCTGAAAAAGTCCAGTAATGCGCTAACTTAGGCAACATCACTATGAATGATGGGGATACTGGGAATGGAGATAACGTAACTCTTATTTCGAGCATGCACGAAAACCTTAGGGATGTAAGTAGGCTGTTTAGGTTTTTTTTATTGGTAACGCCACCTCTGTATGAAAATCACTGGCTGTACTGTGTGCAGTCTGTGGCTGCTTTGCATTGTTGTAATACTCGCCATTGTAGTGTTGGGCAGCGGCAGCTGGATGTGAACAGCGCGTAGCGTTGCGCAGTTGGAGGTGAGCCGCCAGCAGTGGTGGATGTGGGGAGAGAGATGGCGGAGTTTTGAAATTTGTCATGAACTGCTATATTTATATATGAAGATATCAAGGTAAATACATTGTTTGTTCTCTATTAATAACCTTCATTTGCTAACTATCCCTATCAGTAGTTAGTGCCTTCCATAGTTTGAATCTTTTATTTAGCTGGCAGTAGTGGCGCTCGCTGTATTGCAGTAGCTTGAGCAGCGAAGATTTTTGTGAGGTAAGTGATTTGTGAAAGGTATAGTTTAATGTTAGTCAGGGCCATTCTTTTGTAGGGAATTTTGAAAGTCAGATTGCGTTGCGCTAACAAAATATTGGGTGTCAGTTTAAGCACAGTCAGGTACAATTTTTCAAAGGGGACGTTTCATATGTCGACCCTTAGCCGAGGATACCTCACTGGAATCTTCTGATTTTTTTCTTGTAGTTTGTGTAATTAGTGTAGCTATTGTTTATTGCTAACGCGTAATTATAGAGAGAATTTCCTTTGTAGTTGTAGTTTTTCATTGTTGTACAGTAAAACAGGTGTGGCATGCATGTAGATTTGCACCAAGTATTTCGCAGCTGCAATTAACTAGATATTATTTTCAGTGCTATGTTAATGTGTTCTCTTATTTTTGATCTTCTTCAAATTGTGTTTTTCTGTGTTGTCGTGTGAAATACTGTGACAATAATGGCGTGTGAAAAACGTAATACTAGGCTCCAAAGTAAACTGAGAAATGACAGTGAAAATGAAAGCAGTGTGTTAGCGCCACCGCGTAATGAATTAACTGATGTTCAAAGTAGTAACTTGGTAATTGTGCATAGGGAAATGGAACGGGCTGCAAACAATGGTGTAGACAGTGAAACAGGTAGTGAACAGGTAAGCATTATCGATCGATCGGTCGGCAACAGATCGCCTCAGGAATCCGAAATAACAGGACACAATTTCGCAAATACTGTAGATTCAGGTTTTGGGTCATCACCGTTTTCTTAAATAAGTCAAGACACATTTTCTGCTTGTCAAAATGTGAATGTTGCCGGTGCAAATTCACTGCCGAAAAGCACTGAGGAACATGTTTCAGACACCAATGCATTGTTATTACAATTAATACAACAAATGGGACAAACACAGCATTGCTGGTTCTAAGGACAATTCCAAAAACTTTGTGAGTGCACAAGTGGTGTTTTATGGACTTGCTATATTCTCCGCAAGACTCTTCGATGGTGAATGTGCACCTGCACAATCGCAACAGATGGCTGCTGGCCATCTCTACAAGGACTACAGTGGGTCTGCACCTCTGGTGGCCCACCAATACCGTAATCTCTACCAGGACTACAGTGGGTCTGCTCTGTGATGACCTACCTACCAATACTCTTCAAAATTTCGACTGACTCTGCTGTGGGTTTGCTCTGTTGTGGCCCATTCCCTGTATGTATGTCAAGAGTCAGCACTGTCGTTCCGTTGGAAGGACAACACTACTTCTTCAAGATTGCATGGAAATCCACTACTTCTGTGTGCATTTTCCTTTACTGCTCAGACTTTGAGAAAAACACTGCAATTTTACTGTGACGAATGATGAGGACTGTCTTTATGGACTGTGAGAAAATTTTAGCTTTTGACCAACATTGTATCAATAAGTGTGTGCATTTGATTTCTTTGTTATTGTAATTATGAAAAAATTTTTTCAAATCTGTATTGGCCACTGCCCAATACAATTTGTAAAATTTTTTGTGGGGAGCGTGGGGGCTATGTAAGTAGGCTGTTTAGGTTTTTTTTTTATTGGTAACGCCACCTCTGTATGAAAATCACTGGCTGTACTGTGTGCAGTCTGTGGCTGCTTTGCATTGTTGTAATACTCGCCATTGTAGTGTTGGGCAGCGGCAGCTGGATGTGAACAGCGCGTAGCGTTGCGCAGTTGGAGGTGAGCCACCAGCAGTGGTGGATGTGGAGAGAGAGATGGCGGAGTTTTGAAATTTGTCATGAACTGCTATATTTATATATGATGATATCAAGGTAAATACATTGTTTGTTCTCTATTAATATCTTTCATTTGCTAACTATCCCTATCAGTAGTTAGTGCCTTCCATAGTTTGAATCTTTTATTTAGCTGGCAGTAGTGGCGCTCGCTGTATTGCAGTAGCTTGAGCAGCGAAGATTTTTGTGAGGTAAGTGATTTGTGAAAGGTATAGTTTAATGTTAGTCAGGGCCATTCTTTTGTAGGGAATTTTGAAAGTCAGATTGCATTGCGCTAACAAAATATTGTGTGTCAGTTTAAGCACAGTCAGGTACAATTTTTCAAAGGGGACGTTTCAGGGAAAGCTGTATTAATCTGTAAGATTGACATCACGGATATGGATTCATTCCTCGATTTAAAACATTGAAAATGCTGGGCTGCAAGGATTACCAACATTTGTATTGAAACTTCCTGGCAGATTAAAACTCTGTGCCAGACCAAGACTCGAACTCGGGACCTTTTCCTTTCGCAGGCAAGTGCTCTACCATCTGAGCTACCCAAGCACGACTCACGTCCCGTCCTCACAGCCTTACTTCTGCCAGTATCTCGCCTCCTACCTTCCAAACTGCGTGGGAAAAAGGAACACCTAAATCTTTCCGTTCTAAGATTTCTCTTATTTTATTATGATGATCGTTTCTCCCTATGTAGGTGGGTGACAACAAAATATTTTCGCATTCGGGAGAGAAAGTTGGTGATTGAAATTTCGTAAATAGATCTCGCCGCAAAGAAAACCGCCTCTGTTTCAGTGACTGCCACCCCAACTCGCGTATCAGTAACACGCTCACCCCTTTTGCGCGATAACACGATTCGAGCTGCCATTCTTTGCACTTTTTCGATGTCCTCCGTCAATCCTGCCACCTAAGGATCCTATACCGCGCAGCAATATTCCTGCAGAGGACGGACAAGTGTAATGTAGGCTGTCTCTTTACTGGGTCTGTCGCTTCTTGTAAGTGTTCTGCCAACAAAACGCAGTCTTTGTTTCGCCTTCCCCACAATATTATCTATGTGGTCTTTCAAATTTAAATTGCTCGTAATTGTAATTCCTAGGTATTTAGTCGAATTGACAGCCCTTAGATTTGGGCGATTTATCGTATACACAAAATTTATCGGATTTCCTTTAGTACCCGTGTGAATAACCTCGCACTTTTCTTTGTTTAGTGCCGATTGCCACATTTCGCACCATACAGAAATTCTCTCTAGATAATTTTGTAATTGGAATTGATCGTCTGATGATTTTACTAGACGGTGAATTACAGCGTCATCTACAAACAATCTAAGGGGGCTGCTCAGATTATCACCTCGATCATTTTTGTAAATCAGAAACAGCTGAGGGCCTATGACACTACATTGCGGGGCGCCAAATATCACTTCTGTTCTAGTCGATGATTTACCGTCTATCACTTCGAACAGTGTCCTCTCTGAGAGGAAATCACGAATACAGTCACACAACTGAGACGATACTTCATATGCACGCAATTTGATTAATAGTCGCTTGTGAGGAACGGTATCAACAGCCTTCTGGAAATGTAGAAATATGGAATCGATATGAGATCCCTTGTCGACAGCACTCATTACTTCATGGGAATATGTTGCCCAAGAACGATATTTTCTGAATCCGTGTTGGTTATGTATCAGTAAGTCATTTTCTTCAAGGTGATTCATAATGTTGGAGTACAGTATATGCTCCAAAATCCTACTGCAAATTGAGGTCAGTTATACAATAAGTAAGTAATTATTATTAATTGCTTTAAGTTGCTGTAACACAGCCTTATAAATTTTACGAAGTACAGTTACGTCCCTACTTTATAAATCACCGTTTCTGTGAAACTGGTGGACGGTTATAAAATTTTATCATGTAAAGGTGGCTGGTACGTAAGAAAGGTTTACTACCCCTGCTGTAGAGGCACTTACATCATTCTTCTGGGAAATGCCACTTGTACCCCTTCGCTTCTGACCCCCTCAGCTGTAACTCAAGCCAGGTTATAATTTTGAAATAAGTAATGTAAGAAATTTTACATGTCCTGTTGCGTCATCGATCAAATTTTCCGGACAAAAACTTCTACCGCGCTGGTTTTCCAACCGGTTATCTATGTGAGGAGGGTCCCCATGTAAAAGCGTTAGTGATCACGGGTGCTGGCCAACCAGAGACGTGTTAAGATTATAGCGATCAGCGAGTTCTCACGAACGTTTCCGAGATTAATGAGGTGCCATTTATTTACGAACGCGTTTTCCGTTGAGCAGGCGGCAGCTAACCGCCGCCCTGAATAGCCCGTCTCTCTCCCGTGGCCCTTTCCGCTCACTTACCTGCTGCTCCACTGGGGGTCGTGAGATGCGTACGTGACGGACCTCGGACAAGCTGGTCCCTGGCCAGCCGGACAATGGGAGGGCATTTCACGGTCGGCAGGAAAAGGACGGCGGTCGGGTGGGGGAGGGGTGGGGGGGGGGGGGGGACTGCCGTCACGCCGATGCGTGACCGGCCCCAGAGCGTAGAACCAGACACGCCCCGTCCTAGCCCAACCTGCTGGCCTGCCTGCTTCAACGTCTCATTTTAATTAACAAAAAGCTATCTCCAGGAGAAGCCCAGAGAAGCGCGACGGGACCGCTCTTGTGTATCGGTACGGACGCGACAACATGCACTACCAATGTGTTCCAAAAGGTTTACAACTGAAACAGCAATCAGCCACAACTATGGTTTAATAAGGTTTATTTCTAACAAACTATGGCCAGATCGGATTTATTTTTTACAAATCCATCTTCGCATGGTTGTTACACGTTTCTTTTTGTTTTGATGCTGAAACCTCCTTTTGAACCTGTTCTTCAAAAATGTGAAATAAATTTATCGTAAACTTTACCAAACAGTGAACAAAAAGCTTTATGTCTGTCCTAGTGCCACAAATCAAGAACAGATAGCCGGCCGGAGTGCCCGAGCTGTTCTAGGCGCTACAGTCTGGAGCCGCGCGACCGCTACGCTCGCAGGTTCGAATCCTGCCTCTGGCATGGATGTGTGTGATGTCCTTAGGTTAGTTAGGTTTAAGTAGTTCTAAGTTCTAAGGGACTGATGAACTCAGAAGTTAAGTCCCATAGTGCTCAGAGCCATTTGAACCAGCCATACTGACTGTGAGAAGAAACAGCAGCAGTGGGAAGAAATGAATGAGACAGTAGCAGTAAAAGAGAGGAAGGCGGAAACAGTGACAGTGAGAGAACACAGGGGTAGTAGGACAGTGTGAAGGAGGTTGTTGCAGTGAGACAAGAGACTGTGACAGACGCAAAGGGATAGTGACTGTGAGTGGGGCTGAATGAGTGAGTAAGAACAGGCATCTGGGAGTGGAGGGGTGTGTATGATCGACTCACCGTGATGGACTAGTGGGTATGAGCAAGTTACAATTAGGGGAGCTAGTAGCAGAGAGGTATACTTATGTAATCGTATGGCTAGGGCCGCGTCGGGCAGACCATTCGCCGGGTGCCGGTCTGTCAATTTGACGCTAGGATCATGATAAGGGTAGCACAACACCCAGTCCCAGGGCGGAGAAAATTCCCCGACCCAGCCGGGAATTGAATCCAGGCCCAGAGGATTGACAGTCCATCACGCTAACCATTCAGCTACCGGGGGCGGACAGAGAAGTAGACAGAGAAGTATAAGTTGATGTTAAAAAGAGCGCGAATATGTTCACGCCCCAAAACTTTTGGGAAAATTTTTAAAGATTCTGCGAAAGGTAGAACGAGACAGTCAGTTTCTTTTACACAGCAGCATATTCACATTTTCTTTTTGCTCCGATAGGAGCACTTTTCCGCTGGCACATAAAAACGACCTGATGGATAGGGTAAGCAAAATCTGCGACTATTTGCTGATGACGCACGAGCATATGCCGTCTTTGAATGACTGAAGGAGGATGCAGGATGACTTCGGGAGACGCTTTATTTGATGTAATGACTGTTAGTTCGCTCTAAATGTGAGAAAAAATGAATGAAGGCGAGTAGAAAAACAGTCCTGCAATACTGGAAGATAATAATAGTTGTTGCTGTTTGACAGTCATGTCAATTAAATATCTAGGCGTATCATTACAAAGTGTCTTGTAATGGAAAGAGCACGTAAGTTTGATAGTTGATAAGACAGATGGGCGACTTCGGTTTATTGGGAAACTTCTACGAAACTGTAGCTCATCTATCAAGTAGATAGAGTACGTGACACTTGCGCGACTCTTGACCATTGCTCGAGAGTTAGGAATCCCCATCAGGATGGATTAAATAAAGACGTCGAAGCAGTTCAAAGGTGTGCTTCAAATGGCTCTGAGCACTATGGGACTCAACTGCTGAGGTTATTAGTCCCCTAGAACTTAGAACTAGTTAAACCTAACTAACCTAAGGACATCACAAACATCCATGCCCGAGGCAGGATTCGAACCTGCGACCGTAGCGGTCTTGCGGTTCCAGACTGCAGCGCCTTTAACCGCACGGCCACTTCGGCCGGCTCAAAGGTGTGCTATTGCATTTGTTAGCGATAGGCTGAGCAACACACGAGTACTTCAGAAACTCTCCGTGAACTCGTATGGGAATCCATGGAGGTAAGAAGACCTTCTTTTCGCGAAACAGTACTGAGAAAGTTTAGAGAATGGGACATTATGTTAAAAAATCGTTATTTGTGAATGACTCCACAGTGATTCTGCTGCAGGCAACGTACGTTTCGCGTAAGAACCACGAACACAAGATAAGAGAAATGAGGGCTCGTATGGAAGGATATACGCAGCCGTTTTTTCCTTTCCCCTTTTGCGAATAGAACATGAGAATGGTTTGACTGACAGAAGTATAGGGTATCCTCTGCCATGCACCGTAGGCAGCTTGTGGAGTATGTATGTACATGTGGATGAAGAGAGTAACAAGTTTGTAGGTGTGGCCATTGTGCACACCAAGCTTAAAAATATTCTTATTCTACGTTCGAACACCTTTTCGTCTTGCAACATAATACACTTCTGGAAATGGAAAAAAGAACATATAGACACCGGTGTGTCAGACCCACCATACTTGCTCCGGACACTGCCAGAGGGCTGTACAAGCAATGATCACACGCACGGCACAGCGGACACACCAGGAACCGCGGTGTTGGCCGTCGAATGGCGCTAGCTGCGCAGCATTTGTGCACCGCCGCCGTCAGTGTCAGCCAGTTTGCCGTGGCATATGGAGCTCCATCGCAGTCTTTAACACTGGTAGCATGCCGCGACAGCGTGGACGTGAACCGTATGTGCAGTTGACGGACTTTGAGCGAGGGCGTATAGTGGGCATACGGGAGGCCGGGTGGACGTACCGCCGAATTGCTCAACACGTGGGGCGTGAGGTCTCCACAGTACATCGATGTTGTCGCCAGTGGTCGGCGGAAGGTGCACGTGCCCGTCGACCTGGGACCGGACCGCAGCGACGCACGGATGCACGCCAAGACCGTAGGATCCTACGCAGTGCGGTAGGGGACTGCACCGCCACTTCCCAGCAAATTAGGGACATTGTTGCTCCTGGGGTATCGGCGAGTACCATTCGCAACTGTCTCCATGAAGCTGGTCTACGGTCCCGCACACCGTTAGGCCGTCTTCCGCTCACGCCCCAACATCGTGCAGCCCGCCTCCAGTGGTGTCACGACAGGCGTGAATGGAGGGACGAATGGAGACGTGTCGTCTTCAGCGATGAGAGTCGCTTCTGCCTTGGTGCCAATGATGGTCGTATGCGTGTTTGGCGCCGTGCAGGTGAGCGCCACAATCAGGACTGCATACGACCGAGGCACACAGGGCCAACACCCGGCATCATGGTGTGGGGAGCGATCTCCTACACTGGCCGTACACCACTGGTGATCGTCGAGGGGACACTGAATAGTGCACGGTACATCCAAACCGTCATCGAACCCATCGTTCTACCATTCCTAGACCGGCAAGGGAACTTGCTGTTCCAACAGGACAATGCACGTCCGCATGTACCCCGTGCCACCCAACGTGCTCTAGAAGGTGTAAGTCAACTACCCTGGCCAGCAAGATCTCCGGATCTGTCCCCCATTGAGCATGTTTGGGACTGGATGAAGCGTCGTCTCACGCGGTCTGCACGTCCAGCACGAACGCTGGTCCAACTGAGGCGCCAGGTGGAAATGGCATGGCAAGCCGTTCCACAGGACTACATCCAGCATCTCTACGATCGTCTCCATGGGAGAATAGCAGCCTGCATTGCTGCGAAAGGTGGATATACACTGTACTAGTGCCGACATTGTGCATGCTCTGTTGCCTGTGTCTATGTGCCTGTGGTTCTGTCAGTGTGATCATGTGATGTATCTGACCCCAGGAATGTGTCAATAAAGTTTCCCCTTCCTGGGACAATGAATTCACGGTGTTCTTATTTCAATTTCCAATAGTGTAGTTACGCTCCAGACGCTTTTTACCTTTATGTTAAAGCAATCTTCAGTGGATTGTTTTTTTCTTTTTGTTACTCATCTGTCCTCAAAAATCTGCGTTTTCTCTTGTCTGATCACAGATTACGGGGTGCACACCAATTGCACTCGCACTACCTGACCAAGAGTATTTGTCGTTACATTCTTGCACGTTCGGGTCTACTTTCGATCTGTTGACCAACTGCCATTATCTCTGCTATCTCTCTCTGCATTTGCCTACAGTTTCCTGGTATTGTGAAATTCCTTCAAGCAGTAGCACCATGCCGACGATACGTTTTTCGCCCCGCCAAGAACGACGATCTGAATTATATTTACTTGAAAGTTCTTAGTCGAGTCACGCAGGTGGTGCGATATTCCTTAAGCTGTTATCACGTTCACTAACTACGGAACTTTAAGTCAAGGAAAACGGCAATATCTGGGAGAGTAATCTTCGACCAGCAGGATGTCATTGACGAACAGAGGTTACAGTTTAATGACAAGTCGACGGAGCCCTGAGTCCCACAAATCCCTTGGCGGAATCCTTGTTGAAAATTATGGACATGTATTTCCATCCTCCAAACACACAAGCTAAAACACGTTTCACAGTTCTACAACAATCTGGCGCCAGAAATGTAGGCCTACAAGAAGTGTACATCTGTCCGACGGCACATACTGGAAACAGGAATGACTGTTTCTTTCTTTCAGTCGCTTGGAAGGATTTGTTGTAAAGGTGTCACGTATCGCTGCATATGACCAAATAAAAGACTAAATTCTAGGGTAGTGTCACAAGATAAGTCCCTGCATGTAACTACATATCGCATGCTGTTCGTTCTAAATGTAGGCTTATTCAGATCGCAGTGATATTAATTACAACTTAACGCTTTAATTGAACAACCTGTGCTACTATGATTCAAATGTCTGACACTGAAACATGTGATGGTGCTTTATCAGTCTTCAGCGTATACGCTCTTGAGGAATCATACCCTTATCAGACTGCAAGGCCCATGGAAGTGACATTCAAAGTCGATTCCGCCTTTCTCAGTGTGCGTAGACTACAGTGTGATAGTCTTTTGTTGCCCTGGGGAAGGTTCTTGTCCAGATGTGTTAATCTCACCGTCCGACGGAATTCCAGCCGGCAACTGTTGTTTGATCCAAGATCGTTACAGCTAAATGTAACCATTAACTTGCACAGAATCTGAGATTAGTGGGCAGGCATTGATGTTTAATGATGCACTGAAATAACAACTTCCATTTTATTCTGCACCTCCTCACAACTTATGAACCTATTCCCACGAATTCAAATATCGCGTCGTATCTGCAGCAGCGATGTGGTTTGGAATATCTACGACACTCCTGAAAGAAATTTTCTGGGAGGGGGTGGGGAGTAGACAGACTGCTGTTTCATGTGCACCTAATTTTGGGATTCGAACCGTCGTCATCTGGATCAATCGCCATCATACTGGCATGTTTAAAAGTTACAGTACGGTGGAGCAATAGTGATTTACCCCCAAGTGATCCGGGGATTGCAGGAATTGTAAACACTGACAAGCCAAGTGAATGAATCCTCTTTGAGCGCACAGGACAACGGAAGACATTATCAGGAGTGACGCATCTCTTTGCTCTATAATAACGTACCAGGAGGGAGTAAGGTTACAGTTTCATGACAAGTCGACGGAGCCCTGGCTGAACAGCACGATAATGAGCTGTGCTGTGGTCAGTTGGTGCACTCGCCTCACATGAGTTGGGAGACACTCTTAACAAATATGAGTCTGAAGAGCTATGAAATAAAAATGCGGACGTGGAGAGATATATAATGCTGGGAAAGGAGCCTTACACTATAGCAGATTAACAGAAGGCGAGTGTGGTTGGTATCAGTGATTCTTACGACTTTAAAGCTGTATGTATAATGACTGTTCGTAAGTACTAGTACTGTTTTAAGAAATGTGTCAAAAACAAATTTAACATAAACGAATTTTCGCCTGTCACATACAACAGTGTCACTATTTAAAGAGTAGTGTAAGATTGTTATATTCTCTTCTACAAAAAAATTGTAATAGAACAAAGTTTTAAAGTAACTCCATCAAATATCACCATAAATGTGTATAATCCTAAAATTAAACATTTTGTTCATGTTAGAACATTTATTGTGTGGATGTAAACTTGGTTTATTTCTATTGTGATATTAATTCTGACTTCTTCCTTAGGCGCTGCTGAGTATCCAACTCCATAATGTTCATCCTACTCGGTATGCCATTAAGTTGTCACAGTATGACTTATTGCAATATGTTATGAGTTAACTGATGGCTTTTATGATGTACCACCTTAGCTATGTTATCAGTTAATTGACGGCTATTCTGATGTATTACCTTGGCGTAATGGTTTAGTAAGCAAGTTATGTATACTGTTTCCTAACCATATCAGTAAAACTCCACTTGTAGGCATATGTAAAAATGGATTGCGTCCCTCCTGAAAAAGTAGGTACCAATACTGTAGACGCATCGTATGATTTACACAGATACTTAAAATTCTCCGTAGTGGAAATGGTGACATGTAATATTTAGCGAATGCCCCATACTTGTTTACATCTTCCTGTAGTATGTAAATATTCGAAAGATGTTTCCTTGTCGAACAGTTCCGTTTGCGTTAGTATAGGTAAGTAAACAACATGAGTGTCTGACTGAAGCTGTACGCTGACGTTGTTGGATAAGCTTACAATCATTTATACCTTACTGTAGATTCAAATTGTCAAACATTTCCAAACCTACACAGTGAACAGAAACAAGAAATTTAACGTAGCAGGAAATGTGAACCAGAAGGATATTTCGTAACGCATCACCCAACATAGTTATTAAGTAGCTATTGGCTTTAAACTAGATCCTACCTGATTTATTAAATGTTTTTCTTTCTGACTCGAAATACATCGAAAATTCTTTTAATTCTGAAGTATTGCTTCGTCAGACTCAATTCAAATTTAATGCAAGGTTCTGCTAGTGCGGTTTTACGTAAAGATAAATTTTGAACAATCAAAGATAACAGTGCTGTGTAAACTGAAAATCAGGCTTTGTAAATATCTTTAAAATGCAGGTTGTTCAGTATACAGAGCGTGAGAAATGAAATGAAATTAATTCTGAGCTACTTTGGAATTAAATTAAAATACCACACATACAACACCGTACAAAGCATTGACCACAGTTACGAAAATCATAAGGAAGGAAAAGATTTCCGTTTCACAACAAGAACAAATTTTTAAAATTCAGCACTGATAATTATTATTTAATGGTAACTCAACTTACATGAATAGGCAGCAACCCTCTATGCCTCGAATAGCTTCTGGAGCCACGAGCGTAAGAGAAGACAAGAGCTTCTTTTATATAGTAGTTCATGGAAGCTTTATATGTCACCAAGAAGTCTTAAGTTTCAATACTCTAATTGTGACAAATATTCTTTTTTAAGCGTATATCACTGTAATTACTTTTACCGTTAATTAGAAGCGTCACAGCTCATTACATAGGGTATAATTTATCGTAAATCACGCACATAATATTTTTATAGCGGTAGTAGATAATGTATTTCCAAAGTATCAAAATTGTTGAGATTTTAATAACACTTAGGCGATTGTTTGTTCTACTGATTTCTGTTTGTAGGAACTAATTTTCGGCTTATTAAGCCATCTTCAGATAACTACTGGCTATTTTTTACAAGGACCTTATGTCCTTACGAACTAAACATTCTGGACTAAGGTACAAGTCACTTACATACGATCTTTAGTTGTGGAATTGTCTTTGGAATCGTCAAAAGGATCTTTTGACATTTTGTTCCGTAAATCTGTTCTTTAACATAATAAATCGCATTTTATGGTTTGTCAGTATCATGTCTGACAACAATTAGAATTATTTTGAATACACATTATTACAAAATTACAATTTTTTGGTATTTGTTGTGAGCAGTTGCACTGGACACTAATTGTTGGTTTTACGACAGCGATGTTTTCTTTGGGGGTTAAATTTTTTATTAGAAAAGTTGTGCATTAATAAATACCAAAAATTACATTGTTACAGCTGAGTTACAGTTAGGAATGTAAACACATAAGGGATATTAGATTATAGTGGGGTGTGAATTTGTTTACTATTGGCAGGTTTACTGTATTGTGTAATGTTTAAGAGTGGTGATGTGCTCAGTTGCAATTTGTCATTTAAGACAAGCTCGGGATTTAGGGCTAAGTGTTTTTTTAATTTCAAGTGCTCCTAGTAGGCTGAGTTTTCTGCCTTTGTTGGCTATATGTAGTACTTCTGTGTGTGTTAGATGTTTGTGTCCTCCTTTGAGCACATTTTCAGCAAAGGTGGAGTCTGATTTATTTAATCTCTATCTGCGTTCATGTTCAGTCAGCCTTGTTGATATGGCCCGGCCCGTTTGACCAATGTACAGTTTATTGCAGTCAGTGCAGGTTATTTTGTAGACCCCACTGTTGCTTAGTTTATCTGTTTTGTCCTTGCTGTTGAATAGGAGATTAACTGTAGTGCCTCTTACATAAAATATTGTTTTATGGTTTTGGGATTTCAGTGTTTTGGCTAGTTTGTCTGATAGTTTACCTAGATATGGAATAGTGCAACAGTTGGTTTTTGGTGTGGTTGTTATTGCAGAAGGGGTATAAATGTAGGGCAAGATTTTCCTTCTTTGTTTCTTGTGCAGGATTTTGTCAACTAATTCAAGGTTATAGCCATTGTTACATGCGATATATTTAATGGTGTCCACTTCTGTTCGGAAGTTTTTTTTGACATTGGTGTGGATGTGAGGCGATGCACCATGGAATCGAAGGCTGCATGTTTGTGTGTTATTGGGTGTTGTTAACATGAGGATATTACTGTGTCTGTTGTTGTGGGTTTTCTGTAAATTTTGAGAGTATGTGTATTTGTGGTTATATCTGTTACGGTCTAAAAAGTTAATGGGTTTTTCACCTAGCTCCATGGTGATTTGTATGTTTTTGTGTTGTAAAATGGTTCAAATGGCTCTGGGCACTATGGGACTTAACATCTGAGGTCATCAGTCCCCATGAACTTAGAACTACTTAAACCTAACTAACCTAAGGACATCACACACATCCATGCCCGAGGCAGGATTCGAACCTGCGACTGTAGCCGTCACGCGGTTCCATACTGGAGCGCCTAGAACCGCACGGCCACACCGGCCGGCTTTGTGTTGTGAATTTAGATGTTCTAGGAATGTGTTCAGTTGTCTGTTGGTACCTCTCCACATAGACAGTACATCATCTACATATCTGTGCCAGTATTTAATATTATTACTGATGGGTTCATTTTCTAGGAACTGTTTTTCAAAATTGTCCATGAATATTTCAGCTATGAACAAAAACTCAAGAGACCCGTTGACAATTCCAAAGACAATACCACAACTAAAGATCGTATACCAGTGTACTGCATCTTAGTCCATGATGTTTGGTTCGTAAGAATACCAGCTCCTTGTAAACAATAGCCAGTAGTTATCTGAAGATGGCCTAACAAGCCGAAAACTGGTTGATACAAATGAAAATTGGTACAACAAAAAACCGCTTAAGTGTTATTCTGCTCTCAATATGGAAATGTTCTATCAAGAAGCGACGGAAGAATCCATAAATAAGGTATCCAAATTAGCTCGCCCCCGTACAAGTAATCTGTTACTGTCTCCCTACATCTCAGTCTTAATACCGTTGGGTTTATAGGTTTCTTCTCGCTGGCAAGATGATAATCTCAGTCCCTCTCTGACAGCTGTGTTTGATTTCGCCCTCACAGCGGGTGAGATTCCTCTAGGTTGCGTTTACCTGCGGTTGCCGAGGATAGTCTTCCACACGGCCCACCACAAACGGCTGCTGCAGCCGTCCTCAGATCTTTCACAAGTTCCTAATCTCCAGTCCGCCATTTATCTGCCGAATCCTATTCAGAGGGTGAGTGGCATATCTCAATAACAACCTGCCTTCCCACGGCCGGCTCTTTTTTTTTTTTTGCCACCGGCCACCGTTTTACGAGCCGAGTGGACCCCGTCTCGTCTTTTTATGTTTCCCCGATGGCGGTGCGTTTCCCACACCATCCATCCGTCTCGAGCCCGTCCCGATGCCCAACATCCCGCATGAATCAAGTTCCTGCCGCACAAAGCGCACGCGGGGAGCCCAGGTAATGCAGGGCGAGTCTTCTGAATGCTTGCCGGACCATTTGTAGCAACCGGCGGGGCAAGACAGCTCTCAAAAGACGGTATACGCAGCTTCGCTTTGCCTAAGAAACAACTCTCATTTTTATGGCTTCACAACTCTTACGGAGAGCACCACCTTTTCAACTGATGGCAAGGGTCCCTGCAGGTATACCCTGGAGTATAAATTAAACAGAAATGCAAGGTCTCCAGATCTTCATGCCGATAGGACTGAACGTGGTTGCGGTCGTATCTCTACATCTCCCTGCCAAGTATTCAAACAGTGTAAAGAATCATTTAAAGGAGTATTCAGTCAGCGTAAAGCAACATTTAAGGGAACAACAGTCCTTGCTCTGATCTGTCTCCAAGCTGTCTGGAGGCAGCAAGATATTACTGAATCTACATCTACACCTATATACACACTCAGCAAGCCACCGAAACGTGCATGGCGGAGGGTACTGTGTACCACCACTATTCATTCACTTTCCTGTTATTCTCACGAATGGAGCCATCGAAAAACGAATGCCTATACGCCTCTGTACGAGCCCTAATTTCTCTTCTCTTTGTGGTCCTTACACGTAATGTATTCCGCAGACGTCGGTTCTCTTTATTTTATGAACAGTGTTCATCATTTGAACTTCCTGCTCTTGTATTTGCCATGTTTATAGTTAAAATTGTTCGATATAAGGTTCGTCTGTTATGCTAAACACTTTTTTCATGTGACGCAAACCTGTTTCGGCACCTCTGTGCCATCATCCGTAGCTTTTATTTAACAAAATCTGTTAAATGAGAACACATTTGGAGTGATAGCTAATCTTCAAAATTACCCCTAAATAACAGTTTTTGTTTGTTTCGTCATTACAGTAATTGTCCGTTACACTCTTCTGCAGGATCAGTTGTGGTTTATCATGCACTAGTAGCACCTCGTCTGCAACCAACCGATGTTAATGTGAATTTGGTTACCGAGTCAACACATTATTTCATGTCATCTCGAATATATCCAGTGTTCTGCCGGTGGTCCGCGTCTTTCGAACACGATGTTTCGGGGACGCTACTCGACGTCTTAATCAAGTGTTCCCAGATATGAAGACAACGAGTTAAGACGTCGGATATCGTGCTGGGAAGACGTGGGCCACCGACATA
The DNA here is from genome assembly GCF_023864345.2 of Schistocerca serialis cubense. NCBI lineage: Eukaryota > Metazoa > Arthropoda > Insecta > Orthoptera > Acrididae > Schistocerca > Schistocerca serialis. The sequence goes on along the minus strand of NC_064639.1, from coordinate 107,662,522 downwards.
ACACTCGATCTTATCGAGATGACATGAAGTGATGTGTTAACACGCCACGTCGCAGATGAGATGCTACCAGTGCATCATAATGCGCAACTGATCCTGCATAAGCGTATAATGGCAAATTAAGGTAATAACAAAACAAGTAAAAACTGTTATTTACGCCTAATTTTCGTAGATTAGCTATCGCTAAAAATATGTACTCATTTTCTCAAATTTTAATAAATAAAACACACTGATGACGGTACAGATGTGCTTAAACATGTCTGGGTCACACGAAAAAATAATGTTTAGCGTAGCAAGCGGACGTTATGTTAAATAATTTCTGAACAGTGTTGCGCGAAAAGAACATTTTCCCTCTTTGGATTCCCATTTGATTTCACAGAACATTTCCTTAGTACCCGTATGAAATGAGAATTACATCAAGACCCTAAGCTGTCGACAGGCGTTGGTATACATCAACGGCGACAATTGGAAATGTGTGCCCTGACTGGGATTGCCGGCCAGTGTGGCCACGTGGTTAAAGGCGCTTCAGTCTGGAACCGCGCGACCGCTACGGTCGCAGGTTCGAATCCTGCCTCGGGCATGGATGTGTGTGATGTCCTTAGGTTAGTTAGGTTTAAGTAGTTCTAAGTTCTAGGGGACTGATGACCTCAGATGTTAAGTCCCATAGTGCTCAGAGCCATTTGAACCATTTTTGACTGGGATTCGAACCCAGGATCGCCTGCTTATACGTCAGACGCCCTATTCTTCTGAGCCACCGATGGCACAGAGGATAGTGCGACTGCAGGGATTTATCCCTTGCACGCTCCCCGTGAAACCCACATTCCCAACTTAATGTCCACACACTGCATTCATAGTGCCCCTGCCCATTACACTCATTACTCGAGGCAGACAATCTTACCGAGTCCCGTAAGAGTTCGGGCAATGCGTGTGCATCCGAACATTCCGAAAGAGCAGATTCCTTCTTCATATAGTTAAGGCTAACCGTCCATTGACCTTCTTCTTGTGTGCGGATGCACACGCATTGCCCGAACTCTTACGGGACTCGGTAAGATTGTCTGCCTCGAGTAATGAGTGTAATGGGCAGGGGCACTATGAATGCAGTGTGTGGACACTAAGCTGGGAATGTGGGTCTGACGGGGAGCGTGCAAAAGTTAAATCCTTGCAGTCGCACTATACTCTGTGCCCTAGGTGGCTCAGATGGATAGAATGTCAGCAGGATATCCCGGGTTCGAGTCCCGGTCGGGGCAGAAATTTTCGACTGTCCCCGTTGATGTATATCAGCGTCTCACGGCAGTTTAAGGTCTTGATTTAATCATCATTTCATTCTAGAAAGCTGCACGGTCACCGATGGTATCTGTTGTGTCGGACGTATCCGAAAGAGCAGACACCATCTTCACATATTAATGCTCGTACGTTGATCTAACCTGCTGACAATTATTCTAGCAGAGTCACGTCTGAACGGCTTCGATCATTTCTTTAATCCGACCTGGGGAGGATCCCAGTCACGTGGAGCAACACTTTATCATCGGTCAAGCCAGTATTCTACAGGGTGAGTCACGAAGAAAGGTACATGCTTTGAAGGGCTATAGTATTAGTGATTCTGAACAAAAAAAAATAATAAGAGCATATGTCCTCTTGTTGACAGTTTCCCAGGAAACTAATGCACACAGTGGGGAACAGAACAAATGCAGGTGAAAGCAAATAATACATTGCGCTTCCTTGTTTTGTTTATTTGTGCGTGTTTACTCACAAAATATGTTGAAAAAGTCAACTGTCAACTGCAATCTATTTTGCAGCTTCTGCATTGATGAACCGAGCTCATTCGTACAGTCCTTTACGTGAGCACAAGCATGTAAAATACTAGCGAGAAGTTCCTCTTTCGTATCCACTCTGCACTTGTAGGTTTCGCTCTAGTCAACCCCACAAACAGTAATTTAATGCTCGCTCCTGTCCAACCAATACATCCTGTCTAAGTGGCTAGTTATCCCATCTGGGGTAGTGCAGAACTGTGATACATCGTTGAACACAATGCGACGCCGTTCGTCTGCAGCACTTCCTTTCCGATCATGTCATCACCACAAGCACAGCTGTTTGTGTTGCGATGTTAACGGCGACCTACGAATTTCACTTTTAATTTCTTTTTCCTGGCTGCTGCTAGTCTGCGCCCAATGCTGCAGGACACCATAGGACGTAGCAGGGAGACCGTTATTTGATTTCGGATGGCAGAAGCAGATGTGGAGGTGTTACGACGTGCTTGGAGCACGGTACGGCGATCCTCCATAGTGGTGCTCGAACATCGACGACCGAAACCCTGACGAGGAGTATAACTACCGTCTCTCTCATTCCCATGCAGTCCAACATTAGTCCACCGCCACATCACAGTGCCCCACAGATCTGGATATTGCGCGGTTCGGGCAGCTGGCCAAATGACGACTCACAATGAGCGCGCCCCTTTGAGAATCTGTCAGGTGATGCTTACACTGTGTCTCAGACGAGTACGCGGCATCTGTGCGGTGTCACCGCCAGACACCACACTTGCTAGGTGGTAGCCTTCAAATCGGCCGCGGTCCATTAGTATACGTCGGTCCCGCGTATCGCTACTATCAGTGATTGCAGACCGAGCGCCGTCAAACGGCAGGTCTAGTCTAAAGAGACTCCCTAGCACTCGCCCCAGTTGTACAACCGACTTTGCTAACGATGGTTCACTGTCTACATACGCTCTCATTTGCCGAGACGACAGTTTAGCATAGCCTTCAGCTGCGTCATTTGCTACGACTTAACAAGGCTCCATATTCAGTTACTATAATGTATTCTGAACAGATAATACTGTGAATCATGTACCGTCAAGAGCGACGTTCATCATTAATGGATTAAAGTTAAGTATCAAACTAATTACGTCCGCTTTCTGAATTCTAATTCCTTGTCATGTTCCAGACCTCACGTCAGTATAGTTCTTCCGTCTTCACGCCAGCCTGCGATAGCTAAAACGTGTGCATTTCGGCCTCCACAAATAACACGGTGTTGGCTCTTCTGCCAACACAACAATCTGCATGCCTTTCATCGTGATCATTCAACGCATGGCGCCGTTCACACTCCTTACATACAAGGACCGTTCAAAAAAATTCAGGAAAACTCCTAATTTCGCGCCAGTGGAGTGTTGGAGCGCAATTCCGTTGTCATCCCCGTTGGCATGCCTGAGTTTAATGTGTAACTGCCGGAAGTTTCATTGCTATTTGTCTCTAAATGATGAAGGAAGCCTACTCAAGCAGTACTCGGCGTTACGACTGGTTCACATGGTTTAAGTATGACCGGACAGGAGTTAAAGATGACCGTCGTTAAAGCCGCCCTTCGACGTCTACCGACGACGCTCATGTCTGGAACGTCAACGAAACTGTGCGTGTCAGTCAAAGAGTGACTGAGAGATTGCGGAAGAATGTAACATGTCAGGTGGATCATGCCATTAAATCTTTGACTCAGCATCTTGGAATGCATCGCGTTGCCGCCGAGTTCGTCCCACGGTTCATGAGTTAAGACCAGAAAGACCTTCGTCTCGCAATCTGTGAAGAGCTTTTGGACAGTGCGAATGAGAACGAGATGACACTTAAGTGAATCATAACCGGTGATGAGACGAGGGTCTACGGTTATGATGTTGAGAAAAAGGTTCATTTTTGCCAACAGGTAGGGAAAGGTCGTCAGGTCAGATCAAATGTCAAAGCCATGTTTATAGTTTTCCTTCACTTTGAAGCATTAGTTCATCATGAATTCGTGCCACAGGAACAAACTTTAATCGATGGTACTATCGGGAAGTGTTGCGAGCCTGCGAGAAAATGTGTGAAGGAAACGGTCTGAAATGTGGCGAGACAATTCATGGCTCTTACATTACGATAATGCATTCACATTTTCATCCCGGTTGGTGCGTGAATATCGCACACAAAACGAAATTACTGTGCTGCTTCATCCTCCGTACTCTTCAAACCTGGAACTTGCGGACTTTTCTTTATTTCCGTAGTCGAAAATCACTTTGAAAGGACGAAGGTTTACAACGATGGACGAGATCGAAGAATATAGGCAGATCCAGCAAGAGGCGTACCAAGACGGCTTCCGGAAGTGGAAACGGCTTTGGGAGCGGTGTATCAATTGTGGAGGAGAGAGTATTTCGAAGGAGACGATACACAATAAGTAAAAGGTAAGCCCAGAAAAATCAGTGGTTTCGGAATTTTTTGCCGGCCGTAGTGGCCGTGCGGTTCTAGGCGCTACAGTCTGGAACGGAGCGACTGCTACGGTCTCAGGTTCGAATCCTGCCTCGGGCATGGATGTGTGTGATGTTCTTGGGTTAGTTAAGTTTAATTAGTTCTGAGTTCTAGGCCACTGATGACCTCAGAAGTTAAGTCGCATAGTGCTCAGAGCCATTTGAACCGGAATTTTTTGAGGAGACGTCGTACACTACCAGGCGCGGCAACAACGCTAATGCATTCTCGTGTCCTTTCTACCTGCCTCAGAGAATTATAGTTCTAGTTGTATCGTACCCAACGATAGTTTCTACCGGTACAGCGTTACGTTGGCACGTTGGGGCAGTGTATAACCGCCGTCAGCCAACACTGGACAGCAAAATAATGATACTATCGTAGGATCTACGCACTAGAAAAAGCTTTCTACAAAGCAAAATTATGCAAGGCGTGTGAAGCGCTCAGAAAAAAGGTATAAGCTTTAGAGAAAGACAGGTCGTCTACAATAAGTACAAGAAAAAAGAGGAATAATAAGAATGGAAGACCAAGAGAGAAGCGCTCGGATTAAAAGGACGTAAGGTAGGTGTTTCCACCCTACTGTGAATCTGTATATCGAGGAATCAATGTTGGACGTAAACCAAAGGTTCTGGAGCGGGAAATAACGGTGAAAAGAGATCAGTGATAAGATTCGTTGATGATATCACTGTCCCCAGTGAAAGTGGAGGATAATTACAGTATCTATTGTGTGTAACGAACAGTCTACTGAGGACGGAATGTGGAATGAGCGTAAACCTGAGAAAGACAAAGGTACTGATAAAGATCAGAACCGAGGTGGCGCAGTGGTTAGCACACTGGACTCGCATTCGGGAGGACGACGGTTCAATCCCGTCTCCAGCCATCCTGATTTAGGTTTTCCGTGATTTCCCTAAATCGTTTCAGGCAACTGCCGGGATGGTTCCTTTGAAAGGGCACGGCCGATTTCCTTCCCCATCCTTCCCTAACCCGAGCTTGCGCTCCGTCTCTAATGACCTCGTTGTCGACGGGACGTTAAAACAACACTAACCTAACCTAACGTAAAGATCAGAACTGTGACTATTTATGGATTCTACCGTTACTTCTTAGCAGAGCAATTCATACACTGTTTCTGTTCTACTGATTTTTGTTTATTTCAAAGTAGTTTTTAGCATATTGGGCCATCTTCAGGAAACAACTGACTAGACTGTGAAAGGGACACTAGTTCAAATGGCTCTAAGCACTATAGGACTTAACATCTGAGGTCATCAGTCCCCTAGACTTAGAACTACTTAAATCTAACTAACCTAAGGACATCACACACATCCATGCCCGAAGCAGAATTTGAACCTGCGACCGTAGCAGCACCTAGAACAGCTCAACACTAGTTCTTAAGTAACCAAACATTATATCCAAAGAGACAGTTCACTTGGATAGAGTTTTGCGCATCAGACTTGTTTCTTGACGTTGAAATTACACTTTACATAACGGACAATGTTAAGCACAGTAAATAATTCAGCTACACAATATTACAGACTGCCTGTACCATTGTGCGTTGCAGGGAGAGCTGTGTATTGCTCGCCAAACAGATACAAAATGGTCTCGCAACACAATATATCCGCTTCGCTTTGTACCGCCGCGATCGCGTTTTCAGATAAACGTATCAGGGGAGTGGGAAAATCGAGTAATAAAACGTGGAAACCAATTGTTGTTGTTCGCTTCTGCTGAATACGCTCGCTCTGTATCGTAATCAGGTTGCGAGTATTCAGCTGGTACGCGCACACATTTTAGCACATCGGATGTGACGTCGGGAAAATCGGAAACGCAGAGAATGCCTCACGTGGGCAGTTTAATTTCTATGAAGCTTAATTTCGAATACACAATTAACGAACCAGAAATTAATAATGTGTGGCAGTGGGAATGAATTCGTAATTTTATTGTTATTACTATTACTAGCTTAGCACCCACTGTTTCGCTAGCATTTGCTTAGTAATTAAAAAAAATTATGAATCAATGTCAGTCATATTGAAAAGTTAATACACACATTTCTTTTTCTACAGAATTATGATAAACCTGGTTTGTCGTGGTGATTGCTAAATAGCTTTCTTTGATTTAGTTCACAAATTACAACACCTTCTAAACTATTCACTCTAATTAAGCTCACAGAAGGATGGTCTTCTCCGAATGTACTTCTGACCACAAAGCGATTCTGGTAGCTGGAGTCAGAGGTTTTTCTTAATCCTGCCTTTTGAGTTCTTCTGATGATACTTCCATAGAAACTTTCATCCCCTAACACACATTTCTTTATTTCCAGTCGGGAAACTCAAATACCGATCGAAGACATGCTCGGAAAAATGGGCTTACAGATAAGTGTTGCCATTTGTTGCTGGGTACGGGAACTGTCAAAACTGACAATGATGTCACACCTAAGTGATACATTAAGTGATCAAAAGTATCCGGACTCTTAGCTGAAAATGAATTACAAGTTCCTGGCGCCCTCCATCGGTAATGCTGGAATTCAATATAATGTTGGGCCACCCTTACCCTTGATGACAGCTTCCACTCTCGCAGGCATACGTTCTATCAGACGCTGGAAGATTTCTTGGGGAATGGCAGCCCATTCTTCACGGAGTGCTCACTGAGGAGAGATATCGATGTCGGTCGGAGAGGCCTGGCACGAAGTCGGCGTTCCAATACATCCCAGTGGTGTTATATAGGATTCAAAAAAATGGTTCAAATGGCTCTGAGCACTATGGGACTTAACATCTGTGGTCATCAGTCCCCTAGAACTTAGAACTACCTAAACCTAACTAACCTAAGGACATCACATACATCCATGCCCGAGGCAGGATTCGAACCTGCGACCGTAGAGTCACGCGGTTCCGGACTGCGCGCCTAGAACCGCTCGGCCACACCGGCCGGCTATAGCATTCAGGTCAGGACTCTGCGCAGGCCAGTCCATTACAGGGATATTATTGTCGTGTAACCACTCCGCCACAGGCAGTGCATTATGAACAGTGCTCTATCGTTTTGTAAGATACAGTCGCCATCCCCGAATTGCTCTTCAACAATAGGAAGCAAGAAGGTGCTTAAAACATCGTTGTAGGACTGTGCTGTGATAGTGCGACGCGAAACAACAAGGGGTGCAAGCCCCCTCCACGAAAGACACGACCGCACCATAACACCACCGCCTCCGAATTTTACTGTTGGCACACTGATCAGGTTAAATAAATAAAATATACACTCTGGCAGATGACGTTCATCGGGCATACGCCATACCCACACCCTGCCATCGGACCCCCACATTGTGTGCCGTGATTAATCACTCCGCACAACATTTTTACACTGTTCAATCGTTCAATGTTTACGCTCCTTACACCAAGCGAGGCGTCGTTTGGTATTTACCGGTATGATGTGCGGCTTACGAGCAGCCGCTCGATCATGAAATCCAATTTTCTCACCTCCCGCCTAACTGTCATAGTACTTGCAGTGGATCCTGATGCAGTTTGCCTGGATAGATGTCTGCCTATTACACATTACGACCCTTTTCAACTGTCGGCGGTCTCTGTCAGTCAACAGACGAGGTTGGCCTGCGCACTTTTGTGCTATACGTGTCCCTTCACGTTTCCACTTCACTATCACATAGGGAACAGTGGACAGAGGAATGTTTTGGAGTGTGGAACTCTCGCGTACAGATGTATGACACAAGTGATACCCAATCACGTGACCACGCCCGAAGTCCGTGAATTCCGCGGAGCGCCCCATTCTGCTCTCTCACACGCCTAATGACTACTGAGGTCGCTGATATGGAGTACCTGGCGGTAGGTGGCAGCACAATGCATCTAATAAGAAAAACGTATGTTTTTGAGGTGTCCGGATATTTTTGATCACATAGTGTATTTAGCTGTGATACCAATGACAGTTTTGATAGACGGCGTATCCAGCAACAGGTGACAACACAAGTTTTCACATTTGTGGGTTAGCCCATTTTCCCGTCCGTATCTTCAGTTTTCGTAGTTTTTAACGAAGTATTTTCATATAAATTTTCATCTCCTATTTCGGTCTCTTAGGGGTCGAATTTCCAAAAACCCTGAAACACTTTTTTTTAATTTCCAACCGAGAATTCAAATACCAGTTTTCATAGATGTAGCTTTACAATTGCTTTAGTAGTTCCTTAATAACGATTTATTTTCAAAAAAATCTTTCACTGACAATTTCACCCCCTTAATGTTTGAATCGCTAAAAATGCTAAAACAATACTTTTTTTCATTTCTGACAGGCAAACCAAATACAAATTTTCTTAGTACCAGCTTCAAAATCGTCTTAGTAGCGATGAATTTCCAAAAGACCTTTTATCTTCTAGTTTACGCCCTTAGGTGTCGTATTTCCAAAAATCTGTTATTAACCCCCACTGTCATGAAACGAGAGCACTACTTTACTCACTGCACTAACAGGCGTGAAAAAATTGAAGATGATGGTTTGGCGTGCCACGACAAAGGGGACCTCTCTTAGGGTCATCTCTTACGGTTGTTCCCAACCTGGGGATAATTATCCGCTGAGGGGTAAATTGAAATTTTCTAAGGGGTAAAAAAGTTCTGTTGTGTTTGGGTCTCGAAGCTAAACTGTTTTCAAAAGATCGTTATTAATATCATCGCTATTTCATAAAACTGTAATACTGATTACATAAGATACCATTAATAAAAATTTTTATTTCAACTTTCTTCTCTAGTTCCAACCCCTCACCCCAACAACAACAGTTTTCGTATGTGTCTTATGAAACCCCGAAATATGAGTCACTGATACAATTGGTATCGCTTAATTGTAATAACGTTTTATTTATATTTATAGAAAGACGAAGTAGTTCTCAGTGCATTGCGAATGATACATACAACTCCTACTCAGAAAAGAAAGCTAATTATTCATTTTGGTGGTAGATAACTACTACAAAACGTATTTTCTCTGCACCACTCCTCTCCCTACTGACAATTACTTCGCTCAAACTCTGCAACTCCATTTTAAAAGGGTGTACACTATACCTACTGCTTCTGTACCACTAGATTCCTGGGCTCCTTAGCCCTCTAACGGTACAAACTGGAAGACCTGCGGCTGTAGGAGCCATCTTAATTACAACTGTGTTGCGATCTCAGTTGGATCGTTTATTGCAGCCAACTGGATAATGAAGCACTTCCTGGTCCATTGTGGGAATTACATATAACTCGGAGAAGGTGTTTTCATGAGATATTTAAGAAGATATGTATCAATTTTACAGTCACAGATGGATAACATAATGTACATGCGCAGTAGAAGGACTATGTGAGGAAAAGGAAGACGTTGTTCATACATGCGTTTCACATGCTGTAACCTCCACCACATTGTCTCAGGCGTTAATGCTAGTATTTAAAATAAAAAATGTAATTATTGGTAACTTATGTAATCAGTATTACAGTTTTATGAAATAGCGATGATAATAATAATGATCTTTTGAAAATAGTTCAGCTTCGAGACCCAAACACTACAGAACTTTTTTACCCTTTAGAAAATTTCATTTCACCCCTCAGCGGGTAATCATCCCCAGGTTGGGAACAACTGAAAGAAATAACCCCAAGAGAAGTCCGCTTTGTCGTGGCACGCAAAACTCTCATCTTCAATTTTTCCACACCTATTGGTGCAGTAAGTAAAGTGGTGCTCTCGTTTCACGACAATAAGCCTTCAAGTCCCCGACAAGTCTTCTGGATTCGCGGATTGCGCGGTTTTTAATGCAGAAGATCCTTTCAACAAAACCACTGACTAGATCACATCGTAGTTCACTGTGTTTTTAAAAATTGCTTGATTAAATACTGAGGACGGGTCTCTTACGGCATATCAAGTTACACAGACGTATTTCCGAAGTGCAATATATTAGAGTCCTTGTTGGAATAACGTTTTGTGTTATTTTACCTTTGTAAGTCCTCCTTCTTTCATATTTTCTACGGAAAGTTTCATTGATAATTAATGGTAAGCATGTTGTTTCTACATGACCGGTCTCTAATGGTTCAAATGGCTCTAAGCACTATGGGACTTAACATCTGAGGTCGTCAGTCCCCTAGACTTAGAACTACTTAAACCTACTTAACCTAAGGATATCACACACATCCACACCCGAGGCAAGATTCGAACCTGCGACCGTAGCAGCAGCGCGGTTCCGGACTGAAGCGCCTAGAACCGCTCGGTCACAGCTGCCGGCTGACCGGTCTCGAGCACATTTTAGCTACAATGTTCGCGATGACGTTTATCAAGAGTCGTGGGTTGATAGCGTAAGACAAATTTTATGACCATGAATGACAGCAATGGTGAACAACATACCACCCGTCTGAGAAGCTGTTAGTCGCGCGGGATTAGCCGAGAGGTCTCAGGCGCTGCAGTCATGGACTGTGCGGCTGGTCCCGGCAGAGGTTCGAGTCCTCCTTCGGGCATGGGTGTGTGTGTTTGTCCTTAGGTTAATTTAAGTTAAGTAGTGTGTAAGCTTAGGGACTGATCTGATGACCTTAGCAGTTAAGTCCCATGAACCCTTTTTTTTTTTTTTTTTTTTTTTTTTTAAATGCTGTTGTCACTACCGGTTCCAAATTTGTTCACGATCATCATGCAGCTGATCAGAGAGACTGCGGTGATCAGACTTCGACACAGTACTGCAACAGATAAAATCCCCGCTGACCTATTAAAAGATTATGGAGACAGGCGAAAGAACAACTGCACAAAGTCATGGTTATACCATGATGATCGAAAACTATCAATGGATTTAATGTGAAGTAAAACGATTACCATACCTAGAAAATTAAGCGTTAATGAATGTTCTAATTATCGGACCTTGGCGTCACTAAGCAGTGGTTCAAAAATTCTACCCGGTACTGTTAAGCAAAGACTAAAAGCTAAAGTTAACTTACATTTAGGAGGCAATTAATTAATATAATGCTGATAGATAAACCGAAAAGGCAAATAAGGGCAAACATTAAGACAGAAAATAAAATAATAATACAAGTGAATGAATTTTGTTACTTGGGCAGTGTAGTAACATTTGTATGAATGTGTGGCGTCTGTTCTTTCGGATATGCATGAAAGAGCAGACACCACGTGAAATGCGTAACTGTGATACTTGTCACATGTTGAAGGGGGAGGGCGGAGAAAGGAAAGGAAAAGGATGGAACTAACTATATCAGTTGCATCGGGACTTTATGCGGAATCAGTGGCGACGAATGAAAAAGTGTGCCAGACCAGACTTTAGTCCCGGTGCGGCATGCATTTCCTTTCCGCCCCCCCCCCCCTTCAATTTTTACATAGTACAATAACAGATGGAATCAAAAGTGCCTAATGAATGTTAAAAGAAGGATTGGAGTGACTCAGCAAGTATTATAAATAAGAGTAACTGATTTAAAAAAACAACTACCATAAAACAGCAATGAGAAAGAGATTGATCAAAACATTTAATTAAAGCCATGGTTTTGAAGTGTGGACTCTGGGGAAACAATAAAAGGAAAGAATAGAAGCGACAGAGATGTGTGTATGAATAAGAGGCACAAAAAACTTCTTGGTCTGAAATGAAATCTAACGAACAACTGTTAAAAGTAATTAAAGGCGATGCTGATTAACGTGATACAGAGAGAAAAAATTTAATTACTTGGGCACCTAATTCAACATAACAGCTTCATAAAAGTCTTGAAAAACAAAGTCCTGGGATAAGAATCAAAAGGGAGGCATAGAACATCCATATTACAAATTGTTAGCAGTGGGAACAAGTTCATCAGTTACAGCAAGATGGAGGGACGGACAAGGGTGGCTACATTAACAACGCGTTGTCTTTAGTTTCTGATGGTGATGAGTAAAAACCAACCTAAAGCGCTGTAACGAGCGGAAACCAAAAAAACCTTAGAATAATTTCACCATAGGTCACGACTGAAGCACTTTGTCGCATTTTTTCGGTACTCTATAGTAGCGCAGGAGGTTTTAGTTTCAAACATGTTTCTTTTGCCCTTTTGGATAACAAAATAAAACTGCTTAACTGAGACTGCTTTTCCAGGCGTTACGAAATGCTTCAGATTAATCTGAGGAATACTGACGATGCAGCTTCCATCCCGAAATACGTGTCGGAAATAAACACCTAAAAAAACAAAATACTGGCACCAGTCGATAGCCTTTTATTTATTAGGTTTGTAGACCATAACATTGTTCCAATTATGCAGGGTGGTTGTAATTAAATTTTGGCTACTTGAAGCAGTGGAAATGAAAAACTATTTACCATCTTGAGCCATTGTAGACGAAAAACTACTTGCCATATTCGTACTCACCTTTACAGGAATGATGTCCAAACAGTGCCCTACATGATTTGCACTGTTAGTAGTGCCAGTGTCTTGATTTGCAGTTGCGCCCCTGCTAGTACGGTGACGTAGGGCCGAAAACACGCACCATTGTGCTTTACAGTTGCAGACAGTCTGGACGAGGTGAACAGGACTTCACCTGTAAAGCCGTTTTATCATAACAGCAGCAAAAGTGCTGCTGCTCTTCGTGACTATCGATGCATTAATGGAATACGGAGGGGACGTCTTTCCGCACCGGGGTTGAATAACATGATTCGGGTGTTCAAATTAACTGGCGTTTTGGGAATAGCTCCTGCATGGCCACAAAGATCAGCAGATTTGAACCAGTGTGATTTCTGGCATTGGGGTTACCTGAACGACAGCAAAGCAATCTCTAGTGCGGTCCCAAGTTGTCCTGGATGCAGATGACCGTCAAACTGAACAGCATTTGTAACATGGAACGTAAACATGGTACGCAATTAACAAATGTTACAGTCTCCAGTGTAAATTAAAATGTGTCCTTTTCACTGGTTAATTCCTTATTTCTATTCCGTATGTCCTTACAAATGTTTACACAAACTTGCATTGTCATACCATTGCTTGTTTGTCACTGGGGGCTTCTCAGTTAGCGAACGTTTTGTTATAACTGCCCTGTAACTGAAAGAAAATCAGTTCTGCGTGTTTGAATACGTTACATTACGTAAATGTACTGAAGAATCGCTGCAAATCTCAGAACAGGTAGTTGCCTGTTTTGAGAGCTCGGAGAGCGATCGTTAAGAGATGTGGGTGAGTTTTCTTGTGTGCGACACAAGTTTCGCAGGACACTGGCTAATATCCGTTACGTTTTCAACACATGGTAGAACATCCACTGCAGTAGTTGTATATCTTTCATACCGGTGTTTCATCAGTAAAATTGTTTACAAATTATTATGAATAAGTGTACCTCCCGTATTAGTGTGTAGTGTTATCGAGGCAATAATGGCAACCCCGTGACAGCTCTGGAAGCCTGAAACGTGAACGTGAACACAATTCTGTGAGTATTCTATTTGAAAGAGGCTAAAGGTTGTGTGTCCTTAAATTAGGAGTGAAGATACATTCGTCGTGTATCGTGTTGCGAGATCAGCACCTACCTGGCGTCGGGTAGCAGTTATGCATACACTCTTGAAATAAGTCGGCAGCACAGTTAGTGTGTGCCAGTATGTATTGGATCGGTGCATAAGTTCGCAGCGTTTTTCCATAAGTTTAATAAACGTAACAGGTACACATGAATGGGACGTTGTCATCAATAATATATTCTCCTTCACTGTTTACAACAGCCTACCAACACTGGAGTAACTTTTCCATTTCGCAACTGTAGAAATAACGTAGTTTTTAGGTAAAGAATAGTCCAGCCATGAAACTTCCTGGCGGATTAAAACTGTGTGCCGGACCGAGACTCGAACTCGGGACCTTTGCCTTTCGCGGCCAAGTGCTCTACCAACTGAGCTACCCAAGCACGACTCACGCCCCGTCCTCACAGCTTTACTTCCGCCAGTACCTCGTCTCCTACCTTCCAAACTTTACAGAAGCTCTCCTGCGAACCTTGCAGAACTAGCACTCCTGAGAGAAAGGATATTGCGGAGACATGGCTTAGCCACAGCCTCGGGGATGTTTCCAGAGTGGCAGAAGTAAAGCTGTGAGGACTGGGCGTGAGTCGTGCTAGGTTAGCTCAGTTGGTAGAACACTTGCCCGCGAAAGGCAAAGGTCCCGAGTTCGAGTCTCGGTCCGGCACACAGTTTTAATCTCTCAGGAAGTTTCATATCAGCGCACACTCCGCTGCAGAGTGAAAATCTCATTCTAGTCCAGTCATGTTCAGAGCGTATCTGGAAAGGAAGTTTCTCGAAAACTGTTCGATAGAGAGCGGAAAAGGTGAAAATCTGAGGGCGCAAGATAAGGTGAATAAGGTGTGTGCGGAATGATTTCCCAACATAACTCCTGTGTAGCATTTTTCGTTAGTCTAGCAGAATGCAGACGGGCTTTATCGTGAAATAGCATGACTTCAGGCAGCCTTTCTGGCCGTTGTCCTTGAAGTGTGTCTGCAAAACGTCTCAGTTGTTGGCAATAAATGTCAGCAGTGATGGTTACACCTCTGGGAAGCAATCTGCAGTACACTACATCTCGCTGTTCCACCGAGTGCGTAACATTATCTTTTATGGACGCGCGCACGTCTTTGCACCGGGAGTTGCTGCTTTGTTTGGGCTCAACCGTTCCTTTCTTTTCCTTATATTAGCATAAAGACACCTTTTCTTGCCGCCAGCAATCGTATAATATAGGAATGGAAGGCGTTGCTGCGAGCTAACTGATGGCGAGCAAACATACATGCTTATTTGGCCAGCCGCTGATTTTTGTGCTTTTTGCTTAGAGCATGCGGCACCCGTACATCCCATATGTGAACGTTCTTAATTGCGTGCAGGTTTTGTATCAAGGTGGAATTATTACAGTTAATCACATTTGCCAGTTCTAGAGTGCAACGACGTGGATTACTGTGGATTACTGCTTTAAACGATTTTGTACCACGGTGGAATTCTACATCCACATCTACATGGATACTCTGTAAATTACATTCAAGTGTCTGGCAGAGGGTTCATCGAACCACCTTCACAGTTCTCTAATATTTCAATCTCGTATAGCGCGCGGAAAGAATGAACACCTATATCTTTAGGTACGAGCTCTGATTTCCGTTATTTTATCGTGGTGATCGTTCCTCCCTATGTAGTTCGGTGTCAGCAAAATATTTTCGCATTCGGAGGAGAAAGCTGGTGATTGGAATTTCGTCAGAAGATTCCGTCGGAACGAAAAACGCCTTTCTTTTAACGATTTCCAGCCCAAATCCTGTATCATTCCTGTGACACTCTCCTCCATATTTCGCGATAATACAAAACATGCTGCCTTTCTTTGAACTTTTTCGATGTACTCCGTCAGTCCTATCTGGTAAGGATCCCACACCGCGCAGCAGTATTCTAAAAGAGGACGGACAAGCGTAGTGTAGGCAGTCTCTTTAGTAGATCTGTTACATTTTCTAAGTGTACTTCCAATAAAACGCAGTGTTTGGTTAGCCTTCCCCACAACATTTTCTATGTGTTCCTTCCAATTTAAGTTGTTCGTAATTGTAATACCTAGGTATTTAGTTGAATTTACGGCTTTTAGATTAGACTGATTTATCGTGTAACCGAAGTTTAACGAGTTCCTTTTAGCATTCATGTGGATGAAATCACACTTTTCGTTACTCGGGGTCAACTGCCACTTTTCGCACCATTCAGATATTTTTTCCTAAATCGTTTTGCAGTTTGTTTTGATCTTCTGATCACTTTATTAGTCGATAAACGACAGCGTCATCTGCAAACAACCTAAGACGGCTGCTCAGATTGTCTCCCAAATCGTTTGTATAGATAAGGAACAGCAAAGGGCCTATAACTTGGGGAACGCCAGAAATCACTTCTGTTTTACTCGATGACTTTCCGTCAGTTACTACGAACTGTGACCTCTCCGACAGGAAATCACAAATCCAGTCACATAACTGAAACAATATTCCATAAGAAAGCAATTTCAATACGAGCCGCTTGTGTAGTACAGTGTTAAAAGCCTTCCGGAAATCCAGAAATACGGAATCGATCTGAAATCCCTCGTCAACAGCACTTAACACTTCACGTCAATAAAGAGCTAGTTGTGTTTCACAGGAACGATGTTTTCTAAACCCATGTTGACTGTGTGTCAATATACAGTTTTCTTCGAAGTAATTCATAATGTCCGAGCACAATATATGTTCTAAAATCCTGCGACATATCGATGTTAACGATAAGGGGCTGTAATTTAGTGGATTACTCCTACTACCTTTCTTGAATACTGGTGTGACCTGTGCAACTTTCCAGTCTTTGGTTACGGATCTTATTATTACAGTTAATCACATTTGCTACTTCTAGAGTACAGAGACTTGGGTCATTGTAGATTACTGCGTTTAAACGATCTTTATCAAACCCTGAAAGTCTTCCTGAACTTGGAGTGTCACTAATGTCAAAACTATCTTCCTTAAAAGGAGAAAAGCAGTTTCTTGCCTTGTTCTGCTCAATGTCATTATCCCGACACGCGGCGCAAACGTTTCTGGCCGCCTCCGCTGCTATCACCCCTCTATTGAACAAATCAATTGTTCGTAATGTTTCGATTACTCCATTTTTCTAGCGTCCGCAGCTCCACTCAGTAGTTCCAAATAACAAAATGATGATACGCGAACTCAAATAGAAACAGTGAACTACAAATAAAAAATGACAATCGATAAGCAAATGCATAGCAACCATAATACGAACATGCAAAACAAAAACGCTACGATCTTCTGCACCAGCCTAATAATTACATGGAATTGTGCTGCTTACCAAAAGTAGAAATGAATAACCAGACAGTGACTTTCAAATGATCGAGGTGCTAGTAAACGAACAGCATGATAGACCAGGACTGCAGTAGGTCGAAGGCATTGCAGACAGACCACTGTGGCTGACGTGATACCTAACAGATTCTGGCTATAGCATTATTAAATCACTTTGCGAACAATGCAGCCAAAATGTGTGTGTCTACTTGAAGAATGTATGCAGATCTTTACCAAATACTTGTGGTCCTCATTACATGTGTGGTTCATCAACTCGCAGTTAATTAAACAATTCCAGCGCCTAATTTGTAAAATGGCTCTGAGCACTATGGGACTTAACTTCTGAGGTCATCAGTCCCCTAGAACTTAGAACTACTTAAACCTAATTAACTTAAGGACATCACACACATCCATGCCCGAAGCAACATTCCAACCTGCGACCGTAGCGGTCGCGCGGGTCCAGACTGTAGCGCCTAGAACGGCTCGGCCACTCCGACCTCCCCTAATTTGTAGTTGATGGTTGCAGCGAAGAGATGAAAAGGAGGAAACTAGTACGTGTGAACTAGGCAGACAGCCGCTAGATATACTGATATACATGTTTGCATGTGTAACTGTGTGTGCGACTTTCCATTTCGAAGGAGGAATGTCTTCTGTACTCTGTAGTTGTTTACACTTTTTTCCTTTGCCTAATGTTTGTTACAAGTATTTCTGAGACACTCTTCAACGTCTGTATCACTCCCGCTTCCAAGTTAGATGCTTGTGCAAAGCTTAGTTGCCGGCCGGACTAGCCGAGAGGTTCTAGGCGCTTTAGTCTGGATCCGCGCGACCACTACGGGCGCAATTTTGAATCCTGCCTCGGGAATGGATGTGTGCGATGTCCTTAGGCTAGTTGGGTTTAAGTAGTTGTAAGTTCTAGGCAACTGATGATCTCAGATGTTAAGTCCCATAGTGCTCAGAGTCATTTGAACCATTTGAAGCTTAGTTTATCAGCTATATTTTTATGATTCAGGGGGTAACAGCTTGACGACGACAGACGTAATACACAGAGCCGTGATGTCAGTGTTACGCATAGGACAATCGCCTGCCGCCAGCACGCTGTGCGAGTGGGGAAGTCCTGAAATAGGCGGCTGACGTCCTCGCGACATAATTCACCAGCACAGCACCTGCGACCCTGATCCCAGCCGCACCGGCCAAATCGCCAGCTGCCGAGGCCCGTCCGATACGATTCGTTAATAGCGAGCGACCAGCTGGCCAACACACAGCAGCAGTACATGCCAGGGACAGCCGTGGTGCCCTCTGGCCACATAACTGCCGTCCGTCCGCCACGACATAAAACAGCTGCGCGTAATTTATGGTGAACGAGTCTGGAGCAAGCTTGTGTAGGGAATAATGTTCTTGCTGTTGTGGACCTCAATCCGAAGACTGGTTGGATGCAGATTTACACGCTACTCTAACTTGTGCAAGCCTCTCCTCTTCACAACTACCGCAAAGTACAGAGGATGGACAAAAATATAGAGTACCAAAACCACAACACATTACCATGCCTAACACAGTGTAGAAAAAACAGCTGACATTCAAAAAAGCTTTTAGTCGTCCCGGGATAGTTAAGTGTAGGTTTTGTATGATTTCCAAAGGAATCTTATAACGTTCTTATTGCAGAATAGTGGCAAGTCGAGGTAACCATGATGGAACTGGATAGCAGTCACGTACCCTTCCTTCCAAAGCAGAACACAAAGGCTTACTATTATTGAGATCTCGTCACTGGTGGCGAAGGTAGATGTGACAATGCATCCTCTTCCTCACAAAACCAGTCCCAGAAATGTGACCTCTGTGAACAGGGCTTCTGTCTTCTTGAAATACAGCATCACCATTGGGGACCAAACAGTGTACCACGGATTGGACCTGACCAGCCAAAATGATCACATAATCCTTGGCAATAATGCTACCTTGCGGAGCAACGATGGGGCCCATGGAATACCGCCATAGGGGTGCCCAAATCATCACTGAACCCCTTCTATGTTTTGGTCTTGTGATGTAAACTCGACCATAGGTTGGAGACAGTGCGAAACAAGACCCTGGCGACCAAATGACTTGCTTCCATTGCTCCACAGGCCAGGTTTCATGGCTTCGGTACCAAGTTTTCCTATTACGGGCACTTTCCTCATTTATCAGTGGTTCTGGAATTGTTTCTCGTCCTCTAATTCCCTACTTATTGAGCTCCCATCGTTTTGTTTTGGCGCTGAGTGCGACATACTCTCCTACAGTGTGTTTTGCAGCTACCTTCCACTTATTTTTCGTCACAATCCCTTTCAATGACCATATGTCACGATCACTCAACACACGCTTTCTCCTGCATTGTGGCTTAGTGAATGACGTGTTTTTGCTTTCCTTGTATGCGGTATAAACATCGATACGGTGCTTCTTCAAACACCAAACACTTTGGCTACCTATGTTACGAAAGTACCCACGACACGAAAAAAAAAAAAAAAAAAAAAAAAGCACTCCGTCTACAGGCCAAAAGTGACCCATCGGGACCATCCTACCGCCGTGACATCCTCAGAGAAGGATGCGGATAGGAGGTTCGTGGGGCCAGCACACCGCTCTCCCGAAGCCGCTACCATTCGGTCGAGTAGCTCCTCAATTGGGATCACGAGGCTGAGTGCACCCCGAAAGATGGCAACAGCGCATGTCGGTCCAGATGGTCACCCATCCAAGTGCCGACCACGCCGGACAGCGCTTAACTTCGGTGATATCACGGGAACCGGTGTAACCACTGCGGCAAGGCCTTTGCCACCCACGACACAAGCACCAACAATTTGCAAACTTTCCAACTGACTTATCTTCAACATCATAAAGCACTCATAACTACACAGAAAACTCCAGAATGAGATTTTCACTCTGCAGCGGAGTGTGCGCTGATATGAAACTTCCTGGCAGATTAAAACTGTGTGCCCGACCGAGACTCGAACTCGGGACCTTTGCCTTTCGCAGGCAAGTGCTCTACCAACTGAGCTACCGAAGCACGACTCACGCCCGGTACTCACAGCTTTACTTCTGCCAGTACCTCGTCTCCTACCTTCCAAACTTTACAGAAGCTTCTGTAAAGTTTGGAAGGTAGGAGACGAGGTACTGGCAGAAGTAAAGCTGTGAGTACCGGGCGTGAGTCGTGCTTCGGTAGCTCAGTTGGTAGAGCACTTGCCCGCGAAAGGCAAAGGTCCCGAGTTCGAGTCTCGGTCGGGCACACAGTTTTAATCTGCCAGGAAGTTTCACACAGAAAACTGTTCTGAAGACATCTGACACTCCCACCGTACTGACGGCAATACGCGGGTGCCGTCCGTGGTCAAATACAACAGCACAATCTACGGGCTGGGCTAGCATCTTCATTTATCTTCGACAAGAATGGAATTTGAAGCAATGAATTAAAATTGTGCTACGGCTGGGTTGGTTCAAATGGCTCTGAGCACTATGGGACTTAACATCTATGGTCATCAGTCCCCTAGAACTCAGAACTACTTAAGCCTAACTAACCTAAGAACATTACACACATCCATGCTCGAGGTAGTATTCGAACCTTCGACCGTAGCGGTCGCGTGGTTCCAGACTTCAGCGCCTATAACCGCTCGACTACACTGGCCGGCCCCTGTTTTACTACACTTTTACATACCTTAGCCTATTTATGAAACTTAAGAGTTTTACGATAGTAGATATGAATTTATTTGTCATACTATGACGCACAAGAGTTCCTATTTGTTGTTCTATAACAGGGAATTGGATGTAAGTACGAAAATAATGACGAATAGCAATTATGAGATTCGTGAGAAATTGTCAAAATTGAGGATCACGGACCAGACGACGTGAAAGAATTATGCTACCTTGGAAGCAAACTAGCGTACTGCGGGCGAAGCTGAGAGGACGTCAGAAGCACGTATTGGCCTCAATTTGAGGAAATGTGTCTGTTAATGTACAAAGGGGGCACAGCACTGTATGGGAGTGAATCATGGACTGCTGAAACAGAAGAGAATCAAAGAGTTGAGACGTGGTGTTACAGGAGGATGTTCAAAATTAGGTGGACGATAAGAAATGAGGAGGGTGTTCGCGGAATCAGTGATGAAAGAAATTTGTGAAAAACAGTGACTTGAAGAATGAGGAATATGCTAGAATTTTTATAGTAGTACCGGGAACTGTACCTAGGAAAAATTTTAGGAGAAGGGAGATTGGTATACATCCGAGAGGTACCTGGGAACTTTGGGTGTAAGTGTTGTTCTGAAGTGAACAACCTGACACAGATGGGGATGTCATGGCGAGCCGCTTCAAACCAGATGACTGATGACCCCCTCCTCCTGCTTCCTTGCCTCCCTCAGAAAAAAGTAAGGGAACTGTCGGCGTCTGTCAGAAGTAACAACGTTAACGGATATCTGTATTTCCATTCCAAGCCATGTTGTTGTTGTTGTGGTCTTCAGTCCTGAGACTGGTTTGATGCAGCTCTCCATGCTACTCTATCCTGTGCAAGCTTCTTCATCTCCCAGTACCTACTGCAACCTACATCCTTCTGAATCTGCTTAGTGTATTCATCTCTTGGTCTCCCTCTACGACTTTTACCCTCCACGCTGCCCTCCAATGCTAAATTTGTGATCCCTTGATGCCTCAAAACATGTCCTACCAACCGATCCCTTCTTCTAGTCAAGTTGTGCCACAAACTTATCTTCTCCCAATCCTATTCAATACCTCCTCATTAGTTACGTGATCTACCCACTTTATCTTCAGCATTCTTCTGTAGCACCACATTTCGAAAGCTTCTATTCTCTTCTTGTCCAAACTGGTTATCGTCCATGTTTCACTTCCATACATGGCTACACTCCATACAAATACTTTCAGAAACGACTTCCTGACACTTAAATCTATACTCGATGTTAACATATTTCTCTTCTTCAGAAACGCTTTCCTTGCCATTGCCAGTCTACATTTTATATCCTCTCTACACTGACAAATTCAGGGTGGCGTATGGAATTGTCTGCTAATGTGGCATATTCCATCACGGATACCAACACTGTCAAAAATGCAATTCAGCACTGTTTTGGTATTTGATTTGCTCATTCGAGCATGTTTTCGGTCGTGAAGATGTCTGAGTGTGTCATTCCTCGCTTTGCAGTTTTGTCTCAGGATCGTACTAATAAAAGATCACCTGTGATCACACGTATGAACCATTCGTGGTCATCGGCAATCCTCTCAAGAAGATGAACGCACACGTTTATTCGATTGTCCTCTACTCAGTTGTGAGGTTTTTCGGGATCATTTTGGCACGAGTCTGTCGTATGTACAAAACTTCGGTCGAAATTTGACGTTTGGTGAAAAAGTTTAACAGGTCACACATCATCCTTATTGTTAAATACCGGTCTGATCTCACAAGACTTCGTTTTCGTCCATTTTTGAAGTTGAAGGTCTCCCTGAGCTAGTTCCATCATCAAAGTATTATTGGCCCTCCAACCATCAATCGTGCCAGCGAAAACCTTTTCAAAGGTAACACTCACGGATTCCCCAAGTTTAACGCAAAACTTGCTGGCCCAACATTGCTCTGAATTCCGCTGTTCCGTTTTCGTAACACACAAGACAAACACACGTCTAGTCTTAACTACTTATCGCACACGTTTCACTTCCGTGCAAGGTTACACTCTAGAATCTACACAAATGCTTTGAGAAAAGAAGTCTTAACACTCAAATTTCTATTATATGTGAACAGACTCCTGTCAGAAATTTTTCCGTCCAATCAGAAGTCTGCATTTTAAATCCTCTTTAATTCGGTCGTCATGAGTTATTTTGCCGCCCGAAAAGCAAAATTCATTAACTACTTTTAGTGTTTCACTTCCTGTTGTAATCCTTCAGCATCACCTGTTTAATTCGAGTACATTCCTTACCCTTGTTTTGCTTTTGCTAATTGTCATCTCGTAACTTCTTTTCGAGACACTAACCATTCCATTCAAATGCCCTTCCAAGTTCCTTAAAACTGTCTCTGATAGAATAACAATGTCATTAGAAAATCCCAATTTCTTTTATTTGTTCTCCTTGGCCTTTAATTCCCATTACAAGTTTCTCTTTCGTTTCCTTTACTGTTCGCTCAATATCTCCATTGAGGTTCTCAGTAGTCACAAATGATCTGGCAGATAACGTCGGTAACTGTGTGAGGCTACTGAACCGGCCGCCGTCGCCGAGCGGTTGTAGGCGCTTCAGTCAGGAACCGCGCTGCTGCTACGTTCGCAGATTCGAATCCTGCCTCGGGTATGGATGTGTGTGATATCCTTTGGTTAGTTAGGTTTAAGTATTTCTAAGTTTAGGGGACTGATGACCTCAGATGTTAAGTCCCATACGGCTTAGAGCCATTTAGAGCCATTTGAGGGTACTGATTGACGATGCTGGTATGTAAAGGAAATTGGCGGCTTTAGTTGAAAAGAGGTTCTTAAGACAGTAAGACATTGATCACCACTTTGAGCAAAGCTAGTAACTGATGCTTGAAATGGTCTGTTGAATTTCAGTGGGCAGGAACAGGCGAAAACATTGGATACTTATATTGCTTCTGTTACAAGTGACTAGCTGAGGACCTAGCGTTATATTTATTCCAGTCTTCTATTAGTCCATCTCCTCAACCCCTTCTGTCTGTCTAACAATTCCTTTACCTCACATCTGTCTCCTCCACACCCTCTGCCCACCACCTCGATCCCCACCCCACTCTCTGTTCATCTCCACCTGCCCCTCTCTTTGTCCATCTCCTTCCCTCCACTCTCTCTCAATCTGCTACTCCTTCTCTCTCTCCAACTGCTCCTTCGACACTGTACATTTCTTCCTCCCCCTATAATTCCATCTCCTCCTCCTCCTCCTCCTCTCTTTGTCAGTCCACTCCTCCTCGGCAACTTTGTCTTTCTTCTCCTCCCCTCTCCCTATTCATCTCCTCTCCTTTCCCTTATGTATCCATCTTCTACTCCCCCCAACCCTGTCCATCTTATCCTCCCCAATTTCCATGCTCTTCTCCTCCTCCCCCCTCTCCGTATTCATCTCCTCCGCTTTCCTCCTGTGTCCGTCTCCTCCACTCTCCTCTCTGTGTCAACCTGCTGCTACGCTTTCACGCGTATATGTACACATTTTTCACCTGCATGCCTAGCGAAGTCCGCAGCTCGTGGTCGTGCAGTAGCGTTTTCGCTTCCCACGCCCAGGTTCCCGGGTTCGATTCCCCGAGGGGTCAGGAATTTTCTCCGCCTCGTGATGACTGGGTGTTGTGTGGTGTACTTAGGTTGGTTAGGTTTAAGTAGTTCTAAGTTCTAGGGGACTGATGACCATAGCTGTTAAGTCCCATAGTGCTCAGAACCATTTTTTTTTTTTTTTTTTAGCCTAGCGAATTTGGTCCTGTAGTGTCATGTTCACGGAGCTCAGCGTTTATTATGTTGTATTTTCTGAACTTCGAGCTGTATAGTGATATAGTTTTGCAGGTACATCCATTGTTAAATATGCATACTGTCTGAGAATTGTTTGTGACTAGAGTTGGCAGTAAAGAAGTAATAAACTAAATGGATCTGAGCACTATGGGACTTAACATCTGAGGTCATCAGTCCCCTAGAACTTAGAACTACTAAAACCTAACTAACCTCAGGACATCACACACATCCATGGCCGAGGCAGGATTCGAACCTGCGGCCGTAGCGGTCGCACGGTTCCAGACTGAAGCGCCTACAACCGCTGAGCTACACCGGCCGGCTAATAAATTAAAACGCGACGCATGATGCCGGAGTTTTCCACACCTCGTGAACTATGTGTCATATAATGATATATTTTTCTAGGTTCATCAGCGGCATATATAGATACTGTGTGCTAAATACACTTACTAAAAAAAATCGTAGCACCGCGAAGGAACTGTACGACATAAACGAAAGCTGTTCGGCGTCTTTCTACTTCTTAAAGATGATACCTTTTCAAATTTCGAGGTATTTGCGAAAGAGTGGCGCTAGTAGCCCCGCTGTGAGGATGCAAATCAGCTTTGCTTCAAATACAGCCTGAAACGCTCATGAGGGTTAGTTATCACTGAGTTTGAACGAGATCATGTAATAGAGCTACAAAAAGCTGGATGTGCCTTCTGCGATAATGCGGGAAGACTTCGTAGGGATGTAGCCACTGTACATGATCGCTGGCAGCTGTGGTCACGAGAATGTACTGTCACATGGGGACCGGGCTCCATATAGACACGTGGTACCACCGAGGGAGAAGACTATCGTGTTTGACACACGGCTCTGGCGCATCGTACTGCATCTGCAGCAACAAACTGAGCAGCAGTTGGCACTATAGTGACGCTAAGAACTGTTGCAAATAGGTTTCTTCAAGGACAGATCCGAGCCAAATGCCCTGTAGTGTGCAGTCCACTGAACCCGAACCACCGCCATTTGCGACTTCAGTGGTGTCAAGCGAGGGGCCATTAGAGGGCAGGGTGCAGGTCTGTTGTGTTTTCTGATGAAAGCTGGTTCTGCCTCGGAGCCAGTGAAGGCCGTGTGCTGATTAGGAGGAGGCCAGTTGAGGGCCTGTAACCATCCTGTCTGCGTGCCAGAAACACTGGACCTGCACCTGGAGTTATGATCTAGGGTGCGATTTCGTATGACAGCAAGAGCTCTCTCGTGGTTATACCCCCCAATCTGACTGCAAATCTGCACGTGAATCCTGTGCTTCGCCGTGTTGTGCTGCCATTCTCGGACAGCATTCCAGGGGGTGTTTTCCAACAGGATAACGCTGGCCCTCATACCTCCGTCGCAGGCCGACATGCTCTACAGAGTGTCGATATGTTGTCTTGACTTGCTCGATCACAAATCTGTCTCCTTTAGCACACATATGGGACATCACTGAATGATACCTCCAACGTAGTCCACAAACAGCATTAACCGTTTATTGACCGACCAAGTGCAAGATGCTCCGTCCCACAAACTGACATCTGGCACCTGTACAACACAATACATTCACGTTTGTGTGCCTGCATTTCAACATTCTGGCGGTTACACCGGTTATTAAAGTACCAACATGTCGCATCTGCAAAGGCTTATCTCGTACTTTATCCTGTAACCTTGCAATGCTAAACACTTAAATACGTTATCTAGACAAATAACTTTTTTTTTATAATGCGATATTTTCTCCGTCAGTGTACGTCGCGAATAGATTTAGTAGCAAACCAGTAATAAATTAAAACTCCATATATAATGCCGCAATTTTTCACGCGTCGGTATTTGGCGTCGTATCTCGTAAATTATGTGTCATAAAATGATATATTTTTGTAGGCACATTCAGCAAAACATGTGTATACCTTCTGCGAAATGTGTTGTGAATGAAATTAGTGGCAAAGAAATAATAAATTTAAACGTCTTGCGTGATATAGTTTCTCACGCATGTCGTTGTTTATGACGTCGTATCTCCTAACCTAAGCATCGTACAATGGTCTAATTTTTCTGTCACATTCAGTGATATATGTGAATACTGTCTGCAAAATTTGTCACGAATATATTTAGTAGTAAAGAAGCAGTAAATTAAAACGTCATGCTTCATGCGGTGGTTTCACTGCATCAACAGCGAAACTGTAGTAAGCGACAAATTTATTTCCTTTCATCATTTTGTGCAAGTTGTCAGCGAGAAAAACTTTCGTAAAGCTTTGGAATTATGTGTAAAGTTTGTTGCAAGTCCCTAAGTGCTCTGATTCTCAAATAGTGGATGACTAAAACGTAGCTATTCGTAAATCATGAGCTATACTGCTTTTTTACCCCCCATCCCTACCCCTTTGATGGGTGGGTGGTCCTTATTCCCGCAGGGCTTCTTTCCAGACGGTAAATGAAATGTGTACGAAGATATATATGTACAAAATGAAAATACCGTGTGGCTAGGGCCTCCTGTCGGGCAGACCGTTCGCCTGGTGCAAGTCTTTCGAGTTGACGCCACTTCGATGACTTGCGTGTCGATGGGAATGAAATGGTGATGATAAGGACAACACAACACCAGTCCCTGAGCGGAGAAAATCTCCGAACCAGCTGGGAACTGAACCTGGGCCGTTAGGTATGACATTCCGTCACGCTGATCACTCTTGTGCCAGGTGCGGACTATATATATACACTCCTGGAAATTGAAATAAGACCACCGTGAATTCATTGTCCCAGGAAGGGGAAACTTTATTGACACATTCCTGGGGTCAGATACATCACATGATCACACTGACAGAACCACAGGCACATAGACACAGGCAACAGAGCATGCACAATGTCGGCACTAGTACAGTGTATATCCACTTTTCGCAGCAATGCAGGCTGCTATTCTCCCATGGAGACGATCGTAGAGATGCTGGATGCAGTCCTGTGGAACGGCTTGCCATGCCATTTCCACCTGGCGCCTCAGTTCGACCAGCGTTCGTGCTGGACGTGCAGACCGCGTGAGACGACGCTTCATCCAGTCCCAAACATGCTCAATGGGGGACAGATCCGGAGATCTTGCTGGCCAGGGTAGTTGACTTACACCTTCTAGAGCACGTTGGGTGGCACGGGATACATGCGGACGTGCATTGTCCTGTTGGAACAGCAAGTTCCCTTGCCGGTCTAGGAATGGTAGAACGATGGGTTCGATGACGGTTTGGATGTACCGTGCACTATTCAGTGTCCCCTCGACGATCACCAGCGGTGTACGGCCAGTGTAGGAGATCGCTCCCCGCACCATGATGCCGGGTGTTGGCCCTGTGTGCCTCGGTCGTATGCAGTCCTGATTGTGGCGCTCACCTGCACGGCGCCAAACACGCATACGACCATCATTGGCACCAAGACAGAAGCGACTCTCATCGCTGAAGACGACACGTCTGCATTCGTCCCTCCATTCACGCCTGTCGCGACACCACTGGAGGCGGGCTGCACGATGTTGGGGCGTGAGCGGAAGACGGCCTAACGGTGTGCGGGACCGTAGCCCAGCTTCATGGAGACGGTTGCGAATGGTCCTCGCCGATACCCAAGGAGCAACAGTGTCCCTAATTTGCTGGGAAGTGGCGGTGCGGTCCCCTACGGCACTGCGTAGGATCCTACGGTCTTGGCGTGCATCCGTGCGTCGCTGCGGTCCGGTCCCAGGTCGACAGGCACGTGCACCTTCCGCCGACCACTGGCGACAACATCGATGTACTGTGGAGACCTCACGCCCCACGTGTTGAGCAATTCGGCGGTACGTCCACCCGGCCTCCCGCATGCCCACTATACGCCCTCGCTCAAAGTCCGTCAACTGCACATACGGTTCACGTCCACGCTGTCGCGGCATGCTACCAGTGTTAAAGACTGCGATGGAGCTCCGTATGCCACGGCAAACTGGCTGACACTGACGGCGGCGGTGCACAAATGCTGCGCAGCTAGCGCCATTCGACGGCCAACACCGCGGTTCCTGGTGTGTCCGCTGTGCCGTGCGTGTGATCATTGCTTGTACAGCCCTCTCGCGGTGTCCAGAGCAAGTATTGTGGGTCTGACACACCGGTGTCAATGTGTTCTTTTTTCCATTTCCAGGAGTGTATATATATATATATATATATATATATATATATATATATATATATATATATATACTGATGGATAATTTGTATGGATTTGTATTGATAATCTGTGTGGATAGTTGTAACAGAGGCTACCTCCAGCCTAAGAACAGGTTAGAAGAAACACAGATTTCAGGCGGAAAAACGAATAACTGTTAGTGATAATTTACTAACGTCAAGACTAAGCCGTGAACCTGTCCCTAGTGTCTGTATCGCAAGGAGAAACAAAATCATATTTTTCCACATTATGTTCGCTGAAGATATATTAATGTATAGTACAAAATACGTCTCCAAATTAAATGTTGGTAAATACAAATAGTAGTACTGGAAACTAATGAAGTCAGCGTTTAAAAATTTTGTCATGGAGAATAAACGGTGTTCTCTATATGTTTCTCCATTCGGCTATGGCTTTTTTTTATTTGTTTGGTATCAGTTTTGGAGCAACTATGGATTCACGCACGTTAGCAGTGTGATCGATGTTGTATACTACCGCAATCTCCTTCACGTGCTCTGACATCTGTCTCTTAAGCGGATATAATTACGGTGTTACACGAGTATTTGATCTATTGATATGTGGTATGTGTTCTATAGAACATTTCCTTCAGAAAAGACACCACTGGTGGTACGGGACTCGTAAAGAGACTACATTACGAGAAATGAGGACTTCAGGCGCCTACAGGCATTGCAAGAAACCGATTACAAAGGTTCGAAATTTCTGCCAGAGTGGAACTCGAACCCAGCTGCACCGCTTACCTAAAACGCTTTCCTTAACCGCCTCGGCCATCCGGACGCGCTTTCCGTCAGACCCAAATTCTCAACTTCCTGCTCACCGTACCACAACGGTCCCTGCCCTTTAATCGCGTAGCTGCAGGCTTCTGATCCCCGTAGGAGTTCGGACGTTGGTTGTGCAACCCCACTGAAACTTTTTCATCAAATAGCCGTGGCGTCCACAGAATTACGGATACGAGTGGTGCATATTCTGTCCGACATGAGTAACTGGGGCGAAAGGAATGGACAGAAAACGGCATAGGAAAGAGATAGGAAGGAAATATTGACTTCCAGTCGGACAGGGTTCAAGGATCGTACTGGCGTAAGTACGACACTTGTCCTGTACCGCAAAGACACATCTCATGCTGAATATTCACGGTGAGCGTCATTAGTTGCACCGGCATTGTAAGAAAACCATTGGTCCGTATTTGCTCAGATAGGTGCAGTTATCTGTCTCCAGTCCAGCATCGCTTTAGGCAGAAACACGCGTTCTTCAATCTGTAAAGGAAACAGACACTGTATTCGTTGCAACAAAAGCTCGTGAATGGTTTTAGCATGTCAGTTGCGTCTAATGGGCACGTCCTCAATTCCCTCCAAGTAACAATGAAAACCAGAATTTTACTGGGTATAATTGACCAAGGGCACATTTTATAACATCAGTTGAAGTTCTTGCACAGTCAGATGTGTTTAGTATATGTTTTAATTAAATAAACTGAAGTGTCCATTTAAACAGCCATTAAAATTCTTCTGGGTCTGTGACTGCATTGTCAGTGTACAAAACATCCGGTATTTCAATCACGATTGCAAGTGGCCTTGCTCAGAACTTATCTTTTAAAAAATAAATGATCTTGTGTCTATTAACACCCTCCATTAATATTAAATTTAATACTGTGCTTTTCTCCACGTAAGTATCCACAGCTGGGGCCATAAATTCTTCGCCTTAGTCATCCCGTCGTGCACAGTAATTTCACCTTGGATCTCAAAGACGTGTTGGGCTCTTAATTAACACCCTTCGTCCTTGGTCAGGGTAAACATTTTAAATATGTGCGAGGTTTGCAGGAGAATTTTATATTTACTGCAGCTGAAGACAATGACCGAGTCAATGGCAGAAGAAACAATCAGAAGAGTAAATTGGCCTCGAGTGCTTTTGGTACGTTGCAGTACTGGCCACTAAAACTGCAACAACATGTAGGGGGCCGCCAACAAAGGTCACACTGACGTGAAGCATACTTCCTCCTTGCTTGAGTAAAAGATATAATTTCAGCACAACAGTGAAAGTAGATCGAAGGAACTTTATCTACATTCTTTACATTGGGAAACGTAACGTAGCAGGTTTCTCGTCCAGACATTAAATTTCAATTTCGTGTGATTATAAGCAAGTCGTATTATGCCTCGTGTGAGAACGAAAAGCGCGTCTGCCAGCACTTGTTGGAATTGGACAGCAGCAGAATCATGGCTTATCGCGGCTGATGTTTATCAAGCGCAACATTGCTGCTCGCGTTCGCTGGGATGCCAGGACTCTCATACGAAGAAGGAATGGATGCAGGAGGGCAATACTCAACACCATGCAGGATCTCAACGACCCCGGGCGAGCAGCGCTTGGCTGTGGAAGACAGTACTGCCACGTCCCTTAACTTTACTCAGAAAATGAGCTTGTTTGCTGCAATGACGTCGAAACTGTGGCATTTTTTAGATAATCACTAATTTGAGTCCAAATACAAGAACAAATGGAGGAATTCTGTGAGCAAATACAGGTAACTGATAGTAATAGTCCGAGACATTACGTCAAAAGTAGTTCAGATTAAATCAGAAGCCAGGCTGAGTATAAAATTAGAGGAATATTTAGGAAACGACACTCATGTACTGAACGAGTAACTAACCCGAAATCTTGTATGACATATTTAATTTGAAAAGTCAAACACACACACGTGTGAACACGAAGAATGTTAGTCTAAGTATGGAAAACTGTGCGGAGCACATACACACTATTTTAATTTACACAATGCAGAAAAAATGTATTAGAAAAATTGGCAAGAAAACATTAGGTTTAAATAATGCATGACAATGAAAGAAAAGCTGTCATACTTACTAACGTAAAATATAGCGGACATTTTACCCCTACTTTTTACATGATAAAAACTGAATCATTGTTTTTAGGCGTAATGAAGACAGTCTGTTATACGACGCATAGTTGCGCCATCGTCTCATAAACATCAAATCAGCAGATGTCGCAGTGGGCTGTTGCTCCAAATAACGTAGCGCGAGGTCAAGGGCCTCTGCTGCTACGTCACTGTGTGACACCAGCTCCCCTTTGTCGCTTTCAGGCTCATTGTCACTTCCGTCACAGCAGTCCACTTCTTCCTGGTCTGGAGTCACAGCAGCAGCTAAATCAGCGTCAGTAAGACTCTCCACACGTGCCCCATCCGCTGTCATCCACTCATCTACGTCTCCGTCACCAGCTTCTTCACATTCACGAATTGTCTGTATCATTTGCAGTAGATTTTACTCTTCATTTTCGACTAGATTGTCCTGAAATTCAAGAGATGTACACAGTTTTCTCCAGAGTATTTTCTGAAATATTCTGCCATGGTCAGCGGCCCAATAAATAACATCCTTCACATTGGTCTTTTTTATTTTGTCCACTAAAGGAATGCTGTCATCGTGGATCAGCATTCTTAAAAATTGTTTTCTGTAAATCAGTTTTAATGTTTCCACTACGCCCTGGTCCATCGGCCGTAGAAGAGGTGTAACGTTCGGCGGCAAAAACTTCACCACAATTTCTCCATCACATAATGGACATGGTGCGTTGTCAATCAAAAGGTATGCACAGGGGGACAAATTATTTTCCTTAGCAAACCGTCGAACAGAGGGAACAGACTGGCGTGAAACCATTCTTTGAACAGCTTACCATCCATCCATACGTTTTTCTGGATGCGATAGTATACGGCTAGGGACTTCTTTTTGCAGTTTTTAAAAGCTCTGGGCCTAGCAGATTTGCCGACCAGCATTAAAGACAGCTTTTGATTACCAGCAGCACTAATAAAGTAAAAAAAAAAAAAAAAGGTTCAAATGGCTCTGAGCACTATGGGACTTAATTTCTGAGGTCATCAGTCGCCTAAAACTTAGAACTAATTAAATCTAACTAACCTAAGGACATCACACACATCCATGCCCGAGGCAGGATTCGAACCTGCGACCGTAGCGGTCGCTCGGCTCCAGACTGTAGCGCCTAGAACTGCACGGCCACTCCGGCCGGCCCATTACCATTCATTAACTTGTTCAGGTAAACAGCCTTCTGCTAAACCAGTACTTCACTCAGAGGAGTTCGCCTTTCTCTTTCCTGCATAAACCAAAGGATGTGAGCTTCATCCACTTTATCGTACTGGAACTGTTTCAAAGTCTGCCGAATTTCGAGTGTTTTTACCGAAGACGTTGCACCGACTGTTTAAGCTTCACTCGGTTCGTTTCCAATCACAAATGGTTGCTTCACCAACACCCAATTCCGTTGCAGTTTAGATACATTCTCACCATTGTCTATCAGCTTCAAAGCATTCAGTTTTTCTTTTTGGATGTTAAGGTTGTGTACACCACTGCACCTGAACGAATACAATGCAACTGTTACGCGTCCCAGCGATCGATAACTAACATAACCAAGCGCTTTGCGAGCCATCTGGCAGAGCACTGACCACAGACACTACAAAGGTCTCAACAATGCACAACAACAAGGGCAGGGAGAGCCCTTTGAAATTCGCACAGGTGTCCGACAAGGCGATGGCCTCTCACCTCTCCTTTTCAATCTGGTGTTAGATAAGGTCATAAAAGAATGGGAAACATCACAACAGGGGATAACCTTAGGAAACCTACAGATTAAATGCCTGGCTTTTGGAGACGATTTGGCGATTGTCACGAAAGGTATAAAGGAAACAAAAGACGCTATTGAAAAACTGCACGAAATCGCTTCCAAAACTGGACTACAGATCTCTTACGAAAAGACACAGTTTATGAGCACTAAGAAACTCTCATCTCTGAACACAAAGTATGGCATGATTTACAAAACGGCAAACTCCAAATACCTCGGTGAAACACTACAAATGAGTGGACATAACAGAGACTCAAACGAAGAAAGAAAGACTAAACTGGACAAGGCATACAAAGTAGTGTGGAATCATTACAACAAGAAGTCTATCTCACAAAAAGCCAAATTAAGCCATTACGACACGGTGGTGCTCCCCGAGCAGCAGAGACCACACTAATCCTAGGGCATACACGTATCAGACAATTAGAAAAAGTAGAACGGAAAATACTTAGGAAAATATTTGGCGCAACTAACAACAATGGAATATGGATCAAGAAACCTACAGAGGAACTGTACAAACATACGGAGACAATCACAGAAAAGATTAGAAAACGCAGACTACAATTCTATGAACACCTATACAGAACGCCATCACACAGGCTGACCAAACAGATCTTTGACTGGGTAACCACTAGAAACAACAAATGGGTGGCAGAGGTAGAAAACGACTTGAACCAGCTCAACATAACAGCAGACACAATAAACGACAGAATAAAGTTCAGAAACATCATTAAGAAAAGTAAACTACAAGAGATACAATGCGACAATCGAACAGGCATAAAATGGGCCGAAGAACGCAAGCAAGATCACAGCCAGAAGATGAAAGAAATATGGGCAACCAAAAAGGCAATCAAGATGAAGCCGAAGACACAAAGCCGACAAGAAGCATGGACAGAGCACCAGAGCGAATGAGGGAAGTTTGGGCAGCAAGGAAGGCAGCAAAAGGAACTGGCCATGTAGTTTAGTCCAAATGCGCTCTTTAAGGGCAAAACACCAATAATATATATATATATATATATATATATATATATATATATATATATATATATATATAGAGAGAGAGAGAGAGAGAGAGAGAGAGAGAGAGCCGGCCGTTGTGGCCGAACGGTTCTAGGCGCTTCAGTCTGGAACCGCGTGACCGCTACGGTCGCAGGTTCGAATCCTGCCTCGGGCATGGATGTGTGTGATGTCCTTAGGTTAGTTAGGTTTAATTAGTTCTAAGTTCTAGGCGACTGATGACCTCAGAAGTTATGTCGCATAGTGCTCAGAGCCATTTGAACCATTTTTTTGAGAGAGAGAGAGAGAAACAAGAAGAAATGCTCGTTAGGTTGGTACCACTTACAAAAACAAATAAGATAAGAAGTAGTTACGACAAATGACCAAAAATGGTTCAGATGGCTCTGAGCACTATGGAACTTAACTGCTGTGGTCACCAGTCCCCTAGAACTTAGAACTACTTAAACCTAACTAACCTAAGGACATCACACACATCCATACCCGAGGCAGGATTCGAACCTGTGACCGTAGCAGTCATGCGGTTTCGGACTGACACGCCTAGAACCGCTCGGCCACCGCGGCCGGCGACAAATGACAAATATCGCCTACAGTTCTCGTACGAAAAATCTGCAATTCATACCTATCCAGCAGTGGTATTCCACAAAAGTTAGCTTCTGAGATATGAAAACTAGAAGACAAATATTTCGTAAAATGGAAGAGCGTCAAAGCTTTGTAACTGATGTATGAATGCTAACTCTAACTAATGAATACACAAGAGGAAACACAGATTTAGGCACAAAGAACCAGTAGATGTTAATAATAATTTATTAATTTAAAAACTGTACTGTGACCGTTTTTGGTGTACTGGTATTGCATGTAGAAACAAAATTGTACGAGTATTATTCCAGGTCAGACTCAAATGGCTCAAATGGCTCTGACCAATATGGGAATTAACTTCTGAGGTCATCAGTCCCCTAGAACCTAGAACTACTTAAACCTAACTAGTCGAAGGACATCACACACATCCATGCCCGAGGCAGGATTCGAACCTGCGACCGTAGCGGTCGCGCGGTTCCAGACTGAAGCGCCTAGAACCACTTGGCCACAGTGGCCGGTTATTCCAGATTAGATCCACTGAAGATATCTTAATGTATAGGGCGAAACACGCCTGCAAAGTAAATAAATACAGAATGCAACATTCGTGGTGGCACCCTAAAGTCCTTCTGGGAGCACTGCCGAGCGTCATCACTGACTGAAAATTCATTAATTTAGTATTTTTTCATCTGATGTAAATTATCAGATAGTACATCAGTACACTTAGGAACATTTTATTCAGGCTGACAACGCCCACCGAAACCTAACTAAACTCCGCCCTACCAGGTCATGAAGGGCAACGGTATCGATCGACCGCTGTGTGATTCTCAGCCCATAGGCGTCACTGGATGCG
This sequence comes from Schistocerca serialis cubense, assembly GCF_023864345.2. NCBI lineage: Eukaryota > Metazoa > Arthropoda > Insecta > Orthoptera > Acrididae > Schistocerca > Schistocerca serialis. The sequence goes on along the minus strand of NC_064639.1, from coordinate 107,626,934 downwards.
TGTATGGAGGGGCATGTGTTCAGCACGCCGCTCTCCCGGCCGTATGTCAGTTTCCGAGACCGGAGCCGCTACTTTTCAGTCAAGTAGCTACTCAGTTTGTCTCACAAAGGCTGAGTGCAACCCGCTTGCCAACTGCGCTCGGCATACCGGATGGTCACCCATCTACGTGTTAGCCCAGCCCGACAGCGCCTAACCCTACATATTCATATTATTAGTTAACTTCAACGACTTTGAGAATGAAATCTTACATCACAAGGAAGCAGCATGACCGTAGTCAACACGGAATGAACTATTGTTCAAATTGCGACGTCCGTTCGGAAAGATTATTCATTCATTAGCATTTCATGACATGTATTTTCCCCAGAGTATGGCTCAAAACATTTTCGTTTTATTTTTTTCTGGAATAAACACTGGTAAGGTGGATGGGAAAAAATCACTATCGCTTTTTTTGTACTTCTAAAAGTACTTCTGTCGTCAGAAAAACGAACCCATTAAAATTATCGCAGCTTTGAACGTTTCGTCCGTAAGGGACGGCATGATGAGTGCTACGACAGCTGATAAATACAAATAAAACAGTTTCTGCTCCAGTCACTCGTTTATTTTTCCACTACGCATTTCGATGGTTCACGCCATCATCCTGAAGGTGGAAATTTGTTTTTTTACATAGCTAATGTTGGTGAAAAATGCAGATGGCATTTCGTAGTAGAAGACCAAGGTAGGTGCAGTTCTTTTGTTGATTGACACAAAATTATTTATTTCGAAAAGGCGCTTTTGAGATAACAAACATGAATTTCTGGCATAAATTATACTTGCAGGGGCGATAAAGTCGCATAAGATCTCTATATTGCTGCCTGATTTACGTCCTCTCCAATGTATATTATGTTTAAACTGTCACTTAAAATATGATGTACATATTAGAGATATTCTTGTTTACTTTGGACACAAAGATGACAGATTAAATGGTTTCTGCATAAATATGTTTTTCTTTTCTTTAAAAAAAAAGTGAATGAACTGCAGACCTTCAAGTACAATTAGCTGTCGGAAATTGATGTTTTTCTTAACCTCAAAAGTGCGTTTTCTAAACAAACTATTTTGATCATTAGCAGAAGACGCAACATAACCTACACCGACCCTGGTCTGCTACTGTGAAAAGACTTTAAACTCTTAACGAACACCGGCTATGTAAGTAAACAAGTCTCCACCTGAAAGTGATGGTACGAAGCTTCGAAAAGCAGAGTGGCAAAATGAACAAACGACTGACGCATAAGCTCTTTTATTTGTATTTGTCACACTTTTATCCTCCTTTCAATTCTGTCCCTGAGGAGTTGAATAATTTTGTAAAGTAATAGCGCGGAGGGTTTTTGCAGACAAAGTGCAGCTTCAAGGAAGGTAACCTGATGGCTTCCGCTCACCACAGTGCATTCTACTACCTGCTACCACGGAACAGCCGATGAAGCGTAACAACCTACTTTCCGTCTAGCGCAGCGCCGACGTTTCCTGAAAAACAGTCAAGGCCCCGCGGATTTCTTATGATTCTCGAGCTCTACCAGTAATGTCAGCTGCGACTTCAAGGTTCCGCACGCCCCAGCCACTGCCTCTGACAGCTCTGACCGATCCCACAGTGACCAAGCTCTGCTGCCCTTATCTCACAACTGAGGGCGTAATTTTGTAAGGTGTCAGGCAAATCCAACACCTTCCATGAAACCCCTGACATGATAGCAAATCCGGCAGTATGTCACATAGCCCCGAATAAATCCTGACATTAAATTAACCAAAGTAATACGATCAACGAGTGAGCAAATGGAATACCACAGACTAACGCAAGAACGCCTAAATGCATGTCATACCTTCCCACCGTGAAACAGACGCAGTTCCGAGGCTCATGGTATTCACATTTGCTTCTGGAAGTTAAAATCTGAAACGCGATGATTTTTCTGTTATATAATTATTGAGAAGCCACATCAGCCACTGTAATTTACGACAAGTTAGATAAGTAATTAAAGATAATTGAGGATCACTGTAGACCATTTTGATAGTTTTCTCCTTTATGAAACTTAATTTAAACCTAGACTGCCGGCCGCAGTGGCCGTGCGGTTCTGGCGCTGCAGTCCGGAACCGCGGGACTGCTACGGTCGCAGGTTCGAATCCTGCCTCGGGCATGGGTGTGTGTGATGTCCTTAAGTTAGTTAGGTTTAAGTAGTTCTAAGTTCTAGGGGGCTTATGACCTAAGATGTTGAGTCCCATAGTGCTCAGAGCCATTTTTTTAGACCTAGACTATAGATGCGATATGGCATAGGTCATCCTTCGATGCATTATAGAACTTGGAAACCCATTCAGGGAATATTCGTTCACATTTTTGTTGAATGCAGTTGGTTTTTATCATCCTGTATTAAAATATTTCCTTTTATCAATAGTGCAATTTATAAACAATGTTTTGTGAGAAGAATAAAATTTCCATTGATAAACTTAACTGCTTTTTCGACGTTATTTTACCAGCTAACTAAAAATAGGAAAGCCTTGAACCCCTTCCACTAAATTTAGTTAGTATTAAGATTCTTTTACAGGGAGTGCAGTGGAGCTGACGCTGAAATAATTAAGTATTTGGTTATATCATCGCTAGTCTCACTGAACTCTTCTGAACTCTACATGTCATGTGTGGTCTGGCGTCTCCTTACCAGCAACAGGTACCGGGTTCAAACTAGTCAATTCCACAAAAAACACGCTCAGAGCGTCGTTGCGCGAAAGTGGTAGGGAGACACGACTTAGAACATACGCACACCGCGCAGAATGTTAGAATTTCGTTCGTGCATATGCGTACGTCATTTATACCGTGTTCAGTTTATAGCATAATAATATATGGGAATAGCGATGAGAGTGCCGTTTCTTTCACATTAGCAGGAACCACCCATTTAAATTTGTTACAAATTCAAAAAATCATTTTTCGTCTACGAATCATAGTGGGCTAGCTTAATTATTACAATACTGAGTGATATGCTGACAGAATACTGCTCGTAGATTTTAAGTACAGGGTGGCATAGGGAAACGGAAAATTTTGAAAGTAGTGGCTGCATCTTCTCCAAGCTGTTGAAAAAAGAAATATACAGAAGAATCGAATAGAAAACTGACGATCTATTAGAAGAAGATAAATTTAGTTTTGGGAAAGGTAGAGGCAGTTTGGACGTTGCACTTGATAAATGAGGCAAAATTTAAGAGCAATCAGGACAAGTTCATAGGATTTGTCGACCTAGAACAAGCGTCTGACATCGAAAAATTTTACAAGATGTTTGAAATTTTCATACAATAAGTGTAAAATATGCGGAAAGATTGGTAATATATGTATACAGTTTATACAGTTACTAAAGGGGAGCAGTAAGCATGGAAGACCAGGAACGCAGGGGTCGAATTAAACGATAAAGATGTTGTCTGTCTTGTCTTACCGTCCATCCAAGAAACAATAACGGAAAAAAGAAAAAGGGTTCATCAGAGGGATTAAAATGTAGGGTGAAAGGATATCAATGATAAGATTAGGTGATGACATTGCGATCCTGACTGAATCTGAGCAAGAATTACATTGCAGGTTACTGAAATGAACATTACAATGTGCACAGAACATGATCTGGGAGTAAACCACATGAAGATGAGAGTAGAGAGAAGTAGAAAAATAGCAGAAATGCGATTGGTGACAACAACAAAACTGGAGAGCACGAAGTAAGCGAAGTGAAGGAATTCTGGTGCGTTGGAGGCAAAATAAGATAATGTGGTGAAACAACGTGGACATAAAAAGCAGGCAGAGTAGCTCAGGCAAAGAAGACGTTCCTGGCCAAGAGAAGTCTTGGGCAACCTCAGGAATCCATGGACACTGTATGTTAGCAGGGGACTGTTCAGGCTGCTGGAGGCTCTGTAATGGTGTGGGGCGTGTGCAGTTGGAATGATATGGGACCCCTGATACGTCTAGATACGAATGTGGTAGGTAACACGTACGTAAGCATCCTGTCTGATCATATGCATGCATTCATGTCCGTTGTGCGTTCCGACGCACTTGGGCAGTTCCAGCATAAATCCGTAAGAGTACAAGGGGCTGGAGATCTCTTCTGAACGGCACGTTACAAAGCATCCCAGATATGCTCAATAAGGTTTTTGTCTGGAGAGTTTGGTGACCAGCGGAAGTGTTTAAACCTAGAAGAGAGTTAATGGCGCCACACTGTAACAATTCTGGATGTGTGTGGAGTCACATTGTCCTGCCGGAATTGCCCAAGTCCGTCGGAATGCACAAACGGCACGAATGGATACAGGTGATCATACAGGATGTTTACGTACGTGTCACCTGTCAGACTCGTATCTAGTCGTACCAGGGGTCCCATATCGCTCCTACTGCACACATCCCACACCATTATAGAGCCGCCACCAGCTTGAACAGTCCTCTGCTGATATGTAAGTTTCATGGGTTCATGAGGTTGTCTCCACACCCGTACACGACCATCCGCTCGATACAATTTCAAACGAGATTCATCGTACCAGACAACATATTTCCAGTCATCAACAGTACAATGTCGGTGTTGACTGGCACAGGCGAGGCGTAAAGTTATTTGTCGTGCAGTCATCAAGGGTATACGAGTGGGCCTTCGGCTCCGAAAGCCCATATCGATAATGTTCCGTTTAATGGTTCGCACGCTGACACATGTTGACGACCCAGAATTGACATATGCAGCAGTTTAAAGAAGGGTTGCACTTCTGTCATGCTGAAAGTTTCTCTTCAGTCGTCGTTGATCCTGTTCTTGCAGGATCTTTTTCCGGCCGCAGCGATGTCGGAGGTTTGATGTTTTATCAGGTTCCTGATATTCACGAGACACTCGTGAAATGGTCCTGTGGGAAAATTCCACTTCATCGCTATATCGGCGATGCTGTGTCCCATCGCTCGTGCGCCGACTATAACACATCGTTCAAACATATTTAAATATTGATAACCTGCCATTGTAGCAGACACTTGTCTTTTATAGGCGTGCCGACCGCGGCCCCGGATTCTGCCTGTTTACATCTCTCTGTATTTGAATACGCATCCCTATACCAGTTACTTTGGCGTTTCAGTGTATAAAGTGAAGTACAACATAATACCATCATGGAGATGTATACAGTCAGTGGAAAAGCGAGCAACTAATCAATTAATGACCGTAACAATTTATAGTCTTTATACACAATGTGGTGTCACCGCCAGACACTACACTTGCTAGGTGGTAGGTGGTAGCCTTTAAATCGGCCGCGGTCCGCTAGTATACGTCGGACCCGCGTGTCGCCACTATCAGTGATTGCAGACCGAGCGCCGCCACACGGAAGGTCTAGAGAGACTTCCTAGCACTCGCCCCAGTTGTACAGCCGACTTTGCTAGCGATGGTTCACTGACAAATTACGCTCTCATTTGCCGAGACGATAGTTAGCATAGCCTTCAGCTACGTCATTTGCTACGACCTAGCAAGGCGCCATTATCATTTGCTATTAATCTTATGGTGCATGTACCGTCAGACCGATGTTCACCAATTATGGATTAAAGTCAAGTATTCCAGAAGCTACGTACTTATTTTACTAGTCTCAACTCCTTTAACTGTTCCAGACCTCACGCCAGCCTGTGTGAGCTTAAACGCGTGCCTTTCGGCTTCACCTCGTAGTGGCTTGGCTGTCTTGCCAAGTCACAACACACAGTTTTTAGTACGAGTCGAAATAAGTATAAGAAAAATAATGCTATAAATAAAAATAAAAATAAAAATTATGTGCCGCGCGGGATTAGCCGAGCGGTCTGTGGCGCTGCAGTCATGGACTGTGCTGCCGGTCCCGGCGGAGGTTCGAGTCCTCCCTCGGGCATGGGTGTGTATGTTTGTCCTTAGGATAATTTAGGTTAAGTAGTGTGTAAGCTTAGAGACTGATGACCTTGGCAGTTACGTCCCATAAGATTTCACACATATTTGAACATTTTTTTTTTTGAAAATTTATGTCATCCTGTCAATGTGTCTTAATTATATAAAGCATTTAGAAATTACTTTGTAGCAGCTGTTATCTAAAAGGTGCATAGATCTACTAAAAGGAAAAATACCTGGGCATGTAGGCCAACATCATATGATATCGTATTAAAATGTTATCAAATAGTAATAGCAATCACTCTTATAAAGTAAAAATAGAAATGGTGAATTATACACACTCTGAGACAAAGAAAGGACAGACCACAAAGGAATTATCCGAAAGGGACTGGAACACGCAGATTTTATATACATGTACAAACATATGATAACAATTTCAGAAAAAACTGAATGATTTATTCAAGAGAAAGAGCTTCAGAAACTGAACAAGTCAATAACGCGTTGTTCCTCCCTGGCCGTTATAGAGGGAGTTATTCGACTCGTCATTGATTGGTGGAAGTGTTGGATGTCATAACGGTTATCGTGCCACATTCTGCCCAATTGGCACGTCAGATCGTTAAAATCCTGAGCTGCTTAGAGGAACATGACCATAATGCTCCAAACGTTCTCCACTAGGGAGAGTTACGGGACTTTGCTGGCCAAGGTAGGGTTTGGCAAGCATGAAGACAAGTAAAGGAAACTCTCGCCGTGTGCGGGCGGGCATTATCTTGCGGAGCTGTAAGGGTAGCTTCCCGTGAAGGGCAACAAAATGCGGTCTTGAAGTGTCTACGGCCGGCCGGGGTGGCCGAGCGGTTCTAGGCACTACAGTCTGGAACCGCGCGACCGCTACGGTCGCAGGTTCGAATCCTGCCTCGGGCATGGATGTGTGTGATGTCCTTAGGTTAGTTAGGTTTAAGTAGTTCTAAGTTCTAGGGGACTGATGGTTCAAATGGCTCTGAGCACTATGGGACTTAACATCTGAGGTCATCAGTCCCCTAGAACTTAGAACTACTTGAACCTAACTAACCTGAGGACATCACACACATCCATGCCCGAGGCAGGATTCGAAACTGCGACCGTAGCGGTCGCGCGGTTCCAGACTGAAGCACCTAGAACCGCTCGGCTACCACGGCCCTAGGGGACTGATGACCTCAGAAGTTAAGTCCCATAGTGCTCAGAGCCATTTGAACCATTAACTTGAGGTGTCTACAAAGCGCGTGGTAATGTGTTCCTCAGCATCAAATCCAGGCATTCTTCGATTCCATGCCGTGACGTCTGGAGTCTTCGGTTGCAGCAGGTATCAGCTTCACACTGTACTGAATTGTCGTGGTGAAAGTGCATGTACAGTTCTGCAGATCTGATCTATTGTGTACTGTCATGTCCCCAATCTGTGGAGTAAATTCCATTTAATCACATATCTCTTTGTTGGTGTTTCAGTTTTCACAAACGTTAGTGTATTTAACCTGAATAGTCCCTTCCACGAACATAAAAATTGCTCTTGTACTTACCTATTCGTTGTTGGGGCGTTGTATGCTCTAGTTGACAATAGAAGAGTGGATAAATATCGCTGAGCGGCGCCGGATTGTTCCCACTTGTTTTTATTTTCCCCGCGGGCTGACAGGACAATCTGATCTGCGCGCGCGCTCTGTGGGTCCCCCTACCTCGCCGGTAATTGCATCATCGCCGCTGTTCCCCAGCCAAGGGCAGCGGCTCCCGCTAACACGGACCAGATCCCCGGCAGGAAGGCAGCAAGAACACAGGCTAGCAGGAACGGCACGGCACCCACCGAACGCTTTGTGGACCGCGATAGCTAGTTAACAGTGTCGTCACACACTTGGCGGCTGTGTGTGTGTGTGTGTGTGTGTGTGTGTTTGTAAGTGCGGACTGCTTAGTGTATCTGCGCTATGGATGTAACGAAATATTCCTCCTCGTACAGGACAAGTATTTAGTTAGAAGATGACATTTCAGTCTCTAAATTTAAGCTATTTGTAGATAGTATTTTGCTCATAGTTGTTTTGGTCTTCAGTGCAATTTCTGGTTCGATACAGCTCTCCACGCTTGTCTATGCTGTGCAAGCCTCTTGGCCAACTATTTCAATCTGCTTCCGTCCTTCGTGCTGTAATAATTACAAAACTCACAATGTTGCTCGATGTGTCCTATAAACCAATCCCTTCTGTTAGTTAAATTGTTCGATAATTTCAATTTCTTCCGTTCTCGATTCTATACGTCTCCAAGAATTTCCCAGTCTACCCATCTAATATTCAGCTGTCTCCTTAAGCGCCACATTTCAATAGCTTCTACAAGGGTGGTGAGATAAGTCTGGTAAAAACACAAAAACCATGATTGTTTCCTAAACAACTCACCTCACTTCTCCGCATAATCTTTATTGAACGATATACACTTCGTCCAGCAATCCTCCAGCATTTTCATCCCATCGGTAAAATAGGTTCCGTCTAACTCTGACTGGAACTATGACCTCTATATTTGATGAAAATTTCTTCCCAGCAAACCAAAGTTTCTCTCCCCAACTTGAGGGCCAGTGGCCCAGTACGTTTTGAAATAAGAGTAACGCTGTCAGTTACATAGTTTTCGAGAAAAAATAATAAATGTCTAGAAACGTCGATCTGACATTTTTGTTCGACTGAATAAACTAAGCGCTGCCGATTGTTACACGTTGTTGGTGACCTTTACTGTGTTGGCCGCTGCAATACGAATATGAAACTGTAAGTGCGGCGCCTTTGACAGAATACGCCTTTACACAATTAATACTAACAGGCACTGTGAAACAGGGCGACATGGCTCGTCTTCGCGTTCTCTCAGTTGAGCGGATGTTGGTTCTGAAAAATGGTATTAAAGAAGTTGAATCTGAAGGGGAAGATGTTGACAATATTTCGACTGATTCTGTCAAGACAAAATACAGCAGGGAGTTCGGATGAATCCAAGCGCAGCGGTGAAGGTTCTTATGACTCTCCATGCGCACATAGTAACATAAAAAGTAAGAAATAAGACGTTTGTGAGGCGGTATATTATTGTTTTACTGACGAATCAGTTATCAAACAAACTCAAAAATGCACTGAAATGCAGGTGCGTACAGCACTGCGACTTGATAAATTTGTCATTACCGATAGAAGAGCTTTGAATTTCTTGCCTCTCTGCGCCTACGCGCCGCTGTATGGAAAGGAGTAGAAATGGACCTTCTTTGAGCAGAGAAAAGGGGAATAAAGTTTTACTAATTTGTCACATAATCGCTTCAGGGAGATCATGAAGTCCTCAGGTTTGGTTCGCGGTCGACTAGACCGGGGCGACTAAAAAATGTAAGTTTTCTATCATGTCAATCGTATCAGAGAGAGTCGTAGTAAAGTGCCAGTGTCCATTCGTTCACTTCATAGCTTGAAAAACGTAAGACGCATTGGCAGAAATATGGATGGCTGTCGATACAGATTGCAAGTATGTGCAAAGTTCTTTCCCATATCTTGGTAAAAATGAAACTTGACCTGGTGCCCAACGACTTAGTAACTTTGTAGTGAATAAACATGTAGGGTCATTCCCAAGTAAAGGAAGCAGTTTTACATATGACAACTTCTTCACCTTTCACTAACAAGATATCTGAAAACATACCGAACAAGCTTGCTTGGTGCAATAAACAAAACAAGAAGGGTAGTGACTGAGTACATGAAGAAGAGACCTTATACCAGACAGCAACTTTGAGAAACGTCGATATAATCCTCGCACTGCGTCAAGCAAAGCCCGGAAAGACTGTAATAATTCTCAGTTCCCAGCGTGAAGATGTTCAACTGAAACTGACGCTAAATGAAAACCTGACACAGAGACACATTACAATGAAACAATGGCCCGCAAGTACTCTGGCGGAGCAAAGTGGCCTCCTCATACTTTTTGTAATAGTCTCGTAGAGGAATTTGCCAAAGTTGTTAAGAAATCTGAGGCACAGCTGTAGCTATTTACGTTGAACCTTGAGCCACAGATAGAAAGCATGTCTCGGAGCTGTCGTTGAAGTAACCGATTTGTGACAGTTCTTCTTGTAACCGTACTGACAACTCCTCCTCAAATACCTGCTGCAGATGCAGCACAAGGCGCAAGGGCCGTACGTCGAACACGATGGTCTTCCCTCTCGGTGGTGCCAGGTGGCCGTCCGAAGCCCGGTCTTTTTGCTACCGTGCGTCACGTGACTACCACTTGCCAGCAATCGTATATAGTGACCACATCCTTTCCAAGTCTTCCTGAAATATCGCAGAACAAACATTCAGCTTCTCAAAGCCCTATACACGACCTCGTTCAAACTCAGTGAGATGCTGATAAAGGAGTTATTGTCGCCTTGAAGGAATTCTTCACTAACGTCAACTCAGCACAACGAATCTCAAAAGTAACTAACGATCATGACCGTTACACCGTGTATTTAATGCAAACTTGGTTTACATCCTCATAGGTGCGTTACTACAGCCACTCTGGCGACTGGCGCGAATTTTGGATGGACGTTATCTTTAACATGTAGAAACACGCTCACCAACTTTCATTTATAACACAGAACTCCTTGTTAAACAGACCATTAGAGTGTCTTATTTGTAACAGAAAATCTCAATCCACAAAAGAAAATCAGTGAAAAGAACAGCCTAGATCGCGATGGTTATTTTATTAAGATGCCCGGTTTCCGCTTAGTGTTGGCCATCTTCAGTCAGCACTATCAGCTGAAATTGACGAAGCATAAATAGTCAGTTGATGTCAGTCGAAGAAACTGCTGAGCGTAAGACTAGGCCGAAACATCGCGATCTAGATTGTTTTTTACTTCACTAATTACATAAAGCTTACAAGATCGCTGTTTCCCAAAAACGTTGCCAAAAATTTTAAATAGGATTAAGTACATGCTGTAGACGCCGCGACTAGACATGGGACAGTTTAGTCCCGACCTAGTGTTAATTGCACACATTGTAAGGTAGCACAGTATTGCGTTTGTGTGTGTGAAATCTTATAGGACTTAACTGCTAAGGTCATCAGTCCCTACGCTTACACACTACTTAACCTAAATTATCCTAAGGACAAACACACACACCCATGCCGGAGGGAGGACTCGAACCTCCGCCGGGATCAGCCGGACCGTCCATGACTGCAGCACCTAGACCGCTCGGCTAATCCCGCGCGGCAGGATTGCGTTTCTCTTGCCATCTTGTGTTACGGCACGCTAGTCGGGAACGAGAGAGCAGACAGAGCTCTGACGAAGACGTCATCCAATTGCACGCTGACCGACACCAGGACGACAATGCGACTGCGGCGGCCTCTATGCCAAGAGAACATAAGCGCCGCCCCTGACTGGCCGCGGCCTAATTTTACGTCAAGTTGAAGACTACCAACTAGATACAAGCGTCAAAGCCACTTTGCTTGTACAATCTATGTAGCTCAAACTTGGAATTGTTATACTGAAGAGACTTCTTATTTCGTCTGCCGCCCTTTGCTTGCGACACATCTATGAAATTCTCCAAGGATTGTCATGTACTTTTCGTAATAAAACTCATTTTTTATTATTATTTATTTTATGGCCTTCACTGGACCACTGTAGTCAAAAATACAAAGTTATAAACAAGTTGTTACACAGAGATAGAATTTGGCTCAACAATAACTTAATATGATATTTAATTAATATAATTATTAGCGTTTATTCTTATATGAAAGCTGTTTTGCTCTTCTGTCTGCCCAATATTTCTTCATTCTTTCAGATATTTTCTTTCTTTCTTCATTTGAGACCACTCTTCCTGTACTCCTTTTATTGATTTTCATTTGTAGTCTGGTGTGCGAGCTTGCAGTATCCTGGTTTTCTCTTTCTTGTTTTTTAGGTCATCTACTGTAATTTGGAGTTCTTTTATATCTTCCTTAATTTCTGTGATCCATTTAATGTCGCTCTTGCTATTCCACAATTTTTGTATTACTTTTTTTACTAATTCTGTTTTCTGGAGTTCTCATCAGATGTCCAAAGAATGAGATGATTTTCTTCCTGATCGTGCTCATGACTGGTTCTATTTTCGTATATACTGTTTCACTTGATGCTATTCTGTACTGTTTATTTATACATGTCCAAATTATTCTTCTTTCTATTTTTAGTATTCTGTCAATTTCTGCTGCATTAGTTGTTTTGAAGATAGTTTCAGCTGCATACTTTATTTCTGGTTGTGTAACTGTTTTATAGTGTTTTAATTTTGCATCTATAGATAGGCTTTTTTTTTGTTGTATGTAGTTTTGGTAATGTGGTGGTCTCGCGGTTCTAGGCGCGCAGTCCGGAACCGTGCGGCTGCTACGGTCGCAGGTTCGAATCCTGCCTCGGGCATGGATGTGTGTGATGTCCTTAGGTTAGTTAGGTTTAAGTAGTTCTAAGTTCTAGGGGACTGATAACCACAGCAGTTGAGTCCCATAGTGCTCAGAGCCATTTGAACCAATGTAATTTGCGTAGTTCAGTTTTTTTATTCTATTCTGCCATGATGGCTTCTCATTTAGATTGTATGTTACTATTTCGCCTAAATATTTAAATTTACCAACAATTTTGATTTCCTGCTCTCCTATTGTAATTTTGTTTGCAAGTGGTAGATCAGTTAGCATAATCTCCGTTTTTTCAAATGATATTCTAAGGCCTACTTTCTCTGCTATTTCTTGTAGTGGTTCCACTTGTTGCCTGGCTTCTTGAAAGGTGTTGGCTAGGAGAGCAAGATATTCAGCGAACCCAAGCAGTTTAAGCCAATATCATCTTTTGCACTTCCAATTCTTATCATCTTTGGATTGTCCTTGTACCATTGTCTCGCCCGCATCTCGTGGTCGTGCGGTAGCGTACTCGCTTCCCACGCCCGGGTTCCCGGGTTCGATTCCCGGCGGGGTCAGGGATTTTCTCTGCCTCGTGATGGCTGGGTGTTGTGTGCTGTCCTTAGGTTAGTTAGGTTTAAGTAGTTCTAAGTTCTAGGGGACTGATGACCATAGATGTTAAGTCCCATAGTGCTCAGAGCCAGCCAACCATTGTCTCATTATGTATTCCAGTGCACAGTTGAGCAGTAATGGTGATAGGCAGTCACCTTGTCTTAAGCCTGTTTTTATGAGGAATGGTTCCGAAACTTCTGCTCTAAACTTCACTTTTGATTTGGTGTTGGTTAGAGTGATTTGTATTATTTTAATTAGTTTTGGATGGAGTCCTAAATTTCTTAAAATTTTTAATACTGAAGGTCTATGGAGACAGTCATATGCCTTCTTAAAATGCGAGTAGGCGGTGTCGGCGCGCTATACGCGGCCTACGGTCGGCGGTTCGCCGGCCTCGCCCCTGCGCCTGCAGCACAGTAAATGAGCGGCGTGACCTCTGCGGCCGCACGCCGCAGCTGCCCCTCGGCGGCCACTCGCGGTCCAACTGCCGCCACTCTGAGCCCGCTGGACACTCGGAATTGCTAAGGAGAGCCTTCGGGGCCGCGCCTCGGCCACACGCGTCTACGCCAGTAGTGGCCGGTCTCACGTGCCCGCTCACAGGACACTGGCCGTCAACATCACGCAGACGTCCATCCCGGTCCCGTCTTCCGCGGCCTCTTCCCAATGCTGCACTTGAGAGGTGACGGTCGCGGTGGGTGGGAGGGGGGCGCACACTGTAGGGGCGGGCGCGAGTTACTTGCTGTGCGGACGCGGCACTTGGCAGGTAGCTGCCCTCCCGAGTGACCACTACTGTGGTGGGAAAACAAATTACGCCTTTTCTTTTATTGCTATCATCAGTACGAAGAGCGCACAGCCTCCTGACTGTCAGACTAGTGTCACGTGTCACAGGCTTCGGCAGAGGAAATGCCTCACTCAAGTAAATCTTTTTATGAGCGTCACGTTCACGCAGACTAGGTGAGTACTACTACTCAATGTAGTAATGTGCTGCGAGCAGGGAATTGGACCCAAAATAATTACTCGTGGAGTAGCTTGTTTGAGTCGACAATAGATGGTCAAATTTATTTATCATATTATACAATACTGACCCTTAGTGTAAACAGCATAGCTAGTACAACGTAATGACAAGTTAATAGAAGAATGACTGACAGGGTAAAGCTATGAGGGTCACTCCAAAAGAAATGCACACTATTTTTTTGTTTTCAAACTTAGTTCAACCTGTTCCTGTGAATGGCGCCGTCACAGCATGTCTTCAAGATGGCTGCTACACTTGACGTTCGTCAGAAGGAACGTGCTGTCATAGAATTCCTGTGCTGTCAAAACGAGACAGTGGGAAACATCCACATGAGGTTGAAAAAGGTGTATGGAGATGTTGCTGTCGGTCGCTACTTTGGGATAGGGGAAGGAAGTGTTTGCAGAATACTGAAAGTGTTCGCGTTAAAAAGGGTTTGTGCCAGGTGGGTTCCCAGTATGTTGACAGTGGCTCACAAAGAAACAAGAAAAACGGTATGCAGCGAACTTTTGGAACAGTACGAGAATGGTGGAGACGAATTTCTTGGAAGAATTGCGACAGGTGATGAAACATGGCTCTATCATTTTTCACCAGAGACGAAGAGGCAATCAATGGAGTGGCATCACGCAAATTCACGCAAGAGAAAAAATTCAAAACCACACATTCTACTGGAAAAGTTATGGCTACGTTGTTTTTCGATTCCGAAGGACTCTTGCTTGTGGACATCATGCCAAGTGGAACCACCATAAATTCTGATGCATATGTGACGACACTGAAGAAAATTCAAGCTCGACTGAGTCGTGTTCGACCACATCGGCAAAAGCGGGATGTTTTGCTGTTGCACGACAATGCACGGCCACATGTCAGTCAAAAAAAACATGGAAGAGATCACAAAACTCGGATGGACAACATTGAAACACCGGCCTTACAGTCCTGACCTGGCTCCATGTGGCTATCATCTCTTTGCGAAACTGAAAGACTCTCTTAGTGGATCAAGGTTTGAAGATCATGACTCCCTTGTGAACGCTGCCAAACAGTGGCTCCAACTGGTTGATCCAAAATTTTACCGTGCGGGTATGCAGGGGCTGGTTCCAAGATGGCGTAAGGCAGTTTATATGTAATTCATGTCACACAGTCTCATACGGAACCTTCATCCGCTTTCTTACATATACTGTATATGATAAGATATTCTCATCCCCCTTCCCTTCTGTGTGAGAGGATGAATGAGCAAATGTATTTCTAGTTGCATGCTGGATGGTAGCAGACAAGCCTGTCTGCTAGAGATCAGTAGGAACAACGTCGGAACAGGCAGCTACGCTTTCTTAAAACAAAGAGGTTTCTATCCTTAGTATGATCCTGTCCGTCCCTTGTCATGTTGGTATAGGAAGTTGCCTCTCTGGTCACTTCCGTTTTGTATACGGAAGCACCCTCGGTAGGAGCCAAGGTCAGTCTGTCTGCGGCGAGCGTCTGAAGTGGTAAGATCTCCGGCTAAGCGCGTGTCTGCTAAGTCCATAGGACAATGGATTTCTTAAGATCAGCCTAACTAAAAATTTAATCACCTTCATTTCAGATTTAACTCTAAAATATCTAATGTTATCTTAAATTGCAACGCAGTGTAATTCGAGTGTGAAGTTCAGAATATAGTCCGGTAGTTGCTTTGTCACTACTTTGTGAGCAAAGTGGAACCACGTGTTGATCAGTAACTCTAACTAAGATCATCAATCTTAAATGCGATGTGCGTGAGATTATAACGTCTCGTCTTGACAATATTTTTCAATATAGCAACTTTTCTTTATGTCAACCTACGTGGGGTGTACTTTGTGAGACCAGTACCACGTGCTTATACAATTGTTGAAACCATCAGGTTAATAGTAAGACGATAGTAACCAGTTCGAGGTTTTTATTTTGTAAATTGGTTTTCGATCTAATTTATTTTAATTATCAAAATTATTGTGGAGTTACACTCTTTGTGTAAACCAAGTTGACCACGTGAAGCATGTGGTGTAATCATCAAAGTAGCCCTCAGATATTCTTTTCGGGAAGATTTCACAGAGAGTTAGTATGAATTTAGTATACCAGTGTGTGGTAATTACATGACAGATAGGATTGTGCTACGAACGTAACTTCTTTGGGTGAAAATTGAATCGGTTGGTTGTGGTTAATTTCCTCTTGCATATGTTTCAACGTTCTTCGTGTGTTATTTTATGAATGCAGTGTTGTATGCAGTCTCCCAATCTTGCCTCCATATTTGATGTGTTCCGTAAGATTACAATCTCACATTTTCACAATCCTAAATAAGCACCAGTTTAGTTATGAATCAAGTTTAATATGCTGAAATTTCAATGATCAATGCAAAAATAAATTTCCAAATATAAACTGATTTATTTCTTTTTATTTAAATTCTCTTTTATATATATATATATATATATATATATATATATATATATATATATATATATATATATATCACCGGTTGTCGTGTGACTATTAAAAGATTATAATTAATGTTAGTCTGGTTGGGAATTTAGTAAGCTAGACTGGATACCTGGTGAAACAGTTGCGCAGTAATGCAAGGTTAACTTCCCCAGACATCTCACAGCTTTTAACCCGCTTTTCTTGGCTATCAGCACCGCTTTCACCACAAATTAATGCAACAATATTGCAACACTGAACGAGTAATTCAGTGTGTAAAAGGATTTAATAATCATGTTGCATATGAACGCGATTTTAGGGAAAGGAATGGAACACAGAGTTACTTGAAAATATGGGTTTGTCGCATGAATAAGAGAGGAGAAACAGTAACTCAGATTTGCAATATATTCCAGCTGGTTCAAAAATCACAAGAGGAGGCGGTATACGGACAGATGCCTGGAGATACTGGAGCATTCCAGGTATATCACATGATGGTTAGACCGAGATTACGAAATCAGATGTTAGATTATAATGCGTGGCTAGGAGCAAATAAGGACTCGGTTCATAATTTAATCATAATGCCGAGTAGGACCAAGTTTACGTGAATCGCCAGAAAAAATCAATGTGCAAACAAATGTGATATTGAAGTAGTGAGGCACGATAAAACACATTTGAAGTTCTGTAAGGCTGTATATACTGCGATAATCAATACCACGATAAGCAAGTCAGTTGAGGAGGAATGGACATTTCTAAAAAGGGCAATCACAGAATGTGGACAGGCAACTGATCGACGAAGAATGTACAAAAATGTTGAGGAAGCGACTGGAATACATCAGTAGAAGAGATTTAGGAGTGAAATATATAGAAAGTGCAAAGAAGCTTACGTGAAATGGCTGCAAGAAAAAAACATGAAGAAATCGAAAAAGATATGGTCGTCAGATGGACATACTCAGCGCATATAAAAGTGAAAACTACTTACGGTGAAATTAAAGGAAAGGGCATCAACATTTAGAGTACATAGGGAACTGCACTGTAAAAGCAGAGGAGCGAGCGAAAGATGGAAGGAGTACATGGAAGGTCTGTTAGAAGGAGGGGGGGGGGGGGGGGGGGATCGGGAAGAACTTGTGTGATGACGTCACTGAGGAACAAATGGGAGTCGTTATGGAAGACGTAGGAGATGCAGCAGTAGAGCCAGAGTTTTACAGAGATGTGGAAGACTTGCCATGATTTCTAAAATCATTCGAATAAGTGGCAGCCAAGCGACTGTTCAAGTTGGTGTATAAAATATACAGGTCTGGAGACATACCATCATAATTTTATAACATCATCATCCACGCAATTTCTAAGATAGCAAGAGGAGGTGAGCGGGAGAACCACGACACAATCGACGCAACGGCTAATGCATTCAAGCTGCTGACAAGAATAATGAACAGAAGAGGAAAAGTAATCCGCAATGGAAATACTGAAAAAAATGGAAAAGTAAATTGAGGATCTCTCAAGTGACAATAAGCTTGACTCAGACAATACAAAAACACCAGAGAGGCAGTTCTGACGTTGCGCTTCTTAAGGGAAGCAAGACTTTTAAAAAAGTGCAGGACACCTTCATAGGAATTTGTCGACCTAGAAAAAGTGTTCGATAGTGTAAAATGGTGCAAGATGTTCGTAATAAAAAAAATGCGTGTAAACTAGTGTGGATGGAGGGGGGGGGGATGAGACTCGTCATGTACAAGAACCAAGAAGGAACAATAATAACAAAAGACCAAAAACGAAGTACTCGAATGGAAAAGGCTGTGAGTCGGAGATGCAGTCTTTCGTCCCTACTGTTCAATCTGAGCATCGAAAAAGCAATCACAGTAATAAAATAAAGCTTGAAGAGTGCAATTACAATTTAGGGTGAAAAAATGTCAATGATAAGATTCGCTGATGACATTGCTGTTCCCCATTAAAGCGAAGAAGAATTACTGGACTTGCTAAATGGAATGAGCAGTCTAGTGAGTACAGAATGTGGACTGAGAGTAAACGGAAGAGTGGCGAATGTAATGAGAAGCAGCAGAAACGAGATTAGTGATAAACTTACCAAAATAGGTGACCACTAAGTAGACGAAGTTAAGGAATTCTGCTGTTTGTAAGAGAGATAACACTTGTTGGATGGATCAAATGGTTCAAATGGCTCTGAGCACTATGGGACTTCTGAGGTCATCAGTCCCCTAGAACTTAGAACTACTTAAACCTAACTAAGGACATCACACACATCCATGCCCGATGCAGATTCGAACCTGCGACCGTAGCGGTCGCGCGGTTCCAGACTGTAGCGCCTAGAACCGCTCGGCCATTGGATGGATCAAGGAGGACATAAGGAGCAGGCTAGCACTGGCAAAGAGAGCATTGCTAGCCTAAACGAGTCTACTAGTATCAAAAGTCTGTCTCAGTTAGAGTAGGAAATTTCTAAGGACTAACGTTCCGAGCACAGTATCGTTTGGTAGTGCATCATGGAATATGGGGAAACCGGAAAAGAAGAGAATCGAAGCGTTTGAGATGTGGCGCTGTGAAAGGATACAAAAAAATTTGGTGGATTCGTAAGATAATGTATAAGGAGGTTCCCTGCAGAATCGGAGAAGAAAGGAACATATAAAAATAAGTTACAAGAAGAAGCGACAAGATGATATGACATGTGTGAAGACATCAGGAAATAACGTCTGTAGTAGCAGTTGTAGAGGATAAAAACTGTAAAGGAAGACAAAGACTGGAATACATCCAACAAATAATTCAGGACATAGAATGGGAGTGCTGATCTGGGATGAAGAGGTTGGCAGAAGAGAGGGGTTCGTTGCGGGACATATTAGACCATACAGAAGAATTATTACCTCAAAAACAAACAAGGCTACACTCCAGGCAAAATACATACAGGAAAAATTTCGTGACACTTAAATGCAGGGTGTTCGGAAATTTCCGTTGCCAACTTCTTTGACCTGTGGAGGGAAGTGGGTACATTATATTTTGAGTAGGAACCCATGGCCGGAAACTTACCGTTTCGGCGTTATAGCCGTTTGAAAAAATGTTGGCTAGGTAGGTATGCAATAGGGTAATCATGGGGGGGGGGGGGGAGGGGAGGTAGTTACGTCGGATCGGCTGATGTCATTTGACGTCTGTCCTACCCCTCTGATATGGTTCGAGCCTCATTCACGTGTTTGGGCGACTCAGAGCAACATGGCTGAGTAAACGTTCCGCAGAATACACCGACACGATCCTTCTTAATGACGAAGCTCACGATAATGGAAGACCCGCTTACCGCCTTTATCACGATCGTTATCCACAACTTCCGACTTCATCACATATCCTTTTCGCCACAGTTACGCAATGGCTTCGAGAAAGGGGTTTCGTTCACCATCAGCAGGCGGGACTGAAGTGCTCACGCTGTACAGCACCACGTTGAAGAGAACCCGTGAACGAGCACACGAGCAATTTCTTTGGCTGCCAATGAGTGGGATTGTAAAACAAGTAATCCGCTGGGTCACGCCTAATCAGTTACTCGTAAAAGTGCTGGCGTCACCAACGTGTTCTCAAATTGTTGTAGCGCGGAAACGGTACGTTTTCGGATATGCTTTCCAGTTCGAAATATTATCTACTCACTCGCGTCTATAAACGTAGAAATTTGTAACGGGAATTGCGAACACCCTGTACATATTCGATAATAACAAATTCCTCTTTTTCACTACAGGTAGTCTGCTTTTTATATCATTTCTAGTTGGACAATCATCAGTTACTCCGCTGCCCAAATATCAATGCTCATATTCTGCACTCGATGTCTCATTTTCTAATCTCATACCCACTGCATCACCTGACAGAATTCTATAACATTCCATTAGCAATGTTTTACTTTCGTTGATGTTCATATGATGAGATCTTATGAAGACACTACTGATTACTTTCAACTAGCCTTCGAAGTCGTTTGCCATAGACAGAATTACACTGCCATCGTAAGCTGACAGTATTTATTTCTTCTTCCTGAGCTCCCTAATTCTCTTTCTAAATTTCTCGTTCGTTTCTTTTACTGTTGGCTCAATGTATAGACTGAACAACATTGAAGATAGGCTACCACTCTGTGTCACACCGTTCTCAACCACTGCTAAGCCCCCGTTGCAAAATACTGACACGAATTATTTACAGGGGAGTGGGATAACACGTTAAAACCGGCCTCAGGGAAGATCGGTTTGGATGCTGGAGAAATGTGTGTGCTAAAGAAAGAGAAAACCATGTTCGTAGCATCCGCAGATTTAATGAAAGCTTTTGATTACATTGATCAGATGATAATTCAGATACCCAGACGCATAGAATATCTTAACAGTTAAATTGATGAAACGAAATTATGTTTGACGCGAGATACTTAATACAATTTCAGAAATCCCTCCATCAAAGAAGACGAAGTTAATATCCTTGAATTCGAATCAATAACAACTGTCAACATGAGTAACGTAGAAGTAAATATCCTCCGTGTAGAGAAGCAGCTTGTATCACTTAATAAAAGCAAGACCTCCGGTCCAGACTGTATACCAGTAAGGTTTCTTTCAGAGTCAGCTGATACAATAGCCCCATACTTAGCAGTCTCATACAACCGCTCGCTCGTCGAAAGGTCCGTACCTAAACACTGGAAAGTTGCACAAGTCACGCCAATATCCAAGAAGGGAAACAGGAGTAATTTGGCGAGTTTCAAACTCATAGCGCTAGCGTCGATTTCCAGTAGGATTCTGCAACATACGCTGTGTTCGAACATTATGGTTTACCACGAAGAAAACAACTTATTAACAAACAGCCAACACGGATACAGAAAATATCGATCTTGTGAAACTCAACTGGCGCTTTATTCTTAGGAAGTAATGAATTCCATAGAAAGAGGATGTCACATTGATTTCATATTAGGAGCCGCGCGGAGTGGCCGCGCGGTTTGAGGCACCCTGTCACGGATTGCGAGGCCCCTCTCGCCGGAGGTTCGAATTCTCCCGCGGGCACGGGTGTGTGTGTTTTTATTAGCATAAGTCAGATTAAGTTAGTTTAAGTAGTGTTTAAATTTAGGGACCGATGACCTCAGCAGTTTCGTCCCTTAGGAATTCACACACATTTGAACATTTTTTGAACATTTCATATATTTAGATTTCCAGAAGGCTTATGACATCGTTTCTCAAAAGCGACTTCTAATCAAATTTCGTTCCTATGGTCTATGGAGTATCGTGTCAGTTGTGCGACTGGATTTCCAATTTCCTCTCAGAAAGGTCACAGTTCGCAGTAACTGAGTGGAGAGTGTTCGAGTTCCCCAAGGAAGTGTTATAGGCCATCTGCTGTTCCTCATCTACATAAACGATTTAGGAGAAGGTCTGAGCAGCCAACTTAGATTGTTTGCAGATGATGCTGACATTTACCGTCTTATAAAGTCATTAGATGACCAAAGCGAATTGCAAAACGAGTTAGACAATGTATCTATATGGTGCGAAAAGTGGCAGTTGACTCTAAATGTTGAAAAGTGTGAAGTGATCCACATGATTACTAAGAGGGCTGTAAATTCAACTAAAGGCTGTAAATTCGACAAAATACTTAGCGAGCGCAGTTGCCAATAACTTAAATTGGAACAACCACGTTGATAATGTTGTGGGAAAAGCAATCCAAAGACTGGGAGAACACTTAGAAAATGCAGTAGGTCTCCTAAAGAGACTGCTTACACTCCGCTTGTCCTCCCTCTTCTGAAGTATTGCTGTGCGGTATTGGATCCGCATCAGGTCGGATTGACGGAGGATATCGAAAAAGTTCAAGAAGGGCGGCTCGTTTTGCATTATCTCGAAATAGGGGGAGAGATTGCCACGGATATGATATGCGGATTGGGGTGCTCACCACTAAGGCAAAGGCGATTTTCATTGTGGCGGAATCTCTTCATGAAATTTCAAACAGCAACTTGGCCCTCAGAGTGTGAAAATATTTTTTTGGCAAGCACCTACATCGGGAGCAATGATCATCATAATAAAATGGGAGGAATCAGAGGTCGCGAAATATTTCGTTTTTCCCGCGCTGATCGAGGGTGGGACAGTAGAGAAGTCATGGTTCGATGACCCCTCTGCCAGGCACTCAATTGTGAATTGCATAGTAAGTATGTAGATGTAGATCTACATATGTTATACGCAAGTTAAGTAATCAATATATGTAATAAATGTTAGTGTGCAATGTGCGTGCAGCTAAACCTCAGAAACGAGTCCTGGTAGGATCAAGGGAGTTGTGTCATGTGGTACTACTCTATCCCCCAACTTTGAAGAAGGTTTCCGTTTTCACCTGGAGGGAGCGCTTTCGAAGATATAACGGCTGGGAAGTTTCGCCACCTAGAAATTTCTAGAACATTCCAGAACATTCGAATCTGTGAACATTCTAGAACATTCTAGAGTATTCGAGAGCATTCCACAACATTCTAGAATGTTCTGGAACGTTCCGCAATGATACATCATGTTCGGGAATAGTCTGGAATATTCGGGAAGATTCCAAAATGTTCGGAAACATCCCGGAACATCCCAGATCATTATGGAATATTACAGACCACACTCGAATGTCTTGGATTGTCCTGGACCACAGTGGGTAATTCGACTCCTTCTTGGTATGCTCTGGAATTCGTCACTGGTAGAGCTATCCATTGGTAGGGGTATATAAAGCAAGAGCCGCCGTGGGTTCGAACGTCATTTTCTTATCAGTGATCAAGGGAGGACCGAAAAAGTAGTGCAGTGAGTGAAAAAAACAAACAGAGAAATGTGAGTAGTCAAAGTAATACAGTGACTGAAAATAAATCGAAAATAAAGTGTGGGAAGTGGGTAAAGTGTACTCAACATATTTGTTCGTAAAAAGTTAATTTGATTTATATTTTAGACCATGTACAAACGCAAATGGTTCAAATGGCTCTGAGCACTATGGGACTTAACATCTATGGTCATCAGTCCCCTAGACCTTAGAACTACTTAACCCTAACTAACCTAAGGACATCACACAACACCCAGTCATCACGAGGCAGAGAAAATCCCTGACCCCGCCGGGAATCGAACCCGGGAACCCGGGCGTGGGAAGCGAGAACGCTACCGCACGACCACGAGCTGCCGACCCACAAACGCAAAAGAGGAGGATATCTTGCCATTTCTGAAGTAAAGTTGCGAAAAAAAATGGCTCTGAACACTATAGGACTTAACTTCTAAGGTCATCAGTCCCCTAGAACTTAGAACTACTTAAACCTAACTAGCCTAAGGACATGACACACGTCCATGCCCGAGGCAAGGATTCGAACCTGCGACCGTAGCGGTTGCGCGGTTCCAGACTGAAGCGCCTAGAACCGCTCGGCCACACCGGCCGGCACGAAGAGAATAGCGAAAAAGCAAAATAGACGAAGAGCACGAAGCACATTTAAGCCACCATTGAACGACAATGAGCACCGTGAGAAGCAGAGAAATCGCAGTACAACGAAGTGAACGGATTGAAGATTCACGAATTGCGACTCAGTCATGTAATGAAAGACTTCGAACTGAAGCTAACCATGAAAATATCGCCCTACGAGAAGGGCGGACGACGACAAGCAAACAGTACAACCTAACGAATGAAGCATTCCACTACGACCAGACGAAAAAATATAAAAAACAGAACCACGTCTTAATCGGGAACATGCCGATTTTGCAACGAGAAAAAATTTCGTTAGAGAAACGGCAGGATTCCGTTGCGTCAATGGAAAAATTCGATTACCACCACTGGAAGCACCTCTTTAGGAATTTTTACATTACATGACCAGGAAAACACTTGAAAAAAAAACACTTTCTTTCGTATAGAAAAGGGTACCGGTGAAACGGTGGGTTCCTCAGCTAATGCATTAATCAATGAGTATATTTGCTAAATAGGAGTCTCGAGGACGATCACTTCTGTGGATCCCGCGCGACGTTAAACCAGCCTTATTCGATGCGACCTAAGGTCAATAACAACTTCTTTATAGAATCGGATAGGAATTCCATCAGGCCCTGGATCCTTCAAATGGCTCTGAGCACTATGGGACTTAACATCTGAGGCTATCAGTCCCCTAGAACTTAGAACTACTTAAACCTAACTAAGCTAAGGACATCACACACATCCACGACCGAAGCAGGATTCTAACCCGCGGCCGTAGCGGTCGCGCGGTTCCTCACTGAAGCGCCTAGAACCGCTCGGCAACTGCGGCCGGCTCCCTGTATCTTTGGTCAGTTTCAAAGCGTTCAGCTGTTCAGCAACAGGAAGGAACAATTCTGTCGCGCGCAGGACAGGAAGGCAGAAAGCGGCGTGCAGGTGGAGAGGACGGAGACAGGTGCCTGATCGATCCTTCCGCCAGCAAACAGCACGCAGCATGCCGCCAGCCGTTCGCCGGGCACCTGGCAACGCGACTAGGAGGCTCGCACAGTCAGCTGATGGGGGCGCCTGCTTCCTGCCGCCGTGAAGGACAGCGGCAGGTCGCGGCGTATCGTTTTTCCGGCGCTTTTCCGCCGCCACAATGGCCGTTTCTTTTCTCTTCCCGCTGTATCGGGAGCACAATCAGCGGCACGACACCGCAGCCCGCCCGGCTGGCCTTGAGAGGCTCCGCGGGTGACGTAACTGCCGCCATTAGGAGCTAGGCTAGGCGACCGCAGCGGCTGGTAACAGCCTGAGTGTGTGTGTGTGAGTGTGTGGAGGCTCCCCCAATGTTCTTTGTTCGGGCGCTGACTTGCTGCAGTGCGGGCCACAGGAACACGCTCGCCGCTACCAGCGCAGCGAAGCGAGGCGCTGGGCTCGTCCTTGGCCGTGATCCCAGCCCGTGACTTTGGGCCGAGCGAGAGGCGGGGGGCTGCCAAGACCCTGACGCCCGCAGTGGAGATGACCCATCAAAACTTTATATGTTACCCGTTTTGGACTACTGACACTAACATTGAGCGCCAGGTCGGAAGTTCAGTCTTTCGTAAGGCTCATTTGAAAGTATTGTTTTAAAATCCATGACAGGAAAAGTATTAGCCGCTAATGACATACATATCAACCTTCTATGGTATGCATGTATTATGCTTCACAAAACGGACATCGTCGACAGTCAAGAAATCTTCAAGTCGCAGGTTCGAATCCTGCCTCGGCCATGGATGTGTGTGATGTCCTTAGGTTAGGTTTAAGTAGTTCTAAGTTCTAGGGGACTGATGACCTCGGAAGTTAAGTCCCATAGAGCTCAGAGCCATTTGAACCAAGAAATGTTCCAAACAAACCTATAATTTGCACGATGAACTCCGAGTAAATAATGGCGAGCCACAGTGGTCACAAGGATTCTCACCACGAAGATCGAAGATGAACTCCTTG
Organism: Schistocerca serialis cubense; assembly: GCF_023864345.2. Taxonomy (NCBI): domain Eukaryota; kingdom Metazoa; phylum Arthropoda; class Insecta; order Orthoptera; family Acrididae; genus Schistocerca; species Schistocerca serialis. The sequence continues at coordinate 107,601,374 of NC_064639.1, read as the reverse complement.
GGAGTTACAAACCGTGTAGGACGTTCAGCTAGGTTGTCGTTGTTGTGGTCTTCAGTCCTGAGACTGGTCTGATGCAGCTCTCCATGCTACTCTATCCTGTGCAAGCTTCTTCATCTCCCAGTACCTACTGCAACCTACATCCTGAGTCTGTTTAGTCTGTTCATCTTTTGGTCTCCATCTACCATTTTTACCCTCCGCGCTGCCGTCCAATACTAAATTGGTGATCCCTTGATGCCTCAGAATATGTCCTACCAAGCGGTCCCTTCTTATAGTCAAGTTGGGCCACAAATTTCTCTTCTCCCCAATTCCGTTCAATACCTCCTCATTAGTTACGTGATCTACCCATCTATTCTTCAGCACTCTTCTGTACCACCACATCGAATCTTAAAGAATGCGTATAGAATTATATTGCTGTAATGGGGTGATGAGAACTGACAGAATGTGATGGCATGAAACCGAATACAGACCAGTCTGCCGTGGAGCTTATCGTATATCGTATGAGACGTAGCTGCAGACAACTTGTTTTATAGACACGGAAGATACCAACATCCAGAGGATGAATTAGTCCAGTGGTTCCAGGTAGTACGAACTGCAATTTTACAAACTTTTTAGTAGAGTAGTTTGCTCCACATGAGTATGATTTTTACATGCCGACCAGGAATTAAGCAAAAGCAAGTTATTTTGACCGGCAATTGTCCAAAAGCGGTGCTCACACCATAGTTGTAGTTCTCTTTGCCCACTCTTGCTTGCTGTGACGTAAATATTCCCTACTACCCTTGCAAGATCACGCACACAAGAAAGAATCGGAGGCGACAGAGCACCTCCAACTCCTCGCAAATAATAAATAACTTTCCAGCAAATTTACCATCCAGATTAACACTCGGCATAATTATTTACGAATGCGTTAACGCACTGATGTTAGTTTATCCTGATATAAGCTCCTGGTACTTCTAATTGTCGGTGTTTCTTTCGTATGCATTTCCTCTTCAAATCCCGATAGGTCACAGTTGAAGACAAATTCCTCACTGAACGGTAGGATAAGTTTCTTTATTTCATCTACAAATTTTTGCGCCGTTTCCTCAGTCTGCTGCGCATCGTCACGTTAACGTTTTGTTTGAAATTTCTTTACCTTACGTCTTCCAATTCTATATCTCTGTATGAAGTAATGCAACCCTCCACTGCTACCCTTAAGATCACTATAATCTATTTCGAGCGCAATTTGATGTGATAACGTAGTATGTCAATATCATGCACATTCTGTGAATTGTATCGGGCATCTTTGAAACGCGCAAAAACCAGATTTTGTAACAAGTATTATAGGCTCTAACAAACGATGGTTGTAATTTTTCACTTTATCTGCTATGTTTGTCGCCGCTTAACTAGCGTTCCAGATTCACTGCCATTATTCTCCGTACTTTTACTTCAGTACTACTATTTCCGTTTGGCTTTCTATGTGCAAGCTAAGTTCAAGAATCATACAGCCTGATGATGGTCCAATATAGACAGAAAACGGCTACTGAATAATACATAAGAAGCAAGTGCATCAGTTGTATATGCAATGAAATTCCTGAACCAAATGAGATTGACAGAACAAAGTGACGTCATGGCTAAGGCGCTGACTACATTTTAGCATCTATGTCTACATATATATACGGCAACACATACGGTGCATGGCGGAGGTTACCACGTACCAATACTAATCATTTCCTTTCCTGTTCCTGGAAAATAGATCGAGGGAAAAACGACTATCTATAAGACTCTGTAAGAGCCCTAATTTCCCTCATCTTATCTTCGTGGTCCAGTAGAATTGATATGCACTCGACTTCAAATGAATGTTGTCTAAATTTCGGCAACAGTGCCTCGCGGAAAGAGCGTCGTATTCCCACCAGGGATTTCCAAGTGAGTACAGGGAGCACCTCCGTAATACGTGGGTGCTGTTCGATCCTACAGGTAACAAATCTAGTATCCCGCCTCTGAACAGTTTCAATGTCTTTCTTTAATCCGACCAGATGAGGATCCAAAGTACTCGAGCAGCACTCAAGAATGGGTCGCGGTAGCGTTCCATACGCCATCTCCTTTATAGATGGACTACATTTTCCCAAAATTCACCCAATAAAACGAAGTCTATCACTCGTCTTCTAGACTTCCAGCCTGACGTGCTCATTCCATTTTATATTGCTTTGCAACATTACGCTTAGATATTGAATCAATGGGATTGCGTCAAGCAGCACATTACCAATGCTGTATTCGAACGCTACAGTATTGTTTTTCTTATTCAGTCGCATTAATTTACGTTTTTCTACATTTAGAGCAAGCTGCCATTCATCACACCAAACGGAAATTCTGCACAAGCCATCTTATATCTCCCTACAATCACTGAAAGACAACAGTTTCCCATACACCACAGCGTCATCAGCGGAGAGCCATGAAGATGAAAGCGGTCCTATGACATTTCCCCAGTGCACTTTGACGACACCCTTATCTCTGACGAACACTCGCCGTCGAGGGCAATCTACTGGGTTCTGTTACTTAAAAAACTTTCGAGATACTGACGTATCTGCGACCCTAATTCGTATGCTCGTGCCTATCGGGGAGGATCGTGTCAAACGCTTGCTGGACGTGCAGGAACATGGACTCTGTCTTTGCCTTCAATCCTTGGTTTGTACGATTTCATGTGAGAAAAGGCAAGCTTAGTTTCGCACGAGCCGATCCCTTCTACATCCGTCGGGGTGAACGAGGTTCAAGTCCCGTTCGCCCACACAAGTTTACGTTCTACCTTAATTTATCAAAATCAATTGAAGTGAATACCGAGACTTTATCTTGAAAAAAGATATGGTATTTGCTGTTATCCTTATAGTTTTCGAGCCTTTTGCTCTAAGGGACATTGAATCCTAATGAATTCACAATCTTCCAATGCGCTTCAGTTATAAAGATATAGAAAGAAACACAACGTCTTGCGTGTTCATCGCTAAGGGTCGAATCCAGATATCAAATGGTCAAATGTGTGTGAAATCTTATGGGACTTAACTGCTAAGGTCATCAGTCCCTAAGCTTACACACTGCTTAACCTAAATTATCCTAAGGACAAATACACACACCCGTGCCCGAGGGAGGACTCGAACTTCCGCTGGGACCAGCCGTACAGTCCATGACTGCAGCGCCTAAGACCGCTCGGCTAATCCCGCGCGGCGAATCCAGATATCAATGGCATCGCTAGGCCCTGAAGAAGGAGAGCAAACATGCAAACTAGAGCTAGGCAGGGCCGAATGTTTGAATTACACACGGCTCACTTATTGGCAGAGAAACGTAACAGTATGTGCAATGGAGGAAACATTAATCTCCGCCCGTACTCCTCCTGAGTATAGTTTGCTTTCTCGTATCTCCCGATAAGCGGATCGTGCGTAATCGTGGATGTAGACTACCGATGCGGTCTTAAAATACCACGTCTTGATATCACCTAGCACGTGAGTGCACTTTTTTCTCGCTATCGATGTTATTAAACTTTATTTCACTGTCAGGTATGTTTCATTGTTAGACTACAGACCTCCGACATATCACTAATGTCGCTTTCTTCAAAAATAACGGTTGTTTCGATAAAATAGACAAACCTCGATGTAACAATACCCGACGTTTAGAGTACTTAAATATTATTCATGCCTGCTCTGCACTTAACACTGCTTTTTTATTATTTTGTCCTTTACACCTCCAGTCATACAATCGAAAAGTGGCACCGTTGACGGACTCGAATTCTGAAGCAGCGAGAATATGTTTCTAAGTTCACCTAACTCAATCAACGTTTTCCAACGGTTTTCATTAGTCACTTCAAGTGACCACCGATATAGTCCCTTAACACTACCGTATCCGAACCCAGAATATTGCCCAAGTGAGCGACTTCGCTCTAATTTATAATCTATATTTCATCGGGACGCTAAATTCTGCCCGCCGCAGTAGCCGAGCGGTTCTAGGCGCTTCAGTCCGGAACCACGCAACTGCTACGGTCGCAGGTTCGAATCCTGCCTCGGGCATGGATGCGTGTGATGTCCTTAGGTTAGTTAGGTTTAAGTAGTTCTAAGTTCTAGGGGACTGATGACCTCAGATGTAAGTCCCATAGTGCTCAGAGACACATTTGCTAAACTCTGTTTTTCTGTTTCTGAAGCTTCAACAGACTAACTACAGACAAAGACGAGATAGGGGACCAGTAGACGAGGCAAGGAAACGACAAAGAAGTCTGGCAATAGTAAAAGGAAAGTCAGACCCTGTGATCCGACGCCATGCCTTCTGGAGGTAGCAACAGACTGCTGGGCACGACAGCATGGCAGATATCACACAGACCATGGAGAGAAACACGAGAAAGTATAACATCCAACAACAACAAAATCGATTGTCTTTCTCACTCTGCAGTTAGGGGCAAGTGCGTTCTAATGTTATAAGATCATGTGCTGCTTTATAGTGGTCTAAGGATTAGATTGGCGACTTTAACACCATCAGACGTGATTGTAGCAGAAGTAAATTATCAGTGTAAGTATTTCTAACAATAGTTTCAGCAGTTGCAGTTGCTGTAGTAAAACAGATATGGTGGTAGTAATTATAGGGACTGCCAGTATTTAAAACTGATGTTGTTGTTGTTGTTGTTGTAGAATTAATTGCAGCAAGTGATAAAGATAACAGTAGAATTAGTTAAAACAGACTGAAATAACAAAAACCTTTGGCTCTTTTCTGTGACAAGAAGGGAAATCCCGCTGAGAATGGAAAGGGTGCCACGCGAGTAGCGGTGAAGAGACTGTATCCTCACTTGGGAAACGAGTTATGTGCATGTACTTTCTACACTCTTTTACTGTGACATGACGTTGCTAGTCAATATCACCTCCAAGTGTTTAAGCTGCGAGCAGTGTGAGTCTCCGCGCGGAAGCCGTCATTGTCCAACGTTCGAGGAGCGTGACTATTGTGTATACCACAGACCTTGGGGAAAGTGCTAGTTAACCGTCTTCTGAGGCTCGTATTGGAGACAGAAATGAGAAATGTGTTTAAGCTTAACGACACAGGTAGAATGCAAAGAGGGTGAACGACGCCTGCGGAGATGTGTACTGGCGAATAGACGTGCAACTGTTTAGCAACTGACTCCAAAGATGAACCAAGAAGCTACGAACAGTGTTTTCCGAATGTTGCTGCGTATAGGCCTCCGTAGCAGGCGCCTAGTGCATCCATCTAAGCTGGCAACTGTTCATCGGCGACAAAGGCTGGAATTTGCACTACAGAACCGAAACTGTGCGTCCACTGAGTGGCGATCAGTGATTACATATGAAGCTTCCGTACGGAAGCTCGGACAAAAATCGTGGCACTTAGAAGACTGTTGCGTGTGATGAGTTTAGCCTAGTTAAAGGATTCAAATGGCTCTGAGCACTATGGGACCTAACATCTGAGGTCATCAGTCCCCTAGACTTAGAACTACTTTAACCTAACCAACCTAAGGACATCGCACATATCCATGCCCGGGGCAGGATTCGAACCTGCGACCACGGCAGCAGCGCGGTTCCGGACTAAATCGCCTAGAACCGCTCGCCACAGCGGCTGGTGCCCAGTCATTCTTGGAACAAACAATAAGCACTCTGCGAGATAACATCCCAAAGATGTTTGGTCTCACATGCGGTTCCTCTTCGTCGAAATGTCTTGGCTCAAAGTCGTCGAGGGGCTGAACAGCACGTGTCGCATTACACGCCCTACATTAGACACTTGTAACACACTGGTTAAATTGTCTGGCTGATGGTAAGTTTGCGAAATACAGAGTTAACATAATATATAATAACAGTAATAATAATATCGGGAAGTAAATTAACGACCCATAAATGATGTAGGCCACATAGTTGCGATTTGCTTAGAATAATGTTTATTCAGAAAGCAAACTAATAGTGAAATTCGTCGTATTTAGAGTTACTGTTACACTCGAGCGCATACCCATTTGACACCGTTAGATCATTCACAATCTCATCGCGAAATACAGGTCTAATACTCCACACTGATATCTTCTCGAAAAGTTTGAGTTCACACCAGGCGCGCGGCTGCTCACCGCTCAGAGACTAAGTCCCGTGATACCACAAAACGCCAAATTTTCTAAGTCGTTTCACTTCCTAGCTGCCTAAAGACCAACTGCCCGCTTTCGCGTCTCAGTTCGAACTGATCCATTTGGTGCCTCCAGCCGAACTGTCCGCTATTGCACCTGCACCAGCACTGTCCCTCTGACCGTCTCCGACCGCGTTTTCCGCGCGCCGAACATCCTTGCTCAACTGACTAGCGCATTGACTATTCCTTGACACCTCAGGGTGTATCCTGCCAACCTATACTTTCTTCTAGTTAAGTCGTACCATGAAGCTGCATTTCGATTCAGTAGTTCTTCAAAATTACTCTATCTATAGATCAGTCTTCAACATTCTTCGTACATTTCTCTCTTCCGTACAAGGCTACAGTACACACGAATACTCTCAGAAGATAGTTCCAAGCATTTAAGTTTATACTCAACGTCAATTAATGTCTATTTCTCAGGGCAACTTTTCTTCTTATTGGCAGCCTGCATTTATTTCCATTTTACCTCTGCCTCGCCTGTTATCTTGTTATAAAATTGCCATAAAAGTCTACTACTTTTGGGTGCTAATTTTTTAATCGCCCAGAAACACACAACTTAATTCGTCTCTTTACTTTATCTTTGCCATTTGACTCCATTTCAAAGCACTACGCATTCTGTTCACCACATGTTCCATGTTATTTCCCGTCTGTGACAGAATTATTATTATTTTCTTAATTTCTTCTCTCTGAATTTCCCTTAGTTTCCTTTACCGCCTGTCTAATGCACAAACTGAATGACATAGGGCATGGACTACGGCTCCGTCCCACTCACTTCTCAGTTACCGCTTCACTTTTATACCCTTCGACTCACAGACCTGCCGAATGCTTCTACGAGCCAAAGAACATGACAGAGGTCGATTCCATTCCTGAGCCATATCCCACTGAGCTAATGCCGTGCTCTTGTAACGGTCAGAATGTACGTCGTAAGCGAAATCTCCGTCTGAATGGAAGACCCCCCACGTAAGAAACAAGGTGAAATCCCAGAACGAATTTCCGCTCCTCAGCCGAGTAAAAATTCATTCTGAAAACAATCCTCTAGGCAGTCGTGAAACCATTTCTCAATAGTATTGTTTCTGCCAGAAATAGTCTGGCAAGGTATATAGACGAACGTCTGTGAAGCTTGTAAAGTAATATGACATGTTACACGTATAAGCTCAGATATTCTGATCATTGGTACTTTAACATGTATCCACTTCAGTGTGTTGTTTGTCTTTTCTCTGCGTCTAACAGTCTTCCTTCAAACACGTCACATTGTTTACTACCAGTTGTTTTCTGCACGGTCGTAACTGCACCACTAAGTGAATTACGCCTGTCAGTACACAATAATCGTTATACATCCATGCGTCAACACCTCAACACCCGACTGCTGCCCAGGGGAAAATATGCATTAAAAGCTTGCTCTTGCAACATGTTCTTGGAGGTACTAACCAATCTAAAAACATACTTCTCCTAATAGCTATAACTGTTAGAATGCAGATGAAGTAAATGCTGATGCAGTGTTGTTCAGTACACTGTCCTGCGTCACCAATAAAAATATCTGCCCGTATGCCGCTAACTAACTGTGCAAATTATGCAGCCAAGACATCAGTCAGCAAAATCAACAGTTGTATTTCAGAGAACAGATTAATGCTTAACTGCAACAACACACAGTGCCCGCAGTTTCGGAACTCCTGTAAAATGGATGCATTACTGTCCCAAGTCGGTCGAACAGCCGTTGAAGCCGACCATTTTAAATTCTTAGGATTAAAGTTAGAAGCAGGGCTTTCTAGGAAACATGACGTCAATAATAATAATAATGAGCGTATGGCATTGGTGACCGGGAGACCCCTCGCGGGGCGGTTCGGCCTACGTTCCACAAGTTCTTTAACGCCACTACGGCGACTTGCAAGTGAATGAGTATGAAATGATGATGAAAGACACACAACACCCAGTCATCTCGAGGCAGAGAAAATCCCTGACCCCGCCGGTAATCGAACACGGCACCCCGTGCGCGGGAAGTGAGAACGCTACAGCAAGACCACGAGCCGCCGAATTTGCAGATAGTGCACTGATGTTCAAAAAATACAAAAGATCTTGAACGACTAGAGATAGGGCGTTCATTTTCACAGAACATGTACATTAATATGTTCTGCAGAAATGATTTGCATCTGGACCATGTCCGCCCGCGGGTTCTAGGTCAGCATCGATATTACGGCGCAACTCCACTTACTGGTAAAACGTGCCTGTCACTCTCGTTGTTACTATAAACCGAAGGTGATGGATCAGTGTGACTTGGGCAGACGTGCAAGATGCCTCGCAGACGTGTGCCCGAACCGTACCGTCAAATCAGTGATTTGAAAGAGGGCGCATTTTTGCATAAGAGAATGTGGCCTATCCATCCGGGAAGTTGCTGCTCGTGTGGGACGAAGTGTTTCGTCAGTGCAACGAGTGTGTGCAGAATAGTCACGAAAGGCCGTAGAACACGACGATATGGGTCAGGTCGCACGAGCCAGACCACCCCCAGAGAAGATCGACACCTCATCCGAATGACATTACAGGACAAATCTGCGTCCTCCGCGGCTCTGACGCACAGTGGAAGACTGGAACACATCGTACACTATCAACGAGACAGTGCGTCGCCATTTATTACGGCATGGGTTGCGTGGGCGTTGTCCAGTTCTCCGCCTACCTTTTACTGAGGTGCAGAAACATACTAGACGGCAATAGTGTACGGAACGGCGTCAATGGGGACAGGAATGGCATCAGATAGTGTTTTTGGAAGAATCCAGGTTCTGTTTGCTTGAAAATGATGCTCGCATTTTGGGTTCGCCGCAGACAGGGGTAGCGGAATCACAGTGACTTTATTCGCACAAGGCACACAGTGTCTCCTCAAGACCTTATGGTGTGGGGTGCTATTGGGTACAACCACAAATCGGAGTTGGTGCGTTTCCAGGGCACTATGACCAGTGTGGCCTACGTGAATGATATCCTACGACACGTAGCTATACCCTCTCCGAACAACACCCCAGGCGCCATTTTTCAGTAAGACAATGCCCGACCATATATTTTTGCACGAATACGTTCCTTCTTGGTGTCACAAGATGCCAGCCTTTTGCTCTGGCCCCACCCGATCACCAGACTTGTCGCCAGTCGAAAATGTGTGGGATTTGGTGAAAGGACGGGTGCAGCGCTGTGACCCAGTGCCAAACACGACAGATGAATTTTGGAACCAGGTGAATGCAGCACGAACAGCCGTACCACAAGACGCCACTCTCGCCTTACATGCGTCGATGCCACCACGCATGGAACAAGTTAGCAGGGACCATGCCGGAACCTGTGTCTACTTGGCAACAGGACATATACTAAACCAAGGTGACTGAAATGCTAATCATTCTGCAGACAATACTAACGTACATGGGCTGTCAATAAGAATTTCCCCTAAGTTTTTTTTTTTTTTTTTTTTTTTTTTTTTTTTTTTTTTTTTAAAGTATGAACATTGCTGTCTGCTGTAGGAATAATCACAACATCACAACAGCCTCTGGCACGGACTATGCTTACTTTCACTCTACTGTCTACTATGGCGTTACATTTCGGGAAACACTGTGAATTCAGCAAGTATATTCTTAGCCCGCCAAAAGGGCAGTCAGAATGACGTGTGGTGTCAGCTACGAACTTCGGGTACGCCGTCGTTTAAGAGTCTCAGAATTCCCTGTACATGTATTCCATCATGGGGTTTGTTATTGCCAATGGTGACACATTTAGAAGAAACTGCAACATTCACTCACTGAACACTAGACGAAAAGCTGGTACTCACTTTAAAAAACGCACCCTTGGGCGCTGTGCAGAAATATGGGCACTGTTATTCATCAGGCTTATTCTTCAATAGGCTTCTAGCAAAATTGAAAACAATGACTGATAAGCTCTAGGTCTTCAAATAGAAGTTGAGAAGTTTTCTTGTTGCACATTCGTTCCTTCCATCCGGTGCAGTAGTTCCTGGCAAGAGTTAACAACTTTTTTTTCTATGGTGTGTAATTAATTCGTATACCCTCTAACAATTTTTTACTGTTTTATTAACTCTTTAGTTTATTTCGTTTACAAATTTCCTAATCAGCGTTCTGTAATCTATGTACTGACTCGTCACACGAGGTACTAAAGGGTCCTTATAATTAAAGTGCAGCTTTGCAGCAGTGAAACTTGGTAGAGATTCTAATGCGTTAATGTAGAAAAATTAGTTCCACTTTCGCCCAACAGGTGCAAATGTGGTGCTGTTAATTGCAAGAAAGGCGCACAGAAGTGTTTCCATACGTAACGGATTAAGAACGGAGCGTGGGCATAAAGGCCAAACAAGTGACATAATCGTAATCTCGATTTTATTATTAACCGCCGCTTTCACAGCTTGTTCAATATGAGCGCTGAAAACGTCGACGTGATGATGCATCTTTAAATCGAAGTGATGAACCGTTGCTCGGTTGAATATAAGCTACGTGTTCCTGTATACTGGCCATCAAATCAGGTAGAGACCGAACCGTTCTTTTAGATATCTCCAGAGACAAAAGGCACATGGATTCAGATCACGTGATCTTTCAGGCCATGTATCTACATCTACATCCATACCTCTACCGGTTCTCCCTTCTATTCCAGTCTCGTATTGTTCGTGGAAAGAAAGATTGTCGGTATGCCTCTGTGTGGGCTCTAATCTCTCTGATTTTATCCTCATGGTCTCTTCGCAAGATATACGTAGGAGGGAGCAATAAAATGCTTGACTCCTCGGTGAAGGTATATTCTCGAAACTTCAACAAAAGCCCGTACCGAGCTACTGAGCGTCTCACTTGCAGAGTCTTCCACTGGAGTTTATCTAACATCTCCGTAACCCTTTCGCGATTACTAAATGGTCCTGTATCGTAGCGCAGCTCTGCGTTGGATCTTCTCTCTCTTCTATCAACCCTATCTGGTACGGATCCCACACGGGTGAGCAGTATTCAAGCAGTGGGCGAACAAGTGTACTGTTACCAACTTCCTTTGTTTTCGGACTGCATTTCCTTAGGATTCTTCCAATGATTCTCAGTCTAGCATCTGCTTTACCGACGATTAATTTTGTATGGTCATTCCATTTTAAATCACTCTACTACCAGATAATTTATGGAATTAACTGCTTCCAGTTGCTGACCTGCTATATTGTAGCTAAATGATAAAGGATCTTTCTTTCTGTGCATTACACTAAACTTCTGGAGATAACACGTTTGTGGGAAGTTGACTTAAGCAGCTCTTCCCCGGGGCGAGCGACATGAGGTGTTGCCCCATGTTGCCTGAAAACGGTGGTTACCGTACAGTTTTGCTCTTCCAAAACAGAAATCACATTTTTGTACAAGCAGGTCTCAGTAGCGTGGAGACATCACAGGTCCTCTGGGTGTATTCTTTTCACAGAAGAACAGACCGAGAATAAAGGTGCTAGTGAATTCACATCACACAATCACATACAGAGAGTGCAGTGGTCCTTCGTGCCTACATTCGGCAGGTCGTCTGTGTATTCACTGCAACCTCTAGTGTGAAATGTGCCTCGGCACTCCACAGAATATTGCCCTGCCACATGCCAACAACTTCGATCAGTGTCAGAAACTGAACACAAATTCAGTACGTATCTACGGATCGTGAGTTTTGAGCTTCTGCACAGTCTGGACCTTGTGCGGATACCAATGTAAAGAGAATCGTAACACTTTCCGCACTGTTGACCATGGTATGGACAGTTTTCGTGACACTACTCGAGCATCTGTGGCGTATGGTGTAACGGCAGCAATAAGAATCTCATCAAGAACTCTCTTTCTCCAAGTGCCACATAAAGCTCACACGTTTTTTCGAATTTTTTTATCATATTCTTTAAACTATATCGAGCCTATTTTCAGACCTTTAAGTCGGCAATACTCTCTCAGTGCAGGATTGTAATTGCTGCCGTTCACATAAAACAGTTTCAATATCAGCACACGGTCACTTTTCTCAATAGCAACACGGCTGACTCACGTTATGGTTTGTCACATGACAGAGTGGATGTCATAGCGTCATACAAACAATGCACAGTGGCAGATTTGTAACTGGCGACTGCAATTGGAACTGATTGTTTTCGAGCGGAATTCGCTTCCGCATTAACGCATTAGCACATCTAAAAATATTTGCTGCCATACGATAATTACCTACGTTTCTACCATTTGTAGACTTAGAGAAAGCTTTTGACAATGTTGACTGGAATACTCTCTTTCAAATTATGAAGGTGGCAGGGGTAAAATACAGGGAGCGAAAGGCTATTTACAACTTTTACAGAAACCAAATGGCAATTACAAGAGTCGAGGGGCATGAAAGGGAAGCAGTGGTTGGGAACGGAATGAGACAGGGTTGTATCCTCTCCCCGATGTTATTCAATCTGTATATTGAGCAAGCAGTGAAGGAAACAAAAGAAAAATTCGGAGTAGGTATTAAAATCCATGGAGAAGAAATAAAAACTTTGAGGTTCGCCGATGCCATTGTAATTGTGTGAGAGACAGTAAAGGACTTGAAAGAGCAGGTGAACGGAATTGATAGTGTCTTGAAAGGAGGATATAAGATGAACATCAACAAAGCAAAACGAGGATAATGGAATGTAGTCGAATTAAGTCGGGTGATGCTGAGGGAATTAGATTAAGAAATGAGACACTTAAAGTAGTAAAGGAGTTTTGCTATTTGGAGAGCAAAATAACTGATGATGGTCGAAGTAGAGAGGAAATAAAATGTAGACTGGCAATGGCAAGGAAAGCGTTTCTGAAGAAGAGAAATTTGCTAACATCGAGTATAGATTTAAGTGTCAGGAAGTCGTTTCTGAAAGTATTTGTATGGAGTGTAGCCATGTATGGAAGTGAAAGATGGGCGATAAATAGTTTGGACAAGAAGAGAAAATGGTTCAAATGGCTCTGAGCACTATGGGACTCAACTGCTGAGGTCATTAGTCCCATAGAACTTAGAACTAGTTAAACCTAACTAACCTAAGGACATCACAAACATCCATGCCCGAGGCAGGATTCGAACCTGCGACCGTAGCGGTCTCGGGGTTCCAGACTGTAGCGCCTTTAACCGCACGGCCACTTCGGCCGGCGGACAAGAAGAGAATAGAAGCTTTCGAAATGTGGTACTACAGAAGAATGCTGAAGATTAGATGGGTAGATGACATAACTAATGGGGAGGTATTTAATAGGATTGGGGAGAAGAGGAGTTTGTGGTACAACTTGACTGGAAGATGGGATCGGTTGGTAGGACATGTTCTGAGACATCAACGGATCACCAATTTTATTGGAGGGCAGCGTGGAGGGTAAAAATCGTAGAGGGAGACCAAGAGATGAATACACTAAGCAGATTCAGAAGGATGTAGGTTGCAGTAGGTACTGGGAGATGAAGAAGCTTGCACAGGATAGAGTAGCATGGAGAGCTGCATCAAACCAGTCTCAGGACTGAAGACCACAACAACAACAACGATAATTACAGTCCTCGCAGAACCTCCGTGGGTAGCTGCACTTCAATTATAACCACCCGGTGCCTGCGACTCGCATGGTCTCACCGCATCTGGTAGATAAGTAAATAAAAAGAGAAACGTACTAGCAGAAGTAGTGCTGTGAGAGTTCGTCGTGTCTTACGTGGACAGCTCGATGAGTAGAGCATTTATGCGCGAAAGTCAAAGGATCTAGTTTCGAGTCCCGGTCCGGCACACAGTTTTAATCTACTAGGAAGTTTCAGAATTATGTGTTGGAGTTGAGTATTGAGTCTGCTCACTGACATTTGCAATCCTTGAGTGTAACACCTCTGCTGGGTGTGCTATGCAAGACGAACCACACAGTAAAGCAGAAACAGTAAGCTTTTACTTTTTAACACTTCTCTTGGTGTGTTGCGGATCGGAGCTGACGTCATCTACATCTACATTGATACTCCGCAAGCCACCCAACGGTGTGTGGCGGAACAAAGTGTCTTGCCCGGGGCATATCGGGTGACCGCCGGGGCGTAGCGGCGCGAACTGAGCCAGCCAGCTAGGCAACACTCCAAGCTGGAGGAGCGTCTGCTTGACCGTAACCTTTCGGCTGCCACACCGCACCGCACCACAAACCGGTTCGCGCCGGCCTTTTAAACCGGCCGTAAGGCGATGCTGCGCTGCACGCCGCTGCACAGATGTTGCCGTAATCCTGGTAAACTTTCCCGAAATGTATACAGGAGGTGGCAGCCAGGAGGAGTTCACCAGAACGAGCATCAGCATCAGGAACGGCGTTGGCTGTCAGCTCTGAAACGTGAAATGTGTCCACATGCCACAGCATGCGCTACGTAACACGTTTCAAAACGCCGCGCATAAAAACGGGAGTTTTCCGTGGCTCATACTGTAAGTTGTCCACTGTGTGTTTCTGTATGAAATTTAGCCCAACTTTACCCACCACTCCAATAAAGGTCTACTTATTACCAAAGCTATGTACCCACAGACTGTTATCCAACTTTAACTCGTATGCTCACCTTTGACTGAGAAAACTCAATCTGAATTGAACTGTAACTGGTCTGAATATATCCTGTAAATATATTAAATGCGCAACTGAAGTAAAACATTAAATGAATTTTATCAATAGTGGATGCTGTTGAACTCCGCGACTGTTCCTTTATAGGGTGTTCTACACCCTATGAAGTAAAACAGTTATCTGGCCCTAATCAAAATTTCCACTTACCTCGCGTCTTGGCAACATTGTTGCAGAATTCTCGAAAACAGAACAGCAAACAGCAAGCAGGCAGTGGTTAATACTCAAACCCCCAGATGTCAGACACTTAGATTGGTACCAAACGTTGTATGTCGATAATAGCGTAAACCAAATCACCGATTTAGTTCCTGCAGTGCGTTGTCGTCCAGCAGAACATGAGCAAATTGTAATTAAAAGTAACACCAGAACTAAGAAGCACAGGAAAATGCAAACGACTTATTTTGTTACTCGTGACATGAAAGAAACTACGCAATTCTGTAATGACTATTTATGCCTTATATATATGCCTGATACTTTCATAATGAATTCGTTACAATATGCTACAGACGTGTTACTATTACTGTCGTAGAAACCATGCCTTTATACGGATTTGCACTACTGCATGGTTTCTGCAAAGTATCACCTTTGGCAAAACACCAAATCTTACCTTTTCCTTTTGTTATTCAGACGCGTTTCTGTACCTATTTTTCGAACTTCAATTGCTTTATATGCCTGGCATAGTAAATGCTTCAAAGTACCTCTCGCGGCCGAGGTCCAATCCGAACACCATCGGACGCGCGAGCAAAACTCCTCGACGTACTGCTGTGCACCAGAAATAGGGTTGCCATACGCCACGGATTTCACGGACAGTCCGCGATTTTAGGGTAAATGAAAACGTACGGGCCGAAAAGGCAAATGTCCGCGATATTTGCTGGATTTGAAGTCAACTTCCGGTAATTTCAAAAATTGCTGTCAAAGAAGCATCAGTATGTTATCTCTTTGCCTTCACATTATATAAAATCCAAACAGAACAGAACAGCTTTCGAGATATGGAAACAATGGGCAGTCAGGCTGAGGCGTACGGTACATCCTCTTCGATTTGCGAGATTGCGAGTTATCGATACGGTGGGCGGTCAGTCATCTCTGGCAACGAAGAGTATTATCCTCTTTGATTAGCTTGTTGAATGTTCGCATGGTTTGTTGTGCTTGCGATTTCGTTGTGTTATATTGTATTAAATATTTGTTATTATTTGCCTGGTGGTTTAATAATGTCGGCTAGACGGAAGGTTGAGTACAGGGAGGAATATACTGAACAGTTTCCAAGTATAAAGCGAGGAAGAACTGAATACGAAGCTTTCTGCAAAATTTGCGGGTGAGTAACATTACGATTATACACAGACCCATTGAAATAGTTGTTTTCCTAGAAAAATTATTCTATTATACGTTTTTCCCCTTCACAGTCCCTACATTTCAATCAATAATGGAGGTAGACGTGATATTAACGACCGCGTCCAATCGAAAAAGCATAAGACGGCAGTGGGTTCATCATCTTCCAAACAGCTCATTTGATACTTGATACTTTCTTTCACTTGATACATGTCCTTCCCTTCTCAAGAAATTCTTTTCTGATTCTGTTGGTGAAATGTATCAGCTCTTCTTGTATGCACAAATGAATCATTTCCAGAGGGCAGTTAGCAGCATTGAGAGGGAAGACATATCAGTGAATGAGGTAAGACTGGAGCTAGAAAATATACTGCAAATTTTAGGAGAGAGAAAACAGTGTGTTTTCGTTACGTCTAAAGTTAAAGAATTTATGTCTGACCTCACACAATATCAGCAGTCTACATTTCTAGGGAAAGTCTCTCTTTTCTATCAAACTGTTATTGATTACTTGATAAATTGGAGTAAGCCCTTGTCTGGTATTAAACATTTTGACTGGATTTTGCTAAAGACTGTACCTTCATGAGAAAATGTTGAAAAGACATTCAAGTGGATGCATGAAAACACAAGCTGTAAGTTGAGCGAGTCCCCTTCTCTTTGACCAAGTACTGAAATTAAAGTGTGTTTTGGGGGAGGTCAAAGATGAAAGTTTTGAGAATATGACGTCACATAAGAAATGGGTGTTCTTCATTCATAATTGTATTTCTAGTGAGCAGTATTCAGAGTTGCTGAAAATTGTGGAATTTTATTTCTCCATTCCCAGTCATAACGCCAATGTAGAGAGAGTCTTTTCCCTCATGAATTCTCAGTGGACAGAAGAAAGGAATAGGTTAACAGTAAAATCAGTTAATGCAATGATGCAAATACAGTACAATATGAAAAATGTAAGTTGCAGTGAATTTCATAAACTGATTGAGAACCAGATTAAATTCCTTTCATCTATTCAAGGTTCTGAGAAATACGATTGGTATAAGAAAAGCTCAAATGATGACAATAGAACTTCGTGTACTGAATAATGTAACGCATATTCATATTTTTTTTGTAATAAATGCTTTCTTAATGAAGCAGTCCTTCCTAAACTCTGGATCATTAATTAAATGCACATTTCCCTTAGCTTATGGGCATGAGGACTCCTTATTCCTCTTATTTCCTTCGATCGGCTACGGTGACCGTTAAGTTTTGTCCTGGTTTTGGATTTCGAGATTATGGCAACCCTAACCAGAAAGCCAGTTCTGACATTGCGGTTGATAATGGAAGTAGGACTGATGAAAAATCAAGACAAGTTCATAGAATTTGTCGACCTGAAAAAGGGTTCGATAATATCAAATGGTGCAAGATGTTCGAAATTCTGCCAAAAACGGGGGTAAGATGTAAGGAAAGACGGGTAATATACAATATGTACAAGAATCAAGAGAGAGCAATAAGACTGGCAGACCAAAAACGAAGTGCTCGGATTGAAAAGGATGTAAGGCAGAGATCTAGTCTTTCACCCCTAATGTTCGATCTGTACATTGAAGAAGCAATGACGGAAATAAGAAAAAAAAGATTCAAGAGTGGGATTAAAATTCAAGATTCGTTGATGACATTGCTTTCCTCAGTGCATGTGAGTAAGAACTGCAGGATCCGTTGAGTAGAATAAACACCTTAATGAGTAAGGAAAACGGATTGAGTGTATATCGAAGAAAGACGAAAGTAATGAGAAGTAACAGAAATGAGAACAGCGAGAGACCTAACTTCACAATTACGGATCACGAAGTAGACGAAGTTAAGGAATTCTGCCACCCAAGCAGCAAAATAGTAACCCATGATGGACGGAACAAGGAGGACACAAAAAGCAGACTAGTACTGGAAAAATGGGAGGGTTAACCTGACAAAGAGAATTCTAGTAGTATCAAACAGGCCTTAATTTCAGGAAAAAGTTTCTTAGAATGTACATTTGGACCACAGCACTGTATTGTAGTGAAACATGGACTGTGGGAAAACCGGAACGGACAAGGATCGATGCATTTGAGACTTGGTGCTACAGACGGATGTTGAAAATTAAGTGGACTGATAAAGTAAGATATGAGGAGGTTCTCCGTAGAATTGGCGAGGAAATGTATATATGAAAAAAAAACTAGCAAGAAGGAGGCACAGGATGATAGGACGTCTGTTAAGACATCAGGGAATAAATTCCATTGTACTACAGGGATCTGTAGAGCGTTATAACTGCAGTGGAAGACAGAGATTGTAATACACGCAGCAAATAATTAAGGACGTAGTCTGCAGTTGGCACTCTGAGATGAAAAGATTGGCACAGGAAATGAATTCGTGGCAAGCCGCATATCCGCATCAAACCACTCAGAAAAAAAATGTTCACCAAGAAACTTTTTAATGCATGGAATGCTTTTTTTTTGTCTAGTTACAGACAGACCATCTGCTTGAACTCTATACGCTACTGAAATTCTGTTGTACAAGTAAGGCCACAAACACAGATGTTGCTGACGTTGATCTCCTTATTAACGTTATAATAACCTGACACATGGTAAACAAGTTTAAGCTATTGTCGAAGACATACCGTTCTAACTTTGCCTGCCCTTCCACAGGAGACATCATCAGAGGCTGCAATGACAGTTGCTTATGTTCTCTGACATACTGCGAAAAAATTGAAAGTCTACTAGTAGAGAGAGTGAAACAACTAAACTGTTCATTTGAAACCGTGAAACGGTCATCACGTTGTGTCATCATCCGAAGTCTACCCAGGACATGGCCACAGGAACTTGTTCAGGAAACTGAGTAGTTCAATATTTAACACTAAGCCCCAAAACTTGACTAGCATATGATCTTCTACTTTTTTATTTAAATATTCTCATATTTTTCGGATTCTATAACCACCATGACACTTTAGTGTGGTACTGACTAGACTTGGTCAGATGTTAAGTTCCAGAGATCTGGTCACATGGTCGCATTATCCGCTACTGCTGATTTATTCAGTGTTGCCTGTATGGCAAGTGCACCTGTAGGGTAAGGTATCCATATTTCGGATGGTTGCCTAATGCCGGGTAGCTGAATATCTTCCTTGCGCCGGCCACTGCGGCCGAGCAGTTCTAGACGCTTCAGTCCGGAACCACGCGGCTGCTACGGTAGCAGGTTCGAATCCTGCCTCGGGCATGGATGTGTGTGATGTCTTTAGGTTAGTTAGGTTTACGTACTTCTAAGTCTAGGGGACTGATGACCTCAGATGTTAAGTCCCATAGTACTTAGAGCCACTTGTTCTTCCTTGCTTTGTGCTACACTTGGTATCTCGCTCCGGCGACCAGTAGCGAATGTCATTCTGACATGGCATCGTGAGTTTGGTACCGGTGTCGTATACGTCTCGTTCTCCACAGCTAGTTTCGTATTGCGGTCAAGATAAACATTTTCTACAGCGTTCAGCTGGAAGTCTGTCCTCAAGCCAGGTAAGACTACTTTTAGAGTATTTCATACGAGACAGTAATTTGAAGCATGCTCTTCCTTGTCCAACTGATAAAATGTGTCGTCCGCAGTTCACTTAAGGTTTAGGTTGTGCCTCAAAAGAAGTAAGGGCTGCCCGCTAATAGCATGTAGTAATAGGCTGCACTATTTCGGGTAACAGAAATTTGGAGTCAGTTCATACAAACACATGTTCTGAATTTTATTCCAGATGCAGCCTTTCCAGTGACTGAGAAACGAAGACGCTATACCTTCGATGGGCTGGACATACAACAGAGCTGCAACAACGGAAGTGGCTAAAACTGGTTTCAACGACGTGGTTTCTCGTCAGCAATCTGCAGGAAATGCGGATAAGTCTCCAGTAGCGACGGCAGGGCCATCTCGACTGCAGTTAATGGAATGCAAGAAACAGCGGTTTCTGCTGTTCAACCCTCCATCATACCCAGCACCAAGAGCAGGTAAAGCAGTAGTGTTGACATTATCTCCTTTTAAAAAGGGTTTGGAGTAATCACTGGCTAAAGGGGAAAAGAAAGCAAGTACTGAGACCACAACGAAGACACCACCTGCAACAAAACCGACTACAGGAGCTCCATTTGATGCATCTGATGGACCTCCAACCTCTAGGACTACCAAAAAGAAGCTCTTCGTAAAAAAGAGCCAGAGAGTCACAAAGCATCAGGTTCATGGTGAGGAAGACTTCGATTCAAGCGTTGATGAAACCATGTTGAAAGACTCATCACCTGAATATGAAGAGAAAAAGGTGTGCACATATTGCGACAAATTTTGGCCAGTTGATACGAGCCCGTGATTAGGATAGCAGAAAATCCGAAATTAGGAACCATATTTTCTCGAGGTAAAAATTTGACTGCTTAATTCTTTCTCCTGCTGTTCCAGAATGAGGAGATATTTCGAAAGATTTTTTTTGCCCAGGTATTACATAAATAAGCGACACACAGCCGGGAGAGCGGTGTGCTGACCACATGCCTCTCCATATCCGCATCCAGTGACGCCTGTGGGTTGAGGATGACACGGCGGCCGGTTGGTACAGCTGGGCCTTCATAGCCTGTTCGGGCGGAGTGAAGTTTTTTATTACATAAATAACCCCTAGAAATAGTATTTCACATTTTCGGGAACTTAAAGTCTGCTAATTTACTGTGGTTATTTTAAATTTAAAAACTGTGCCCGGCAATAGGGTACAGCTGGGCCTTCATAGCCTGTTCGGGCGGAGTGAAGTTTTTTATTACATAAATAACCCCTAGAAATAGTATTTCACATTTTCGGGAACTTAAAGTCTGCTAATTTACTGTGGTTATTTTAAATTTAAAAACTGTGCCCGGCAATAGGGCACTTCCTCTATTTATCAGACCAAAGTGCACAGGACCGCACTTTTAGTGGATTTTGTATTCTCTTGCGGTGAACAGCAGAGTACGCAGTATTTCCTTTGAAAAGGGCCTACTGGTTTTTTTCGGCAATCGGTGGAGAGAGCTTCCCTCCCGATCATAAAAAAAAGTCACAGATCGCATCAGCAGCCTTTAAGAAGTCGTGGCGTTGAAACAATATTCAGGAAAAGCAGATGGAAGAATGCTTGAATTTCATTAAATGCCTACATCATTCGCTAAGCCAACGACCTACCAGAATGCTTGAATTTCATTAAATGCCTACATTATTCGCTAAGCCAACAACCTAGCTACAGTGGCAACTTCGGTTCCTGTCAAATCACTGAAGTTAAGCGCTATCGAGCTTGGCTGACACTTGGATGGGTGACCGCCCGGGTCTGCAGAGCGCTGTTGGCAACCTGGGTGCATTCAGGCTTTATAAGGTCAACTGAGCAGTGTGTGTGTGTGTGTGTGTGTGTGTGTGTGTGTGTGTGTGAATTTCTAAGGAGTCATGCTCCTTAGGTCATCGGTCCCTAGACTTACACACTACTTAAACTAACTTACTAACTTATGCTAAGAACAGCACATACACCATGCCAGAGGGAGGACTCGAACCTGCGGCGGGAAGGGCCGCGCAATCCGTGACATGGCGCCTCTAATCGCGCGGCCACTCCGCGCGGCGAACAGAAGCATTAATATTTTGTTTGAGGAAGACAACAGTAATTGAGAAATGGGAAAAGAGAACTTTCAAAGATCCAGGTTTTTTCACAAAATGGGTTTTCGGTCCCATTGTTTTCTCGGTAGTCTTTTTCATGTCCATATAACTGATCCAGGTGCCAAACTATTCTGAAAGTCTTTGAAAAGTGCGTTGATTGTGCTCATAGTTTTTGTGTAAAGCTGTGCTTTCCTCTGGAGATGCAGAATTTAAAAGATATGAGAAGTGATATTACGGTTCTGCTACTTTGACCCGTGCGTGCGTGCGGGATCGATAATATCTCGTCTGTTTCTTTGCTAGAGCCGCAGGTACTGTTTACCATGCGCAATCGGAGTGTGGCGACTTCAGCGGAGTGATCGTGGTCACCGGCGGAGTCGTGCGCTGGAGGAAGTGGGTTCTTTCGTCGTGTGACTAGGGCCTCCCGTCGGGTAGACCTTTCGCAGGGTGCAAGTCTTTCGATTTGACGCCACTTCGGCGACTTGCGCGTCGATGGGGATGAAATGATGATGATATAAGACAAGAGTTAGAAAACTGCTGCGGAAGCAAAGGGAACTTCACAGCAAACATAAACATAGCCAAAGCCTTGCAGACAAACAAAAATTACGCGAAGCGAAATGCAGTGTAAGGAGGGCTATGCGAGAGGCGTTCAATGAATTCGAAAGTAATGTTCTATGTACTGACTTGTCAGAAAATCCTAACAAATTTTGGTCTTATGTCAAAGCGGTAGGTGGATCAAAACAAAATGTCCAGACACTCTGTGACCAAAACGGTACTGAAACAGAGGATGACAGACTAAAGGCCGAAATATTAAATGTCTTTTTCCAAAGTTGTTTTGCAGAGGAAGATTGCACTGTAGTTCCTTCTCTAGATTGTCGCACAGATAACAAAATGGTAGATATCGAAATAGACGACAGAGGAATAGAGAAACAATTAAAATCGCTCAAAAGAGGAAAGGCCTCTGGACCTGATGGGATACCAGTTCAGTTTTACACAGAGTACGCGAAGGAACTTGCCCCCCTTCTTGCAGCGGTGTACCGTAGGTCTCTAGAAGAGCGTAGCGTTCCAAAGGATTTGAAAAGGGCACAGGTCATCCCCGTTTCAAGAAGGGACGTCGAACAGATGTGCAGAGCTATAGACCTATATCTCTAACGTCGATCAGTCGTAGAATTTTGGAACACGTATTGTGTTAGAGTATAATGACTTTTCTGGAGACTAGAAATCTACTCTGTAGGAATCAGCATGGGTTTCGAAAAAGACGGTCATGTGAAACCCAGCTCGCGCTATTCGTCCACGAGACTCAGAGGGCCATAGATACGGGTTCACAGGTAGATGCCGTGTTTCTTGACTTCCGCAAGGCGTTCGATACAGTTGCCCACAGTTGTTTAATGAACAAAGTAAGAGCATATGGACTATCAGACCAATTGTGTGATTGGATTGAGGAGTTCCTAGATAACAGGACGCAGCATGTCATTCTCAATGGAGAGAAGTCTTCCGAGTAAGAGTGATTTCAGGTGTGCCGCAGGGGAGTGTCATAGGACCGTTGCTATTCACAATATACATAAGTGACCTGGTGGATGACATCGGAAGTTCACTGAGGCTTTTTGCAGATGATGCTGTGGTGTATCGAGAGGTTGTAACAATGGAAAATTGTACTGAAATGCAGGAGGATCTGCAGCGAATTGACGCATGGTGCAGGGAATGGCAATTGAATCTCAATGTAGACAAGTGTAATGTGCTGCGAATACACAGAAAGATAGATCCTTTATCATTTAGCTACAAAATAGCAGGTCAGCAACTGGAAGCAGTTAATACCATAAATTATCTGGGAGTACGCATTAGGAGTGATTTAAAATGGAATGATCATATAATGTTGATCGTCGTTAAAGCTGATGCCAGACTGAGATTCATTGGAAGAATTCTAAGGAAATGTAATCCGAAAACAAAGGAAGTAGGTTACAGTACGCTTGTTCGCCCACTGCTTGAATACTGCTCAGCAGTGTGGGATCCGTACCAGATAGGGTTGATAGAAGAGATAGAGAAGATCCAACGGAGAGCAGCGCGCTTCGTTACAGGATCATTTAGTAATCGCGAAAGCGTTACGGAGATGATAGATAAACTCCAGTGGAAGACTCTGCAGGAGAGACGCTCAGTAGCTCGGTACGGGCTTTTGTCAAAGTTTCGAGAACATACCTTTGCTCCCTCCTACGTATATCTCGCGAAGAGACCATGAGGATAAAATCAGAGAGATTAGAGCCCACACAGAGGCATACCGACAATCCTTCTTTCCACGAACAATACGAGACTGGAATAGAAGGGAGAACCGATAGAGGTACTCAAGGTACCCTCCGCCACACACCGTCAGGTGGCTTGCGGAGTATGGATGTAGATGTAGATGTAGATGTAGACAATACCCAGTCCCTGAACGGAGAAAATGTCCGACCCAGCAGGGAAACGAACCCGGGCAGTTAGGATTGACATTCTGTCGCGCTGACCATTCAGCTATCGGGAACGGACAGCAAGTGGGTTAAATGTGCTGTTTGGTGACCTCGCTCCGTGTTGTGGGCGAGCGGAAGGTTTCTGCTTGGGGCCTTTGTTTCTGGTGAATTTCCTGCAGCCCACGCCCGGCTGTTAACTTCGAGAAGCGCCGTAAGAGGAAGTGAGCTCGAGTGCGTTAACATCGGCGCAGAACATCAGCGACTGTGAAATCGTCATTCCAGGACGATCACAGAGGAAAACTGTTTTTATGAGAGCCTTACGTTAAACATTGTCATTTAGGATCTCACCGCAGATTGGTATTAAACCTTAACTTACTGCAGTCATCCACGGTAGACATTTTGTGTTTGTGTTCTTCAGTGTCTTTTCTGGCTCAAACGGCTCTGAACACTTTGGGACTTATCTTCTGAGGTCATCAGTCCCCTAGAACTTAGAAGTACTTAAACCTAACTAACCATCACACACATCCATGCCCGAGGCAGGATTCGAACCTGCGACCTTAGCGGTCGTGCGGTTCCGGACTGTAGCGCCTAGAACCGCTCGGCCACACCTGCCGGCAGTGTCTTTTCTTCTGAGTAATAAAACGTACTGATATTTCCCTGAGTCGCATGATAACGGTTCAATATTGTGTTAGTTGTTATTATTATTATTATTATCATCTCAGCTGTGAAATCCATTTAATATAACTATTGTTTGTTCTTCTTAAGCAATGTTGATTTCAGGGGTGCCAAGGACAATATAGTTAACGAAACTCTACCATAACTGTCTTAGTTTGCATTCTTCTAATATTTTACATCTTTTAAAATTTTAGCCAGCTATGTTTGTGCATCACCTGTGATTTTAGTTGCCAGATTTGATTTGTGTTTAAATCGATGTTTTAACTGTATAAATTCTGTTTTTAATTCTTTTGCTTTCTGTCTTACAATAATCCGATATTTGCTATACTATCCACTTATTATTACCATTCCATGGCACCAGTCGGCTCGTTATGCCAACGCCAGCGAAACAGAAGTATACATCCTTTATTATTTTGAAGCTAGTGTGATTAATTAATACTGCTAGTTAAAGTTTTGTAATGTTGAATAACCTCAGTGATACTTGAAGTAAAGTTTGTGAATCAGTTCAGCTAGCTGTAGGTTCTAAGGGTTATTTAGGGCATAGGTATTTCTATTATGACGAAATGTGAAAATGTGTTTGAAAAAGGGTTATGTTTAAGATAAGTCAATAAAAACTTCGTGCTAATATCGTTCTAATGTCCTGGCTAATAGTGTCCCCGGCACCTTAGCACTTCCCAACAACCCCTCCTCCCACATACATACACACAAACACATCATACTTAGAAACTTCTGCACGTGTATTATCACAAACCGTGCGTAGTGCCTCAGTATTAATGGCAATCGGAACAAAATCTTCCTGCCTGCTACTTTCTCGGAAATAGATATTTTTGAGGCCGTTGTTGTGCACAAAATAAAAATTGCTTGTTGCAAACAAGAAAACATAACTAGCCGCTGTTAATAACGTTATTTATTTACAGAGACAGCGCTGTTACCTATTCCGGACTGACAGATTCATTTACTGAAGGTTTTTCATGTTTATATGACATTTGTTGTTGTTTACATCAATTGTTGGGAAAACAGGCAACAACTGCTGTGTACAACAACGCAGTCTGATGCAATATATTATTAATCTACATTAAATTTGTATGCGTATATTTCAGGGAAAATACCTTCTGAGAATGCTACAATTGTGGTGAAACATTTCTGATTATTAAAGCAAGAGAGTAACTGGGCACCCTCTTTAATTCATAAGTATTCATTTTCTAATTGGTCACTCTCCTTTTTTTTGTTCTTTTGTTGTTTTTTGTTTTTACTGAGATGCAGTGACCAGCACAGTTCTCAATTTTCTGGATGCAAATTAACTGTCAACGAACAGATACATTATTTTTTCACTCTCCTGACAAATGTCCTGCAAAATGATGGGCGGTTCCTGCAGAAAGTGTCGTCACTTCTTTCCCTAAGCTGTTTATTTTCGGAATACAGCCTGCTACCAGCTGAGAGAAAGAAGCGGTGACAGCCTCTGCAGTATCTGCCCATCATTTTGCAGGACAATCACCCGGCACACAGAACGTCAATCGTGACTGATTTGTTCCGTCGTTATTGCTGGAAAGTGCTATACCGCCTACCACATTTCCCGGACTCAAGCCCTTGTGACTTCAAGTAGTTCCTAAGCTGAAGGGAGCACTTGGTGGTTCAAAAATGGCTCTGAGCACTATGGGACGCAACTGCTGTGGTCATAAGTCCCCTAGAACTCAGAACTACTTAAAGCTAACTAACCTAAGGATATAACACACATCCATGCCCGAGGCAGGATTCGAACCTGCGACCGTAGCGGTCGTCCGGTTCCAGACTGCAGCGCCTAGAACCGCTCGGCCACTTCGGCCGGCAGCACTTGGTGGCATTCGCATCAGAACTGTTACAGAGATTCATCGTCCAATAGACCGCTTCAGCCGCCCTATCGACACAATTGGCGCTGCTAAGGATATTCTGCGACTTCCATATCGCTGGCGACTATTTTGAAGGACAGTAAAACCTTGAAACATGTATGTATTTTGTATAAACTGTGAATAAATAGTTGCCACAATTAAAGTTCCAACCCTCATACATATTTAAATGGTGAATGATGATCCAAAGTCTCATCGTGGTATTGTGGCTTTCACTATGTCTCAGTTCTGCAACGCAGTGGTTTTGTCTGTATTCGTGTGTGAGAGTCTCATTATTCACTGAAATCGAAGGTCTAAAGACAATGTCCGTGATCACAGACTGAAGAAGACAAATGGAATTCTTTTTCGATGTTCCAGTACAGCAGACTGATCTCCGAATCTTTCTGAAAATAGATTGCTACACGTCATTTACTTGCGGTTAAGTCAGTCTACAAACTGAAGAGCCAGATGGCGGTACCCCACTGACTGTACCCAGCCAGCTAAGTCACTAGGCTCTCCCACAGATGTTTCAGAACATTAATTTGAACTCTCTGCTGCACAGTGCACAGACAGGCCCGACTAGTGAACATTTTTCACTATACTTAACAATACACGGAATACAAAAAGTAGCAATAAATATAGCTAACGGGATAAGCAAACACGAACAGAATCCACGTAAATCACAGTACGCAGCACTCCACTGCAAGACGAGAAAGGTGACCCCCCCCCCCCCTGGCAAGAGCTTTCATTTTATTTAGTCTTCCGACTCTAACGGCCATTTGGAAGAAAGTTTAAGGTAAAGTACAAAACTAAAATTAATGATACCAGATGAGAATATACAAAAAAATGTTTAATAAAGTGCTTTTGAAGCCTACTTCTGATTGGCATGTAGGTAAAACATTGAAGAATAGGTATGAGTGAAACTTCCTGGCAGATTAAAACTGTGTGCCGGACCGAGACTCGAACTCGGGACCTTTGCCGTTCGCAAGAGAGCTTCTGTAAAGTGTGGAAGGTAGGAGACGAGATACTGGCAGAAGTAAGGCTGTGAGGGCGGGGCGTGAGTAGTGCTTGGGTAGCTCAGTTGGTAGGGCACTTGCCCGTGAAAGGCAAAGGTCCCGAGTTCGAGCCCCGGTCCGGCACACAGTTTTAATCTGCCAGGAAGTTTCATGTCAGCGCACCTCCGCTGCAGAGTGAAAAGCTAATTCTTGAATACGTATGAGTGATTTAAAGGAAAATACAGACGAGGAATATAACAATATTAACGATTAACAATGGTACTGTGGCAGAAATACGTACAAACAAATACACATTTAACGAAGGTATGGGCAGTACAATTTGCAAAGCAATTGCCAAAGAAAGGCAAAGGTCCTGAGTTCGAACCCCCGTTCAGTACAAAGACTTAATGTGCCAGGAAGTTTCAAAACGGTGTACACTTACTTTCAAAATGAAACTTCATTCTTTAAACATAAACATTATTGTAGTGGTTGGCTTTTTGAAGTATCATTTTCTAGAGAGAACGTGCGGGGTAGAATGTACGTATGATTATGGACAAGAAAGAGAAAATGGACGGGAAAAGCTGCAAAATTGCTGCTACGAATATCGGTTGCCGGTTTCAGCAGACTATCGGCCGTTGTCACGAATGTCCAATACAGTCCTACGACAGCAAACACTGACCGTGATCCATAGGTCGGATACAGAATGGACAAAGGAGATGCACGAAAATTACTCAAAGAGAAACGGTGTTAATATGACGGCAGCATCTACGCCCGGTCCTGGCCGCCTCGTGCCAGTAGCTACAAACATGCAGAGCCCGTGTAGCGCACGTGGCAGTCCTCGGGCGGGCCTGTCCTTGACGGTGACCTTGACCTTGACCGCCTCCGCAGCAGCAACAGCCGCACGCACGCACGCATGCACGCACACACGCTGGCACCTCGCGCACGTCACGCCGTCTCACCGCAGCTTCACTGGCCGAAACAGGCGGCCCCAGGCTGTTTCTCCCGCATCCTGTCTCCTACACTGGCAGGAAGCTGCTGGTAACAACGCCTCATGTACCGAGGAACTCGACACTGCTCTACTCTAATCAAAGAAAACGACGCCTCAGAGACTATCATTCAAATAATTCTGGGTATTAGGCCGCGTCATTATGAAGCACTAGAAATAACTAAAACACCGATGTTTCGAGCATCTCTACAGTAGCCCTTTTGAGAGCGACAAAGGGCTAGATTCTGGTAATGGTATTCCTTACACTGTCTTATTTCTGTTGTCAGGTGGCTACTGACGCCACGTTCTAGGACGCAATTAGACAATACGATGTTTGCTACGGGGGAGAGATTGCCTCATTATCAAATTCTTAATATTATTACGCCGTGCTGTAATCATAATGGAATCATGTCGTTCCAAAAGATGCTTCACGCTGATAAAGTTCCTTCCGTGCTGTGTGTGTGTTTGGTGCTAATGGGTGCACAACGGCGAGGTTATCAGCGCCCTTACACACATTAAAAGAAACGAACGTGGTTAAATTTACTATAATGCTGTCATGCACGCTAAGAGAACGGGAAAGAATAAAAGACGCTATACAGGAGACTAAAACAAGTAAAACGAAAAAGGAGCTAAACGGAGGGCACAGGTAAATGTCACAGGTAAATGTCACTGGCTGACCACCTACGTAAAATATGGGTGTGGCAGTCACTATGTTAACACAATAAAATAGCATGCAGGGGGACGGCACACTGAAATAACTAAGGAACATGACACACCTCCTTGGTTGCTGGATCCTCCCTTTCGTTCCTGCAGTATCCAGGTGTCCTGGTACTCAGCAGAAAGACGCCTCCTTCCCCAACCGTTGTAGTTGGGGGAGGGCATACTAGATGTTCTGGATGACTTAATCTGCTGGGTACAAGTGTTTTCGAGAGTGAAGGACACTCACAGAATCGGAACAGACAAGAAATTTAGCGCTGGAAGTGTGGTGCCACCGCCCGACAACCCACTTGCCAGGTGGTAGCCTTTAAATCGGCCGCGGTCCCTTAGTATACGTCGGACACGCGTGTCGCCACTATCAGTGATTGCAGACCGAGCGTCGCCACACGGCGGGTCTAGTCTAGAGAGACTCCCCAGCACTCGCCCCAGTTGGACAGCCGACTTTGCTAGCGATGGTTTACTGTCTACATACGCTCTCATTTGCCGAGACGACAGTTTAGCATAGCCTTCAGCTACGTCATTTCCTACGACCTAGCAAGGCGCCACATTCTTCAAGAACGTATTCTGAATAGATAATACTGTGAACCATGTACCGTCAAGAGCGACGTTCATCATTAATGGATCAAACTAATTACGTCCGCTTTCTGAATTCTTCGTCATGTTCCAGACCTCACGTCAGTATAGTCCTTCCCTCCTCACGCCAGCCGGCCTGAGCTAAAACGCGTGCATTTCGGCCTCCTCTAGTAACACGGTGTTGGCTCTTCAGCCAACACAACAGGAAGAACGTCTCATCTGCTCCAGTGCCTTCAAGGTCACATACAGTTGAGCGTCGAAGACGGTAACGTCTTGAGGCAGTCGGACCTTGAGGAAACGAGCCCAGAAAACAACAGGGCAACCAACGGAGTCCCCCTGTTTAGATGCGCCCGTAAAGACAGCTACATAGATCTTTTGGTGTTCACTTAAAATGTCAGAAAACAGCACATGAAACACAGGAGTAGGAGTGCAGTCTCTCCTGTTCTGCACTAAGTCTAAACTGACCCTGGGCCTTTGCAGCAAACGCGGTGGCAGACGGGCCAAACCCTGGGTTTGAGGTTGAACCTGCTGCACTCCAAGTGACTCCAGCAAATGCCGGACACGGATCCCAAATGGCGTTGTTTCTCGTGGACAATGGGACAAAAGACACTCCAGAGGGGGACGAGCAGCAGGATGGTAAGCGGGTGAATTTGGTGCTGCGAAGAATTTACAAGCCTGACTCAGCATGAGGAGTTGCTTTCGAATTGTAAATGGCGGTTCAGGAGCCTCAACACAGCGACTCGGTATGGGGCTGGTCCTTCAAGTTCCTTCGGTAAATTGTAGCCTTGAGGCAAGAACGCGCTTCCGATTCCTATGGCTTTATCGCACGATGACTGCAAATTTCCTTCCTATTTTGCTGCGTAAAAAGCTTTTCCTCTCACAAAAGAATGAGGTCGGAGCCTCATAAAGAATTAGCTGATTAGAGGTGCGTATTTAATTATACACTCCTGGAAATTGAAATAAGAACACCGTGAATTCATTGTCCCAGGAAGGGGAAACTTTATTGACACATTCCTAGGGTCAGATACATCACATGATCACACTGACAGAACCACAGGCACATAGACACAGGCAACAGAGCATGCACAATGTCGGCACTAGTACAGTGTATATCCACCTTTCGCAGCAATGCAGGCTGCTATTCTCCCATGGAGACGATCGTAGAGATGCTGGATGTAGTCCTGTGGAACGGCTTGCCATGCCATTTCCACCTGGCGCCTCAGTTGGACCAGCGTTCGTGCTGGACGTGCAGACCGCGTGAGACGGCGCTTCATCCAGTCCCAAACATGCTCAATGGGGGACAGATCCGGAGATCTTGCTGGCCAGGGTAGTTAACTTACACCTTCTAGAGCACGTTGGGTGGCACGGTATACATGCGGACGTGCATTGTCCTGTTGGAACAGCAAGTTCCCTTGCCGGTCTAGGAATGGTAGAACGATGGGTTCGATGACGGTTTGGATGTACCGTGCACTATTCAGTGTCCCCTCGACGATCACCAGTGGTGTACGGCCAGTGTAGGAGATCGCTCCCCACACCATGATGCCGGGTGTTGGCCCTGTGTGCCTCGGTCGTATGCAGTCCTGATTGTGGCGCTCACCTGCACGGCGCCAAACGCGCATACGACCATCATTGGCACCAAGGCAGAAGCGACTCTCATCGCTGAAGACGACACGTCTCCATTCGTCCCTCCATTCACGCCTATCGCGACACCACTGGAGGCGGGCTGCACGATGTTGGGGCGTGAGCGGAAGACGGCCTAACGGTGTACGGGACCGTAGCCCAGCTTCATGGAGACGGTTGCGAATGGTCCTCGCCGATACCTCAGGAGCAACAGTGTCCCTAATTTGCTTGGAAGTGGCGGTGCGGTCCCCTACGGCACTGCGTAGGATCCTACGGTCTTGGCGTGCATCCGTGCGTCGCTGCGGTCCGGTCCCAGGTCGACGGGCACGTGCACCTTCCGCCGACCACTGGCGACAACATCGATGTACTGTGGAGACCTCACGCCCCACGTGTTGAGCAATTCGGCGGTACGTCCACCCGGCCTCCCGCATGCCCACTATACGCCCTCGCTCAAAGTCCGTCAACTGCACATACGGTTCACGTCCACGCTGTCGCGGCATGCTACCAGTGTTAAAGACTGCGATGGAGCTCCGTATGCCACGGCAAACTGGCTGACACTGACGGCGGCGGTGCACAAATGCTGCGCAGCTAGCGCCATTCGACGGCCAACACCGCGGTTCCTGGTGTGTGCGCTGTGCCGTGCGTGTGATCATTGCTTGTACAGCCCTCTCGCAGTGTCCGGAGCAAGTATGGTGGGTCTGACACACCGGTGTCAATGTGTTCTTTTTTCCATTTCCAGGAGTGTATATTAGTTTAGGCAAGGACGTATGTAGAATGTTCTTTCGGTATGTTAGTGCCGAAAGTTTCTGGTATGTTAGTGCCGAAGTTCCAGGTGTTGGGTTCATAGTGAACTATAGTGTACATTTCTGTTTGCTTCTACATCGTCTTTGTTTTCTGCGAAGTCCTTAAATTAATTTCAATTACTGCACCTATCTCTGGCGTTTCACTTGGAGTCATTACTCACTCTTTATGTTCCGCGATCCCGTTGCTCCGTTCAGGACTGTTGTTGTGATTACGTATTCCACCAAAAGAATGAATATTGAACTGAGGATCACTTCTTGCTGACCTAGATACAGCGACGATCGCAGAACAAAGGGAGAAAGTCTCGTAATTGTCATTATACAACGCAGACGTACAGCGTGCCGATGTGCGGCACACCACATTCACCTACCAGCGATGTGTAACGCCAGACTATGCGGTTACGTCACGTTTGTCCGGTAGCAGCTGCCCGTTACACTGCGTGTGTTCCACAGCAAACCACGTGCCACACCTCGGTTTGCAGTTGTCTAAACGATATCGTGTACAAGACATGCCGCTGCGGCGGTTTCACATTTTATTATGCGGCTGCTGTTGTGTGCCACACGGTAGCTTCCTTCATTTCACTCCTTCCCGTCTCTCGGCACAGTCCCAATGAAATGAAATGTGTGCAAATGCTTGCAAGAGTTTTAACTTCGCGTCGATTGAAAAAAAAGGACAATACAATGGATTCACCCATTTTCTGTTGATTACATAACGGCCTGCGATGTTTTGAGTACTTTTATGCTTGAGAGAAATGGTTCAAATGGCTCTGAGCACATGGGACTTAACTTCCGTGGTCATCAGTCCCCTAGAACTTAGAACTGCTTAAACCTAACTAACCTAAGGACATCACACACATCCATGCCCGAGGAAGGATTCGAACCTGCGACCGTCGCGGTCGCGCGGTTCCAAACTGTAGCGCCTAGAACCGCTCGGCCACTCCGGCCAGCTTCTAGAATACAGTGTGTTCGGAAATTCTCCTTACAGACCTGTAGAATCTTTATAGGGAATTGAGTAGGTAATATTTTGAACTGAATCCCATGTCGAAATGTACCGTTTCCCTGCTACAACCAACTGAGAATATGTTGGTAGTGCGACCACTTTTACAAGTAACTGATTTGGCGTGACCCAGTACACCACTTGTTTTAGAATTCCACTCATTAATAGCCAAAGAAATTGCTCATGAACACTTTCACGGGTTCTCTTAAACGTGTGGCGTCTCCTTGGAGCACCAGAATCACGTTGCAGGTACCCTTTCTCGAAGCCGTTGCGTAACTGTGGCGAGAAGAGCACGCGATGCAGTCGGACGTTGTGGAGAACGATCTCGATAAAGGCGACGAGCAGCTCTTCTTCCATTAGCGTGAGCTTCCGATTCAGAAAGATCATGGCGGTGTATTCTGTGAACGTGTACTCAACCATGTCGCTCTAACAAAAACACATGAGTGAGGCACGAACCAGGTCAGAAAGGCAGGGTAAATGACACGAGGTTCACCGCATTCATAGCCCCACATTTCACCGCGGTGATACTTTCCCGTGACGTCACTCTGACTGGTTCGTATTACTAGAGCAAATACGCATTCAAGAACAGAAAAACGTTCGAAACTGCCTTCCTGACTCAATGTTATTCATGTGAGCTCTATAATTTTTACTGTTCAAGACAGTTGTTGCTCGCACACGACAGAAATAATGCACAAGAAGCTCTCTTTTTAATATTTATATTAGACGACGCTATCCGATAATGGAAAGAATGGATGCCAGAAGGAATCCGTACAAACAAGAATTAATAAAAAAAAATGTTCAAATGTGTGTGAAATCATATGGGACTTAACTGGTGAGGTCACCAGTCCCTAACCTTACACACTACTTAACCTAAATTATCTTAAGGACAAACACACACGCCCATGCCCGAGGGAGGACTCGAACCTCCGCCGGGACCAGAAGAATTATTATGTTAGTGAACTATTATATACTGATGACATTGCATTAACGTCAAATTCTGAACACTAACAACGAAAATCAATCCATCTTCCAAACTTTGTCGGAAAGGGTTATTATTTTAAGACAGCACTACGTAAAACTAAGGCAATGAAATTCCATTGCAAATACCCAGAACGAATCAAAATTGTAATTCAAGATGATATTTTGGAACAAGTTCAACACTTCATTTACCTACGGTCCTATGCCGTTTTTAACGAAGTTAAGCGTACGGATGTTAAATTACATAGATATCAACCTGGATGTGGCACTGTATGCAGAACATTTACAAAATACGTGAAAAATCACAAAACCGAAATTCTCTAAGCTGATGGCCGTCGTCCCTGTTTTACTGTGTGGTAATGAAACTAGGGTTGGAAGAGAAAAGATTCTACCCACCTACAGGCAGCTGAAATGAATTTTTTACATCTACATCTACATATATACTCCGCTAGCCACCAAGCGGTGTATAGCGGAGGGTAGAATTCGCGCAGAAGTCATATTCCCCCCCCCCCCCCCCCCCCCCTGTTCCACTCGCGGATCGCGCGAGGGGAAAACGACTCTCTGAACGCCTCAGTACGAGCTCTTATTTCCCTTATCTTTGAATGGTGATCATTGCGCGATTTGAAAGTTGGTGGTAATAATATATACTCTACATCCTCGGTGAAGATCGAATTTCGGAATTTAGTGTGCAGCCCCTTCTGTTTAGCGCGCCGTCTATCTGCAAGAGTGTCCCACTTCAAACTTTCTATGAGATTTGTAACGCTCTCGCGATGGCTAAATGTACCAGTCACGAACCTTGCCGCTCTTCTTTGGACCTTCTCAATCTCTTGAATCAGACCCAACTGGTAAAGGTCCCATGCAGACGAACAATACTCCAAGACTGGCCGAACTAACGTATTGTAAGCTATTTCCCTTGTTGAAGGACTGCATCGCTTCAGGATTCTACCAATAAACCACAATCTAGAGTTCGCCTTACCCGTTACTTGTGTAATCTGATCATTCCATTTGAGATCATTTCGAATAGTCACGCCCAAATACTTGACGGATGTTACCGCTTCCAAAACTGATGATTTATTTTGTACTCGTACATTAATGGGGATTTTCGCCTTGTTATACGCAGCAGGTTACACCTACTAATATTGAGAGATAACTGCCAGTCATTACACCACGCATTTATTTTCTGCAAATTCTCCTTGATTTGTTCACAACTTTCGTGTGATACTACTTTCCTCTAGACTACAGCATCATCGGCAAACAGTCCAAGGCCGCTGTCAGTACCATCAACCTGATCGTTTATGTAAATCGTAAAAAGCAGAGGACCCATCACGCTGCCCTGGGGCACACCTGAAGTTACGCTTGTTTCTGTTGGACAACATATTGCTCCCTGTCTGTTAGAAAACTTTCTATCCAACCGCATATGTCATCGGATAGACCGTAAGCGCGCACTTTTTGTATCAAGTGACAGCGCGGAAATGAGTCGAACGCCTTTTGAAAGTCGAGAAATATGGCACCAACCTGGGAGCCGGTATGTAGAGCCTGTTCTGTATCATGCACGCAGAGCGCCAGCTGTGTCTCACATGACCGCTGTTTCCTAAAACCGTGCTGGTTTCTGCAGATGAGCTTCTCAGAGTCTAGAAACGTCATTATGTCTGAACACAAAATATGCTCCATTTTTCTACAACAAATCGATGTCAGTGAAATTGGCCGGTACATCCGATTTTCTACCCTCTTTATAGGTTGCTATGACCTGGAAATCAAAAGTTGTACTAAGTTGGGTAGGATCTCTAATGAAAAACGTAAGACAAGAACTGAATACTTTTGCAGTAAATGACAAAATAGAAGAATGCAAAGAAAATTAGGAGGAACATCTGGAACGTTTGAAATAAACGAGTATTCTTAGGACAACCTTAAAATACAAAACCAGAGGAAAGAGGAACAAAGATGAGTACTTAAAAGAAGGCAGTAATTCTTCCATCGTCTTCTTTTTGATTTGTCCTACGCTGACGTTCAGCTGTTGTTCATTCATATCGTGATTGAGTCGAACAAATGAACTACTACGACCTAATATAATTGATACTGTTGACAGCACTGACCGGAAAGAGGTACGAACCATCAGAGTGCGTTTATGCTGCCACGGCGCTGCTAAGCGATGATGAATCAAAGCAAACTGACTGACTCTTACTGGCCCATGTAACCTGCACCATCGCTGCTCTCCGCGATCCTCGCCAGGCTGCTTCAAGGTCACTCCAGCAACGCCGTGTTTGACTGCTGCTCGTTGCAGGCGTTTTTTCGGGGCCTATTCGCAGTCAGTTTTGTTTGTTGCGAGCCGTGGAGACAAAAAAAATGCATCTGATCACTATGGGACTTAACTGCTATGGTCATCAGTCCCCTAGAACTTAGAACTACTTAAACCTAACTAACCTAAGGACATCACACACATCCATGCCCGAGGCAGGATTCGAACCTGCGACCGTAGCGGTCACGCGGTTCCGAACTGTAGTGCCTAGAACCGCTCGGCCACACCGGCCGGAGCCGTGGAGACAATTCAATAACAATAACTACGAGTGACGATTATAAACAGGTAATGATTTCGGCCGTTTCCGGAGCGAGAACAAAAAGCACAGTTTGACTTAGCCTTGGTTTCATTTACGTCTGCATCTACATGGCTGCTCTGCAAATCGCGCTCACGTTTCTGGCAGAGGACTCATCGAACCGTTCTAGGCGCTCAGTCCGGAACCGCGCGACTGCTACGGTCGCAGGTTCGAACCCTGCCTCGGGCATGGATGTGTGTGATGTCCTTAGGTTAGTTAGGTTTAAGTAGTTCTAAGTTCTAGGGGACTGATGACCACAGCTGTTAAGTCCCATAGTGCTCAGAGCCATTTGAACCATTTTTTGAACTCATCGAACCACCTACACACTAAGTGTATATTATTCCACTCTCGAAGAGTGCTCGGAAAAACCGAACATCTGTATCTTCTCGCAAGAGCTCTCATTTCCCTTATTTTATTATGACGATCGTTTCTCCCTATGTAGGTCGGCGTCAACAAATTTTCCCATTCGGAGTAGAAAGTAGGTGGTTGAAATTTCGTGAGATACGCCTTTGTTTTAATGAGGCCCACCCCAAATCCTGTATCATGTCCGTCACACTCTGTCCCGTATTTCTCGATGGTACAAAAGGCGTTGCCCTTCTTTGAACTTCTTTGAACTCGATTTACTCTGTTAATCCTATCTGGTAAGGATCCCAGACTGAGCAACAGTACTCCAAAACCGGACGGAAAAGCGTAGTGTAGGCAGTCTCTTCAGAAAATCTGGTACATCTTCTAAGTGTTTCGTCAATGAATCGCAGTCCTTGGTTCGCCTTCCCCAAAATATTTTTAGTATGTTCTTTTTAATTTCAAGTGTTCGTAATTGTAATTCCTGGATGTTTCGTTGAATTTATGGCCTTTATATTTGATTGACTTATCGTGTAACCGAAGCTCAACTGATTCCTTTTAGTACTCATGTCGGTGACCTCAAACATTTCATTATTTAGGGCCAATTGCCACTTTCCGCACGATGCTGTTATGTTCTCTAAATTGTTTTGCAACTGGTTTTGATTTTCTGATGACTTTGCTAGACGATAAAAGACAGCATCATCTGCAAACAACCTACCATCGCCGCTCAGATGGTCTCCTAAATCCTTTATACAGATACGGAACAGAGGGCCTATAGCAGTACCTTTTGGAACCCCAGAAATCACTTATGTTTTACTCAATGACTTTCCGCCGATCGCTACGAACTGTGACCTTTTTGTCAGAAAGTCACGAATCCAGTCGCATAACTGAGACGATATTCCATAACCACCAAATTTGGTTACATTAATTCACTAAAATAAATACTATTCGTAAGAACTAGGCACAGTTGTCTGAAAATGGAGATAGGGTCGAGCTACAACATGTAATTATTTACACCATGTGGTACTACTCTTTCCTAGAACTAGAAAAGCGTGTTAGTCACACTTAGGTGTAGAAGTATCTATGTTTTCTATCATCTGCCTTTCTTCATCTTCATCTAGAAAGGAATTACGTATAATGCTGGAAGTCATTATTACAGTTTATCCTCGGCGAAGTTTTAACTTAGATTAATTTATTCTTCTTGTTCCAAATACACAATGAACGTTCTATTAATTGTGGGATGTGGACAACACAAAGTAAAATTTGGCCCGTTGTAAAACCATAGCAGATGATTGTCAAATATAATGGGACGCCGCCGAGGTACAGCTTTTTATATATTTCCGCACAAACTGTATATAACATGACACCTTTTAAACTAGCGGTCGGTTTGCAAACCTGCAAACAGTGACTCGATTCGTGACAGTGAACTGTGATACTGCATTGCACTGGACAGTCCCGATCAGCCTGTATTATCCTGGATCAAGTACCTAACGCAGCGCGAAGAAGCTCTTTCCGAATCCAGTTGGGTATGTTAAAGTTTTGTTTTCATATGGTATTATTTCTACAACTTAATTTATGTTTCATTTTGCAACATATTATTTTTCTAAAATGTATGCTGTCTCCAAAATCGTGTGTCTTGCGAAAATGTTAACAGAGTGAATGAAATGACAGTTCAGAGAAATATGTGGTTAGTTAATGTGTCGCCTTTATTCGTCCAATCAGAGCAAGGACGCCGAGGAATCCATTTCACACTGAATTATTTTTAATAACTTTTAATAATACACGACATAACAAAATAACGAGCAACACCCGTAGGGCAAAAACTGCTTTGAGCATGCACAACGTGAAATGCGGGTGCTGGCTATAGACTGTCGTTTGCTGGCTATGTCGTTTATCAGACGAGATAGCATCGGTGATCTTCTGCAACTTCCGCTAATGTTCGCGTAAGGCATCCGCCCTCTCTGTCCCACACCGCTACCGCGGGCCACGCTGATACGCCACGCGCCTGAAGGTCTCTAAGCGCTGCCGAGGGATTAAACCCAAGTTCCAGAGCGTTCGCAAGATCCGAGATCTGTTGAGAACTAGAAATTATTCCGTAGGTGCTTTCCATACAGCAGGCGACGACTAGTTTCTATCTGAATGCGGCGAGGCCTACCACGGCGAAACTGGGAGATCGTTCAGCACTGGCGCGTAGGAGCTTGAACGCTACGTGTGTCTGGGGCAATACAAAAAATCAGCAACGGCTGAACACCACCATAACAGTGGGTGGTCTATTAAGTTTAAAAACTTCGTGTGCTTGCTCAGCAGCCGTTGATGCAGCAGAG
The DNA here is from genome assembly GCF_023864345.2 of Schistocerca serialis cubense. Lineage (NCBI taxonomy): Eukaryota > Metazoa > Arthropoda > Insecta > Orthoptera > Acrididae > Schistocerca > Schistocerca serialis. The sequence goes on along the minus strand of NC_064639.1, from coordinate 107,561,896 downwards.
AAAAATAAGACATGTTATCATAGTAATTTAACGCCCTAACAGCATGAACAGGTGGCATGGCTACAGCATACCTACAGCTTGGCGGCCGGTGTGTTCGCCGGCTCCACATCACCTGGATTCAATGCTGTATACAAGCGCCCACAAGAAAACTGCTGTTTGGCATCAATGTCTCGATGCAGGAAAACACTAACCCGTGGATACAAGCTGCCGATTCACTGTTACCAGTCACCTGCCAGACCAGCGTAGGTGCTGCTTATGCTAGCCATTCTTCCGTAGCAAATTTCACTACGAATTGTCCGGTGGTATCCCAGAATATGACGCCAGTAGCCATGTGACAACCAAAATAGGACAGCATGTAGGGAATGACCATCACCATAATTCAGCAGTCAATTACTCTGAAGAGGAACGCTGCAAAGGCGGTGGAATCTTCGGTATTTTAGTTGTTCTGTGTGTTTCCCATTGACGTGATCTAATTTCCAAAGTAATTATATTTAAAGAGACAATGACCGTGGAAGCATACGAACTTAAATATCAGCATGTGTTTACCGTCCACATTATCTTCGTCAGTCTTCTGACGTAACTTTTGGGTAAAAAGAAATTCTCTAGATCTTTTCATACACTGAGGTTTTAGCCATGAAATGACTGCATGTTGTAAGTCTTCCTAGTGCACCTCTCCTTTTATTCTGTACAATGAACCTCACAGGAGCCTAAAGCCTTTTACCTTGTTGTTTATTTGTGTGTATTCTTTATCATCGTCGCAGCTATTTCAGTCTCACATTTACTACTGTATAAAGGGCTTTTCTGCGCTGTTCCATCACAATTACCTCCCACTGTACAAATCAGTGCTGCTGCTGCTTGCTTTCTATTGTCGACCACCCATCTTCCACTACGCAGTAACGGTGGTCTTTTCCTAGCTCTGGAATACAACAAATAACCTCCTTACCAAGGCGAACACAACGAGGGGAAAGGGAAAAAGGAATCTTCATAAATTGAAATAACATTCTATCCCGCTGCGCAGACAGATGTGTCAGTTAAGTATCAGACTAAAGACAGCTAGAATATGTAATGGGTACTGACTAGTAACAAGCGTACCCAGAGATAAATGCGAAAAAGAAAAAAACGCAAAATTGTTTCGTCATTCAGAGTCTGAAAACTTATGTAGATGGAGCTGCGGGACCTCAAACGCTCAGAACCGCCTGAAAATATCCTTAGAACATAAATCGTTCATCCCAAAAATAGTGGTATCAGTCATTCGCATGCAAAACGGTGCATGTTACCATGAGATGTATCTGAATGATCACTTATTAAAGGTCTAAGAGAGGAACTTCGATAAATCAAAAAACAAGATACCGATATAATAGAATCACACATACTTTAGTGTCGTGACTTCAGATTTGTAGTTCTATAGGTAATATAAGTTCTACTCGAGAAAGATCGTTGATTTTGTAAGGTAACAATGCGAAAAACTCCAATTAAATTCACACGACCATTATTTCATCATCAGACTTTACTCTGTGATATACAATCATCTTTTTGCACCGAAGTAAAAACGTATGTTACGATATGCTTGGAAAAAGGCTAATTATGACATTAATATATCAAAAACATCATTTAAAAATGTAATTAGTGTGGCGATCCTTAATGGACTTTTTAAATGTAGTAGTGATGGTGACTGTGAAAAAATGGCTTTAGTCATACGAGCATGCCGTTCTGTTCTACTTTGATTTGATCGCTTCATAGAAATCCAACACTTGCACTTTGAAGCCTATGTAGCTGTGCAACACTATCAGGTCACCGGAAAAAAGTTTGCTCCCCATATAGCGTAACTATTTTAAGCAGAAGGAAATATAGCAGTCAATCATATCAATAAAATATCTGTGTTTTTGGTCCTATTATATTGTTCCTCCGAATTACCAAATTTGGTTTCTTAGGCTTTCAATAGGCGATCAGTATAACTCGTAGTAAGGCGCACAGTTCTGAAAGCGAATAGCTCATGCCACTGTTTTTGGGATGAGCGATTTATATTCTAAGCACATTTTCATATGGTTCTGAGCATTCTAAATCACGCACTTTCCTTGTCAGTGGACGGATTACAATACCAAAGAGAACCATTCCGACACAACTATATTAAGTTTCAAGCCTTGTGTTTGCGAGCATTAGTCACCATATACACTTTTGCTAAACATAGCAGACAATTTTCCATAACAGAAGTTCCTGACATAGTGACGTTCGAAATAATGGATAAAATCGCTTGGTAAGACGCTTATGTTTGGCGTGATCAAAGAGAGTGACCAATTGCAGACGATACTGTTCCCGAGATTTCCAGTGATTCATTGCTCGTGTGTACAGTCCTTAATGAACTGCTTGCTATGTCAAACCAGGGGGGACACTATCAGGTAAGAATCCATGTACAAATAATGTTCGCCGATATAAATTACTTAGCGGCTAAATCACGGCATTAAGCAGTGGCAAATACACTATCAAGTACGTATCCATGTTCAAATAATGTTTATCGATATAAATTACTTATCAGCTAAATCACAGTGTCAAGCTACGGCGAATAGAGTGTCACATTATATCGCCTACTATTTCACCTGTTACGCACCAAGCGAAGTATAACACTTTTCATTAATACTACAAGAACATCCTGTCGATAATGTTACTCCTATGAAAGGAATTTATTTTGACCGAGATCGTGCACACTGAAGAAAGTATCGGACTGTGTTTTCTTGTCCAAATGATTATGTTTGATAAGAAGCAGCAGTTGAAATAGCGAGAAACGAACTAAGGTTACGCTAGTTATAAACTGTAATTAAAGGAAAGGAAAACGATCACCAGTCTGACTGGTACTAAGTGGTTGTACTGTTCAGGAAGAAAATTAACTGCTGTGTATGGCTTTTCTTGATATTGAACTCTGTTTTGCTAATAGGACACGGAACAAAAGCGGAATCTAGCGAGCGCTGTATCAGACGTGTGCAATGGGTGCCGCAGTTAGAACCTTAGAATGTTTAGGCAACAAACTGACTCTTACTAACGTATACTTTCTTTACTCATAATAAGAAAACTAATAATCATCACAAGAAATCAATTACTAATGTGGGAGCACAGCTAAAATGGACATTAGGAGCTTTCACTTACTAACCAGTGGAAGGCACTGACATAGTATAGGTCTTTAAATGATTATATTAACTAGCGTAATTACTGTGCGGTTTCTTTGGTAGCATTTATTTCTTTGCATCGAATGGATCATAAATGAAACAAGGGGCTCGTGAATCCGTTATGGTCTGAGCAGTTATAGCCACTAATCTTTAAATAACATAGAAGCTATTACATTATTGATGCAGTTCGTAAGGAGTCTTACTGTAGTAATGGTTGTAATACTGGCTCAGCATTTAGCATGGAGTACCAGAAACTATTCTGTCAGCTGATTGAGTGCAGAACTGGACACTTACAGCAAGATGCAATATGAAGACAGTTTTAAACACAGCTAAATGAGTATAAACACTTCTACAAACCTGCGCAACAGATATTTATTATGTTGTTCCTTAAATTGCAATGACCAGTTACAACTTATTATTATCACCGCTCTATTCAACTACTTTTAAGAGTTAATTGAGCTTCTAACATGAATGAAACGCAAGCAAAGTTAATTAGTTCTTTTCTTTGCATCTAACCAGTTGAATAGCTTTAACTATTCACTTTTGCAAGTTTACATCCAATATTCAGAAATAACATTAACTGCACATAAGAGATTTACTACTACAAAAAAGTTAATGAACGCTGTAAAACCAATAAATGCTCTGCAGTTCCACAAAATAGGACACATAGATACACTACATCAGAAGGAAAAGGATCCCGTCTAGGTAAAATGACTATGGTGTAATCCAAGGTTTTCAACACCAAGTTTAACTCAAAACAATTATTGTTTGCAAACCAAGGGAAGTAGCTGGCCCATGCGAATAAATACGATACTAAACTTTTACTTGAGATGCTGGCGGTGGCAGTGGCGATCTTCTGTGGCTAAAGTAAAAGCGGCAAACTTGTTCATGGCTCTTGAAGTATGAAAGCTCTGACAATTAACCTGATTTTTGTCAGAGCCAACCAGTAAATACCATGAACAAATTAGCCAGTTTTCTTCTACATTCGAGGCATTGTTAATTTATCTTGCTGCTTACTTAGCCTCATTCAGCATACAACATGTCAGCAGTCTCCATGCTAGCCACCGACTGACAATGCCACAAAGATTTCTTGCAGTTCTGCCGCCGAATCTACCTTTTCTATTGCCGCCATGAGGGCCTCGTGGCAGACGACTTCTCTCCGGGTTTTACATAAGTACAAACCTACGTGCCCTATGAGTGAACCAGCTCTACAAGCACTATTTTAACTTAAAAGATTTAAGCAGACCTTAGATTTGATAATTACATGCACAGATAAATCACATTGAGATAAGATGAAAGGAAATACGAATAAACCTTTACATAGATGCTTGAGCAAAGAACATGGTGTCAAAGATGTCACATGTGGGATAACAGGGCAAAGAAATAACTCGATGTAGGTATCGTCGATATTGTACAAACGTATTATGTCTACAGCGTAGACTATCGTTTAATCGCCAGAGTGACAGCGAGAGAAACTAAAATATAAGGAAAAGTAAAGGTAAAGTTTCACGATCTGGCACGAGACGGGCCAATTGGGCCCGATCGACCGCCGTGTCTTCCTGCCGATGGAGTCATTGCTTTCGGTATGGAAGGGCATGTGATCAGCACATCGCTCACCCGGTTGTTGTCAGGTTTCTTGACGTTGGAACCGCCACTAATCGGTTGAGTAGCTCCTCAGAGCTGAGAGCGGACGATCAAGAACGAAGTGCTCGGATTAAAAAGGCCGCAGGCAGCTGACGTGGTAGAAGAAACCGGAGTCGATTTAGAAGAGATGAGGGATCGAATATTAGAATCAAAACTTAAAATAAATTTGTAGGACTTAAGATCAAATAATGCAGAAGGGATGGATAACATTCCATCAGAATTTCTACAATAATTGGGGGAAGTGACAACAAAACTATCCACGTTGGTACCTATGTACCATCTGACTATCAGAAAAATATCATCCACACAATTCCGAAGACTACAAGAGCTGACAAGTGCGAGAATTATCACACAATCAGCTTAACAGCTCATGTATCCACATTTCTGACATGAATAATGTACAGAAAAATGGAAAAAAAATTGACCATGTGTTAGATGACGATCAGTTTGGGTTTAGTAAAGGTAATGACACAAGACAAGCAATTCTGACGTTACAGTTGAATATAGAAGATAGACAAAAAAAAAAAAAGAAGACACATTCATAAAATTTGTAGGCCTGGAAAAAGCGTTCGACAATGTAAAATGGTGCAAGATATTCGAAATTCAGAGAAAAATAGGGGTAAGCTAAAGGGAGAGACGGGTAATACACAATGAGAAAAAGAGCAAAGAGGGAATAATGAAAGTGGACGGCCAAGACCGAAGTGTTCGGTATAAAAAGTGTATAAGACAGGAATGTAGCCTTTCACCCCTACTGTTCAATCTGTGTATCGAAGAAGCAATGATGGAAATTTTGAGATAATAGAAACTTCATGAGTGGAAGTAAAATACAAAGGTGAAAGGATATCAATGATACGATTCGCTGATGACATTGGTATCCTGAGTGAAAAGGAACTATTACAAGATCTGCTGAAGGGAACGAACTGTCTAATGAGTACAGAATATGAACTGAGAGTAAATCGAAAAAGACGAAAGTAATGAGAAGTAGCGGAAATGAGAATAGCGATAAACTTAACAACAGGATTGATGGTCGCGAAGTAGACGACGTTAAGGAATTCTACTGCCTATGCGTCAAAATAACCAATAAGGGACTGAGCAAGGAGAACTTCAAAAGAAGACTAGCCCTAACAAAAAATATAGTGCTGGCCAAGAAAAGTCTACTAGTAATCAATTATTCAAAATGACAGTCACCATCGCATTATTTATTTTGCCGCCAACCGGTTTCAAGCCGCGATGGGGTCATCTTCAGGGCAATTTACACCATTTGGTCGCTCGCTGGAGTCGTCACCCTGCCTGTGCGTAGTTACCAACCGTCACAGATGACCCCATCGCGGGTTGAAACCTGTTGGCGGCAAAATAAATAATGCGATTGTGGCTGTCATTTTGAATAACTGATTATAAGTAAATTAATCGCTGTTTATCTCCATGCAACTATGTAATCTAAAAAAAAAAAGTCTACTGGTGTCAATCATAAGCGTTAATTTGAGGAAAAACTTCTGACAATGTACGTGTGGAGCACAGCATTGTATGATAGTGAAACATGGACTGTGGTAAAACCGGAACAGAAGAGAATCGAAGCATCTGAGATGTGGTGCTGCAGACGAATACTGAAAATTAGGTGAACTGATAAGGTAAGAAATGAGCAGGTTTTCCGCAGAAAGGAAATGAATGTATGGAAAACACCGACAATAAGAAAGAACAGGATGATAGGACGTCTGTTAACACATCAGCAAATGACTTCCATGGTACTAGACGGAGCTTGAGAGGCCAAAAACTGTAGAGGAAGACAGAAATTGGAATATATCCAGTGAATAATTAAGGACATAGGTTACAAGTGCTACTCTGAAATGAAGTGGTTGGCACAGGAAAGACATTCGTGGCGGGTCGCATCCTTCGGAAAAAAACCCTTGCCACTACATCCGTAAAGCAGCAAGCAACGGAGGCGGACAATTAAAACACTAGCACATCGAACTGAATTCACTACTAGGGAGCTGAGAAGACAATATAATGTGGGCACCGTGTTCTCTAATTCAGGATACGAACTGCACTAGCGCACAGACTGTAAAGTTGATCCACCATATTTAATCCTATGCAAGCAAAAACAACAATTTCAAATTGATTTCACTCCGTTAAGAAGACATCTGTGCATGGAAAACGTGTGTTTCAAAACTCCATGGTGATACATGTTGTGACTTGGCAAAACAGCCAAGCCACTAGGAGAGGAAGCCGAAAGGCACGCGTTTAAGCTCACGCCGGCTGGCGTGAGGTCTGGAACAGTTAAAGGAATAGAAACAAGCAAAAAAGGTACGTAGCTTCTGGAATACTTAACTTTAATCCATAATTGGTGAACATCGGTCTGACGGTACATGCATCACAAGATAAATAGCAAATGATAATGGCGCCTTGCTAGGTCGTAGCAAATGACGTAGCTGAAGGCTATGCTAACTATCGTCTCGGCAAATGAGAGCGTAATTTGTCACTGAACCATCGCTAGCCAAGCCGGCTGTCCAACTGGGGCGAGTGCTAGGAAGTCTCTCTAGACCTGCCGTGTGGCGGCGCTCAGTCTGCAATCACTGACAGTGGCGACACGCGGGTCCGACGTATACTAAAGGACCGCGGCCGATTTAAAGGCTACCACCTAGCAAGTGTGGCGTCTGGCGGTGACACCACAATACACTTCTCTTGTCAAACATGATCTATACGAGCGAATGCAGAGAGGACTTGCTATAGAAACATCGGTAATTTCCAAGAATGATTGCCCCTACCGAAGTCGCGTGGTTCAAACGAACGTGCGATCCTAAATCGATCATGCGACTCTGGTGGCGGGCGTTACGATTATGTTTACGGTGGTCGCTACAGTAACGGCAAAAGACGAGCGTTACAAAAATACTTGTAATTACAAAGGAGACGACTTACCATACTCGTCATGGGTGTTGTCATGTGAAAGTCCATGTGATGTATACGCTATGGGATCAGTTCCCTTTCTGCCATAGCCTGGGTAAACTCTGCCAAAATCTCTCTTTGTATTACACCAAATATCCAAATATGATCGATTTCACTCTTTAAAGGTCGTCCTCTCTAGTTCTTCCTTCTTGCTTCGGTCACTTCAACAACTTTAGTCTGTCCACCAATCGGTACACTGTCGTTCGTCACTACCACATAACAAACTTCTCTGGAAAACCCGAAATAGTCGCACGCGGTATTAGCAGGTTACTCAGTTTCCGATGCTGTTGCTTGCAAGGTGTAGTCTCGAATCCAGCAAGATAGAAGAATTACGCTGGTCCGGATGGATAATTTAGAAGAGTCAATCCATTTATTCTTCTTGAAACACGTTCGTTTTCCGCACTGTCCGCAACGAAATTTCAGCATCGAACCTCTTCTTGCGAAGTTTTACACACTTCGCACCACCACAGTCTGCACAGTCCTTCGTTTCCTCGTCCGGTAGTACTCCATATTGGCGACAACAAGTCAAACAATTTTCTAAGCTGGATAAGCATGGAAATAGATTTTTCCATGTGAGAGAATCCGCCGAAGCCGGCCGTTGTGGCCGAGCGGTTCTAGGCGCTTCAGCCTGGAACCGCGCCACCGCTACGGTTGCAGGTTCGAATCCTGCCTCGGGCATGGATGTGTGTGATGTCCTTATGTTAGTTAGGTTTAAGTAGTTCTAAGTCCTAAGGGACTGATGACCTTAGATGTTAAGTCCCATAGTGCTCAGAGCCATTTGAACCATTTGAATCCGCCGAAGAAACGTCAAGAACACCAGACATCCCACTCACTATCGACATAAATCATCTGGGTTTCCCTAGCAACTCAGAAATAATTCACGGAGGTATGTAATTTAGAGCAACTAAGGGAACGAGAGAAAACAGATAAAAATGACGATCGCAAACAATTGATCAAAACGCCCGCCACCAGAGTCGCATGGTCGAATTAGGATCCCACTCACTATCGACATAAATCATCTGGGTTTCCCTAGCAACTCAGAAATAATTCACGGAGGTATGTAATTTAGAGCAACTAAGGGAACGAGAGGAAACAGATAAAAATGACGATCGCAAACAATTGATCAAAACGCCCGCCACCAGAGTCGCATGGTCAAATTAGGATCCCACTCACTATCGACATAAATCATCTGGGTTTCCCTAGCAACTCAGAAATAATTCACGGAGGTATGTAATTTAGAGCAACTAAGGGAACGAGAGAAAACAGATAAAAATGACGATCGGAAACAATTGATCAAAACGCCCGCCACCAGAGTCGCATGATCGAATTAGGATCGCACGTTCGATATGAATCGTTTCGACCACGCACCTTCAATAGGCAATCATTCTTGGAAATTCCCGAAAAATCGTAGGAGAATACATAATTTGCAGCATTCAGATCTTCCTGTAATTACACGGTTAAAAAACTCTTGCTTCTCCAACACAGTGTGTCACAGAAAAACCGTGATAAACTGTCCGGAAGGTTGGTTTGAAAATTCAAGTGTAGCTTTCCTTCGAAATTATCATATTCAACTAACACACGTGCATGTGACAATTTATATAACACGTCCTCAAGAGAGTGCAACCGATTTGACGCTTGTGTTGTGGATGGGAGATCTCAGATGTTTGTTGACGGCTTACCTTTGCCTGCCATCGTTGCTCCGTGCTCTTCCTGTATTTCACAGCTTTGTTAATACTTTGCTGAATGGGAGCGGAAACGTTCATGTTGCTCCCAGTTCAACTCGTCTCGAACTGATGCCAAGCAACGGCGTAGAACGCCTTTGGGGATTCCCGTATTGTTGAGAAAAGCGTCACGTCGCGATGTGCTGTTTACTCTAAGTGGGTATGTAGAATATGATCACCGCACAGTTAAGAAAGCTATCGAGCGATAACAGCAGGGCCGTCACTAGGCTTTAGTGACCGGAACGGTGCCCCCGAGGGTAAGGTGTACCTAGCACCCAAAGCAAAGGCAGGAAAAAAGCAACAAAATTAAATTTGAAGGAAAAAGGGAAAAAAAAATCAGTCAAGAGATATATATCGCTGTTTTTGGAAATTCGTCATAGGAAACTTAAACTTTGATGAATTCACTGCATCTATTGCAGACGGCGAACTGAAAGTGTGATTTAAATTGGCGGTTTATTTGGATATAAACTGAAGGGCCAAAGAAACTGGTACACCTGCCGAACATCGTGTAGGGCCCCCGCGAACACACAGAAGTGCCTCAACGCGACGTGGCATGGAGTCGACTAATGTCTGCGGGGAACAGACACCATGAATCCTGCAGAGTTGTCCATAAATACGTAAGAGTACGAGGGGGTGGAGATCTCTTCTCCCAACATCACGTTGCAAGGCATCAGAGATATGCTGAACAACGTTCACGTCTGTGGAGCTTGGTGGCCAGCGGAAATGTTTAAACTTAGAAGAGTGTTCCTCGAGTCACTCTGTCGCAATTCTGAACGTCTGGGGCGTCGCATTGTCCTGCTGGAATTGTCCAAGTCTGTCGGAAGGCACAATAGACGTGAATGCATGCAGGTCATTACACAGGATGCTTACGTACGTGTCACCTGTCAGAGTCGTATCTAGACGTATCAGGGTGCCATATCGCTCCAACTGCACACGTACCACACCATTATAGAGCCTCTACCAGCTTGAACAGGTCCCTGCCGACATGTAGGGTTCATGGATTCGTGAGGTTGTCTCCATGCCCGTACACATCCGTCCGCTCGATACAATCTGAAACGAGACTCGTCCGACGAGGCAACATGTTTCGAGACGTCAACAGTCCAATGTCGGTGTTGACGGGCCCCGGAAAGTCGTAAAGCTTTGCGTCGTGCAGTCATCAAGGGGACACGAGTGGGCCTTCGGCTCCGAAAGCCCATATCGATGACGTTTCGTTGAATGGTTCACACGCTGATTGCCCAGCATTGAAATCTGCGGCAATTTGCGGAAGGGTTGCACTTTTGTCACGTTGAACTATTCTCTTCAGTCGACGTTGGTCCCGTTCTTGCAGGATCTTTTTCCGGCCGCAGCGTGTCAGAGATTTGATGATTTACCGGATTTCTTAAATTCACGGTACACTCGTGAAATGGTCGTACGGGAAAATCTCTGCTTCATCGGTACCTTGGAGATGATGTGTTCCATCGCTCGTGCGACGACTATAACACAACGCTCAAACTCACTTAAGCCTTGATAACCTGCCATTGTAGCAGCAGTAACCGAACTAGCAACTACGTCAGACACTTGTTGTCTTATATAGGCGTTGCCGGCCGCAGCGACGTATTCTGCCGGTTTACATATCTCTGTATTTGAATATGCATGCCTATACACTCTCCTCTACATATTTTTTATTTAACAACGAGTTTTATGAGCAATCAGAAGGTGTCGGCATGGGGAGTCCTTTGTCTCCCCTGGTGGCCAATCTTTTTATGGAAGATTTTGAGGAGCGAGCACTCGGCTAAGCTAGTTTTAAATCAACAGTATTTTAGCGGTATGTTGATGATACTTTTATAGCTTGGCCTCGTGGTTTGGACCGTCTGCGAGAGTTCCTGCAACATCTGAAGTCCATACACCGAAACATAAATTTTACTGCGGAGTTGGAGAAGGAAGGGTTACCTGCCGTTCTTAGACGTACTGGTGCGACGTAATACCGATGGCAATCTTGTTCATTCGGTATACAGAAAACCCACTCACACAGACCTTTACTTATAAGCCGCTAGTTGCCACCATCCGGCACAAACGATCGGTGTTTTCAAGACATTGATTCACCGAGCCCACGTCGTCTCTGACACCGATCTACATCTACATCTACATTTATACTCCGCAAGCCACCCAACGGTGTGTGGCGGAGGGCACTTTACGTGCCACTGTCATTACCTCCCTTTCCTGTTCCAGTCGCGTATGGTTCGCGGGAAGAACGACTGTCTGAAAGCCTCCGTGCGCGCTCGAATCTCTCTAATTTTACATTCGTGATCTCCTCGGGAGGTATAAGTAGGGGGAAGCAATATATTCGATACCTCAGCCAGAAACGCACCCTCTCGAAACCTGGCGAGCAAGCTACACCGCGATGCAGAGCGCGTCTCTTGCAGAGTCTGCCACTTGAGTTTGGTAAACATCTCCGTAACGCTATCACGGTTACCAAATAACCCTGTGACGAAACGCGCCGCTCTTCTTTGGATCTTCTCTATCTCTTCCGTCAACCCGATCTGGTACGGATCCCACACTGATGAGCAATACTCAAGTATAGGTCGAACTCGATAGTTTACCAACGGAACTGGACCACCTGCAGACTGTATTTCTGAAGAATGGGTATTCGTCCCAGCAAGTGGAGAGAGCGCTGCAGACCTGTAAACGACGGAGCAAAGAAGAAGAAGCCTCTAAAATGACTGCCTATTTACCATATATTGGTAATATTTCAGCGCAAATAGGCATAATACTAAGAAAATATAAAGTGAAAGCGATCTTTCGCCCTCCTGCAAAAATTTCTTCGATATTGGGAACTGTCAAAGACGACCTAGAGCTGCGCAAGGCAGGTGTTTACAGGATTCCGTGTGACTGCGGCAGATCTTATATAGGGCAAACGACGCGTACTGTGCAAGATCGCATTGTAGAACATCAGCGGCATACTCGCCTTCCTCGGCCTTGAAAGTGTGCCATCGCCGAACACTGTTTTTTCACTGGTCATGCCATGAATTATAATGAGACATAAACTGTGGAATTACAATGAGGCATAAATTGTGGAGTTCTATTATTAACAAATCCGTGGAAATACGGCTGTCTGACAATGAGGCCCTTATTAATCGTGACGGCGGTTACCAATTGAATTCGGCAGGGAATCCAGTCGTCGATAAACTTCGTGTCCTCCGTAGCCGGCGTAGTTCTGTGATGGACCCGCGGGAAGACAATCGAAATGATATCGATGCTGTGTTTTCACCACGGAGGGCGCGCGGCGCCGCAGAATCGAACGCGCTCAAGTAGCTCACGCGCAACCCCAAGTGAATCCACCGCGCATGTGCCGGAGGGGCCTTAAACACCATAGTTCTGGGAGTTTTCGCCAGTATCACCAGAAGATGGCCAGAAGACTCTGCACCGAAATATTGTGGCATGAAGTTGCAAACATCCGGCAGTTCACCCGACAGTTTGTGGAACACGATCCGAACTTCTTCATCACGCTCCGCACAGTAGGTGGAGAAAGAGGACACTTCCGTAATCCTTTCAGCCGGCGATAGTCTCAAAGTGCAGCTGCAGCATTCCTGTTGCTTTGGTAATAGAGCTTCACTAATAATGCCCTGCTCCTTCTGTCCAAGTCCAAGTTGACATGTCAACATGTGCACTGTGAATGGTCAGGCGTATGAGACTATGAAACACGATGACTGATCGCGGCACCTGGTGGACATAGTTGCAATTGGACGATGGCGCTGTGACGCATGTAAACCATGCACCCCATACTCTTGACATTAATTCCACCAAGTCTGGTACCCGCATGGTATTTAGTTTTTGTGTTATAACGTGTTAATTAGGGAAAGTTTAGTTATAGCTGCCCGGTATGGTGGTTCGGGTGGCACGTTCACCATACAGAGTGTTGTGTCCAGGCAAGACAGCCTAGACACAATGAGAGGAAGCCGAAAGGCACGCGCTTAAACTCACGCAGGCTGGCGTGAGGTCTGAAACAGGATACGTAATGAATGCTATAAAGAAAAGTACGTAGCTTCTGGCATACTTAACTTTAATCCACATTTGTAGAACATCACTCTTGATGATACATTAATAGGATCTCAATATCAATTGAATACGGCGCCTTGCTAGGTCGTAGCAAATGTAGCTGAAGGCTATGCTAACTATCGTCTCGGCAAATGAGAGCGTATTTGTCAGTGAACTGCAGCTAGCTACGTCGGCTGTACAACTGGGGCGAGTGCCAGGACGTCTCTCTAGACCTGCCGTGTGGTGGCGCTCGGTCTGCTATCACTGACAGTGGCGACACGCGGGTACGGCGTATACTAATGGACCGCGGTCGATTTAAAGGCTACCACCTAGCAAGTGTGGTGTCTGGCGGTGACACCAAACACAGCAACTTCATGCACAGTGAGTGGAGGTGGAGATCCCCCCAGTCGGCGATTCAGTGGTTTCTACATATACTAAAGTTCCGTCCGAATAGTCCTCGGAAGACCCAACGGGACTGACCGAGAGCCGTGTCATCCTCAGCCTATAGGCATCACTGGATGCGGATACGGAGGAGCATGTGGTCAGCATACTGCTCTCCCAGCCATTGTCAGTTATGGTTTCTGTATATAGTTTTCTACATACGCAGGTCGTTCAATAAGTGATGCGCCACATTTCTTTTTAAAAGTCATTAATATACATAGACAGACGTCCTTGTTGGTGCTTCGCATTTGATGTTTGGCTCAAATGGCTCTGAGCACTATGGGACTTAACATCTGAGGTCATTAGTCCCCTAGAACTTAGAACTACTTAAACCTAACTAACCTAAGGACATCAGACACATCCATGCCCGAGGCAGGATTCGAGCCTGCGACCGTAGCCATCGCACCGTTCCGGGCTGAAGCGCCTAGAACCGCTTGGCCGCTCCGGCCAGCATTTGATGTTTGTTCTGTGCGCCGGTGAGGTTTCGAACCGTTCTGGCAGATGGCAGAGCCTTAGTACAGCGTCAAAATGGCGTCTACACACGACTCACATTACGCGCAGCGTGCTGTTACTGAATTCTTGCGTGCAGAAAAAGAAACTGTGGTGAACATCCACAAACGTTTGTGTACAGTGTATGGCGATGCTGCAGTTGATGGGAATTCAGTTGGGCGATGGGTAAAGAAAGTTACAGCCTGAAGAAATGCAGAAACGGAGCTCCATGATCGGCCACACTAGGGGCGTCCTGTCACAGCCGCTGCTCCAGACATGCTGAATCGTACGGATGCCATTATTCGTGCCTGCCGGCGCATCACAACTCGACAATTCGCTCCACAGTTGTCGGTTGGCTTTGGAAGTGCGTCCGCAATGATCGAGACCCTCGGATATTCGAAGAGGTGTTCACAATGGGTTCCACAAATGCTCACAGCCGACAACAAGATTCAATGAAAGGCCATTTCATCTGAATTGTTGGAGCGTTTTGAGACCGACGGAGAGGCCTTTCTGTCTCGGATCGTTACGGGGGAAGAAAGCTGGGTGCACCACTTTGCGCAGGAAACCAAAAGGCAGTCCATGGAGTGGCATCACCCTCATTCACCACAAAAGAAGAAATTCAAGGCAACCTCCTCTGCCGGAAAAGTCATGGTGACAGTCTTCTGGGATTGTGATGGCGTCACTCTCGTGGATGTGATGCCAAAGGGTCAACCATAAATTCAGAGGCATTGGTGAAGACTCTGAATAAACTCAATGACCGTTTCCGACGTGTCCAATTGGACAAAAATCCAGCAGAAATCTTGCTCCAGCACGATAATGGACGCCCCCCACACAAGTCTGAGGATCCGGAAACACATCACCAAATTGGGTGCCTCATTCACCTCACAGTCCAGACCTGGCTCCCTAGGACTTGAATCTCTTTGGGCCGCTTAAAGATTCTCTACAGGGAACACGCTTGATGACGAGAGTGTCAGTCATACAGTGTAAACATGGCTACTCTACAGGATAAGAGCTTTCACCAGCAGGGAATAAGTGCTGTACCACAACGTTAGCGTACGTTCATAGAACGCGATGGAGACTACGTAGAAAAAATGGACATGGACAAGACATTTTCATGTATGTTGTTGTTGTTGAAGTCTTCAGTCCTGAGACTGGTTTGATGCAGCTCTCCATGCTACTCTATCCTGTGCAAGCTGCTTCATCTCCCAGTACGTACTGCAGCCTACATCCTTCTGGATCTGCTTAGTGTATTCATCTCTTGGTCTCCCTCTGCGATTTTTACCCTCCACGCTGCCCTCCAATGCTAAACTGGTGATCCCTCGATGCCTCAGAACATGTCCTACCAACCGATCCCTTCTTCTGGTCAAGTTGTGCCACAAACTCCTCTTCTCCCCAATTCTGTTCAATAGCTCCTCATTAGTTATGTGATCTACCCATCTAATCTTCAGCATTCTTCTGTGGCACCACATTTCGAAAGCTTCTGTTCTCTTCTTGTCCGAACTATTTATCGTCCATGTTTCACTTCCATAGATGGCTACACTCCATACAAATTCATAAACGACTTCCTGACAAATCTATACTCGATGTTAACAAATTTCTCTTCTTCAGAAACACTGTCCTTTCCATTACCAGTCTACATTTTGTATCCTCTCTACTTTGACAATTTTCATGTATATTGTCACCAAATTCTGACTCTTAACAATAAATATTGTTCCATTAACTTTCGGGTGTGCAGCCGCAAGAAATCTCCTTCTTCTAATATTTCGGCTGTATAACGTTCAGCCAACTTCAGAGTGAGCCGCAAGACTGCCGTTCCAGTTTTTTTTTTCTTTATTGATTTTCAATTCCCCCCGAAGGGGGCAGGCTGGCAGCAGCCTACTACGCTGCTCTACAGCCTACAGACTTTTTTCAAATAAAGGAAGAAGAAAGAAACAAGGAAAAACAGGCGATAAAATGGTGATTTAAAGTGTAAAATGGCGTAAAATTGCGGAAAGTTAAAACAGAAAGCAAAAGGGGTTGGCAATCTAGATAAAATACACAGTAATCAGACAAGTAACATAGTAGACACACAATTAAAAAACATGGCGACAGTCTGGTTTCTGTCCGCAAGAGATAAAAGGCACACCCAGCGACAGTATGATGGCCGTTTGCAACCAGTCGCAAAAAACACAACACGGAACACGCACTGTAGAACACTCACTGTAGAACACTGCACGAAAGTGGCAGCACAAAGACGACACTCCCGAGCCAAAGGCAGATGGGGGGGGGGGGGGGGACCTGCAGGAGGGGGAAAAACAAGGAGGGAGGAGAGGAAAAAACGAAAAGGGGGGGAACCAAGGAGGGAGAGGACTAATAAAGGGGGAGAAGGGCAGATGCGAGAGGGAATGAGAGGAGGCAGAGGAGGGAAATGGAAAAGGACGCGGGGGAGAGAAGGGGGCAAAGAGAGGGGTGGTGGGGAAGAAAGAGGATGGAAGGGGGGGGAGAGGGAGCCCGGGAAAAGGACAGAGGAAAGGAGGGGGAGTGAGGATCAGAGTTGATAGGAGGGGTAAATGGAGGGAGAGAGGGCATCATCCGGGAGGGGGAGTTGATGGAAGCCACCTTGGGAAAGGAGATGTAGGGTGTAGAGATGGAGGGTAGGGGGGACACAACGGTGAAGACGTGGCAGGGGGCGGGGATCGAAGAGGAGAGGAGCAACCAGGGGGTGAGGGGGTTCAAGACGGCGGGAGGTGTAGAGGATGCGGACATGTTCGAGGAATAGGAGCAGATGGGGGAAGGAATGAGATCATAGAGGATCCGCGTGGGGGACGGGAGGCGTATACGGAAGGCGAGGCGGAGTGCATGACGCTCAAGGATCAGGATGGACTTACAGAATTTGGGGGGGGGGGCAGATATCCAGGCAGGACTGGCATAACAGAGGATGGGACGGATTAAGGATTTGTAGGTGTGGAGGATGGTAGAGGGGTGCAACCCCCATGTCCGGCCGGAGAGGAGTTTGAGGAGTCGGAGGCGGTTCTGGGCTTTGGATTGGATGGAGCGGAGATGAGGGATCCAGGTGAGGTGACGGTCAATGGTGAGGCCAAGGTAGGTGAGGGTGGGGGTGAGGCGGACAGGACGGGCGCAGACAGTAAGGGAGAAATCCAGGAGCCGGAAGGAGCGAGTGGTACGACCTACGATGATTGCCTGGGTCTTGGAAGGATTGAGTTTCAGGAGCCACTGGTTACACCATGCAGCAAAAAGGTGAAGGTGATTCTGGAGAAGGCGTTGGGACCGTTGGAGGGTAGGAGCGAGGGCGAGGAATGCGGTGTCATCGGCATATTGCAAGAGGTGTACTGGAGGGGTGGGTTGGGGCATATCTGCCGTGTACAGGAGGTAGAGGAGAGGGGAGAGGACAGAGCCCTGGGGCACTGCCGTTCCAGTGCTCGCTTCGTCCCTTTATACTGTTGTACCGCGCGACTGCGCATGCGGCCACAGATGCAAATACGCCAGAGACGTTGGTCGGCGGCAGAGACGTGCATAATGCGCGAGTTGTATCTATGACTCCGCAGTTGATATGTGTTGGCATATCGATATATCATTGTGAGCTGCACTGTGACGACGTCTTTGTGAGTTTATTACCTGAAGATTCACAACAATAAATATGTTCTGAGAAAGAAATGTGGGGCATTACTTATTGAACGAGTATCTGGAATGTACGCTTCTTATTGCGATTGGAAATAGTCATATGGAGAAATTTAAGTCCTTCTGTTGTCTGATGTTCATCCGTGAAGCTGATCTTTGCTTGCATTTTATCTATTTCACTTTATAGGATGTTACGTCCTCCTTTTGGGCCACTGGATTTCGCTGAACAAGCAGCAGAGAGCGCTTCGTATCGCAACGCCACACACTTGCTGACGGCCGGCTGATTCCCGTGGACAAAGGCGGCAGGCGTGTCCTGGGGTAGCTGAGGTGAGGCTCGGCCCGTTTGTTTGCTCGAGTTTCCCGCCGCTTCCTGTGGCGTGGGCGCCGACGCGAGAGCAGCTCCTCGCCCTCGGTGCGTAGCTCCTTTGTCCGCACGCACAGTAACAGAATATGTCGCCTCCCTGCGGTGCGAGCATCCTCCTCCCGGCCACCGCCTTTTTCGTCTCTACTTCCACAGTCCGCCGCGGTAACCGGCCGGCGGCCCGTCACCAGATAACATGCAGCGCCGTCACCCCGCACAGTCTTTGTTGTCCGCCCAGTGCAAAACCTGGGAGGAACCGTCTAGACTCAATACAGTAAAAGGCTCATCATGTAGATACGGGACCGCCAGAGATAAGGAGTGTTGCGATGATGACTGCGACTTAGAATGTTTATAAACAAGTGCGCTTACAAAACTGCGAGATCATACAAAGGCAAATTACAAAAATGATAAGATTTGAGACGATAAGACAGCAACACTGGTCAGATGAGAGAAGAGGAATAAAGTTGCTGATATGCACCTCAGTGACATCAGTGGCATGCGATTTCGCAACTGTTGAACCTACAACACTTCGAAGATTAACAAGTAATGAAACTTTACGTGTTGTGGGCACATAGTATAAATTTTGAGAGGCATGAAAGGGAAACAGTGGTTGAGAAGGCAGCGAGACGGGGTTATAGCCTACACACGATATTATTCAATCTGCACATTGAGTAAGACATAAGGGAAATGAAAAAAAATTGAAGTAGGAATTACAGTTCAGGAAGGAGAAATAAAAATTCTGAGGTTTGCCCACGACACCGTAATTACGTCAGAGACAGCAAAGGACTTTGAAGAGCAGTTGACCGCAACGGACAGCGTCTTGAAAGGAAGACAAAAGATGAGTATCAACAAAAGCAAAATAAAGATAATGGAACGTAGTCGAATTAAACCAGGTGATGCTGAACGGATTGGATTAGGAAACAAGACGCTTAAAGCAGTAGATAAGTTTCGTTATTTGAGCAGCAGAATAACTTACCATGGCCAAATAAGAGATATAAAATGTAGACTGCCAGTGGCAAGAAAAGCGTTTCTGAAGAAAAGAAATTTGTTAAAATCGAATACAGATTTAAATTTTAGGAAGAATTTATGAAGATATTTGTCTGGAGCGTAGACAAGTATGGAAATGGAAAATGAGCGATAAACAGTTTAGACAAGAACCGAATAGAAGCATTTGAAATATGATGCTACACAACAATGATGAAGATTAATTAGGTAGATCGCGTAATTATTGAGGAAGTACTGCATAGAATTGGGAAGAAAAGAAATTTGTGGTGCAATCTTACTAAGAGAAGAGATCTGCGGGTAGGACGCATTCTGACACGTCAAGGGATCACCACTTTAGTGTTGGAGGGAAGTATGGGAGGTAAAAATCGTAGAAGGAATCCAAGAGATGAATATAGTAAACGGATTCAGAAGAACGTACAGGGGATAGGCAAAATAATGAACAGTGGTAGTAATGTGATGGTTGTGTTTGGTGGTCAACGACACCGGTAAGGCACGTGTCACTCTGGACTGCGCGTGTTCAGTACGGACAAGGTATCAATGCAGGTTGTTTACGAGTAGTGAACACTTCGTTTTTGCGTTCAGAGACCGAGATCGACGTGCAGTGAAAGACCTAACAGAGTTCCAGAGAGTGCATATTGTGGAGGCCCGATTAGCTGGAGCACCAGTAACCAAGACAAACAACTTACTGAATGTTTCAAGAGCAACTGTTTCAACAGTCATGACAAAACATGGAAAGACATCATCGTGTAAACGTAATAGTAGGCGTAGATCGAAAATAAGTGACGTAGATCGTCGTACGCTAACACGAATTGTGTCAAAACAACACAAAACTACGGCGGTTAAAGTTACTGCAGAGCTCAATAAGCATCTTCGAGACCTCGTGTCTATCGACACTGCCGTCGCGAACTCAGTAAAGCGAATGTTCAGGCACGAGCTGCTATACTGAAAACTCTATTGACGACAACAAATGCAGTAAAGCGAATGTTCAGGCACGAGCTGCTATACTGAAAACTTTATTGACGACAACAAATGCAGAAAAGAGAAAAAAAAAATGGTGGAGCATAAATTCTGGACGGCTAATCAGTGGAAACGCTTCATGGATTCAACGTTTTCGTTATTTCCAACATTACGCTGAGTTTTGCGTCTGGAGAACGCCAAAAGAAGCCCACAATCCTGATTGCTTGATTCCAACGGGTATACTTGAAAAAAGAGACAGCATTGGTCGTATATTTTTTACTATTGCAAAATCGATTTTCTGTCACTGAGTGACCATCTTCAGTGCTAGAAGTTAAAAATTTTTTCACATTACGATCAGAGAGTACAACATAGAAAATCACAATTACATCTGCATATGAACATAACACTTGTTAGAAACAAACCTATATTGTATAACTTAAACTGGGATGCACTGTTGTCACTAAGCTTACGGCAGTCACATAGACTGAGGTCGCTGTTTACCTACACTTGTTCAGCAGACCTCGGTGTGACGGGGCTTGACACGCCCTCTATGTGACATGTGTCACGTGAAGACATGGTATTATTGGTTTTGCGAATTATTAACACTACATAACTCTTGTACAATATAGGTTTGTTTCTAACAAGCGTTATGTTCATATGCAGATGTAATTGTGATTTTCTATGTTGTACTCTCTGATCGTAATGTGAAAAAATTTTTAACTTCTAGCACTGAACATGGTCACTCAGTGACAGAAAATCGATTTTGCAATAGTAAAAAATATACGACCAATGCTGTCTCTTTTTTCAAGTATACCTGTTATCTGGTCGTAGTGCACAAGACAACATGGAGTCGCCAATCAATAAAATTTTGACTAGCTGGGCTTGTGCAGCGTATTTTAAACACAAGAAGTTAAAAATCAAGCTGGCGATCACAAGTAAACATATCCAGTTCAACAAAGAGTGTATTAAGAAAAATGTTACCCCACGGTATGTACAGAGTTATTTTCATATACGACGACAAATGTGCGCAGTGACAATGAAAAAATGCGAACTGGTTTTGATGAGAAGTGAAATTAGGAAACTGTTTTTTAAAAAAAGTGTTATTAATTCACAACTGTTCGAAGCACACGCCAATTTGGGTGAACTTATCTCTCCTTTAATTTTAGATTTGCTACTCTCAAGAGTAAATGAGATTGTGTATAATGTAGTTAGTAAAGTAAGAGCTAAACATGTCAAAAAAATAGCTAAGCTAATGGGACAAGGGAAAGGACAAATGTTAAATGGCGAACATAAATATAACTTCTATCCTAGAGTTAAAAATTTAACGGATATAGTATTTAATCAGGAAGAAAAGGAACTTTTGAATAAAGGTTTAAAGTACAACATACATAAACAATTAGATAGGAGGGCAATTAAGAATACACTAGTGCAGGTAAAATTTGGGATGGATAGTTGTAAAATACATAAGGTAGAACAGAATAAAATGGCTGCAGTGGTAGAAAAGCTATTAAAGAACGAGGTAGAAAAAGAAAATAACCAAAACAGGAGGGACCATTTGACAGTGAAAAGTTTGAATAATAAATTACAAGAAAGTAATGCAACTGTCACAAAGGCAGACAAAGGGAATTCTGTTATTATTGTTACAAAAGAAATGTATGTAGAAAAAACTTTACAATTTTTTCAAGAAAACGGTATTACATCAATTGCGAGAGACCCAACGAATGAGATCCAAAGAAAGTTAAATGAAAAACTTAAATCACTTTCAAATATAATAACCCCTCGTGAGATACAGTATCTCAAGATAATGAATCCAAAAATTCCTAAGTTACGATCACAATTCAAGGTTCATAAGCAATCTAATCCCGTTAGACCGATAATTGATGGGAGAGGGAACCCGTTGGTGAATATTGCGAAAAAATGTCTAACTATTTTGAATAAACATTATAAATTTGTGCAACAGTTCTCGATTAAAAATAGTACCCAATTAGTAGAGAAAATAAAAGATATACCTAATACAGACACTATGACGTTTCTTTCACTGGACATTGTCAATTTATATACGAATATCCCGATTGATGAAACAATACAAATTATTGACGCTAATTTCAGAAACCACAGTAATATGTCCAGCGCGGAAATAAACAAGTTCATAGAATTATTATCATTCTGCTTAAAATATAACTACTTCGCATTTAACGATAAAGTTTATGTCCAAAAAGACGGACTCAGCATGGGGAACTCTGTATCAGGGATTATGGCAGATATCTTTATTAACTATCTTGAATTGAAATTACTAAAAGATTTTCCACCAGTAGCTACATAGATATGTTGACGACACGCTATTGCTTATTAATGGTAGTCAATCTGATATTGACGAAGTCGTCAGTACATTTAATAGCTTACACTACAAAATTGCTTTCACAGTTGAAAAAGAACAGAATGGAGTCATTAATTTTTTAGACCTAACCATTGGAAGGGAAAATGGAAAACATACATTTGACATTTACAGAAAATCAACATTCACAGATATCATCTTAGATTATCGTTTACAACACCCAGACCAACACAAAAAAAGCGTTTTTCCACTTTGCATTTCATCGTATGTTCCGATTACCATTATCTAAGGAAAACCATGAGAAAGAGTGAAACACAATTAAACAAATTGCAAGAAATAATAATTACCCGTTGAAATATGTCATGAACATTTATGAGATGACATCCAAAAAATATAGTAAAGACAACTTAAGGCGGATTGAGACAAGCGAAACTAAAAATCAAAAATTTATCACATTGCCTTTCTATGGTCCCATTAGCAATAAAATTGCCAGTGTATTCAAGAAGAGAAATATTAATGTAGGTTTCTCGACGGCGAACAGACTGGGCGTGCTTTTAAGGAATAACATTCATGAATGCAAAGTCTTACATGAATCAGGTGTTTACAAACTTATGTGTGCCACGTGTAATGCAGGTTACATGGGGCAAACAGGACGAAAATTAGAAACAAGGTTCCGTGAGCACGTTGCACTTGAGAGGAAAGATATTGCTGAAAAATCGAATTTCGCAGCCCATCTGGTAGCAACTTGTCATACAACTCCAGATTTGACATCGCAATTGAAATTGTTGCACAAGGGTAAAAAAAGTCGCCTTCTCGACCTTATGGAAGAGATGGAGATCTTTTGTCATAATAAAGCTCCAGATATCACGCTGCTTAACGAGCAAACGATATCGAGAAGCACACATTTTTGGGAATGCTTCTCCGATTTACTATGAAATAAAGTCAACTTGTGGTCATTTATCACAATTTGCAATTCATAGTCAGCTGCTTGTTATCCCTTATATACAACGCCTCAGTCATAGTCGCTACGAGAACACGTATAATGGCCGCTATTTCAACTATCTCAACACATTGACACACAAGTTTTCAGTTTGTTTTTTAAAAGATGCTTCTTTCTTTTTTTGTTCTGTAATTTACAGAACTTATGGACGCCTACTGAACATAATTTTACGACAGTCGACATCTCGTAGGCGTTGAAACAAAGTAATACAAACCGGTTATCACTTTACGTAATTATTTTTAATGTATGTTAACAATTCTTTTGCTATTTGAATAAGTGCTGGATATCGTGCACAGTCTATGTTTAATTTCTCTAAAGTACGATGTACATTTTGGTACAAGTGACACTATTACTTGTCCTTCCTCATGATGGTTTCTCGATGATTGATGTATACTACTTGTTCGCAACTTACATTTGCACGGCATTTTAATTATTAAGTAACGGCAGTTTCGTACTGTGATTATTTTTTATATATTTTACTCCTTGGTATTAACGTTATTATTTTTTATATATTGACTCCTTGGTATTAACGTTTGTTACATAAATTACGAACGTTGTACTTTTGACTTCCCACGCCAGATGGTGGGTGTTACGTTTTTTAAGAAAGACCTGTGTTGCGCCTCTTTTTATGTTGTTCATATATTATTCTTTGGCATTATCTTTTGCTTTTTATATGTTCTGCACTCTAACAACTTATCATCGATCTATTTTATGTTTTATAGTTTATAAAAAGCAATATGCCAATGTATTTTAGATATTCTCCTGCGTCTGCTATGTGTTGTACGTAAATTTTAAATTTGAATTACTACACCATTCACAAAAGCACAAGAGTTATTTATTGTTAATAATTCGCAAAACCAATAATACTATGTCCTCACGTGACACATGTCACATAGAGGGCGTGTCAAGCCCCGTCACACCGAGGTCTGCTGAACAAGAGCAGGTAAACAGCGACCTCAGTCTATGTGATTGCCGTAAGCTTAGTGACAACAGTGCATCCCAATTTAAGTTATACAATATAGGTTTGTTTCTAACAAGTGTTATGTTCATATGCAGATGTAATTGTGATTTTCTATGTTGTACTCTCTGATCGTAATGTGAAAAAATTTTTAACTTCTAGCACTGAAGATGGTCACTCAGTGACAGAAAATCGATTTTGCAATAGTAAAAAATATACGACCAATGCTGTCTCTTTTTTCAAGTATACCTGTTATCTGGTCGTAGTGCACAAGACAACATGGAGTCGCCAATCAATTGATTCCAACGGTTAAACATGGAGGTGGAAGTGTAAGGGCTGGGAGCCACATAATGGTATTCTGCTGGTCCCATCATTACTCTCAAAGACCGTATTATAGCTAACGATTATGTGAACATTTTAGGTAATCACGTGCATCCCGCAATTCAAATGTTGTTCCCCAACAATGATCAAATATTTGAGGACGATAATGCACCTATTCACACAGCTAGGGCAGTACAGTCGTGGTAAGAGGGGCATGCAACTGAACTGCAGCGTCTTCCCTGACCAGCATAGTCCCCGGAGTTGAGCATACCGAACCTTCGTGGACGGTATTGGAGCGCAGACTACAGCAGTTAGAAGAGGTTCTGATCGGAGAGTGGCATAACATTCCATTGGAGACTGTACAGTCATTACATGCCAATATTCCAAGAAGAATCGCAGCTTTATCATGAGCAAATGGGGATCCAACCCCTTATTAAAATATTATTCCCAAGTAAGTACAGGTGTTCACATTACTTTGCTTATTACCTGTTGGTTGCAGTAGTTATTCGTAGATGAAGAGGCTTGCACAGAATAGAGCAGAATGGAGAGCTGTATCAAACCAATCTTACGATTGAAGACCACCACCACCACAACAGCAACAACAGTGTAACAGGAAGAAAATTTGTTTGAATTTGTAGATAATTTGGGATTATACAGGGTGGTCCATTGATAGTGACCGGGCCAAATATCTCACGAAATACGCGTCAAATGAAAAAACTACACAGAACGAAACTCGTCTAGCTTGAAGGGGGAAACCAGATGGCGTTATGGTTGGCCCGCTAGATGGCGCTGCCATAGGTCAAACGGATATCAACTGCTTTTTTTTTTTTACATAGGAACCCCCATTTTTACTGCATATTCATCTAGTATGTAAAGAAATATGAATGTATTAGTTGGACCACTTTATTCGCTTTGTGATAGATGGCGCTGTAATAGCCAGAATCGTGTTAGTACATGGTATCACGTAACGTTCCGCCAGTGCAGACGGTATTTGCTTCGTGATACATTACCCGTGCTAAAATGGACCGTTTACCAATTGCTGAAAAAGTCGATATCGTGTTGATGTATGGCTATTGTGTTCAAAATGCCCAATGGGCGTGTGCTATGTATGCTGCTCGGTACCCTGGACGACATCATCCAAGTGCCCGGACCGTTCGCCGGATAGTTACGCTATTTGAGGAAACAGGAAGTGTTTAGCCACATGTGAAACGTCAACCACGACCTGAAACAAATGATGATGCCCAAGTAGGTGTTTTAGCTGCTGTCACGGCTAATCCGCACATCAGTAGCAGACAAATTGCAAGAGAATCGGGAGTCTCAAAAACGTCGGTGTTGAGAATGATACATCAACATCGACTGTACCCGTACCATATTTCTATTCACCAGGAATTGCATGGCGACGACTTTGAACGTCGTGTACAGTTCTGCCATTGGGCAAAAGAGAAATTACGGGACGATGACAGATTTTTCTGCACGCGTTCATTTAGCAACGAAGCGTCATTCACCAACAGCGGTAACGTAATTCGGCATAATATGCACTATTGGGCAACGGAAAATTCACGATGGCTGCGAAAAGTGGAACATCAGCGACCTTGACGGGTTAATATATGGTGCGGCATTATGGGAGGAAGGATAATTGGTCCCCAATTCATCGATGACAATCTAAATGGTGCAATGTATGCTGATTTCCTACGTAATGTTCTAACAATGTTACTAAAAGATGTTTCACTTCACGACAAATTGGCGAAGTACTTCCAATATGATGGATGTCCGGCACATAGCTCGCGTGCGGTTGAAGCGGTATTGAATAGCATATTTCGTGACAGGTGGATTTGTCGTCGAAGCACCATACCATGGCCCGCACACCACCC
The DNA here is from genome assembly GCF_023864345.2 of Schistocerca serialis cubense. NCBI lineage: Eukaryota > Metazoa > Arthropoda > Insecta > Orthoptera > Acrididae > Schistocerca > Schistocerca serialis. The sequence goes on along the minus strand of NC_064639.1, from coordinate 107,535,063 downwards.
GATATGACGTCCCCGGATTTCTTTCTGTGAGGAAAGTTGAAGGATATAAGCCATCGTGATCCACCGACAACGCCTGACAACATGCGTCAGCGCATTTTCAATGCATGTGCGAACATTACGGAATGCGAACTACTCGCTGTTGAGAGGAATGGCGTTACACTTATTGCCAATTGTATTGAGGTTGACGGACGTCATTTTGAGCATTTATTGCATTAATGTGGTATTTACAGGTAATCACGCTGTAACAGCATGCGTTCTCAGAAATGATAAGTTCACAAAGGTACATGTATCACATTGTAACAACCGAAATAAAATGTTCAAACGTACGTACGTTCTGTATTTTAATTTTAAAAACCTACCTGTTACCAACTGTTTGTCTAAAATTGTGAGCCATATGTTTGTGACTATTACAACGCCATCTATCACAAAGCGAAAAAAGTGGTCCAAAACATTCATATTTCTTTGCGTACTACACGAATATGTAATAAAAAGTTGTTTTTTAGAACAGAATTTTATAAAACGAAAGGGGAGAAATTTTATAAGAAATCTTAAAATATTTGTCAAAGTGCATTTCCTTAAAAATTGTGGTTTTTGAATAAAAAACCCCACTACTGGCATGATTAGCCCTCAGACAGTCGGGAAGCTACGATTTTCCATTGTTCAATTGTAAATCGAAAATGTTAACGTATTACAGGCTGTTTTCAATAGTGAAATTGGCATTAAGCGTCAGTAGGTAAATGTCAGAATGGACACATGGGGTGATAACATCTGGCATAAAAAATACACTCCTGGAAATTGAAATAAGAATACCGTGAATTCATTGTCCCAGGAAGGGGAAACTTTATTGACACATTCCTGGGGTCAGATACATCACATGATCACACTGACAGAACCACAGGCACATAGACACAGGCAACAGAGCATGCACAATGTCGGCACTAGTACAGTGTATATCCACCTTTCGCAGCAATGCAGGCTGCTATTCTCCCATGGAGACGATCGTAGAGATGCTGGATGTAGTCCTGTGGAACGGCTTGCCATGCCATTTCCACCTGGCGCCTCAGTTGGACCAGCGTTCGTGCTGGACGTGCAGACCGCGTGAGACGACGCTTCATCCAGTCCCAAACATGCTCAATGGGGAACAGATCCGGAGATCTTGCTGGCCAGGGTAGTTGACTTACACCTTCTAGAGCACGTTGGGTGGCACGGGATACATGCGGACGTGCATTGTCCTGTTGGAACAGCAAGTTCCCTTGCCGGTCTAGGAATGGTAGAACGATGGGTTCGATGACGGTTTGGATGTCCCGTGCACTATTCAGTGTAGGAGATCGCTCCCCACACCATGATGCCGGGTGTTCTACATCTACATCTATACTCCGCGAGCCACCTTACGGTGTGTGGCGGAGGGTACTTATTGTACCACTATCTGATCCCCCCTTCCCTGTTCCATTCACGAATTGTGCGTGGGAAGAACGACTGCTTGTAAGTCTCCGTATTTGCTCTAATTTCTCGGATCTTTTCGTTGTGATCATTACGCGAGATATATGTGGGCGGTAGTAATATGTTGCCCATCTCTTCCCGGAATGTGCTCTCTCGTAATTTCGATAATAAACCTCTCCGTATTGCGTAACGCCTTTCTTGAAGTGTCCGCCACTGGAGCTTGTTCAGCATCTCCGTAACGCTCTCGCGCTGACTAAATGTCCCCATGACGAATCGCGCTGCTTTTCGCTGGATCATGTCTATCTCTTCTATTAATCCAACCTGGTAAGGGTCCCATACCGATGAGCAATACTCAAGAATCGGACGAACAAGCGTTTTGTAAGCTACTTCTTTCGTCGATGAGTCACATTTTCTTAGAATTCTTCCTATGAATCTCAACCTGGCGCCTGCTTTTCCCACTATTTGTTTTATGTGATCATTCCACTTCAGATCGCTCCGGATAGTAACTCCTAAGTATTTTACGGTCGTTACCGCTTCCAATGATTTACCACCTATGGCATAATCGTACTGGAATGGATTTCTGCCCCTATGTATGCGCATTATATTACATTTATCTACGTTTAGAGAAAGCTGCCAGCTGCCGCACCATGCATTAATCCTCTGCAGGTCCTCCTGGAGTACGTACGAGTCTTCTGATGTTGCTACTTTCTTGTAGACAACCGTGTCATCTGCAAATAGCCTCACGGAGCTACCGATGTTGTCAACTAAGTCATTTATGTATATTGTAAACAATAAAGGTCCTATCACGCTTCCCTGCGGTACTCCCGAAATTACCTCTACATCTGCAGATTTTGAACCGTTAAGAATGACATGTTGTGTTCTTTCTTCTAGGAAATCCTGAATCCAATCACAAACCTGGTCCGATATTCCGTAAGCTCGTATTTTTTTCACTAAACGTAAGTGCGGAACCGTATCAAATGCCTTCCTGAAGTCCAGGAATACGGCATCAATCTGCTCGCCAGTGTCTACGGCACTGTGAATTTCTTGGGCAAATAGGGCGAGCTGAGTTTCACATGATCTCTGTTTGCGGAATCCATGTTGGTTATGATGAAGGAGATTTGTATTATCTAAGAACGTCATAATACGAGAACACAAAACATGTTCCATTATTCTACAACAGATTGACGTAAGCGAAATAGGCCTATAATTATTCGCATCTGATTTATGACCCTTCTTGAAAATGGGAACGACCTGCGCTTTCTTCCAGTCGCTAGGTACTTTACGTTCTTCCAGCGATCGACGATAAATTGCTGATAGAAAGGGGGCAAGTTCTTTAGCATAATCACTGTAGAATCTTAAGGGTATCTCGTCTGGTCCGGATGCTTTTCCGCTACTAAGTGATAGCAGTTGTTTTTCAATTCCGATATCGTTTATTTCAATATTTTCCATTTTGGCGTCCGTGCGACGGCTGAAGTCAGGGACCGTGTTACGATTTTCCGCAGTGAAACAGTTTCGGAACACTGAATTCAGTATTTCTGCCTTTCTTCGGTCGTCCTCTGTTTCGGTGCCATCGTGGTCAACGAGTGACTGAATAGGGGATTTAGATCCGCTTACCGATTTTACATATGACCAAAACTTTTTAGGGTTCTTGTTTAGATTGTTTGCCAATGTTTTATGTTCGAATTCGTTGAATGCTTCTCTCATTGCTCTCTTTACGCTCTTTTTCGCTTCGTTCAGCTTTTCCTTATCAGCTATGATTCGACTACTCTTAAACCTATGATGAAGCTTTCTTTGTTTCCGTAGTACCTTTCGTACATGATTGTTATACCACGGTGGATCTTTCCCCTCGCTTTGGACCTTAGTCGGTACGAACTTATCTAAGGCGTACTGGACGATGTTTCTGAATTTTTTCCATTTTTGTTCCACATCCTCCTCCACAGAAATGAACGTTTGATGGTGGTCACTCAGATATTCTGCGATTTGTGCCCTATCACTCTTGTTAAGCAAATATATTTTCCTTCCTTTCTTGGCATTTCTTATTACACTTGTAGTCATTGATGCAACCACTGACTTATGATCACTGATACCCTCTTCTACATTCACGGAGTCGAAAAGTTCCGGTCTATTTGTTGCTATGAGGTCTAAAACGTTAGCTTCACGAGTTGGTTCTCTAACTATCTGCTCGAAGTAATTCTCGGACAAGGCAGTCAGGATAATGTCACAAGAGTCTCTGTCCCTGGCTCCAGTTCTGATTGTGTGACTATCCCATTCTATACCTGGTAGATTGAAGTCTCCCCCTATTACAATAGTATGATCACGAAACTTCTTCACGACGTTCTGCAGGTTCTCTCTGAGGCGCTCAACTACTACGGTTGCTGATGCAGGTGGTCTATAGAAGCATCCGACTATCATATCTGACCCACCTTTGATACTTAACTTAACCCAGATTATTTCACATTCGCATTCGCTAATAACTTCACTGGATATTATTGAATTCTTTACTGCTATAAATACTCCTCCACCATTGGCGTTTATCCTATCCTTGCGGTATATATTCCATTCTGTGTCTAGGATTTCGTTACTGTTCACTTCCGGTTTTAACCAACTTTCCGTTCCTAATACTATATGCGCACTATTTCCTTCAATAAGAGATACTAATTCAGGAACCTTGCCCTGGATACTCCTGCAGTTTACCAATATTACGTTAACTTTTCCTGTTTTTGGTCTCTGAGGACGGACGTTCTTTATCAACGATGATAATGTCCTCTCTGGTAAGCCGTCAGGTATTTTATCGTTTCGCCCAAGGGGGGGTCCCTCTAACCTAAAAAACCCCCGTGTGCACGCCACACGTACTCTGCTACCCTAGTAGCTGCTTCCGGTGTGTAGTGCACGCCTGACCTGTCTAGGGGGGCCCTACAGTCCTCCACCCAATAACGGAGGTCGATGAATTTGCAACCATTATAGTCGCAGAGTCGTCTGAGCCTCTGGTTTAGACCCTCCACACGGCTCCATACCAGAGGACCGCGATCGACTCTGGGCACTATGCTGCAGATATTAAGCTCAGCTTGCACTCCGCGTGCGATGCTGGTTGCCTTCACCAAATGAGCCAGCCGCCGGAAGGAACCAAGGATGGCCTCAGAACCCAAGCGGCAGGCGTCATTCGTTCCGACATGTGCTACTATCTGCAGCCGGTCACACCCAGTGCGTTCAATAGCTGCCGGAAGGGCCTCCTCCACATTACGGACGAGACCCCCCGGCAAGCACACCGAGTGCACACTGGCATTCTTCCCCGACCTACCCGCTATTTTCCTGAGGGGCACCATAACCCGCCTAACGTTGGAGCTCCCTATAACTAATAGGCCCGCCCTCTGTGACTGTCGGGACCTTGCCGGAGAATCGGCCACTGGCCCAACAGGCGAGGCATCCTGTGGTGGCTCGGTCGTATGCAGTCCTGATTGTGGCGCTCACCTGCACGGCGCCAAACACGCATACGACCATCATTGGCACCAAGGCAGAAGCGACTCTCATCGCTGAAGACGACACGTCTCCATTCGTCCCTCCATTCACGCCTGTCGCGACACCACTGGAGGCGGGCTGCACGATGTTGGGGCGTGAGCGGAAGACGGCCTAACGGTGTGCGGGACCGTAGCCCAGCTTCATGGAGACGGTTGCAAATGGTCCTCGCCGATACCCCAGGAGCAATAGTGTCCCTAATTTGCTGGGAAGTGGCGGTGCGGTCCCCTACGGCACTGCGTAGGATCGTACGGTCTTGGCGTGCATCCGTGCGTCGCTGCGGTCCGGTCCCAGGTCGACGGGCATGTGCACCTTCCGCCGACCACTGGCGACAACATCGATGTACTGTGGAGACCTCACGCCCCACGTGTTGAGCAATTCGGCGGTACGTCCACCCGGCCTCCCGCATGCCCACTATACGCCCTCGCTCAAAGTCCGTCAACTGCACATACGGTTCACGTCCACGCTGTCGCGGCATGCTACCAGTGTTAAAGACTGCGATGGAGCTCCGTATGCCACGGCAAACTGGCTGACACTGACGGCGGCGGTGCACAAATGCTGCGCAGCTAGCGCCATTCGACGGCCAACACCGCGGTTCCTGGTGTGTCCGCTGTGCCGTGCGTGTGATCATTGCTTGTACACCCCTCTCGCAGTGTCCGGAGCAAGTATGGTGGGTCTGACACACCGGTGTCAATGTGTTCTTTTTTCCATTTCCAGGAGTGTAGTTACAGCTTCTAAAAGTTGTAGCTAAAGCGTGTAAAACTCTTTAACAATGTTCGTGGTATGCAGCGTCTGCGGGCTCTACGAAAAGTAAATAACAGCAACCTACCAAAAATCGAGTTAATGATCGCTCACCATTAAGCAAATGTGAAAAAAGCGACTGTATATTATGCCAGTGCTACCTACTAGTAACTGGTGCAGTTGTACTAGACATTCATATTGACAAATTTTCATCCCGGGTTGTATCTCATAAATCATGCGATCCCCGGTGATGGAAAATTATGAAAATGGAAGAACCTATGGCAAGGAACCTCTTGCGGTACCTCCTATGGTCTTTTGTGCCGAACACGTTCCACTGCTGCATGTGTTTGCTCCGGTGAGCGTGGAACCAGTACGGGAAATATCCGGACACTTGGTCTCGAGCAACTAACCCAGAATGGGATTTGCGTTATGGCAATGAAGAACCACGCATGCACGAAATGTTAGACAGTAGGGCCCTGCACACATGCAATTCGTCAACAGCTGAAGTACGGGCATCGTATTACAATGTGGTGGTAACAATGCATAATGACACAGTGTAAGTGTAGTGGAAGCCAGTTTTAGTAAACGACTGGGGTAAAATCCTATTCTAAGAAACTGTAACGGTACGAAACCCGTGGTGTTCCCAACAAAGGGCTACACAACAGCTAAAGCGGCTACATTCACCGCGAATCCCAACAGTTCATGAGACCCTTTTCGGTAAATAAACGGTTTTGAAGATTCTGAAATATTAATGTAGGTGATCGTGCTGTGTACCAAATGCCACCTCATATCGTCACGTCAGCTACTTGGCCCACTATGACGATGACACATGCAGTATGACAACGTTCGTTCTACCAGGATCTTCCACTCACTGTCTGGACCGCCATATACTGTACGCAGTGCGGAGCTAAGTGGTCAGCGTGTGTGGCTGCTATGCGGAAGAACCGGCTTCGATTCCCATTACAGGCGGTTTTTTTTCTTGGTGAGAGAACTGCAACGGCATGCACTAAGCTTCGTGAAAGCAACTGAGAAGGTACTTGAGCGAGAAGTAGCGGCTCCAAGGTCTGGGAAGCTGATCACTGCCAGGAGAGCAGAGTTTGACCCGATGCCATAACTTACCACATCTGAATAGCGCCACTGGCAGAGTATGACACGGCAGCCGGTCGGTACTGAATGGCCCAACAGCGCGAGTAGGCGGGGCTTTAGCCTTTGTACTGTACGCGGAATCGCAGTGTCTGGAAAGACGATGCGGTGCCGCACTTGTGTCCAATGTCGTTCGTCGGGCGCACCACAGACACTCTCTGCTGCAGCGTCCATCGAAGCAGCAACAATGGTCTGTCCCATTCTGTTCCTCCCATTTTCTGTATTTACATCTTTGTGTCTTTGTGATTGTCTGTGTACTGTACATATTCTGTTGTTTTATTATATGTGCATCTTTCTTACAGTGAGAGAAATTCTCGAAGCACTGATCACTGATACGTAATTTAGTTTATGTATTTCCTACTCTAGCAGTCAGTTCAATCTTTTATTCTGTTTCAGCATTATCTTTTATGCTATACCTGCTATTCTTCAGTACTCTTGTATTTATTCTATTTTGTTGTGACTGTTAATTTAATTTGAAATTTTTATAGGCTATTACTAGCTATACCCAGCGAAATTCGTTCCGTCTCTGAAAATCTTTATATGTTATAGCTGACCTGGGCAACGTTGTTTTGCCATATAAATTATCTAGTCTATAAGAATAATGTATACGTGTAACACAATGTATACGTGTAACACAATAGCCGTTGTTGGTGGGAGCTCCTGACACTAACAATAATAATGGCCGAAAACTGTGTACGGAGTGAGAAAAGGCTTAGGTAGAAGTCCGGCAGTATCGGGCACTATTAGTTCTAGCGTTTATACGGTAGATCGCGCGGATTTAACAATTGCAGTCGATACACGGCTCGTCCATGAGCATGCAAACATAGGTTCAATTTCGTGTCGAAACGTGTTCCCCAGCATTATGAATAGGGCCAAGCGCACACGCATCGATTTTTATCATACGTAAAAATATTGTACGATTAAATTCTTTTAGAGGAACAAAGGAGAGCATAAGAACTTCTTTGTTTCACTAAAAGAATTTGATCGTACGATATATTTCCGTACGATAAAAATCGATGAGTGTGCGCTAGGCCTAAATGTTGGTTTGACGAATGACGCGTGCTACCTAGTTAAACTTCTGTCTAGTTACGTCAGTTCAAAGAGGGATATTCGAGTCGTTGCTTTTGGTGCGTTTTCTTCAATTACCTATCTATCGAAAAGTGAAAGACTATCACCGGTAGACACCTGGCGGGGATAACTGATCAAGTGATAATTGATCCTTATCGACCAGAGTTGAAAATTATTAAGTTACTAAAATCGCTATTAAAAAATAGGGGTTGGTGGTAGAACGGTGATAATTTAGAGTTGCGCGTATTTTGTAATGCCACTTCTTAAAAAAGTAAAAATAAAAAGTTCTGCCCAAAAAAAAAAGAAAAAAATATTTTCGGGTGGACCACCCTTATCACTTAGGGGTATGAAAAATAGATTACGACCGATTCTCAGACGTACCGAATATACACGTAAAATGTCATCAGAACCGATCGAGCCGTTGATGAAGTGATAATTAATCAGTTATCGACTAGGGTTGAAAATTATTAAATTACTAAAATCGCTATTAAAAATAGAGCTTGGTGGTAAAAGCGTGAAAATTTAGGGTTGTGTGTATTTTTAATGCCACATGATAAAAAATAAAAATAAAAATTTCTGTCAAAAAAATAAGAAAAGAATTTTTGGGGTGAACCACCCTAAGCACTTAGGGGTATGAAAAACAGATTACGACCGATTTTCAAACCTACCGAATACACAAGGAAAATTTCATCAGAATCGATCGAGCCGTTTCGGAGGAGTATGACAAGTAACATTGTGACACGAGAATTTTATATATAAGGATTTTTTTTTTACCACATGTGTATCTACTCTTCTGATCAATATTATACAAAAAATTATCTTGTATATTGGATTATGGAAGCAGTGCAGAAGTTAACCCGCGTAATTAAATCATTTTATGGGTGAAAGCGTACAGCGGAATAAAGCGAAATGAGAAAGTAGGTACTCTGGCCAAAGATGCTGTATACACTGATCAGCGAGAACACTATGACCACCGACCGACTATCGATATTAACACTTCCAGTGTGACCTGGCGAGGAATAACTGCCAGTCAGATACACGCTCAGTGCTGTCCGCGTTTATCAGTATAAGTGTGTGTGTACGTGTGTGTAAATTCCTAAGGGGCCAAAATGCTGAGCTCATCGGCCCTAGACTTACACACTACTTAAACTAACTTACGCTATGGACAACACATACATCCATGCCCGAGGGTGGACTCGAACCTCCGGCGGGAGGGGCCGCACAATTCGTGACAAGGCGCCTCTAACCGCGCGGCCGCTCCGCGCGACTCGCGATCTATCTGAGTTCGACACAGAGCAGATTGTGATGACATGGCGCCTCAGCACGAGCATTTCGGAAACCGCACGGCTTGTCGGATATTCGAGGAGTATTGTGGTGAGTGTCTTCAACGCGTGGCGAAACCAGGGTGAAACCACGTCCAGATGTCGTGGGGTTGGGCTGCCACCCCCATTACAAATGTCGGGCGTCGTAGCACGGGCGCATTGATGAAGCAGGGCAGGAGGCGAACTGTGGCGGAGCCAACACCAGACTTCAGTGGTGGGCGGAGTACCAGTGTATCTGAACACACAGTGCACCGAATACCCCTAACGATGCTCCTTCGCAACTGACGGCCCACGTATGTGCCAATGTTAACACCACGACATCGGCAACCACGACTGAAATGGGCACGAGACCATTGGCACTGGACGTTGACGCAGTGGCAGAGCGTTGCATGGTCTGATGCATGCCGATACCTTCTTCATCATGCCGAAGACAGGGCGTGAATGTGTCGTGTTCCAGGGGAACTGCTACTTGATGTCTGTACTGCGGGACGGAGACAAGCCGGCGGCGGCTCCATTACGCTCCGGGGAACATTCACATGGACATCCATGGATCTAGTGGAGCTCTTGCAAGGTTCCACGACGACCAGGGAGTATCGTACACTGGTAGTATACCACGTACACCCCTTAATGGAGATTGTGGTGTCACCGCCAGACACCACACTTGCTAGGTGGTAGCCTTTAAATCGGCCGCGGTCCATTAGTATACGCCGGACCCGCGTGTCGCCACTGTCAGTGATTGCAGAACGAGCGCCGCCACACGGCAGGTCTAGAGAGACTTCCTAGCACTCGCCCCAGTTGTACAGCCGACTTTGCTAGCGATGCTACACTGACAAATACGCTCTCAATTGCCGAGACGATAGTTAGCATAGCCTTCAGCTACGTCATTTGCTACGACCTAGCAAGGCGCCATTACCAGTTAATATTGAAATGATAAAACATGTACCGTCAAGAGCTATGTTCTCCAATTATGGATTAAAGTTAAGTATTACATCAACTACGTACTTTATTTGCTACTATTAATTTCCTTAACTGTTCCAGACCTCGCGCCAGCCTGCGTGAGCTTAAGCGCGTGCCTTTCGGCTTCCTCTCATAGTGACTTGGCTGTCTTGCCAAGTCACAACAGAGATTATGTTTCTCGACGTCAGTGGCATTTTCCAACAAGATAATGTGACATGTCACAAGACCAAGTGTGTGATGGAGTGTTTCCAGGAATACAGTGACGGATTCCAATTGCTGTGCTGTCCCCTCCCCCTCCATCACCACCTACCCATCTCGCCAGATCCGAACCCGATCGAACTCATCCGGAATGTGACTGAACATGGCGTCAGAGCCCCCTTCCCCGAAATTTACGGGAATAACCTGACTTGTGGGTGAAGATGTGGTGCCAGCTCCCTCCAGGTACCTATCAAGGCCTTGATGCTTCCATGTCGTGACACGTCACTGCTGGTATTCGTGCCGTAGGTGGAGATACTGCCTACTAGGTAGATGGTCGTAATGTTCTGTCTGATCAGTGTACATTAGTTCAGTGAAATGTGAGGAAGGTCCACCCGGCGGTATTCTTCGTGCCATACAGATGATAGTCAGGGTCCGGTGGAATGAAAATCTCTATCAATCTTGCGAAATTAGAGAGAGGCACTATGCCGCAGTTGTACGTTATCTCCCGTCAAGTCCTTGGTACCAAACTCAATGGTGACAATGGGACGACGTCACGTCAAATCACAGCAGATTCCGATATCATCTTTACCGCCTCAACATGATCTCATCTTCTTCACGTGAATGTGGCAGTGAGGAAGACGTTAATCATATTTTCTTCGGCTGCCACAGAAGGTTTCAAGAAACAACGAAACAATTAAAGCCTCTGATGACTTCTGGAAATGCATTACCTACAAACATTAAAACCCTTTTCGAAATAGTGTACTAGCTCCCAAGCATTTTACAACAGGAGGTCAAACAAGAATGCAGGAAGAGAGAATTTTTTTACATTAGAATGTATTAAATATGTTAATTTACTTAGATCGTTTACTGAATAGCAGATAATTGTTGTCTTTAATGGTCTTAGGCTGGCTGTGTCAGTGATGCCCAAAAGCACACACACACACACACACACACACACACACACACACACACACATACACACTGTTTTATCGACGTTTGGAATTTTTCTACTTTATTCCCTTTATATTTATTTATTGTTTAGCTTTAACATTTTTAATTACGTTACCATCGCATTTTCAAAGATGATTTTAAGGTGTACTTGCACCTCACTCTCCAATAAATGATATCGTTTGCAAGGTTGTTAACCTGTATTGTATCCTATTTGACGACGATAGTCGAAGTCTGATGACAGACTTATAAGTCGGAAATTAGGTTCAAATGGCTCTGAGCACTATGGGACTCAACTGCTGTGGTCATAAGTCCCCTAGAACTGAGAACTACTTAAACCTAACTAACCTAAGGACATCACACACATCCATGCCCGAGGCAGGATTCGAACCTGCGACCGTAGCGGTCGTGCGGTTCCAGACTGTAGCGCCTTTAACCGCTCGGCCACTCCGGCCGGCTCGGAAATTAGGGGTGACGAATTAAATTAGCACTATTTGACATCCACAATTTCCTGCTTTTAATCAATAACTACACTGTCCAGTCACACTAATGTGACCAATTCTTTAAAGCTTCAATGTCGTCCCGAAGGATAGCCACAAACTTTTGTTGATCCATTGTGACTTGCAGAATGATGAGATCACCCAGTGAATGCCAGAAAAACATTCCGCCGACCATAACGCTCTCTCCTCCGACCGGGATCCATCCCAGGACCGTTGCAGGATTTTTGCTTTCAAACATTGCATACCGGACACGCCAACGGGTCTCTGTCCGATGGAACATAAAACGTGATTCATCTGAAAAGGCAGCTTGTCGCCAGTCAGTGGAGGTCCAGTGCGGTACTGGCGCGCAAATTCCAGCCTTCGTCCCAGTTAACAGAGTCGGCGTAAGTGCATGAACCAGGAGCCTACTGCGGAGGCCCATACGCAGCAACGTTACCTGAACGGTCGTTGAGTAGACACTGTTTTTAGCTCCTTGGTTCGTCTAAGCGGCCGGTTGCTCAGCAGTTCCACATCTATTCGCACGTACACATTCCCGCAACCGTCATTCACCTCTGTCATCTATTGGTCCCTGGTAGAGCACAGTTGCCTCAGGGCCAGTTTTGGACAGGGCCATTTTCCCTCGCGCGGTATACTTTAAACACAGTGACACGAGAACCGTTTGCAAACTTAGACGTTTAGGAAGTGCTTCCATCCTTGGCCCGAAAGCCAATAATCGTGCCCTTCTGGACGTCAAATAAATTGCTCTGTTTCTCCATCACGACAACGTCTGCACTGTTTTCCACGTCCCCCGGAAACGCTTTGTTTACCTTCCTCTGCTAGTGGTGCCATCTCCCGTGTATGAGTGGTTATTGTAGCTCGACGTCGAACATAGGTAAAGGTCACATTAATGTGAGTGGACCACGTGGAACTAACGACCTTGACTGTAAACAGTGGTAATGGACAGCCGGTGAGAAAGAGAGTTATTACACGTAAAACGTGGTACACGGCGTGTTTTATAAATATGAGTTGACAGTTCCACGTAAAACCGAAAAATGGTTGTTATGTCCTTAATTTCAGATTGTCAAAAATGACCACTCTGTCACGAAGTGTGCACGAACATATTATCAAGCGCCAAAAACATGGCGCCCACTAGCAGTAACATCTATGTTGTTTGTGCCAGGAAGGTTTTTTCAGGAGTGGTTCAAATGGTTCAAATGGCTCTGAGCACTATGGGACTCAACTGCTGTGGTCATCAGTCCCCTAGAACTTAGAACTACTTAAACCTAACTAACCTAAGGACATCAGACACATCCATGCCCGAGGCAGGATTCGAACCAGCGACCGCAGCGGTCGCACGGTTCCGGACTGCGCGCCTAGTACCGCGAGACCACCGCGGCCGGCTTTTTCAGGAGTGGTTTGTATAAATCTCGCCCATGCTCGTGAATGCAAATTACTCAAAAGTTGTTGGTAATCAGGTTAATTTGAATAATTATTTAAGCAAATAAACAGTGTTGTCTCCCTTACCATTGTTTACGTGAAATTTCGTGACGATGTGATCACAGACATGTTAAGGTCCACATTTAAAATACCTTACGTGATTTCGTAAGGCGACATCATAATTAATTTTACACTGTATTGAATCATAGATTAATTTTTGATGTTTTTATACTTTACTGTTACAAAGACTGGTAATGGGAATTTTAGTATCATAATATTTTTGAGACTTTTCACATTAATGTCTCGTTATCTCTCTCAAACCGTAAAGTCGTAAACAGTCGTTCATCAATCCTAAGACGTGTTAAGTGCACTCAGTTTAAAGCTAGACAATGTTAAGTACCCACTGCAGTATTTATAACAATAAAATTTTGGATTTAAAAATACCTTTTTATTCTATTAATATTTGAAAATAGTAACTTTGCGAAACATATAAATCACAGCGAATGTACTTTAAATACCTTGCTGCAGAGTTTCTCAAAATAACCAATTTTTCTCTTACCGCTGTTTCCGACCGAGGTCTTCAGTTCAGAAACACAAAAATTTTCTGCCTCGATTCAAAAGTGTCTATTAACATATGACCGTTTTCGATGCATTGTGCACCATAAAATGCTTGGCTGTGGTTAGCACATTAATGTGACCTTCCGCATCACAATCAGCAGACAGTCTACCGTTTATGACACCGCAGTTTATGTTAAGGTACCATTTGTAATCAAGCACTTTGTATTTGAGAATGATGCGTAAGGCATCAAAACTGGTCAGACATTAATACAAATAATTTGGGTAGTAAACAAATATTTTTACATTACGACAATGTTGTGATCGCTACATCCCACTGACGATGACATCACCATTTCAAGCTCTGTAGATGGCGTCCGGTCTAGAGGTACAAAAAAACATTTTTTATACATCTCAGTACCTATTAAGGTTTAGTACATTATTTCTCCAGCGCTGTACACAGGAGCTCAAGCATTTTTATGCATGCTGATGCGATTCGATGTGGACAACGTCAGTAGCTCGGCAGATTTCGAAACGGTACTCCACTTCTCGCCTCCTTTTCATGAGAATGACAGGTTTTATTGCCTCTACTGTGGCGCATATCCTTTGTCTCGGATCTTTCAGATCTGTACGGTTTGTTCTGTAAACGATGTCCTTGGTAACCCCCAGTGGGGTCAGACCGGAAGACCGAGGGAGGCCTGGCAACAGGACCGCCCCTTCCGATCCAAAGCTCAAGGGACAACTCGTGGAGAACTGTGTATCATCCTCATGACAGTATGGTGGGGCACTATCCTGCTGGAAAAGGACGTCTAGAGGCGTCTTTAGAACTGCATATTTCTCCTATATGTCGAGGTAGGTACGCCCTGACAGTGGAGCCAATGCTCCTTGCGACTCAACTGTATTCACGAACTGGTGAAGATCATATCACTGGAGAGTGTCTCCATCGATTGTGTACTTACCCAACAACATAAAATGTCGAGTTCTTTCGTTATAAGGATTTGTTTCTGTATACCTCTAGCCCGGGCACCATATATAATTTGTCGTAGAGTTTGTGCAGTGTTTCTTCAATCTACGTCTTCGATAACATAATTTTAGTGATCTGTACTTAGGAACAGACTTCAGCAAAGTGTATAATCATAATCAATCATTCTTTTTTAATTTTTATGTTACATTATGTTTTTTCGCAGTCTATATTTCATCTTCAAGTGATGTAGGAGCTTGACTATGAGGTTCGTATGCTTCTGCTTCCGCTTCCAACGCTATGACCTAGCTGTCTATATTAAATGATAGATATTCATTAGCATTAACTTCATTCTTTAATGGTGAAAAGAAAAGAGGAATTTATTTTAGTGGCTGGACAATTCTTTACTAGTACTGCGTGCTGCATGGAATTACTTTCTTTCCTATTTTTTCCGCATAGGAAAAATTTTCCGACTTTCGTAGATGACACGGAGCGAGGTAGCGTATGCATGACAGATACGGGCTTTCTATGGTTTCCAAAAAAACCAGGGTGGTTCCCTTGAAACGCTCCGAGAGATATCCCGCCGAATCTTGTCTAATATTCGCCTGTGTAGGGCAGGTGGGAGTAAAACCCCACATGGGCCAAAAACCTGCACCGAATTTTTGAATCATCGATTCAGAAGCTGACAACTTGGGGGCAGGTTCGTCTTATTGCAACTTATTGTTGCATGGAATTTCGTCCCGGGACGTCGTTCCAGGAGTGAGAAAATGAGGTCTCTTTTTTATCACTCAGTGTAATATTTCTGGTTTTTTGCTTGAATATTGTACAATGTATGGTTTGACAAAAAGAATCAATGAATTACTCGTTGACGCTACCGCATTTGAGCTTCACTTTCGCATGGAAATAATTGTTCCAGCTGGTCCCAAATATTAACAATGGTGCATTTGTCATAAAATGGCGAAATGAGGCAAATCTCGGCAGATGGTTTTGGTGCAGATCTCTGCAGCTCCAGCAGTGAGACGACAATTTTTCATTGATAATCCCCAGAAAAGGTGACATTCAATACGCACTGTGTGAGGTTATCTCAACTGAAGATATAATTCCGCCGCCTAAAATAAAGATTAAGGGGGAACTTTCTGGCAAAGCGTAGAAATCTGTGCTTGTAACGTTGACATCCAATGAAGAAAGCATGGAAGAAGACTACATGGGAAAAGAGAGCTTGCTATTGGGAAGGATAGATCACCCAAAGAAACAAATGAGCGTGCTATAGAAACAAGACGACGGAAGTTAGATTTTATCACAGAATCCCAGAACAAAGAAAGAAAAGAGATCAAACGGTCAGTTGATTGTTCTTCGGAGTCAGATTCAGACTTCTCACATCGTGACAGTAGCTTAGATATTAACATGGTCTTGCTGAGTTTCCGAAGAAGAAGACGAAGAGCCTGTGATTTCAAGGCAAAATCAGAGGACATAATAAAGTACACTATTTACTAGGTACCTAAATAGCTTAGCCTTAGTAACTGAACTCTTTCACGTTATCCTTGTAAGCATCATTTCGTGGAGAAGAATGTACTATTTTTTACATGTACTTTTAACTATTATCTACAAATTTACGCGACATTTCTCTTGAAAATTGTGTTGGATAATTTTGTTGTTATTTCAACTGTTATTACTACACAGTCATCCATTTTTGTACAAGTTTATCTCAAATGAGGCATAAACTCGCATTGTCGGACTTTAACTTTTAAATTGTATTGGATAATTTTGTTGTTATTTCAACTGTTATTACTACACAGTCATCCATTTTTGTCCAAGTTTATCTCAAATGAGGCATAAACTCACATTGTGGGACTTTAACTTTTAGTTTTAGCTAAATTGTAGATTCTCTGTAATAAGTAATCAGATAGAGCTGAAATTTGGACTTTTTACGGGTAACAAACCAGCTTATGACTTCAGTTTAAAATCGTGGGAAAATCTACATCTCATTTCCCACAGTATTAGATAAAGTGAAAATTTCGAGGCTGTTCCCCCACCTATGCCACCGTCTGTAATGTCCTTGTTGTCGACGCCAAGTTGATCCCCAAAGTGAAACCGAAATTGGTGTGTGAAATCGTTACTGAATGATGCAACCAATGATCCTGTAAAGAGGGACCCTCCAGGTAATAGCACAGGCTCCCGGTCCGTCCAGATTCCCAGAACAGGCCCGCCGATTAGCATTCAGCCCGGACCACTGTTCTTCCGGAGGACCGCGGGCCCAGGTCGCAATGATAAGCTACGGCTCGTCGCCGTCAGTGCGCCAATTCAGCCGATCTGCTGGTATTCGAGGGGCCTGACCCTCCCCAAGTGGTTCTCCGTAACGGCCGCTACCGCTGCGTCATCCGGCCGCATACACTGCCGATTGCCGGAGGTCAAGGCGGGGTCTGCCCTCAGGACCATTGCTGCCGGCCTTGAGGCTCCCTAATATCTTCTCGTCGTAGGCAATGACACTATATCCATTATTCTGGCAATTTCTGTGTTGCAGGAGTACCACACGTCCTCGCTACAGCTTTCAAGGAAAGGCATTTATCGAGTTTAGCGCCTCGTCGACGTTTACACCCACAGAACAAACCACAAACTTATTAGGAGAAAGGTGGGGAAGAAAATGTAATTGATTTAATTACACCAGAAGCGCCTTGCACAAATGAGTCTTGGTAGTAAATTGATCATGATTTTGTGTCGTGGTGGAATGTTATAGTCAGTGAACCACCGTGTTAGACTTTCTCTGCAGAGATCACAAACAGTGTTGTCGACACCAAAGGCAATCATGGTACGGAGGAATGCTAACGAGCTATTTCTGGTGGTGGTAGTATCATATCTGAAGGAATATTTACCAAAATTTTTTGATTTTCAGTAAAGTTCTGAGTGAATCCTGTACAGTTTCCCAAAAGTTTCTGGATGTTTGTAAGAGTCAGAGGGTACCCCAAGATATCAGTGGAATATACTGTGGGCAGTGAATGCCGCATCTCCCTGCCTTCATGATCTACATCTACACCCACAATCATACTCAGCAACCCCACTAAGGCCGCGTCCTACGTACGAGTCAGAAGCGACCGACAGCGAGCGACGTTTGGATATGCGACACTCTGGCAGCATAAAGCAATATGCTCGGGTGCCCTGTGTGCGAACGACGACCTCCCGCTACAAGATGGCTACTAGAGCCGAACAGCTGTTCCTATAAAACGGTGCCCCTAAACCGTTTAATATTACAGCTGGAGAGTAAGGCAACAAAACTAGTTTTACATTGGAAAACAAAGCAATAAAAGAGCACTGTGTATGAAATTTACGAAAGGAGGAATCCACATGAAGAGTTTCGTAGCTTACATCACCAGCTACGAAGATCACCAAAACAATTCATCAAATATACGTGGATGATCAGAGAGACTTTCCATTGTCTCATCAACAAATTAAAGACATACGTTTCTTACATTGACGAGAGCTTTTAAGGGCCAATAAGTGTGGAAGAATGACTGACTACTGTTAATCAGGAAAAATAGGTGATAATCAGTAAATGGTGTCTGTGCTGTAACGGTAGCGTTCTAGGCTGTTAATAATGCCTGTTGCTGTTCGGTACTTCCTATGCTTTAACTGGCTCGGTTACAGTCCTGCTACCAATTCTGTGCACTGTTTTACCTATACTTTTCACACTGCAACTGAAAGTATGTTTTTAAGGTATTACCAAACTGCGTGATCTTTTAAGTGCATGCACACTTATTCCAGAATACCACACATATTAAATTCCAAATAAAACATATCGAACAGTCATGAATTTTACTGATATTTCTTTTTGGGAACGTAATTCATTTGAAATTAAGGGTAAGGCCAAGCGTTCCAATTAATCTAAATAGTCTGCATGAGTACAGCATACAAGATTTTTGAAACTAAAGTCAAATGTTTTGTGAAATGGTATGTCTAGAAGTAAGAAACAAAATACACTCCTGGAAATTGAAATAAGAACACCGTGAATTCATTGTCCCAGGAAGGGGAAACTTTATTGACACATTCCTGGGGTCAGATACATCACATGATCACACTGACAGAACCACAGGCACATAGACACAGGCAACAGAGCATGCACAATGTCGGCACTAGTACAGTGTATATCCACCTTTCGCAGCAATGCAGGCTGCTATTCTCCCATGGAGACGATCGTAGAGATGCTGGATGTAGTCCTGTGGAACGGCTTGCCATGCCATTTCCACCTGGCGCCTCAGTTGGACCAGCGTTCGTGCTGGACGTGCAGACCGCGTGAGACGACGCTTCATCCAGTCCCAAACATGCTCAATGGGGGACAGATCCGGAGATCTTGCTGGCCAGGGTAGTTGACTTACACCTTCTAGAGCACGTTGGGTGGCACGGGATACATGCGGACGTGCATTGTCCTGTTGGAACAGCAAGTTCCCTTGCCGGTCTAGGAATGGTAGAACGATGGGTTCGATGACGGTTTGGATGTACCGTGCACTATTCAGTGTCCCCTCGACGATCACCAGTGGTGTACGGCCAGTGTAGGAGATCGCTCCCCACACCATGATGCCGGGTGTTGGCCCTGTGTGCCTCGGTCGTATGCTGTCCTGATTGTGGCACCCACCTGCACGGCGCCAAACACGCCTACGACCATCATTGGCACCAAGGCAGAAGCGACTCTCATCGCTGAAGACGACACTTCTCCATTCGTCCCTCCATTCACG
The DNA here is from genome assembly GCF_023864345.2 of Schistocerca serialis cubense. NCBI lineage: Eukaryota > Metazoa > Arthropoda > Insecta > Orthoptera > Acrididae > Schistocerca > Schistocerca serialis. The sequence goes on along the minus strand of NC_064639.1, from coordinate 107,515,577 downwards.
CCTGTCGCGACACCACTGGAGGCGGGCTGCACGATGTTGGGGCGTGAGCGGAAGACGGCCTAACGGTGTGCGGGACCGTAGCCCAGCTTCATGGAGACGGTTGCGAATGGTCCTCGCCGATACCCCAGGACCAACAGTGTCCCTAATTTGCTGGGAAGTGGCGGTGCGGTCCCCTACGGCACTGCGTAGGATCCTACGGTCTTGGCGTGCATCCGTGCGTCGCTGCGGTCCGGTCCCAGGTCGACGGGCACGTGCACCTTCCGCCGACCACTGGCGACAACATCGATGTACTGTGGAGACCTCACGCCCCACGTGTTGAGCAATTCGGCGGTACGTCCACCCGGCCTCCCGCATGCCCACTACACGCCCTCGCTCAAAGTCCGTCAACTGCACATACGGTTCACGTCCACGCTGTCGCGGCATGCTACCAGTGTTAAAGACTGCGATGGAGCTCCGTATGCCACGGCAAACTGGCTGACACTGACGGCGGCGGTGCACAAATGCTGCGCAGCTAGCGCCATTCGACGGCCAACACCGCGGTTGCTGGTGTGTCCGCTGTGCCGTGCGTGTGATCATTGCTTGTACAGCCCTCTCGCAGTGTCCGGAGCATGTATGGTGGGTCTGACACACCGGTGTCAATGTGTTCTTTTTTCCATTTCCAGGAGTGTATACTAGAGAAACATTTGATGCATCACATTTTCTAAACACGAATTCGAGCATCATTCGATGGCACATCAAATGTTTCTCTGATCTATTTTATTTCTTTTGGACATTTTTTTTACAGAATGTTTGATCAATTTCTTTCATTTCTTTATTTTCAAATTTTGTTCAGGAAGCTTGATCTTATTTATACCTTATTTGCCTTCCTAGCTTCTTCTGCTCTCGAATTTCCTAAATTTAATACTTGATTTGAAGCAATCCTTTTTGACAGTTAAATGTCACATCAGTGTATCTGCTTATGAGCAAGATAGCTAGGCCTTGAAGAGATGAATTTTTTGACTCTTCGTTTCCTTAGCTAGCAGCAGCTGTTCGTAAAATATTTCAGTTTCCCTCAAATCAAGATTTTCTTAATTACCCTGATTACTTTCAAGTAATTAAATACGTCGTTGCAACACTGGACCTTACGCTGGTCCATTTGATACCCAAGTTGTCCATTTCTCACTCTTTGTTTGGCTATGAAAACTAGGATGTATAATTTATAGCGACTCTCTTTTTTCGCTCCGCTCAAACATTCGACCAAAACGTTTAGAGTGTTAATCGTACGAGAAAACACATCGTTTTTGCTCGGCGTCATTTCTAGAAAACCTCGTTCCGATATCTTGAACCGTTTATGAGGTACGACAATTTTTACTACCACTTGATTGCCGATGCGTTAGAAAGGATTCGGACGTACCGCGAGCGACCAGTCCCCTGATATAATAACCAGTATGCCCGAGAATGAAAGGAGATCATTCCGCACTCAACTTCAAATATAATTTCGATAAATATACATTTCATATTCAATAATGTATAGACTACACAATGCGATTTCATCTCTGCAAACTCTTAAAAACTTCGTGCAGTCATTTGTTTAGTTTCGTGCAAAAAATGGTTCAAATGGCTCTGAGCACTATGGGACTTAACATCTATGGTCATCAGTCCCCTAGAATTTAGAACTACTTAAACCTAACTAACCTAAGGACATCACACAACACCCAGCCATCACGAGGCAGAGAAAATCCCTGACCCCGCCGGGAATCGAACCCGGGAACCCGGGCGTGGGAAGCGAGAACGCTACCGCACGACCACGAGATGCGGGCATTTAGTTTCGTGCAGCACAGTAAATATGACGAATGACGAAAATAAATTCAGACCTTCATCGAGCGAAGGTGTCAAGCTGTAAGATGGGAAAGAATAAAATTTTTTTCACCGAACAGTTCCCTTAAAAACGGATGATGAGTATTTCGTAGCAGCCGGGCACGACTGTCACAGTGCTTTGCCGAGAAGACTCGTAGCTGCCGCTCTCACTGCTGCGCGGGCTGCAACCGCAAGATTCAAACGCGTTTGAATTCAAACGTTGCAAGATGTAGCAGAGAATAGGCAGCGCCACAGACGTTGCTCTCGTAGGACACTTCCGTAACTATACCTGCGGCTGTGCTTTTTCGTCTGACGCTGTCGTGCTCCGTCGGTCGCTTCTGTCGCTTACGTAGGACGCGGCCTGTTGCGGGCGGTTTATTACTGTCACTCTTCATCACTGCCCCCCTCCCTAATCTCCCCCCTCCCACTCCCTTCCTACCGGCTGTTCCAGTCGCGGGTGACACGGGAGGAAGGTTGGCAAACCTCTGTGTGAGCTCGAATCCTTCAATTTTTACCCTTCACAGATTTTACAAAAGATGTACGTAGGGGAAAGCAGATATATTGGTTGAGTCGTCGAGGGAATAACAAGCACGAAATTTCAGCAGTAATCCACACCGTGATGCATAACCTCGCTCTTGGACCATCTGCCACTGAACTTGGACTAGCATCTCCATTGTGCTCTTAGGTTACTAAATGAACGTATGTCGCCTCTATAAATTCTTTCTCACACGTGTCCCAGGTTGGCAAGCAACATTCAAGTATTGTTCGAATGAGGGTTTTATAAGCTGCCGAGGATTCTTCCAGTGAATCTCAGCCTGGCGTCTGCGTTACATGGCGTTCCACTCTAAATAGCACCTTACGCATACTCACAGATATTTAGTGCAGTGTTTCTTAGACAACAATGGACCTTTCCCCCTATTTACGAGCAACAAGTTACATTTATTTATGTCGAGGATCAACCGCCAGTACCTGCACCAAGTGTTGATCCTCCGCAGGTTCAAATGGTTCAAATGGCTCTGAGCATTATGGGACTTAACATCTATGGTCATCAGTCCCCTAGAACTTAGAACTACTTAAACCTAACTAACCTAAGGACATCACACAACACTTAGCCATCACGAGACAGAGAAAATCCCTGACCCCTCCGGGAATCGAACCCGGGAACCTGGGCGTGGGAAGCGAAAACGCTACCGCACGACCACGAGATGCGGGCCCTCCGCAGGGCTTCCTGTATTTCGCCACTATTTTCTACCGTTGTGGCTTTTCTCGATCACGCACCCGCAAACATTTGCGAGCGTCAGTGCAGAGAATTCACGGTATGAGCGGCGCTAGAGCGATATTATGCGACGTATTATGTAACTTTTTAGTTACGGAGACGCGTATAGGCGGTCGTGAATGTGTGCTCGGTACAGCTACGCTTCTAAAACTGTCCTGATAAGGGTAGTCAACGTCTTTTTGTCCCAGAGCAAGGAGGTTAAAATAGTCACTAGTTCTCTACCAAAACATTTTATTCTCTCGTTGCAAAGGCTTGCTAACATTTAAATTTTTATAAAGTGTTAACGAAACACTTTTTCAGAAATGTTTAAACTACTATTGTCAGTCAGCATTTTATTCCCACACTATACGAGCCATTGCCAGTTATTTTTCTGCCCAGGTAGTAAAATTCATCTACAACTTTCATATCACATTTTCTATTCTAAGTTCCTCAGCACCACCTGACATGATACTTCTACTACCTTTATTTTATTTTTGTTGATGCTTATCGTATAAACTCTTTTTAAGATACCTACCAATTATGTTCCACTGATTTTTAATTCCTCTTCCAAATTTCTCCTTTATTTCCTTTACAGCTTGTTCGAGGCACAGACAGAATAATGTCAGGGATAGGCTACAGCCTCATCTCATTCCTTTATCAAGTACTACTTTTCTTTTAAGTCCTCCGCGTCTTATAACTGTCGTCTAGTTTCCGTACAAGCTGTAAATGCCCTTTCGCTCCGCTTGTGTTACCAATACTACCTTCCAATTTCAGAAGGAATATTCCACTGAACACAAATACATTCCGCAAACGAATGTGACAATTGGCACTTTTCACTTGCTGCGGAGGTGGTATACTGATAAAACAGACGGATTCCTACTCAGTTGCAGCGAAATACAACACTCAGAATGACAAAAGTAACGCTTCATTTACGTTCAGGAGAATACAGAACGTTCTTAGAGTCCTCACTGAGAACTAGATCTTTAGTCATTGTCTGCGACTTTATCTTCGTATAACCCTCCGTCAACCGTTGCTGCGAAAAATCTTTAACTATACCCGGAGGGTTGAACATACGAGTGAATATGCGCGGTTCACTTGTTTGTTCAATGTCCTCTGTTAGCTCAGCTTCGCCTGGATCTCGTAAACTAAAGTAACATTTCAGAATGTGGCGCACTAAAACGTTGTTCAAACTATTCTTCCTTTAGACCTGCGGCAATCCTGTTCATAAACTGGAAGTTGCTGTCTCGACGTATATAATTTCTTTACTTCAAGTTCTTCCGGTCGACAGAACACAGATTTTGCCCGATTACAGGATGTCATTACATTATGAGAGGCTTTCCACGCACGCGATATATCACTGTAGTACTAATTTGAACGCACGCGGTTAAATAGAGTAGTACATCATAAGTTTTTAAAGGATAATATATTTTAATAGCTCAGCAGATGATCACAACCACAGGGAAATATCCTCTCCGCTGCGTACTGTCACTTATCGACTACATTATTTCTACATCTTCACTGATTGGGCGAAACCAATATCGAACGTTGTAACAGGCCGGCAGTGATTTCTTACCAGTCGCATTATCATGCCTCATCTAAAAAACGATTGACTGAAACGGGAGAAAGTAATATAAGCGAAGACGAATTAATAGGTTTAAGAAAATAAATAGAGAAGGCGCGGAGAATAAAATAGGTATTTCTTTCAGGTATTTTATTGAGTCTGCACACAGATCAAGCTATGAAGGAAACCAGGGAAAAATGAGGACAGGAAATTAAACTTACGAAGAAGTAAGAACGTTGAGGCTTGCCGATGACGTTGTAATTCTGTCAAAGAAGGTAAAGGACTTGGAAGAGCAAGTGTACAAAACGGATAGCGCCCTTCAAAGAGATTATAAGATAAACATCTTTGTTGTTGTTGTGGTCTTCAGTCCAAAGACTGGTTTGAAGCAGCTCTCCATGCTATTCTATCCTGTGCAAGCCTCTTCATCTCCCAGTACCTACTGCACCCTACATCCTTCTGAAACTGCTTAGTGTATTCATCTCTTGGTCTACCTTTACGATTGTACCCTCCCTGCTTCCCTACTGACTACTAAACCGGCAATCCCTTGATGCCTCAGAACGTGTCCTACCAATGGATCCCTTCTTCAAGCCAAGTTGTGCCACAAATTCCTCTTCTCTCCAATTCCGTCCAGTACCTCCTTATTAGTTATTTTGCTCCGCAAATAGCAAAGCATCTACTTCGTTAAATGTCTAATTTCCGAATCTAATTCGCTCAGGATCACCTGATTTAATTCGACTACATACCATTATCCTCGTTTTGCTTTTGAGGATTTTCATCTTACATCTTACTTCCAAGACACTGTTCATTCCGTTCAGCTGCTCTTCCAACTCTTATGCTGTCTCTGACAGAACTACAATGTCATCGGCAAACCTCGAAGTTTGTATTCCCTTTACATAGGTTTTAATTCCTACTTCCAATTTTTCTTTTGTTTCTTTTACTGCTTGCTCAATATACAGATTGAATAAGATCGCAGATAGGCTACAACCGTGTCTCACTCCCTTCTGAAGCACTACTTCCTTTCATGCCCATCAACTCTTATAAATGCCATCTGGTTTCTGTACAAATTGTAAATCCAAACTGACCTTCCGCGCAGTCGGTTTCTACCAGTTTTTCCATTCGTCTGTAAAGAATTCGTGTTGGTATTTTGCAGCCGCGACTCATTAAACTGATAGTTCGGTAATTTTCACACCTTTCAACAGCCGCTTTCTTTGGCGAAACCGGCTACAAATGTTAACTGTATCTGATGGGCTGGGCCGCGCGGGGTTAGCCGAGCGGCCTCAGGCGCTGCAGTCATGGACTGTGCGGCTGATCCCGGCGGAGGTTCGAGTCCTCCCTCGGGCATGGGTGTGTGTGTTTGTCCTTAGGATAATTTAGATTAAGTAGTGTGTAAGCTTAGGGACTGATGCCCTTAGCAGTTAAGTCCCACAAGAAGTCACACACACTCTGATGGGCTGATCGAATGACTAATGAGGAGGGACTCAATATAACTGGAGAAAAACGAAATTTATGGTACAACTTAACTAAAAGAAGAGCTCGGTTGAGAGGATACATCTGACGCATCAGAAAACGTCAGTTTGGTAATGGATGGAAGTGGGGGGAGGGGGTAAAAATTGTAGAGCAAGACCTATGAATGAATACAATAAGCAGATTTCAATGGATGTAGGTTGCAGCAATTGCGGTAGAGATGACGAGACTTGTACGGTATAGACTAGCCTGGAGATCTGCATTAAAAACAGCAACAACAATGCAGACTTATGAGTTGCTTCACACACGTCTCTGGTTTCTGTTAGTTGGTAATTAAGTTGTTATTCCGAGATTGTATCTTCCATCCTGCAGCGGAATTTACGTCTTGACAGATTAAAGCTACGACCCATACAGGAACACTTATCTCTAACTTTACCTTTCGGGGTGCAACGATCTTATCGGGTGAGTTATCCACACACATCTCGCAATCGTCCTCCAAGTTTCATGGCCTAGACCTTGCTTCCAGAACGAATCTTTTGTTTGGTGCGTTGGATTCTCGCTTTGTTATTAATTGCACTTTCACCCTTTTAAATTGCCATAATGACGTAGAGAAGTGTTGTATTGAAGACTGATAATAATTAAGTTAACGTATGAAGTTGGAGGTGAAGATGTACTAAAAAATTTGACGAGGAAATAAATCTATAGAAGACACCTAACAGATGGAGCTTCTATGAAGGTCCGACGAACAGCCTGTTTCTCTACTGGAAAAAAAAAGCGTCACGAAGAAATTTTCCGAATGGGATGGAAATCGGTAGATGTGATGTACATGTACAGACAAACAAATAATTACAATTTCAGACATATTAGGTGATTTATTCAAGAGAAAGTGCTTCACAAATTGAGCGAGTCAATAATGCGTTGCCGGCCGGCGTGGCTGAGCGGTTCTAGACGCTTCAATCTGGAACCGCGCGACCGCTTCGGTCCCAGGTTCGAATCGTGCCTCGGGCATGGATGTGTGTGATGTCCTTGGGGTTAGTTAGGTTTAAGTAGTTCTAAGTTCTAGGAGACTGATGACCATAGTGCTCAGAGCCATTTGAGCCAATAATGCGTTGATCCACCCTCAGGCCCTTATGCCAGTAGTTATTCGTCTTGGCGTTGATCGACAGAATTGTTGGATGTCCTCCTGAAGGATGTCGTGCCAATTTGTGTCCAATGGGGGCGTCAGGCCTTCAAAATCCAGAGATGGTTGAAGAGCCGTCTTAGTTCAGGAGAGACCCGACGACCCTTCTGGCCAAGGTAGGGTTCGGCAAACACAAAGACAAGCAGTAGAATCTGTCGCCATGAGAGGAAGGGTGTTAGCTAGTTGAAGTCTAGATCCACGATGGCTTGCCAGGAAGGGCAACGAAAGGAGGTGTGAAATATCGTCAATGTCGTGCTGTGCTCTAATGGTGCTGTGGATGACAAGCAATGGGGTGCTGCTATAAAGTGAAAACTCACCCCAGGCCATCACACCACGTTGTTGTGCCGCATGGCCGGCGACAGTCATGCAGGTATCCCACTACTGCCCACGGCGTTTCAAGACAAATCTTTACTGGTCATCGGGGCTCAGATCGAAAGGGACTCTTCACTGAAGACAGTTCTGCTCCAGTCAGTGAGATTCCAGGCTGAAGAGTCTGCTGTGACAGGGAATATCATGTGCACTGAAAGTCCATATACGAATTGCCGATATCTTCCACATAGAAGCATGGCAGAAAACTGCCGAGGGAATGGGAAGAACCGACAAGACACGAAGGCAAAAAGTATGCAACGATTCACTCGTCAGTACCCTATCCCACGAATTCTCGTACGGTTTCAGTGCCTAAATACCTCATCTTTCTAATAGCCACACCAAAATTTAACCACGAATGTTTCCATAAACATCGTCACACGTTGCACATCGCTGGAACATCTTTCTGTTCCTGAGCAGAAGAAGAGGACGCAGACTACCTTTTTATTGGGTGCCCTAAGACTAGATGGAAGTACTAAAATCACATTCCAAGAACGTTTGATGCTTGGACGCCTGTTGTTGTTGTGGTCTTCAGTCCTGAGACTGGTTTGATGCAGCTCTCCATGCTACTCTGTTCTGTGCAAGCTTCTTCATCTCCCAGTACTTACTGCGACCTACATCCTTCTGAATCTGCTTAGTGTATTCATCTCTTGCTCTCCCTCTACGATTTTTACCCTCCACGCTGCCCTCCAATACTAAATTTGTGATCCCTTGATGCCTCAAAACATGACCTACCAACCGATCCCTTCTTCAAGTCAAGTTGTGCCACAAACTTCACTTCTCCCCAATCCTATTCAATACCTCCTCATTAGTTACGTGATCTACCCACTTATTTTCAGCATTCTTCTGTAGCACCACATTTCGAAAGCTTCTATTCTCTTCTTATCCAAACTAGTTATCGTCCATGTTTCACTTCCATACATGGCTACACTCCATACAAATACTTTCAGAAACGGCTTCCTGACACTTAAATCTATACTCGATGTTAACAATTTTCTCTTCTTCAGAAACGATTTCCTTGCCATTGCCATTCTACATTTTATATCCTCTCTACTTCGACCATCATCAGTTATTTTACTCCCTAAATAGCAAAACTCCTTTACTACTTTAAGTGTCTCATTTCCTAATCTAATTCCCTCAGGATCACCCGATTTAATTTGACTACATTCCATTATCCTCGTTTTGCTTTTGTTGATGTTCATCTTATATCCTCCTTTCAAGACACTGTCCATTCCGTTCAACTGCTCTTCCAAGTCCTTTGCTGTCTCTGACAGAATTACAATGTCATCGGCGAACCTCAATGTTTTTACTTATTCTCGATGAATTTTAATACCTACTCCGAATTTTTCTTTTGTTTCCTTTACTGCTTGCTCAATATACAGATTGAATAACTTCGGGGAGAGGCTACAACCCTGTCTCACTCCTTTCCTAACCACTGCTTCCCTTTCATGCACCTCGACTCTTATAACTGCCATCTAGTTTCTGTAAAAATTGTAAATAGCCTTTCGCTCCCTGTATTTTACCCCTGCCACCTTCAGAATTTGAAAGAGAGTATTCCAGTTAACATTGTCAAAAGCTTTCTCTAAGTCTACAAATGCTAGAAACGTAGGTTTGCCTTTCCTTAATCTTTCTTCTAAGATAAGTCGTAGGGTCAGTATTGCCTCACGTGTTCCAGAATTTCTACGGAATCCAAACTGATCTTCCCCGAGGTCGGCTTCTACTAGTTTTTCCATTGGTCTGTAAAGAATTCGTGTTAGTATGGACGCCTGTTAGAAACCTGCATGTCGGCCTTTTTAGCCACAGAGGATCATAGACATTTCCACTCGATGTGCAAATTCATTGTTGACGGAGTTATCTGCATCCACGACCACCGTCTCGCTGACTGCAGACTACACAAGAGTGTTCTATAACACTTTTGTGTTTGTAACATCCGAATATTTTACGAAAGTATGAACCGGCTGTATTGTGAAGCGAGAGGCTAGTAAAATTAGTTATAAAAAGTATCACACGGAGAAAACCTGGGTCCGCAGCTCGTGGTCGTGCGGTAGCGTTCTCGCTTCCCACGCCCGGGTTCCCGGGTTCGATTCCCGGCGGGGTCAAGGATTTTCTCTGCCTCGTGATGACTGGGTGTTGTGTGATGTCCTTAGGTTAGTTAGGTTTAAGTAGTTATAAGTTCTAGGGAACTGATGACCATAGATGTTAAGTCCCATAGTGCTCAGAGCCATTTGAACCATTTGAAGAAAACCTGGTGATAGTGTTCTTAGTCACAGTTTGATTCTTCGCTGTGATTTGCCTGTCCAGTAGCGCGGCAGCACTCTTAGATTCTGAACAGGCAGAATTAGGCCGGTGTGTGACCTACTGAGAGGGACGCGTGAGGGCGTGCCGCAGGACGCGTGACGACAGGAGCGTGAGCACCTCGCGTGCGCCAGTGCGGGCTGTGGTCGGCCTTGGTGCAGGCCCTCTAGAAGGAAGGTCCTTCTGCACGCGGGACGCATCCTTCCGGCACGCTCCGGGAGGACGGTGTGTCCTGCATCCTCTGGCCAGAGCTGTATGTCCACTTCAACCAAATGTGTCCTTAGCAATCCCTTGCAGAGATTCTTCAAGAAGCTCCAGATCTTGTATTCAAGAGACACACGAGCTCTACAGAGAAGCTCAGAATTACTCAGAGACGTGGGATGATGTTTATCTAATCACCTAACTGCTGCCGTTCAATACAGTATCCATTGTGACGTGGAATCTGTTGTGTATGACTACGTACAGTGGTAAGGAGAGGTGGGCTGCAGAGTGGTGGGGCAGCTATCGTCATAGGAAAGCTGGACAGGAGCAGAAATAACTAGCGAACAAGTTAATACAGCAAACAGAAAATTTAATTAATTTGTATATATCCATGTGTACGAAGATTCATTACAAATATTAGAGCAAGAAACAGAGTCCAGCTCACATAATAGCAACAAGGATGAGACTCTCCAAACTAATGCATGAAAGACAGAGTCGGCCCTGCATTTAGGTGGTGTCTGCGTAGCAGGCTGCAAGCGCCAGTGAGCTGTGTGGCTGCTGCCGGCCGTCCTGTGTTACAGTGGCAGAGGGTGCTCGTGGTTCGAAGCCACAGGTGGTGTGGCTCAGCAGCCTTGCACCATTGGCTCAGCCGAATACCACACGTCTGCTATCTTTGACGCCCGAGGACGGGGGGGGGGGGGGGGGGGGGGGGGGAGACTGGAATCGATATGTGAGTTTCATCCTTCAGCGGAGACCCTTGCAAAGCAATTCTATACTCTGAACATGTACATTAAAGGACACTGAGAAGCTGTATATGTGAGAGGAGCATGGACGGAGAAACCACTCAGAAAAGAGGAACTGGAAGGCTGCCTGTGAGAAGAAGAAGTAAAATCTGTCAGAGATCGAGCAAAAATTTCAGGAGAAAAGACAGACTGGTTAGAACAGAAAAATGGGCTGAAGCAAGGGAGTTATTACTTTCCATCACCATTGTGAGTGAGATAATGGCACGAATAGTAGCACAAACTGGAGATGAAAATATGAAAACAATGGTGTTTGCAGATGACCAAAGATAAGAAAACCGAAGTATTTGTCAAGGCGTCTGCGATTGTACAAATTGAAGTTTAATTGCGGAGAAGTGTGAAGTGATGATGACAAGGAAGAATAAGATGAGAGCAGAACGGATATGAGTAGTGAAGGGCATGTGCTAAAGATTCTAAGTTTCAAGTAGCTGAGGAGTGTGACTGAAGACAATAGGAGCAATGATAAGGGCAGTAGTGAAAGGTGAAGGCAACGGAACGGATCCTCGCAGAGTGTAAGAAGCCTAGTCGGGGTAAGGACGCACTACCAAAAAGCAAACAAATGCTATACCGAGTATATTTTGCAACAGTACACATGTGTGTTTTGGAAACATTTATAATGAAGATAAGGCAGATGACAGGACAGAGGATTGCCAGACGAAATTTCAAAGAGGTAGGATAGAACTAACTAGAATGCATGGAGTAAGAAATAAGACGGCGAGAGAAAGGTGACAGAGAAGCCCACGCAAGAGATCATAGAAAATACAAGATTAAGTTGGTACACAATTTTTAAAACAATAGGAGTTCGCAGCATTCTAAGACAGGATCATGAAACAGTAGTAGCAGGCAAGACTGAGATGGATCGTGGGAGTGAAGGAATGTGTGAAGAAGAGAGGAGAACGCTGGGTCAGAAGTGTGGGAGGGGAACAGCTGGAGGGGCTTATGTTCTCAACAGACCCAGCCAGAAACTGGAGACCGGAGAAGATGTTAAATAAATTACGAGCAACAATGAATTTCAGTCCACCTACCATGTACCTTTCGTATCATTTTTTTCTCAGTTCCAAGAGAGCATATAAACCAAAGCTATTTGATCATGCAACGACTCTCTACAGGGTGTTACAAAAAGGTACGGCCAAACTTTCAGGAAACATTCCTCACACACAAAGAAAGAAAATATGTTGTGTGGACATGTGTCCGGAAACGCTTACTTTCCATGTTAGAGCTCATTTTATTACTTCTCTTCAAATCTCATTAATCATGGAATGGAAACACAAAGCAACAGAACTTACCAGCGTGACTTCAAACACTTTGTTACAGGAAATGTTCAAAATGTCCTCCGTTAGCGAGGATACATGCATCCACCCTCTGTCGCATGGAATCCCTGATGCGCTGATGCAGCCCTGGAGAATGGCGTATTGTATCACAGCCGTCCACAACACGAGCACGAAGAGTCTCTACATTTGGTACGGGCGTTGCGTAGACAAGAGCATTCAAATGCCCCCATAAATGAAAGTCAAGAGGGTTGAGGTCAGGAGAGCGTGGAGGCCATGGAATTGGTCCGCCTCTACCAATCCATCGGTCACCGAATTTGTTGTTGAGGAGCGTACGAACACTTCGACTGAAATGTGCAGGAGCTCAATCGTGCATGAACCACATGTTGTGTCGTACTTGTAAAGGCACATGTTCTAGAGCACAGATAGAGTATCCCGTATGAAATCATGGCAGTGAATCGAGTAAGTACAGTGCATACTGACGAAACTAAAATGAGCTCTAACTTGGAAATTAAGCGTTTCCGGACACATGTCCACATAACATCTTTTCTTTATTTGTGTATGAGGAATGTTTCCTGAAAGTCTGGCCGTACCTTTTTGTAACAACCTGTATATAATTCACAAAACGACGATAAACGTTTAAAAAGTAGAAAAAATGGCTGTTACATATGCAAATAAAGATGTTCGAGGAGTCTCAGGCAGAATAGCACGATTCGTCTGAAAAACTAATAAAATATGCTGAGCTGAAGTCACTCAAGTGTGTGCACCAGTGTGGTCAATTCTGATCAAGAGGGAGGGCAACCCTACTAAGAGTTGTACAAGATGACAAAAGACCGAAAATTCAACTACAAGATGCTACTGCAATATTAACGCAAAAGTGCTGAAAGTGGCATGTGTAGAACACTAGACAGTATTTTAGGCTGTTATGTGTCTGTATCCGCCGCGATTTTTATTCAATGCTCAGTGAAAGCTCTGTTAATTTGTAGCGAGAATTTTGAATCACACAGTGTTTAACGATACCGCTCCTGAACCCAGACTGCAAACTTTGTCACAAGTTTTGTGCGCTTCCCCTTTCTTACTTTCTCCCTAATGGGGAGACTGCTAAATTACGACCATTTTTCACTGGAACAAAAGGAAGGGAGGAACAGAAGATATGAGTAATTCGCTCAAGTGATTAATGTCTGTTGACTTAATTCCACGGCTTTGTCAGTCTTTGTTACAAGAACGAGAAAGCGAAAGTACTCATTAGTTTCAAGATAGCGAGAGGAAAAGTACTGCAAAGCTACGCGTTTTAACACTCTTGTTAGGTGGAATGTTCCACGTTGATCACACTGTGCCGCGAACAATGACTATTTATACTGTATAAAACGCGTCCGCTGCAGAATGAACGTCACAGATTAACAATGCGCCACTAAAGAGCAGCGGACCAGAACGGCAGACCATCAGAGTCATCCTGAGTCACCCGCAGCGGAAGGTGACCATCACATTAGACGGCAGGTGAGAGAGACGGCGTATTATGTCTATGGGTACCAACTTCACCGGCCGCGGTGGCCGTGCGGTTCTAGGCGCTGCAGCCCGGAACCGCGGGACTGCTACGGTCGCAGGTTCGAATCCTGCCTCGGGCATGGATGTGTGTGATGTCCTTAGGTTAGTTATGTTTAAGTAGTTCTAAGTTCTAGGGGACGGATGACCTAAGATGTTAAGTCCCATAGTGCTCAGAGCCATTTGAACCATTTGAACCATTTGGTACCAACTTCTCTGTCAGCTGACAGGTGGATACCGATTGCTTACCGTGTATCTAATAAACAGTACTGTTTTGTCTTTATTGCAATGTTTTCAGTCAATATTTGTTGAGTATAACGATGAAGTCCTGTGCAGCATTTGGTTAGAGGGAGAAATATGTACAACAATGTAAAATTTCACTCTGCAGGTGACATTTTATTCATAATACAAAAATTTTGCTCGTATACAGTATTTTTCGACATCAAAGCTTCACATTATAGACTGAAGTTAAGGAGGGATATCGTTACATGAATGGTCTTCTACTTAACATGCATCATCGTAAGAAAACTACGAATTTATTGACAAAGGTATTTATACCGGGTGTATAATAACACAGGTGAACAAACTTATACACAGTTAGAAAAAAAATCCAAATCGGACGAAAATTGGTAGATGCGGTGTTCATCTACAGACAAACAAATAATTACAATTTCGGAAAAAATTGATGATTTATTCACGAGAAGGAGCTTCGCCAATTGAGCAAGACAATAACGTACTGGTCCACATCTGGCCCTCATGCAAGCGGTTATTGGGGTAAGCGTTGATTTACAAACTTGTTGGATGTCCTCCTGAGGTACATCGTGCCATTCAGTCCATAGATCGCCAAAATCCCGAGCTGGTTGGAAGGCCCTGTCCGCAGCACTCCAATCGGGGAGAAATCGGGCGACCAGTTGGAAAGCTTTTGGCACGATATCCCTCAGGAAGATACCTAATTATTCTATCAATCAATACGAAGACGGATAATAGCGTGCGTAAGGGCTAGAGGTGGGCCAACGCGTTACTGTCTTGCGCAATTTGAGGAGTTGTTTCTCTTGAGTAAGTCATCCAGATTTTATGAATTTGGAAACTTATGTTCGTCTGTACGCGTACATCACTTCTACCGATTTCCGTCCCATTCAGATCATTCTTCCGTTGGGCGTCGTCTTTTTTTGTTTTCTTTTGTTTAAGAGCACACTTTTCAGGTCGCTTTATTAATCAGTTTAGGTGATGCTAACATCTTTGGAAACGTTGTTGTTGTTGTGGTCTTCAGTCCTGAGACTGGTTTGATGCAGCTTTCAATGCTACTCTATCCTGTGCAAGCTTCTTCATCTTCCAGTACCTACTGCAACCTACATCCTTCTGAATCTGCTTAGTGTATTCATCTCTTGGTCTCCATCTACGATTTTTAACCTCCACGCTGACCTCCAGTGCTACATTGGTGATCCCTTGATGCCTCAGAACGTGTCCTACCAACCGATCCCTTTTCTAGTCAAGTTGTGCCACAAACTTCTCTTCTCCCCGATCCTATTCAATGCCTCCTCATTAGTTATGTGATCTACCCATCTAATATTCAGCATTCTTCTGTAGCACTACATTTCGAAAGCTTCTATTCTCTTCTTGTCTAAACTATTTATCGTCCATGTTTCACTTCCATACATGGTTACTCTCCATACAAATACTTTCAGAAACGACTTCCTGATACTTAAATCTATAATTGATGTTAACAAATTTCTCTTCTTCAGAAACGCTTTCCTTGCCATTACCAGTCTACATTTTATATCCTCTCTACTTCGACCATCATCAGTTATTTTGCTCCCCAAATAGCAAAACTCCTTTACTGCTTTAAGTGTCTCATTTCCTAATCTAATACCCTCAGCATCTCCCGACTTAATTCGACTACATTCCATTATTCTCGTTTTTCTTTTGTTGATGTTCATCTTATATCCTCCTTTCAAGACGCTATCCATTCCATTCAACTGCTCTTCCAAGTCTTTTGCTGTCTCCGACAGAATTACAATGTCATCGGCGAACCTCAAGGTTTTTTATTTCTTCTCCATGGATTTTAATACCCACTCCGAATTTTTCTTTCGTTTCTTTCACTGCTTGCTCAATATACAGATTGAATAACATCGGGGAGAGGCTACAACCCTGTCTCACTCCCTTCTCAACCACTGCTTCCCTTTCATGCCCCTCGACTGCCATATGGTTTCTGTACAAATTGTGAATAGCCTTTCGCTCCCTGTATTTTACCCCTGCCACCTTCAGAATTGAAAGAGAGTATTCCAGTCAACATTGTCAAAAGCTTTCTCTAAGTCTACAAATGCTAGAAACGTAGGTTTGCCTTTCCTTAATCTAGCTTCCAAGATAAGTCGTAGGGTCAGTACTGCCTCACGTGTTACAATATTTCTACGGAATCCAAACTGATCTTCCCCGAGGTCGGCTTCTACTAGTTTTTCCATTCGTCTGTACAGAATTCGGGTTGGTATTTTGAACCCGCGACTTATTAAACTGATAGTTCGGTAATTTTCACATCTGTCAACACCTGCTTTCTTTGGGATTGGATTTATCATATTCTTCATGAAGTCTGAGGGAATTTCGCCTGTCTCATACATCTTGCTCACCAGATACTAGAGTTTAGTCAGGACTGGCTCTCCCAAGGCTGTCAGTAGTTCTAATGGAATGTTGTCTACTCCCAGGGCCTTGTTTTGACTCAGGTCTTTCAGTGCTCTGTCAAACTCTTCACGCAGTATCATATCTCCCATTTCATCTTCGTCTACATCCTCTTCCAGTTCCATAATATTGTCCTCAAGTACATCGCCCTTGTATAGACCCTCTATATACTCCTTCCACCTTTGTGCTTTCCCTCCTTTGCTTAGAACTGGGTTTCCTTCTGAGCTGTTGATATTCATACAAGTGGTCCTCTTTTCTCCAAAGGTCTCTTTAATTTTCCTGTAGGCGGTATCTATCTTACCCCTAGTGAGATAAGCCTCTACATCCTTACATTTGTCCTCTAGCCATGCCTGCTTAGCCATTTTGCACTTCCTGTCGACCTCATTTTTAAGACGTTTGTATTCCTTCTTGCCTGCTTCATTTACTGCATTTTTATATTTTCTCCTTTCATCAATTAAATTCAATATTTCTTCTGTTACCCAAGGATTTGTACTAGCCCTCATCTTTTTACCTACTTGATCCTCTGCTGCCTTCACTACTTCATTCCTCAAAGCTACCCATTCTTCTTCTACTGTATTTCTTTCCCCCATTCCTGTCAATTGTTCCCTTATGCTCTCCCTGAAGCTCTGTACAACCTCTGGTTTAGTCAGTTTATCCAGGTCCTATCTCCTTAAATTCCCACCTTTTTGCAGTTTCTTCAGTTTTAATCTACTGGTCGTAACCAATAGATTGTGATCAGAGTCCACATCCACCCCTGGAAATGTCTTACAGTGTAAGACCTGGTCCCTAAATCTCTGTCTTACCATTATATAATCTATCTGAAACCTGTCAGTATCTCCAGACTTCTTCCATGTATACAACCTTCTTTTATGATTCTTGAACCAAGTGTTAGCTATGATTAAGTTGTGCTCTGTGCAAAATTCTACCAGGCGGCTTCCTCTTTCATTTCTTACTCCGAATCCATCTTCACCTACTACGTTTCCTTCTCTCCCTTTTCCTACTCCTGAGTTCCAGTCTCCCATGACTATTAAATTTTCGTCTCCCTTCACTATCTGAATAATTTCTTTTATTTCATCATACATTTCTTCAATTTCTTTATCATCTGCAGAGCTAGTTGGCATATAAACTTGTACTAAGTAGACGTGGGCTTCGTATCTATCTTGGCCACAATAATGCGTTCACTATGCTGTTTGTGGTAGCTTACCCGCACTCCTATTTTTTTATTCATTATTAATCCTAATCCTGCATTACCCCTATTTGATTTTGTATTTATAACCCTGTATTCATCTGACCAAAAGTCTTGTTTCTCCTGCCACCGAACTTCACTAATTCCCACTATATCTAACTTTAACCTATCCATTTCCCTTTTTAAATTTTCTAACCTAGCTGTCCGATTAAGGGATCTGACATTCCACGCTCTGATCCGTAGAACGACAGTTTTCTTTCTCCTGCTAACGACGTCCTCTTTAGTAGTCCCCGCCCGAAGATCCGAATGGGGGACTATTTTACCTCCGGAATATTTTACCCAAGAGGACACCATCATCATTAACCATACAGTAAAGCTGCATGTCCTCGGGAAAAATTTCGGCTGTAGTTTCCCCTTGCTTTCAACCGTTCGCAGTACCAGCACAACAAGGCCGTTTTGGTTGGTGTTACAAGGCCAGATCAGTCAATCATCCAGACTGTTGCCCCTGCAACTACTGAAAAGGGTGCTGCCCCTCTTCAGGAACCACACGTTTGTCTGGCCTCTGGCACGCAAGCCTCCCCACCAACGGCATGGTCCATGGTTCAGGGGGGGGGGGGGGACATGTTATGTTCAGAAATGTCAAGGATTTCGGTGTAACACGTAACTTTTTTGGCAAAGTAATTATGAAGTTCGAGAAAATTCTCACAAAACACGTGCGGTTTAAAAATGTTTTTAAAAAACGACAAAATAACGCATTCTTGTAACATTTTAATGAAGTATTATTTTCTACAGAATACAAAGGCATAAATGTTAGTTTCGTTTTTTCCCCTCAAATGTATATTGCATTTTCTTCTGTGCTCTCACTGAGGAAATTCAGTGTGCGGCATCCAGCAGGAGTCAGATTTGAGGACGACATCCCATCGGTCCTGGTAACCCAGTTCTATTTATTTAGTGTCTTTATGAACCCTTTCTCCCTGTTGCTCATTCAGAGAACCTAATTTTTTTTAGAAATAGCTGACACTGGATTTTAGCCAGCTTCAAGCTGACTCAAGCATCCAGTACTTTCAAGCTATCCAACATGTTGTAACGTTTGTGGCTAAAGTAAGGCATGATGTTTGTGTCTAACAAAGAATAATTATACCAAGTTCAAGTGGTTCAAATAGCTCTAAGCACTGTGGGACTTAACGTCTGAGGTCATCAGTCCCCTAGACTTAGAGCTAATTAAACCTAACTAGCCTAAGGACATCACACGCATCCATGTCCAATGCAGGATTCGAACCTGCGACCGTAGCAGCAGCACGGTTCCGGACTGAAGCGCCTAGAACCGCTCGATCACAGCGGCCGGCTATACCAAGTGGTGTGGTGACTGTATCTGATAACGTATACCTGCATATTTACCTGACCAGTTTTTAAATAAATTGTCTGCTAGCAAGAAAGCAATACATTATACCCAGACTAATTATAACCTGTGCGCGATAATGACAAATAAGAGTTAAGTACATTCAAAACTACTCCATCTTACTACGGTCCTGTAAATCAGAACAAATACAAAATATGTTCCTGTGCGAAAATCCAGAATCCATGCGAAATAAATTTCTAGCCTCGAACTGGCGCCGCCTTGGATAACACGTTGTTCTACTGTCAGCGCTACTAAACAAACCTCAGTTGCAAAAGCCAAATTGCAAGATATTTGACTGAGACACTTTCACAATTTGATTAAATAAAAACGACTTGGAATTTGGAGCCGGAACAGGACTGGGGAGAATGGCTGTAATACCTTACTTGAAAATCTTACTATATTGTGAAGCTGACTTGCAGTTGCTAAGTCATATAATAAAAATTACATTTACCTAAACAAATGATCTTTACAAAAAAATACAATAAAAAACTTTGGGTTACATACAAAGTTGGTCTCATTCCAATTCATCATAAGTGCTTAAATATAAGGGGCATTCAAATGAAACCCCGTCACTAGTGTACGAGTAAAGTGACTGTAACGACTTTATTAACTCAAAATTGTAGTTACACACAGTACACGTGCTCAAAAATAGTATCCAAAACTGTTGGCACATGTATCCCAGTGCGACAATGGCCGGTCGATTCCATCCTTGAAGAAGCTAGTAGACTGTTGTCGGATTCAGGCCTGGATCCAGTCGTACACTTCGTCGTGGGCGGAGCCCTCATTAATACCCAGTAACCGATGGATCTCGTCCACAGTGATTCTGCGGTTGTCCGAGACTAAAGTATTCACTTCCGCAACCATTTCCGGTGTGATGACACGATTAGCCTGTCCAGGACGAGCATCGTCTTCCAGTGACTCGCACCCCTCAGGGAATCGTTTGCGCCATTCCACAACACTTGAACGACTCAGACTGTACTCACCGTACACAGCCTTCATCCGTCGATACATTTCACGGCTCCTAACTGCCTCCGCTGCCAACAATCGAATCACTCCTCATTGTTTCTCCTTACTCGCCTGTATATTATAGGATATAAAATTAAACGTCTTTTTGTAGAAGGATATGATGCAAACTTTCACAAAATAACGCTGGCGTTACTGCAACGATTACATAAGTAAATTCTGCATATCCGAAGAAAATTCTTTGTGTCAATACTGCATGCGATCGAACATTCTAAGTAAATTAGTTGAAATCAGCGTCGGCGGCTCGTGGTCTTGCGGTAGTGTTCTCGCTTCCCGCGCACGTGGTCCCAGGTCCGATTGCCGGCGGGGTCAGGGATTTTTCTCTGCCTTGAGATGACTGGATCTTTCATCATCATCTCATCCTCTTTCACTCGCAAGTCGCCGTAGTGGCGTTAAAGAACTTGTGGAGCGGCGGCCAAACCACCCCGCGGGGGGTCTCTCGGCCACCAATGCCATGCGCTCATTATTTATTACTTGAAATCAGCGCCCAAAAATACATCAGAAAAACCTCTTTACCTTCAAGAAAAAAATTTCATTGTCAACTAGTGTAATTAACAGAGGTAACTGACTGAGACGAAATCATATGATAATAGAAGCAAAGGCGTACCAGTAATTGTTGGTCCGTAAGCGAGACATTTGCAAAACTTTCGCGAATGTGCGAGACTAACCGCCACTGACTTCAATATGAAGTACCGTCCTATCCAGTAAAAATGTATTTGATCGTAGATACGTTATTTTATCCCCAGTGCCGTAGGGGACCGCACCGCCACTTCCCAGCAAATTAGGGACACTGTTGCTCCTGGGGTATCGGCGAGGACCATTCGCAACCGTCTCCATGAAGCTGGGCTACGGTCCCGCACACCGTTAGGCCGTCTTCCGCTCACGCCCCAACATCGTGCAGCCCGCCTCCAGTGGTGTCGCGACAGGCGTGGATGGAGGGACGAATGGAGACGTGTCGTCTTCAGCGATGAGAGTCGCTTCTGCCTTGGTGCCAATGATGGTCGTAGGCGTGTTTGGCGCCGTGCAGGTGAGCGCCACAATCAGGACTGCATACGACCGAGGCACACAGGGCCAACACCCGGCATCATGGTGTGGGGAGCGATCTCCTACACTGGCCGTACACCACTGGTGATCGTCGAGGGGACACTGAATAGTGCACGGTACATCCAAACCGTCATCGAACCCATCGTTCTACCATTCCTAGACCGGCAAGGGAACTTGCTGTTCCAACAGGACAATGCACGTCCGCATGTATCCCGTGCCACCCAACGTGCTCTAGAAGGTGTAAGTCAACTACCCTGGCCAGCAAGATCTCCGGATCTGTCCCCCAGTGAGCATGTTTGGGACTGGATGAAGCGTCGTCTCACGCGGTCTGCACGTCCAGCACGAACGCTGGTCCAACTGAGGCGCCAGGTGGAAATGGCATGGCAAGCCGTTCCACAGGACTACATCCAGCATCTCTAGGATCGTCTCCATGGGAGAATAGCAGCCTGCATTGCTGCGAAAGGTGGATATACACTGTACTAGTGCCGACATTGTGCATGCTCTGTTGCCTGTGTCTATGTGCCTGTGGTTCTGTCAGTGTGATCATGTGATGTATCTGACCCCAGGAGTGTGTCAATAAAGTTTCCCCTTCCTGGGACAATGAATTCACGGTGTTCTTATTTCAATTTCCAGGAGTGTAGAATCATGTTAGTCCTATAGTCCTACAGGACTTTAATTTATAAACGGTCACTGAACCAAGCAGCCATGCTGAAAACTTTGCTAGTGAGTTAATATTCAGAATGCTGGAGAAAGGAAGTTAGTGTAATGGTGCATATGTAGTATCAGCACAATTCTCTCAACTTTTCTTTGTTTTCCATAAACCATACGAATTTCGAATCTGTCTGTAGATGTGAGATAACCGTAAAATACGATATTCTACCACAATTTTCATGTCTGATGAACCCAATCGCAGACAGTTAAAATCATAGGAAAACTAGAAAGGATTGCCAGCCCTTGAGTGACGCATACCTGACCAAAGCGCTGGGCAGAACACCACCGCTGTGCTGTAGTAAGCATGGCCCTCGAACTGGCTGCCTGCTCGTCATTCCATATTCGGGGAAACAGCTTAGTTGTGTAACGAGCTACAGTTCAACATTGAAATCTGAATCATCGTCGAATTCGATACTTTTCATGCACAAGTCTTTACACGAAGAGAAACGTTTGAATCACCTTAGGACCCATTGAGCGTCCGAATTAATAGTCCGCCACATTTATCGAAGGTCGAAGTCACACATACAGCAACACAATCAATATTCCGAACCGTGAACATAGGTATAAAATTTTTAGTCCTGGCGTATCGTATACTGGAATTTTCTTTCGTTGAGGTACATGATATATGATACGAAACTGTCAGTATCTTGTGAAGATCCAATAAACTTAATGATAGCCTTTGAAAGTAGAGGCAAGAAATAAAATAGGTGCTGGCTGTGCTCATGGGTGCTCTCCACACACGTGCATTGTATTCGAGTCTACAAAAAGTCTACAGTGCCTATTACAGGGCTCTATTAATAAGCCCCACTCACCGATATTATGCAAGTTGCGGTGTGGAACTGACTTTCAGTCTTTCTCACCAACAGCAAAAATCAAAAATTGCTTTTAATTTTTGACCTCATTATGTAATAAATATAATGGTTTTAACAGGGAGTCGTTAAAATCTTGCAGCAAACGTTGCGTGTTTCAATACAGGAAGCTCATTATACAAAAAAATCTTCTTAACACATAATAGAATTTACATGTGGTAGTTACTGAAGGTGAGGGTAATTCTGTGCAACATTCGTAATATGGCAGTCTCTCTCTCTCTCTCTCTCTCTCTCTCTCTCTCTCTCTCTCTCCCTCTCCCTCCATCTCTCTCTCTGCACTGAAATGTTGCTTCAGGCTACAGGCAGTAATCAGAAGATTAAAATTACTTAAAAGATTTAAACGAGACAACATGGTCAAAATAAAATCTCGTTCCCAGCGATGCGGTGTTATTACTGCTATAATCAGCTTTCGTTAATGCATCCAGAAATATCAACCAAATGTCGGAGGTCACCTGTTGTCTATTCATTATGACGGCATCGCTGCCTTCGACAGACTTTGTCGCTGAATCTCATTGCTTCTTGTGCTGTGTTGTCCTTGCAGAGAACTAGCACACGAAGTGATTGGTGGTCAACAGCTAAATCTTGGGTTATTATTTTGATAATGACTATTTTATTGGGATGAACGAACATAAGCCTTTTCTCTTAGGGAAACTCAAATAACTTCTTTCAGACACTAGAAAATATATTTTGGACGGCAACAGGTTTATGTAGGACAGTTTAGACATAAGAGAGATAAATAGGGGGAGGAGGAGACAAAAATGTGGAAACACCAAAAACACAACACATTCCATGCCTAATGTGATGTAGGAAAACCGTTGTCATTCAAAACAGTTTCAAGTCGTCTCGGAATGCATAAATGCAGGACCTGTATTATTCTTAAGGGAAACTTGTAGCATCCTTCCTGCAAAACAGTGGCGGTTTCATGTAACTATGATTGAGATGGATAGTGCTCTTGTACCCTTCTCTCCAAAGTAGACTACAGAGGGGCGGTAATATTGAGATTTGGTATCCCTGATAACCAGGGAAGATGTGACATTTCATCCACACGCTCATAAAAACAGTCCTAACCATGCGAGCAGTGTAAACAGAGCCCTGTCGTCTTGGAATGTAGCATCACCATTGGCGAACAACATTGTACCGCAGGATGGATTGGATCAGCCGAAATAGTCACATAATCCTTGGCAGTAATGTGATCTTGCAGAGTACCCATGGTACCCAAGGAATACCACGATATATGTGCCCAAATCATCACCGGACCACGGCCAGAAGTTGGAGAATGTGTGCAACAAGACCCATCCTACCAAATGACTTTCTCCACTCTTCCGTAATGCAGGACTTACGGCTTTAGCACCTCGATTTCCTGTTGCGGTTGTCTGTATCACTGATTTGTGGTTTTGGAATATTAGCTCGCTCTGCAATAGCTTGCTCCTGGAAATCGCTTCGTGTTGTTTTTCGTGCTGACAGGGTTCGTGTATGCGGCATTCAGTTCTTCAGTGACATTTGCAGCTGTCGTCGTCATACGTTTCATCACAACCCACTTTAATTGCCGTCCGTCACGAACACTCAACACTCACTTCGTCCCCGTTATGACTTAGTGGATGATATCTTCTCTCCTTTCCCCGTGCGTATTGATATAATTCTTCAGTTCGGTGCCTCTAGGAACACCAAACTCTTCGGCTCCATTGGTTATGGGTGCATTCACCATACGAGCACCAACAATGTGGCCACGTTCGACTCGCTTAGGTCCGACATAACGCAGTCACAACTACACAGACCTCTGCTCTAATGACCATTGACACTTGCAACCTGTTGAAGACACTGCACAGGTGTCGTTCGCGGTGAACCACAACAACGTAATCTGAAATCTCGGCCAGCAGCTGCCTTTACGTACAAGCATGCATTTGTCGCCTGTTTACACATTTTTGTCCAGCCTCTGTGTATAATCGGACATGCTGAATGGCGAACGCTCCTTAATAGTCTGTGCCGATACACAGTTAATTCCGTCTAAGAGTCACTAGCCTTGCTTTACCCCCAGAAACAGCGTTAAACTTTTTACCACTGCAGTCGACAATCAAAGCTCAGTAGCTATCCAACAACGTGCTGGAGGATTCCGAGATCCGAGTACTGAACTGGAATATGTACACTCCTAACAGTCTATACAACACTACCAAGTTACTCCTAAAACATTTCACGTGTAATCATGATAAACATGGAATAAGATAACTTTAAAGTCAATGGAGAGAACAGTCACACTAAAATACGACAAACGTAATTTATTGGCTTCAGTTTAAACCAAGTGCGTTACTTTTATCCAGATAGCTACTGACTCTGCGATCTCATATGAGAACTCTGCCCTTGTCCCCGCTCGGAAACAGGTTTTCGAAAGCTTGTAGGCTTTCCTATTCGAAGAGTAATCTTGTTGATCGTGAAAGACAACCCTAATGAGTTCCGAAACGATTGCCACTTTAAAACACAATCTCCACCTCGGAGGTCTGTGGTAGTACCCCTTTCTGAATCCTCCTGAGATAAATTAACTATGGTCAGTAGGTTATTCAACGATTCCTTGAGACAGTAACCGCAAGACAGAAATGATCTGGATGATAGGGCATCGGCTCAATCTTACTTACGCGATTAAACAGCAACATTCTGATATTTGATCGATTCAGAGCTGCAAGGCAGGGCATATCATATTACACGATCCAGTCGTAGTTATGCGACCACAGCCTTATGATCGACGTCAACGTACAGTAACCACTCACAGACGACAGGTGGCAGCTAAACCAGTGGAGAACACATAAAACCTATCGTGCAGACGTGGAAAACAGTGCAGTCGTCATAACGCGGAAACGGAGCCATTTATGTGATACACAGAAGGGCATGATCATTGGCTTTCTGGCCAAAAGCGGAAGCATTTCTGAAACGGCTAAGTTCGTAAACAGCTTGCGTGCCGCCGTGTTTGAAATATACCGCGCATGGAAAAATGGCACTATCCACTAACGACACGAGAATACTCAAATCTTTACACATAATTCCACACCTTTACGAAAGTTTTTCTCGCTGACGACTCCTACAAAAGATGAAATGAAAAAAGTTTATCGCTTTCAACATTTTCGATGGTCATCCGTTAGAACTACCGCATGAAGCATTACGTTTTAATTTTTATTTATTTGCTACTAAAAGTACTAGCGAAAAATTTTGTGGACACTGAGTTTCCCAGAAAAATTACGTCACTGTACGACGCTTAGTTCAGGAGATATGACGTCCTAAACACTGAGGTTCGTGCAAAAAGTTTAAATTTATTACTTCGTTGCTACTAGTCCTGTTCACAACACTTTTCGCAGACAATATCCACATTTTCCGTTGAATGTAGCTACAAAAATATACTTCTGTACGACGCATACTCCAGGAGATACGATGTCAAGCAGTGAGATGCGTGAGAAATCATCGCATCATTCATAACGTTTTAATTTATTACTTCTTTAATACTAAGTCTATTCGAAACAACTGGCTCAATTCGCAAAACATTTCGCAGACAGAAGGCTGATATACCTGCAAAATTATGTCTTTGTACACCATATACGTCAGGAGACAGAACATAATAAACATGGAGTTGCGTGAAAATGACTACTGCAGGGCGAAATTCGCTAGACATATAGATGAAATATGTGTACACAAAATGTAAAATATGTTAAATATTTGTGGAATATATTTGACATGTGCATATGGGAGCAAAGGGACTTCAAAACTGGTACACAGGCCACAATTTGGAAAGAAATACTGAAGGGGTAAGAACCACGAGCATCCTATTTGGATGAGTGTAAAAACGTACAGAAGAGAGGAAGAGAAGATGCGCAGACAGCAAGGGGGAATAGGCATGGACAGGAGGAGGAGGAGATGGAAAGAGGTAGGGGAGGGGAAAAGGACAGAGAGAGAGGGCAGAGGAGCAGATGGACAGAGAAAAGAAGGAGCTGAGGAGGTGGACAGAGACAAGGGAAGAAGGAGATAAGCAGAGAGGTGGTGGATAAGGAGAACATACAGAGGGAGAGGAGAAAATGGGCAGAGAACGGATTGAGGAGCGGATGTACACAGAAAGAAAAGGGGAGGTGATGAACAGGGAGAAGGAGGAGGAGATTGAAAAAAAGAGGGGGTGAGGAGGAGATGGACAGAGAGAACGTGGAGGGGGGGGGGGGGAGGACGAGATGGCCTAATAGAAGATCAGAATAAATACATACCTAGCAACGCCAGCTATTCAGTTAATATATCTATAAAGACTTCATTGCCTCAGTGTCAACTGGTCAGAATTGTGGTAACGAATCAAAATATTGATATTACTACAACTCTTACACCGACAAGAGCCACCGGCCGACTCCCGAATTTCGTGAGCTCCTAAACTTCCCCACAAAACTAGTTTAATATTCAGGCCTGGTGAGCGTCCGGGTCTACCGCGAACTGTCAGCAAGTGGGGCGCACTCAGCACTTGTGAGACCAATTGGGAAACTATTCGATTGAGAAATGACGGCTCAGAACGGCCGGGAGCGCGGTGTGCTGACCACATGCCCCTCCATATTCGCATCCAGTGACGCCTATTGTTGAGGATGACACGGCGGTCGGTCGGTCGTTGGACTTTCCGGCATATGGTTCAGTTTAAACTACATATAGCTTTTTGGCTTGTATTACATATAGCTTTTTGGCTTGTTTATATGTCTCTTTATATTGTGCGATAGTGGTTTTCTCTCCTATATATCCTGGTCGACATTTGAAATATATCTGTCCCAAGATTCTTGATGTTATTGTTCTGTATGTTGTCCAGCACTTAAATCAACATCATCATATACATGAGTGCTCTGTAATTCTATCGTAAGTGTTTAGCAGATTATTTCTTTACCGGCTCACTCTCCAGTAGAACGTGGGAAAAGTGAACATCTAATTTTTTCCCGAGCAGCTATGATTTCTCTTATTTTATGACAATGGCCATGTCTACTATATACGTCGGAGTTAACGAAATACATTTTGGCATTCAGATGCGAAGATTTCTGATTAAAATTTCATGAAAACATCTCAGTGCAACGAAAAACTCGTTTGTTGAACCACTGTCACCCCAAGTCGCGTAACATACGCGTGACACTCTCACCTTTGTTGCACAATAATACAAAACGAATTGCTCATCTTTGAATTTTTTCGATGTTTTCCGTCGATGCTATCTGGTAAGGATATCATATCGCGTGGCAACGGAGCAGACGTAGATGGACACG